>NC_090720.1:13625000-14250000 GCF_040954835.1 Lepisosteus oculatus
AGAAGAAAGAGAACACAACGTTTCGACCATGTAGCCTTCTTCAGGTGTGAGAGAGACAGGGCAGTAGGCAAAGGTAAAGTAGCGGGAGAACAGAGGTTGGGAGAGAGGAGGAGTGAGAGGCGGGACCAGGGGACAGAAAGAAAGGCCAATCGAGAGGTGTGAAGTCAGAATGGGTGCAGAGAGGTGTGAAATGAAACTTCCAATGAATGGAGAAAATTTAAAAGAACAGTAGTCTGTCGTTAAGAGAAGGGAGAATGTGTGATCCTAGCTGCAGAATAATTTTAGTTTCTGTGGTCTTTCTGATGTATGAGTTCGGAAAACCATCTTTGAGAACACAGACGGTTGTGGCCGTCCCTCCATTGGCAGCAGAGCACTTTTAGTAACAGACTGCTCCAGCTACGGTGTTCAAGGGAAAGTTTCTATAGGTCCTTCCTCCCAACGCTGTCAGGGTGTATAACACTGCCCTAGGCTAGGACTGCTACCCCTTTGTCTGCTCGTCTATGGATAGCATGTTGCACTATTGTAATTTTAACACACTCAATCTGTATATAACTATTCACATTTTGCACATATTTTATTATTTTTTAATTTTTTTACAGTGACTAGGAGCATATTTTGCACACACCTAACTATGTATTTATTTTATATTTATTTTGTATTTCTGTACGTTTTTTAATTTTTCATCTATTCTGATGTCTGTTTTTGCTCGTCTTGGGCTTGGCTGCTGTTACACCTCAATTTCCCTTCGGGATCAATAAAGTCTTATCTAATCTAATTTTTTCTAACCGCCCCATCATCTCATATCGTAGATCATCTAATCTGCGTAACCTTCTTGTTCAAAGCTCCCTTGACCGCCCTCAGCAACCATCCATACCAGGCACTTTCCCATGCAACAGAGCTCGCAGTATCACCTGCAAGTATACATCCAACACCACACTCATTCAAGGCCCCTCGCGACAATTTTGGTTCACCCAGATAGCAACTTAAACCTCCAGCAACCTTATTTACTGTATCTCTTGCATTAAATGCCCAGCTATCTACATTGGAGAAACAGGAAGGAGACTCGGAGACCACTTCAGAGAACATGTTAGGGCTGTGAAGATTAAAGATCTCTCCAAGAATTGTTTCTCATTTCACCTCTGATGGCCATAATCATACTTATCTCTTCGTCTGTGTTCTAAAAGACGGTGTTCTTCTTCTGTGTTCTTTTCCAAACTCATACAGTACATCAGAAGGACTACAGAAACTAAAATTATCCTGTACCTAGGATCATACCTTCCCCCTTCTCTTAACAACAGACTACTTTTCTTCTAAATTCTCTCTACTCATTGTAAGTTTCATTTCACACCTCTCTTCACCAATCCTGACTTCACACTTCCTGATTGGCCTCTCTTTCTGTCCCCTGCTCCAGCCCCTTGCTCCTCTTCTCTCCCAACTTTTGTTCTCCCACATTACCTTTGCTTACTGCCCTGTCTTTCTCATATCTGAAGAAGGCATTTTTTCCACTTGAGGGCTTTTAGGACATGTATTCTGGTGCATCAATGTAGCAGCACGCTATGGACTAGACATTCATTAAGTGAGTGAAATCATTCTAAATGCAGCACTATCTCCACACAAATCAGGCTACATTACTGTATCAGACATTTCAACTACGGATACATTATTGGCATCTTCTCTGACCTTCACAACCTCTCACAGATTCTGATTAATACATTTAAATTATACAGAGAATAGAAATTGAAATAAAAATACAAACAACAACTAAGTAACATTAAAATAAATCTAGACTCTGCTTCTCCCTTTAATATCTCATTTTTCTTAGTAAGCAGGTTGGCATTTCAAAGTCAGCCACAAGTAACAGTCTAACCTTTCCAAAATGTAAGCAATTTAAGAAAAATGAAAAAATATAAGTATAAGTAAAGTATAAAAGTCTGTTTCCATGTCTGGAATAACTTCCTGATTTCACAAGTAACAGAATGTAGTGTAGTAATCCAGTTCAGTACAAGAGGGAAGGCCACATTCCCCCCAATTACAAAGTTTCACTCAGCTAAAACAAAATACAGCTAATGGGCTATGTGTTTTATGGGCTATGAATTTGTGTCTTCCCTTGCATAAAGCAAGTTGCTTTACCAAACCTGGACTGAAGGCTTAAGGCCGTAGTGAACAAAGTTCTCCCCCTTTTAAAAGAATGGTTTATTTGTCTCTTAAATAATCAGTACAGAATCAAAGGTTAACTAAAGGTTGTGACGTATAAACCAAGAGTCCGCCTACCCGTGGATCCAGGAGTGACCCAATGGCATGGGCTTCAGAACAGCATCCTGACCAGCTGAGTCCAAGGCTTGGAGCGCCTGGCCTCGTTACCCTTCTTCTAACATCCATGTTCCTGGTTCCATGTCCTCTTTGATGGATCTCTTGGTTTTGGATTATGAACTGCACCCTGGCTGCCCTTTTTGGACTTTGTTGGACTACACCTGCGTCACTCCCCCTAAGCACCAGATCACAGCCGTCACGCCACACTGTCTGTAATCCAGCACCGATCCTGTCATGTTAACCCTGAAGTCTTACTCCTGTCACTTCCGGATTATACCATCTGTGTAGGGTCCTAAACAACACATTCGGGAGTCTGAACTGGCTCTTGTAACAATTTGTCCTGTTCCCTGACTTGTGTTTGTGTTTATATGCAAACTCCCCTTTTATGTTTATAAACTTGTTTGTGCTAGGCTACTGTATAGTTGTATTTGATGCTTGTTCTTTAAAATTTATCACTGGGCTTTTTCATAAAGTTTTACCCTCAATGTTATAATAAATTATTATTTTTTAGTTATTTTTAAGACTCAGTACTTTTTAATTGATTTAGCATACTCAGTTAAATTTCAATAGGTCATATCTGGGCCGGGAATGCTGTAAGGTGCTCATATTCATCTTCTCAATCCAAATCATCTTCAAAGTACTTAAAACATATTATCTGTCTAATTGGTCAAAATGTAATTATCTCGCCTCTTCAAAAAATATTAGATAATGTCCACCTATAACACCTTCTGCATAGTGAGAATGAGTAATGTCTAAATTTGGCAATTAAATAAAGGAGGAGTTAAGCTATTATTCCTTCATGTGTTTTTAGATTAAAGGTCTTAGGAGTTCAGTGGCTCCGAGGTTGCTCATCTGATAAAAGCCTCTGAGTGCAGGATGAAAAAAGGCATTCAGCTGAAAAGTTGAATTGATTTTAATAAGAATTTAAATTATTTTTTAAAAAATGCATGAGTTACATTTTGTTATGTACCCCCCCAATATGGAATTGCTAATTGTTTCCTGCATTGCACACAAAGAACAGGAATAGGTGGACAGGCTCCTTCATTTCAGCCTTCAAGCCTTCCAGCCTCCAAGCTGTTCATCATTAAGCTCCAGTTGAATCACTCCTGTCCTGCAGCTTCCTGGAAGTTGCAGGGGTCACTAATCCTCACTGTGTACCCTGATCCCCACTGGCAGTGCAGAGTCTGTTGCATTGATTGGGGAATCATTATGACTCTGTCTCGAACCTGTGACTCTGGGAACCTCCATAGGTTGAATTGTTTGAGAAACCTCCAGAACCTTTAATTATTTTTACTGTGTTGTACATTAGTGCCATGCAATTGGCAATTTTTAATTTTCTTTCCTTCTTCTTGAAGGGTAGGCACTTGAGCTACAGTAGACTGAGACCTGTACTTCAGACTTGCTGGTTTAAATCTAGGCATTAGATAGATAGATAAGGCTTTATTGATCACAAACGGAAATTGAGGTGTTACAGCAGCCCAGCCCAAGACAAGCAAAAACAGATATCAGAATAGATTAAAAATTAAAATAAGTACAGGAATACAAAATAAAATAAATAAAGTCATGTGTGTGCAAAATATGCTGATAGTCACTGTAATACAATAAAATATGTGGAAAATGCACATAATTATATACAGATGAAAATACCACAGTATAAACAGTATATTAATGCAGTGTCCAAAAAGTACATTCGTGCAACATGCTGCCCATAGATGAGTAGATGAAGGGCTAGCAGTCCTAGCCTAGGGCAGTGTTATATACCCTGGCAGCCGTCCGGAGGAAGGACCTGCAGAAACGTTCCCTTGAACAGCGTAGCTGGTCCGCTGTCTAATAACAGTCCCACGTAGCAGATGAGAGGTGTTGTTCATAATGGCTGTGAGCTTCATCAGCAATCTTCTCTCCCACCACCTCCAGAGAGTCAAGGCTCAGCCCCAAAACAGAGCCAGCCTTCTTGATGAGTTTATTGAATGTATTTATATCTCTTGCCATGATGCTGCTGCCCCAGCACACAACAGCATAGAAGATGGCCGCTGCCACCACTGATTCCTTAAAAATGTGTAGGAGTGTTCCACATACACCAAAGGAAATAAGCCTTCTAAGCCTCCGAAGAAAACAGAGTCGGCTCTGACCTTTCTTGTACAGGGCGTCAGTGTTAACAGTCCACTGCAGCTTATCATCCAGGTGTACCTGTAAGTACATGTAGGACTGCACCACCTCTATATCCTCACCATGGATGGAAACAGGGTTCAGTGGAGACTTACGTATTCCTCCAAAAGTCTAAGACCATTTCTTTAGTCTTGCTGGTGTTTAGCTGGAGATGGTTAAGATGACACCACTCCACAAAGTTGGTAATCAAGCTCCTATATTCCTCCTCCCTCCCCTCACTAATACACCACACAATTGCAGACTCATCCGAAAACATCTGCAGATGACATGCCTCAGAGTTGTCCTTGAAGTCAGAGGTGTAAAAAGTGAACAGGAATGGAGCAAGGACAGTCCCCTGTGGAGCCCCAGTACTGCAAACAACTTGTTCGGACACACAGCTCTGTAGCCGTACATACTGTGACCTGCAGGTCAGGTAGTCTAGAATCCAGGACAAAAAGGGAGTGTCAACCTGCGCCACCCTTATCTTATCTCTCAGTAATGGGGGATGCATGGTGTTAAAGGCACTGGAGAAATCAAAGAACATAACTCTCATAATGCTCCCTGTCTTCTCCAGCTGAGAGTTAGCTCTGTGTAGCCGATAGATGACTGTGTCTTCCACCCCCAAGTGTGACCGATAGGCAAACTGCAGGGGGTCCAGTGCTGTACTCACCAGGGTTCTGAGGTGGTCCAGTACAAGCACGCACCATCTGAAAACCCTCTATTGTAGCATTAACGTCAGGAACCAGTTCGTTCAACCAAGTCTTTGTGAAGCACATAATACAGGACTCACGATATTCCCACTGGCCCCTCATCAGCGTTGCTAGCTCCTCCATCTTGTTGGCAAAAGATCGTACATTCCCCATTATGATGGAGGGTAAAGAAGGTTTATAACTTATTTGTTTAGCCCAACACTTTGCTCCGGATCTACAGCCTCTGTTGTATTAGTTCTCTGGGGATCTCCAATCACTCACTCAAGAACACTGCCGACTTCTGTAACATGAAGAGCTGGTCTCTGGTGTAAACAAAAGAGCCCAGTTTGCCCGTAGTACATGCTGGTTTAAAAAGTTGCTCGGAGCCTGTCATAACTTGGAGAAAAAAAATGAGAGTAAACGATGTTCAAAACTAAACTATATAAACTAATATAAACTACAAGTAGTAAACAAACAAAAAGACACATAAATCACAAAGTAACCAGAGCTGCTGCAACAGGCTGCCGCACACAGGAGGCCATTACAGAAATGAACACACTTGACCAGATACCTATAGGAAGATAAGCACTGTGGCCCAGGCTCTGGTAGGGTTTTGCACCACCAGTAAATTTAGATACATTTTAAATATATTCATTTATAATATACATGAAAGTAGATACTTTGGGTTTGAAATTAAGAACAACAAAGCCACTGTGAGCTTTGGAGTGTTGTAAGGTAACTGAATCCTTATCTTATCATTAAAAGAAATAAAAAGAAATAATACAGCTAGGCTGTTCTTAATATTGTGGTTAGAGCAAAACTTGGATAATGAAATGTAAGTATTTAAGATGAGGAAGAATATTTATTTTTATTAATGTAAATTCTGCAATGTTGTATAACCTGTGAATATTCAGGGAGCCAAGGAATGTCCTCAGTCCCACATTCGTACCAAAATGTAATACCAGCTAGACCAGTGGATTTCAAACTTTTTGGACCAAGTACCACCCCTGATCAAACCAAAGTATCCAAGTACCACCTACAAGTCATTTTCTCATAGGAACCACAGAAAATCTCAATGACTAACATGAGTACACACTCAAATACACATATAATAAAAATAGCACTGAGCACTTACCATTTCAGTGAGAGGGGTGAGCCTGTTTAGTCGAGCAAAGCAGATGTGAATTCATTGGTCGAGCCTTGATAAAATTCACAACAGAGTCTAACAGATTTTAAATCCTCAGGCATTTTGAGGATCATCCAAGGCCTCGCAGTGGATGGTGCAGTGCGTCTACTTCAATGTCTGGAGCAACCTCTCTAATTCGTGCAACTACAACGCTTTGTCTGCCTGTTATTGCTCTAGTGCCGTCTATACAAAGTAGGACAAATTTTTTCCATTCGATGCGATTCTCTTCAATAAATTCATCCAGAAGCTGAAATATATGCTCTCCTGTAGTTCTTGTTGGTAGCAGCTTACGGAGATGCAGCTTACAGCTGCCCTCAAACTCATATCTAACATAAATGAGAAAATTGGCCAAATTAACTACATCTACAGACTCATCTAATTGCAGTGAAAAGCATCTCCTTATCTTAACGAGCTCTATCAGTGTACTTTTGACATCATCTGCCATATCAATAATTCTATGAGTGACTGTGCCATTTGAAAGGGGCAGCAGGTCGAGCTGTTTAGCAGCTTTTTCTCCACACATAATACGTGTCAGCTCTTTTGCCAATGGTAAACAAAGTTCTTTACAAATAGTTAAAAGAAGTTTTCATTTCATGCACATGGGAGTAAAACACAGAGACACTCTGTGTATTTTTCTCAGATTAACCTACAGTAGAACAGTCCTTTAATATTTTTCTGTTATCTATCCCGCTTTCCTGTGCTCACAAGGTTGGCATTGTTCCAAAATCACGCACATTCTCCTAACTCCCTATTTGCTGAAGATAACTTTTTTTAAATACAATTGGTCACTTACATTCATAGCACACATTCGTATAGAATGGTATAGAATTACATAGTAGCTCTTTTGTCCACTCAAGTATTAGATCACGCTGTATTGACACATTTAATTAAAATATTAAATATGAAAACCCTTCCCATTTGCATCCCAATGTGCACACAATCAATTTCCAGGGTCATCTGCGTACCACAGTTTGAGAACCACTGAGCTAGACAATGGAGACGAATGCCGCATGCTCTGAAAATCGCAAAGAGAGCACAACCTGGGCTGGGAGATGAGAGGGAGCAACAAGGAAGTGCTAACTTTGCTGAGAAAAATAAGGACCTGACACAGCTTTGAGGTGGGCTGACGTATTTTTGAGAGAGTAGAGAAGAAAGCTGTTGCCCCCAGGCTCACAAAAGACTATGACTTATAAACTGCTCTCAGAGTCACATTAACATCCAAACTGAAAGGTGTCCACTGAGGAGAACAGCTAATTCCCTTAATAGTCAAGCAGCACTGCCTAGGACACCCCTAACTGACTGATTTGAGCACCAAAAACTGCTGAGGTCCAGCTGATGGTATGGTAGTGTGCCTAGGCACAGAAATGATTCAGTAGTATAATGCTCAGAAAATACAGGGCACCAAAAACGTTTAATCGTACTCCTGTTGCCATAAAGGAAGACATAAACCCAGGTTACAGTATGACTCATATTGATATACAGTATGTGTGGTCAACACCAATGTTTTCTAGTATAGTCCAGATATAGTTCCTTTCTTGTTGATCAGATTTCTGATCATGCAAGTTGATGAGGAGTTTGGCTGATGGAAAAAATCACTCAAGCAAATCAAACCTTCGAAAAGTCTGTCATGTCATAACATAGGTGGCACTTGCACTTGCATTTCCATTCACTATGACAGAACCCTTGCAAAAAAAATTGTATGAGCTTGAGAACTATTTACATTTTAATTGCTCTTCTTTTTTTTACAAAGCTGGATTAAAGCTGATTTGTTATTTTAATTGAGACTCAATTGAACCGATGGAACAAAATTGTATTTAGGATTAAATTGCCAACTTTATTTCACACAACTGGCAGTAGCCCACGTGGAATAACATCTAGGCTGGAAGACTTCTGACTTCTGCTTTTGTTTTGAATGAGCAGCTGCCTTCAGCTCATTTATATATATAGAAGGATCTGAAAGAAGAACATTTGTGTGTTCCAATACACTCAAAAATCAAATACAAACTCTTTATTGTATTCATGGAGCACACTGTGAAGCACATTCAAAGCAAGAACTACTTCCACAAAATAATGAGCTGTGAATACAACTGCACACAATTCTACGTTATTTTCTCACTGCCAGTGTGAAAACAAAAATGTTTCAATGTTTTTTGCTTTTAACCCAAAATACTCTTAAAAAGAAAAACACATCAAAACTCAACCCATTAGACATATACTGTAGCTTAAATGACACCCTTGTGACCCTTCAGCAAAAGGAAACAACTGAATTACATGACAGAAAAAAAATCTAGGAGTCAGATTGTTGTACTCTCAGTCAGATAAGAGCAGGATCATTACACAATCACAGTGTGATGAAGGCAGCACATGTCTTTGGCCCATGTCCTCTCTTGAGGTTGTCATTTGCTGTTGTTCTCTTTTGTTTTACCTAGGTGAATCTACAGTCTGTCCTAGTTTGTTATGCCTCCATTTTATGACAAGTTAGAGCTGAGATCTCCCTTCGCTTAAATGGAGGGTGCTTGTCAATCAGGAGGAGCTAGAGGTGGAGCTTAGGGTATTTAAACCTGGCACTGAGAGTGGGGAGGAAAGTTTTTGTGGGGTTTGTTTAAATGTGTTCAGGGCACTTTTGTGTTAAATATTTTTCCCTGACAGTATTGGTACATGCTTGCAAGGTGCTTGACTTCACACACACCGTGAAGAGCAGTCACAGGTAAGGCATAGACAGATATACACATATATAGATGTTATTGTAGTAAAAAAGACTGTATACTTAAAATAAACTTTATGTGCACTGCACTGTAAATGCTTGATGGTCTGAAAATCTGTTGGCAGTGTGAAGGAGTAGCTCCTGGTCTATATAGTAAAGCTTTGCAAGGGTAATGATTATGCCTTTTGAGGATTTGTAGATAACTACTAACCTGGTTACAAATTAATAACATGTATTATATTATTCTAGATATACTATATATTATAAATTACATATTTCATATATATAATATACTCAAGACTTCTCTCTTCTCTCTTCTGTTACCATCTCAGTAACTGCACAACATTCTGTACTGCACTGAAGTTTGAAAGTTAACAATTTCACTGACTGAGCACAAAATAATTACATGTAATATTATATTAATCACAAATCTTACATTAATCAAATTATTGTATCAACAAAAAATCACCCCAAAGCAAATTATTAAGATAAAACCCCAGAGTGATTCAATCAGCACAGATGCTTAATATGAATGCAAGTTTAGCAAGTTTAGCAATATTGTAAGTTTCAGTCTGGGTCACACTGCTAGTTGTTACTGAAATTCCCCTAGCAGCAGTATACAGTTTGTGAAGCCTGAAGATTAATATTGCAATTTTGTAATTTTACTACAATAGCCTTATTGAATCAAAACCAGTTTTAAATATAAATATGGTTGATAGTAAGCCATTCCATATCTGTCTCTTGAAACAAAATGATGTATGAATTAAACAATGAGTAATTAAAGTACAGGTGATGTTAAAAGTAAGTGGAACCTTAATTTCATTAGCTCAATTAGGTACTGTAGATCTTTGGGCCTGAGTTGGGAGGGTCCAACTTTATATAAAGATCAAAAAGTGAGTTTGTGAGTTTGGTCTTCACTAAATAGCCATGTTGAAACAAGTCATGCCACAATTCAAGGAAATCTATGGCCTCAGAAAAAGAAGTACCGTACATCAGTTCAGAATGATTTATAAAACTGTTTCTTAGGTACTCCACCAATCAACGAAAGACAGACTACAAATAGAAAATGTTCAAGAGTCTTCATAGTATACACGTTACTTACTTAGCTAGCATTTGCCCAGGGAAACTGTCACATTCTGGGCAGCCCCAGACCTCCACCCCAGATTCCCTGAACTCCCTTCCCCTGCAGTTCCAACCTGGTTCAAGGAGGCAGCTTCCCCAGGGCTTTCCCCATGCAGCCCTGCACCTCAGTTCCAGTTCCCAACTGTATGGAGGCTCCCAGATCTCTGCCCTGGATTTCCTGGACTCTTTCTTTGCTGGACTCTCTTCCCCTGTAGTTGCAAAGCAGCTTCTGTCATCCTGGAGCTCAGGGCTCTGTAAGAGCAGCCCCCTTAACTCCTTACCCACAGCTTAGTTCAGTGCCCATAGTTTAGTTGTGTCTAGTGCCCCTCACTCTTTTTTCTGCCCCCTTTCCAGCTGCCCTTCTGGCTTCTTTCGGGGCAGTTTCTTCTCTTGATTCCGGGCTTTTTTCTGTTCTTCACTTCAGACTCTTGGGCTGTGTAGGTACTTTCCTCTTCTCTTTCCTTTTTCCCCAATCTCCTTCCAGCCTCACAGCAGAGCCATCTGTTCCATCCTGGAAAGCCAGGCATCCTGTGTCCGATCGTCTGGAGAGCATCACTCCATTAGCCTGGCCTCCCCAAGAATTCTTGTCCTTGGCTCTGACTGGGACTGCACCTTGTATCTGTGCTGACCCAGGGCTCTGAGAGCTAAGAGGGAATTATGGACAGGTCCTCTGCCTCCCCTCCTACACAGATATCTCCCCAGTTGGTCCAGAGGATACCTTCATATCCGATTCTGTTTGCACCCAGGAGCCCCAGTCAGAGAGTGAAACCTCGTCTCGTAGTAGACCCCCCTTAAGGTGTGCACCTTGAATCACTGGCTCCTGGGCTGTCTGACTGGCACACTGGAACTGTGTGGGAGTTTCCTGCTTCAACAAGTTACAATGAGACCCCTCTTCTCAGCAAAGCCATGAGAATATTGCTTTTTCTTTTCCTGTCCAAAGCATTGGCCTATGGGCTTGCTGGCCTGCAGCCCTGGTTAGTTGGAACACTGCCTCCCAGATCTATGTGGCCACCTTTCCTTCTGGATTCTCGGCAGCCAATTCCATCCTGGAGCAGAGTATCCCAGATTCTGGTTGGCAGGTTGGGGTGAGCAGTCTAACGTGGGGCTGGTGCCTGGCTGTGCTAGCCACCATCTCCCGGACCATTGTGCCTCACATGATTTCTTTTTCTTGCCGGCCCATGGGCTGTCTTTGCTCCAACGGGCCAGTTCTGATTTTGTTTTTTTAGTTCTCCCTCTCATTACTGTGTAGCCTAGGCTGATTTAAGCCCTGCCTGCCAGTAATCACCTATTCTATTTCCACCTTTCTGTTTCCATTCCCTTTCACTTTCTCCAGGAGCATTATCTGAGCCTCCAATCAATTGGGTCTCCCCAGGTCTCTTGCTCTTGGGTTCTAACACATCACCACCCTTGTGGTTATAACCAGCTGCGGCATTACACTACCCAGTAGTGGTCTACCAAAATCTCTCTGAGAATCATCAAGGAAGTTACAAATGTCCCAGAGTAACATTCAAGGAATTGCAGGGCACCCTTGCATTGGCTAATATGACTGTTCATGCTTTTTTCCAAAATGAACATTGCTGCCCCACTGAAATTTAGAGAACATAGCTGACCCAGAAGGCTACTGAAACAATGTTCTCTGGATAGAAATGTCACAGATAGGACTTCTTGGCCTCGAAGATAAATATTTGTAAAAAAAACACTGCTTTAAAATATGATTCTTATCCCAATCATTAACCATGGTGATGGGAGTGTGATTATTTGGGGATCCTTTGCTCCCTTAGGACCTGGACAGCTTTCCATCATGACCTGAAGCTGAATCAAATGTGAGTCTCGCAACAAGACAAGACAATGACCCTAAACATACAAGCAGATTTACAAAAGAATGGCTGCAAAAGAACAAATTCTGTATTTTACTATGGCCCATTTAGTTTGGACCTAAACCCTTTGAAATGTTGATAGGACCATGCAAGGCAGCCCTCAAATGTCACAGAGTTGAAGGTGTTGTATGGCAAAATGGACCACAATTCCTCTAAACCAATTTGAGAGACTGATCAAAGGTGACAAAAAACTTTTATTTGCAGTCATTGCTGACGCTGTCATTGGGGTTGACTTTTCAGCAAACAGCAACTCCTGTAACTTCATGGTGACATGGGGGTACAAGAGAAAGATGCACCTCCAAATGCTTCAATGAGTGGGTGCATAACGGATACCTTGTCCCAAAGACTGCAACCAATAAAACCTAAAAAGGTTCAAGCTTTTCTTCCATTGAAAATCTCCTAGTTTGTAGATCCCAAGGTTGCTCACTCTCACGATCCTAATCCGTCCTCTTAAGGGTGCTCCGGCTTTTTCTTATTTTGCTGATTACGCGCACCTGCTCCCAATCCTGCCCCTCCTTATTTAAGTGTGACGCTCTCGCTATTCTGGGCTCAGCATTGGGGGATGGAAGCCAGGAAGCCTGCCTACCAGTGGGTCCAGGAGTGACCTGACAACATAGGCTTCATCATGGTGTCTTGACCATCTGAGTCCGGGGCTTGGAGCACATGGCTTCGTCATCCTGTTTTTATTCCCCATCCCTGTACTGGATCCCATTCTGGTTTTTAACCTTGTCTTGTTTTCGTCTCAGATGGAACACCCAGTTTTGGACCTTGTACTTGGATTTCCCCCCAGGACACCTTGGACTTGTCTGCCTTGGTCATGCCTCCCGAGCACCAGTTCACTGTTGTCACGCACCCTTGTTTGTCAACCTGCCCTGATCCTCATCGTCTCCTCCCTGTTGTCACACTACACTTTTCCAGATTATACAGTCTGCATAGGTTCCTGAACTAAGCTTCACAGGAACCTGTTTGATTGGCTTGATTGGTTTGATTGGTTCCTGTTACACCCACCACCAGGACTATAGTTTAAATGCAGATCAAATTAACAGCTAAAGATATATTTCAGAGTATTGTGAGACAATGTTTAAACCTTGCTGTGTGTAACATGGAGTGGCAAGGTTAATGGAATGGACAAAAATAATTACTTGTAAAATACAAATGACAGATGGGGAAATTCATAAAAAAGAAAATTATGGCTGTATTCAGTTAGCAATAGTGTATGAGCTTATTAGCTATGTTATTTCAAACAAGGGTAATTATTCTTTGTTAATTAGCATGCTTGAAAAAGGAAGTACTACAATGAATATGTAATTACTAACCCTGAGACTATAAATTGTCTCTTTTATATTTTATATCTGTAGCTTTTGACGGACAATATCTTAATGAAACATGCTGATTAGAGTAATTAAAGACAGCCAACAACAGATCTTTTCCTGTTAATTACATTTAAAGCAAGCAGGACAGGATGATATGTGATCTTATTACAGCTCAGTCTGTCTTTATTATCCATAACTTCAAACGTTCCAGCATGAATTGTTCACTTAGTAGTCAGAGTCAAGCAAAAAATATTCCTTAGATGTTCTCAACACTGATTTAATAATCTATTGTGATTAACCAAGTAATAACTAGGACTGCAATTCTGAAATTTCTGAGTGTTTCTGCATCTTACCTATAAAGGATACACAAGAAGTGAAAACTCTACTTGTCCACTGTCATCCTTTTTATTTTGACAATATAGTATATTGCACACTTTCACTGCAGTGTTGAAATTCATCCAATATGTACAACATGGCAGTGCTCTGAACATGGTTTTCCTAGGTTCCACAGATAAATCTTACTTTTCAAACTTTGCTGGAAAAAATAACTATATTCTTTAAAACTCAAAGTGTACCACTTTCCTAGGTACTTAAAATGTATAAAATATTTCTAGAACATATTAAACATTTCTTTGTAATAAGTACTAGAAAACCATTATTAGTGATTATTTTATTATGTATTTAAATCTTTCAGTAATGGTATCCCATACTTTTTAAAATTTTAAGTAAATCATTTCATGTGTTGTGCAAAGACAATGTGTTCATTACGAATTTAAGATTTAATGCAAGTGTGCAAGGGTTTCTGTTTCTTTTCACTGAACACTGGCTGAACAGAAATTTTATTTTTTCTTTTATTTCTTCAGGAAACATTTATAAAAATATGACATGTTGTCCAACGTGTTGTTACAAGTTATCAAAGCCTCTCTTCCTCTTCATGTTTCAGATAAGACCACATTTCCTGTTCGAACACTTTAAGTATCACGAGAGGACATCTGTTTTCAGGCTGACATCTGTCTAGCTTCCTAGTACTGGCTTTTCTTACATGTGTCTCTCAGCATGCCTTGTGTATAACAGCAGTGTGAACAGTATTTCTGAGATATTTTGTTTGAACACATGCAAGGCTACATTATTGTGATTTAAGATGGTCAGCCCTACCTCATAGTTCACAGTACATTCTGCAAAGTTCTATGATGCTCTTTGTGTAATTAAGAATCATGTTTAACCACTTATCTGTTCTTTACATGAACAAACAGGACTCAAACAAAGTGATGGTTCAAGCAGGAAACCCATTTTTTCCTGACACTATGGAATATTAAGGCAAACCCAAGTCCCTTCACTTCCCCTATGGTATGTCATCACTCCACTAAAAGCATTCATTCATTAATTGAGAAACAAACATTCAATGAAAAGTAAGGGTATTATTTTTAAACCTATACTGAGCCTTCACATGGGCTGCATGTGGTTCTTTCTCTTTGATATCTGCTTTCTTATGTTACTTTCTTCTAATTTCAGTTTTCCTTGCAGAAAAATATACAGAGAAAGAAACACATACACAGTGTAACCAGGTGATTTGTGCAGGCTGGGTTAGATCTCCGCTACGATCGCCAGTACTTCTATCCTGTTAATACTTCTGGAAATGCTCCCTTTTCTTTCTAATATTTATTATTTTATAATAAGAGATCCCATGGGAATTTCTTCTCAGTGCGCCTGTGACTGTAGACCGCCAACAGAGAAGTTCTCAGCACTGAGATGGACCTGCTGGTCATTACTATAGTCAGGCTGCTTAGGGACTCATGGCATAGACACCATGAAGGAGTCTCCCAGTGGCTTCATGGGAATTATTGTTCCTAAGCTAAGCAGCATTTGTGAGCCATCACAGTTTCTGTACCTGGCACCCCATGATTGATGTTAACCAGCACATGCTGGCAGTGGCGACTGCTTGCTATGGGAAGTATTAAGACAGGGTTACACTAACAACAGCTAACAGAATGTTAGAACCAAAATTAAATGTTATTTTTTAACTTGCTGTTATAGGGACAAGGCATATTATTTCACATAGAATTAAATTTTATCAAAGATTTTTAATAATCTTTGTGTGTCAGAACACACAAATCTTTGACCAAACAGCCTGATGATGTATGTGCAATGAAATAGACAGCATAAAGCTGTATCAATACTGTACATTTAATAATAATATATAGTGCAGATAGGCTCCAGCGAGTCTCCAGGCTGGTATCTTCCCAAAACCACAGATCAAACGTCACTGTCTGTAGGGTGGGTACCAGAGGTATACCTGATAGCATCTCAACCCACTGGTGATGTTACACCTTAAAATCAAGAATCCAACATATTTTTCTCTGGGTGACCACTGGCTTCTAATCTCTCTCCATCTAAACTGACAAAATAACTTTTACAACCACATGGTTGCAAGCAGGTTGCAAGGAGCTACTTTGGCACAGTGGCCTGAGGCCAACACAAGCTGCTAGGCAATCCCGAGCAAAAGCCCCTTCTCTCTCTCCTCTGTTTGCACAGGGACCCTCCCAGCACAAATCTTCCCAGGTGTAGATTACCAGATACCAGTATGAATTTTAAACTCCTCAAGGAATACAAATCTTTTGAGTATAAAACTTCATTATTTACACAATAATTCTTGAGAGTTGAACTGTCATCCTAAACAGAAGTTTGATGTTTAGCTCATGATAGTAAATGCAGATTTATTTGTGTCTGAGAATATACAGTAATTGTGATTTAGTTTTATGATATCAGATATTACTGATAGAATTTACAGGCTAGACTTTAACACATTACAGTTGATGAGTATTTTAACTCTGAAGTTCATAACTCTGATCTTTGTAATCCCTGAGTTAAAGATCAGATTTTGTATTACAACAGATTGTTATTCTATTATGTTTGTTGCTAGTTATGCATGTTTTGTACAATATATGGTATTTTTTGAATCAATGTGTGATACTATAAGTTGTTATGTTTGATTGGTTCCTAAAAGTCGTCACAATGTTCTGTTAAGATTTCTAATTGTTACAACAAATTAAAAACCACATCTCCTACTCTATGCAAATCACATTGTAGGTCTTGCAATGTTTTTGTAGAAATAGAATTTATAGTAATTGGTCTCTATTCTCCAATTGGTCACTAACTGACCACTTACTGAATAGTGTAGCAGCAATGCTTATTAATAAGACTTTAGTGCTTTCCTAAATGAGGCCCCATCTTTCTTCCTTATCTCTGTGGTGCTGGCCACAGAGAAGCATTCATATTGGAATGTTTCTTTACTGATAAGGAGCAGCTCCCAACTAGAGATGCACTCAGCCATGCCTGGCTATCATAATCAATTCTGGGCTGCAGTCCTAGATGTCAGAGGTCATTGTTACTCATCCTTAGAAGTGACCAACCAATCAGGAACCTCCAGGGCTTGGTAACCCCATGTGGGTCTCAAATGCCCGCCAAAATTTCAACCAATCATCACCTGTCTTGGTTCTAGTTTAAAAGATACAGCAGAGCTCAGAATTTCGTTCCTCCGACCACTCTTGCGCTCTTCACGTGACTACCAGCACTGTTGTCTGAGTGTGGGACATGCAACTTTGTTCCAAGCGTGAGCCAGAGGATGCCCATACGTACAAACAGATCTGCCAAAGTTTTGTCTGAAAAAAGACTTTGTGAATCGCTAGCACGCCCGCCGAATCCGCCCAATCAATGGAAGCATTAAGGTAGGACCCTTGTCAACAACTTGATACTCTTGTCCAGAAGTACCCACTACGCTTGAAGCAAACCAAGTTTCTTCCCCCAAAAGAGTGACTTCATCGGACCCGTGGTCTTCCTATGTGCATAGAGAGAGACTCTACTACTTGTCAGTTGGTCTACTAGTAGGTCCCTGAGAAAGACACTGTCTAGCGCATCGCTGACAACTCTTCCTAATTTCTCTAACTTGGAACAGCATCAGTACTGACACCGAGCCAGCTTCATGCCAATTGGACAGAGTTTGCAACAGAGCCTGCCAGCTGGTCTTTGGTGTCCGTGCTGGGAAATACGAATCCATATCTGGATAAGTAAACCTCTCGAGAAAGTGCATCCTCTTGAGAATTCAATTGTTACTTCAACACAAGTTGATATCAATTTAAATCATATGAGTAATTTATTTACTTTTTGAGAATCTAATGTAGAAGTTCAATTAATGAGACTGATCAACGATAGTATAGTGAAATGGTATACTGAAGTATATTCTTTGTTTTGTATCTCTTTGTGATTATATACCTTGCATTTTGATAACCCTCACAGTAAGATCTGCCATCTATATCCAGGCAGACTGTTATATGTTTTATATGCACAATTTATGTATTAATAAATGTATCTCGTGTATTGAATATGTGTGTGTGTGTCGCTGATTGATTGATTTTCTAATAGCCCTACAAGAATCACCTTGTGGTTACTGCTACAATTAATAAAGTATCCCACTAAATTCACAAAACTCCTACAACAGTTTACTGGAGATTCTAGATGTACTGTATGTTAAGTAGCTGATTGCATAGTTCATTAAAAATATTTATGTATATATACATACAATTCGTGGATAATATACATAATATATCACTATTTCCTTTTGGGTGTTAGTGCAATATTGTTATATTATATTGTTATATTGTTATGTATTCATTTTTTTAATTATCTAAAATTTCTTTGCAGTGTATGCAGAAGAGCATAGACTTTTTGATTTAACTGTAAAGCTGTTATTGATGGTAACTAGAAAGATTTTTTATTGATCTATATCTGTAGAATGACTGGCACCAGAAGATTAAAAAAATGCATTATCAATCTCAATGCACATCAAGATTTTTTATTATGATCTAAAGCTGCATTTACCAATTCCGATCAATAAAAAGGCTACTTTTCAGAGCTGTTTATAGGCAAAGGATGAAAAGCCCATTTTTCTCTCTCATAAAAAAATCGTAGGATTTATCCGACTAGGTCTTGTTGACACATTTCACTATTAGGGTCTGCAGATATCAACAATGGACAAAATTAACTCCATTTGTGATGGGGATTGACAGGGAAGAGAGTTAATTGTGAGCAATCAATACATTTTTAATTTTATCATGTACCGTACTTCATCATCCTAAGCATATTTTCAAAGTGGTTTGTAAATAGTTATGTTGCAAGAATATATAGTAAAGCACAAAAGTACTTTAATTTTAAACACATGACATTAGACTGCAAACCTCATGACAGAAAAACACTTCTTTACAGATTCATAAGACATTTTTTTGACATTTACAGTGCAAAATCAGAGAAACACCATTGGTTTGGAGTACATTTTTAAATACAAATGCAAGGAAGTTACAAATAAAAGGCTGTTGGAAACCTATCTTACTTGGACTGGAAAGCTTTCATAACCTGAGCTACAGTACATCAGGAAATGTAGCAGTATTGACAATATGCAGATACTGTAGCCGACTGCACCACATAGCAATTTCATATCTGCTCGGCCACTTATCCTTGCACAGGCTATCCGATTCCTCAGAGCACCCACTTCACTCACAGATCAGCATAAGGCAGAGATTCAATCATTGTGATTTTTAATCTATATGCTGCTCTGAATTACAAAAAAGGTAAGAGTAACCCCTGTTTCTCAGGTTCAAACAAAAGTGTACAAGAAAAAAGGTTATTTGCGATGGATACACAAATAATAAATCAATAAGCAACAGTCCTCAACAACCAGAAGAGTCAAAATAATTCTAAGGATTGTACTTTAAATGTTTCACTGTCTATTTTTTGCTCTGTCATGTGCCAAGTTGCAAACAATAAAAAATCTTCCAGAAAGCACTATTTTCCATTAGAACAAGTAATAGGTTTATTCCATGCTGAAAAAAAAGAAGAAAGAACACAACGTCCACGGCCGAAACGTTGTGTTCTCTTTCTTCTTTTTTTCAGCATGGAATAAACCTATTACTTGTTCCTTTGCAGCCTGTGCATGCTGACGCAGCTACCCACCTGAACTATTTCATCTGAACTATTAAAACATTAAACATTACACATTATTTTCCATTATGCCACTTTCCATACCACTATTTAATCTAAAAGACAAAAACTTCTGCACCAGGACTACCTTCCATGCTGAACACAGTCTGACACACACAGTACCACCACTCTGGAAAGTGAGGACCATTACAAAGCCTAAATTAGTCACAGCAACATCCATGTTTGCAACCTACAGTGATGTTGCACTGATTTTGTTGCAGCAGTAGTAAATGTCTCATGCTTAGCTGCAGTCTTAGTCTGTTTTACATAATTGTTTTCAAAAGGACATTGATGCCCTTTATTGGGACTTCTGGGGAACTTCAGGCTCTGAAGATTTGTTCTCTGCTTCTATCTGCAAATGAGATCAGGGTCATCAGTTTGATTTCACCCTGTCTAGTGGACATAGTGAAGTTACTGTGTTTTTTTAAGCCATCTGTTGCCAATTCATTAAACAAATAAATACAAAGTCAGTTAGAATCATTAACACTGCTGATACTGTAGGTATTGTTGTAGCTAAATTATCCAAATTAATAATATATAATAAATAATTCCTTAAATGTATATAACACTTTTCTGGAATAGCTTGCTGTCCAAATAAATCTGTAGTATCTATGCTTTTGAGTTTTAGACAAATCAACATAAATCTTCCCAGGAGGTGTTGTGGCTCATTCTCAGTTTACAAAGGGAACCCCTGTTGATAATTTATTAATCTGTAAATGTATTTAATATATCATTTCATTTGAAACTGCAGTTTTAACACACTTTTTAACAAGCTTAATTAATGGAGACTGGTTATTATTTACCAAAAATATTAGAAGCAATTTGCTTCTATTAGCTCAATATGTAAATAAAAGGCAAAAATTCCAGATATTACTTGCTTCCGTAAAGGGTGAATGTCTTGAAGACGCCTGCATAGAGTATGTGATTGTCCTTGATAGTGCAACACATGCTCCTACCCCATACAGGCAGACTGTTCAGAGTCTAGATGCTCCCCCGCCTCATTTGAGTGACGCGTCACTTTGACCACTCTGATTTGCATTTCTAATTCAGGGCAATGCCAGATTCAAAAGGTCAGACAGGTCCTAACAGCATCTCCCCTTGAAGCCAGCACAAAATGAACCCTCCCACATTCTGTCAGACACAGTGTAACTCATACATAATATATGCAACTTCTGTGTGACTGTGCAGCTAATGCAAGAATGTAAAATTTATGAGAATGCGTATGCATGATACTGCATAGTAAATATATTTTACAACACAAGGAGAAACCGGATTTATAGGTATTTCATGCATTAAAATTACATAAAAGGAAAGGGCCACTAGATCTGCAGAAAAAATATGAATGGGCAACTTATGTCCTAGTGTAAATGTTGTTTTGTTTTTATACACTGTGATGATTAATTTGGAATCTTAGAGCAATATCTGTAACAAATGGACCTCAAACTACTGTATGTACTACCCTACCTGTTTAAAAAACTGAGGCAACTGTGTTGCATAAATATTTATCTTTAAAATAAGGAGTTGAATCTTAATATTAGAGGTGGGATTTCATTTTATGTGCAGGAAGGATTCCTTCTCATTTTTCAGAGCATCTAGAATTCCAACATATTGGGGAACATGGTGAAAAAAATACTGCTATCCTTCCATCCTAAAGCAAATGTGGAAAAGGCAGCTGAAAATATTTTGGATGTTACCCAGAAAAAGGATGTTACATCCCCAGACATTACTAAGTTTAAGGAGATTTTAATACTTACACACTAAAAACTAGACTTGGCACTCGTTAACAATACTGTATATGACCTGCTCCTGCTCTTTATTAAATACTACTTATCAGCCTGATCTATCAGCCACTGTTCAAGAGGAAAAAATGGAGACAAGAACAGTAAAGTCTGGGACAAACAAACACTGCACAGCTACAGGGTTGTTTTGAGTGCATGAAATGGAAAACGTTTAAAGACATATCGAAGGTATTCATAAACTTGCTGATGTACTATCGTATTACATTTCTTTCTGTATAGACTCAATCACTCTTATCAAAACAAAACCTTTATTTTTTTCCTAATAACAAACACCAGGTAACCAAGAGTCTCTAAAACATACTCCCTAAAAAGAAACTTGCTTTTTCACAAGGGGTACACAGATCTCAGAAAGAGGTGAAATGGGAGATCAGTAAAGCTCAGGATCAATATAAGGAGAAAAATAGAGAATACTGTGGCAATGGGTGATACCAGAATGGTATGGCAGGACATTAAATCCATGACCAATGTCTCTCAAGAAGGTAATAGTAACACTGTACTAAATGGCATGGATGGGCAACAGCTGGCAAATGATTTAAATGTGTGTTACATCCAATTTGAATTAAAACCCACAAACACTTTTGTTAACAGTGCTGATTTCCCAGTATCCAGGCACTTTATTACATTTTTATTAAAACTGACACAGCAGAGGTGCATAAGCAGTTTAGGAGAATTAAATGTAAGAGAAAAGGAGATTTGCATAATGTGTGTGGAAGAGTTCTGCAATCTTGTGCAGATGAGCTATGTGATATTTTTAGTCTTCCTTTTGAAATGTCCTCAAATTTACAAATCATCTCCTCTCTGGGGAAGAGTCTATTATTATTCCCATTCCAAAAACTGCCAAACCGAGTGAGCTTAACAGCTACAGGCCAGTTGCTTTCACATCTCTCCCTCTGAAATGTCTAGAGAGAATAGTGAAGCAACACACTATAAAGAGCACACAGGACATTACCGGCGCCCTGCAGTTTGCACACAGAGAAAGAGGGGAGTAGATGACGCAGTACCCATGTCGTTAAATCTGGTCTATCGGCATCTTAACCAAGCAAAGACATTTGTAAGAATTTTATTTTTGATTTTTATCTGCCTTCAATCAAATACAGCCAATGTTGCTAGCACAGAAACTCTCAAAGAATTTCAGTTTAAAGAGTAACTTGATAAAATGTATTCTATACTTAATAAACAGGTCAAACAGCTGAATTGGATATTTGATATTCGCTACACTGACACTAATGGTCAGACTGTTAAAATTGTCAATGTCTACTAATACTTGGGACTGGTCATAGACACAAATCTGAGATGGGAGAAATGTTGCGATGCCATCTGTAAAAAAAAAGCTTACAGATACTTTTTTTTTTCTTAGGAAGGTCAGCTGTTTCAGGATAATAGATAGAGTAAAACTATTTTAACACTTTTATACAAGTCATTTATTGAAAGTGTCAAAACATACTGTCTTAGTTTGGCAACATCAGTACCATTTATTGTAATTGGATGGGAAGATTGTGAAAATAAACAGCAAAATAATTGAGCCAAATCAAATCAGTTTAAATACAGGGAAGAGCATTATGAGGTGTGTGACTCACCCCCTCCAATGTGAATTAACATTACTTCCATCTGGGAGACACCTCTGTGTAAGTAACTCAGGAGACCACAGACAGGCATCTCATTACGTTTGCTGATGACACGGCTCTGGTCATCTTATTAAAAGACCCCAAAAAACATTGTACCATATTCTAACATTATTTGTAACAAAAGTCTCTGTTGCTTTCCTTTGCTTTAAGGAATTCGTCATTGAGAAGGTATAAATGTGTCTAAAGCTATAATAGTCAATAAACCTTTGTATATGTGTCCATCTATCCAGGATCAGTGTCACACTTAAACCTGATGTTCAACCTAGAGTCTATTCTTTTCGTAAGGGGGTGCAGAGCAAGACTGTGCCCTGGATAGGATGCTAGTCCATTACAAGGCATGCACACAAGGACAATTTAAAGACACCAAAAGTGGAGCAAATGAGAAATATCTGTGTATTTGTGAATTTGAAAAGAGACAGATGACATGCAAGATCTACATAGAAAGAGTGCCAGCTCAAAATCCAAACCAATAAATAATATGTCCAGTTTTGACTTATGCAATGGCAGCTTACATTAGAATATTATACCTGCAGTTTATGCAGGTAGCAAAAGAATAGAATAGGAAGCACTGAACTAGAAAATGCCACTTATTAAAAATACGTTTTTGTTGACACATCATTTACAACTTTTAGACAATTTAGTAAAGCAATAAAAAAGCAAGACTAAATGTTAGGATAAGTAATTAAAACTGTTAGAATTTAAATCAATGGGGTATTATGTTGTGCTCTTTCCAGCACATTGTACCATTTTGTCAGGGGATATCATGTTAAAATTGTATAATGTACCTTTAAGACTGCTGTCCACTGTTAAATATGATTACTGGGACTGCAGAACTGTCAATCCCTCTTAGCTTCTGCTGCTTTAGTTGTAACTTCTTTAGTTCCCTTAAGTACTCCTTAATTCCATTGGTATGAAATGTGTTAGATGTGTTCAACACAATCCTTTAAAATCTTATGAAAGGTACAGTATACCTATGTTTTAACTGGTTTCCATTCTCATATTGTACTATTCAGGGCCCTCTTTTTCAATTCTTTTCATTCCTTTTTAAATTGCTTTATTTTGTATTCTAGATTTCAATCTACCACATGGTTGAGAAGACACCAGCTTGTGGGCTAAGCACCACAGCTGAGCTGGTCAATGAGGGTCTTTGCTCACATATACTGGTTCAGATAGTGCCAAGGTCGCTCTGGATTGGGACACCACTCTGCATTAATCAGTGTACACTGACAGAACACTAATTCTCAATTTTTACATTGTATATTAATTAGCCCTTGGATTAGCCTTTTGCCTGTCACTTGCCAGATTCAAGTTACTGATTGTTCGGAGGTCATTTGTGCTTTAAAAAAAAAAAAAAAATCTACATGCAAGACAATATTACCCTAATAAAAAAAATGGATGATAGAAGATAAAATTGGACAGTACAGTATCTTTGGATGTGTTGAAAAAAATAACTTAAAAACATGACAAAGACATAGGGAAGACAGCTAGGTTTCTGTTTTAGTTTCTGCCAAGAATATTTTTCTACATTTCTTTCCTAACCTCCTGCAGTTTGTATTGAATGCAAACATTTCTAGAGAGGTAACACATCACAAATGACAATGCTGGGCATTTTCTGTAGTTATAAACTGTGCATATTTGAAACAATGCTTGTCTAGATTGTCTTCTTTCTGCAGTGCTTTGGAAATTAAAATCTAAAACCATCAGACTCTTAAGACCACCTTGAAATAAAAAAAAAATATTGCAGTTTTCTTGCGTTACACATTCGGTTAGTGAAACCGAAACCAAGTAGTGAACCCACTTGCGGGAGCCGACAGAGACGAGTCGTAATCCTAATACCGTAGCCGAATGAGAGAGCCGAGAGTCCAAGGGAAGCCAGTGATCCAAACCGAGAGAGAGTAGCCAAAACCAAACCGTAATCCAAAACTGTAGACGAAGGGGAGAGCCAAGAATCCAAGGGAAGCCAGAGAACCAAACTAGAAGAAAGCAACCGAAGCCGAGCCGTAATCCAATAGACGTAGTAAAAGGGGAAAAACCAAAGTCGGAACCAGAACAGTACGAGGAGGTTGAAGGCGTAGCGCAACTAAGAAGCTCGAAAGGGAAACCAATACTGAGCGAGGAGGTAGGGAAAGACTAATGCTTAAATACCAGATGAGACGGAGGTGTGGTGGTGAACGCGTACCGTGATAGGTGGACTGATGAACTAAGGCTATGCCTTCTTCTGCCTCTTTCGTTGCTGAGAGGCAGGGATCGTAACATTACCCACCTCTCTATGGGCGGCACCCGACGCCCTAGCTGGACGATTAGGGAAATTCTGATGGAAATCCTGGATCAGGTTTGAATCCAGTATATCTCTTTCCGCTACCCATGACCGCTCCTCTGGACCGTAGCCTTCCCAATCCACTAGGTATTGCAGGGATCCACGAGACCATCGAGAATCTAAGATCTTATTTACGGTGTAGGCAGGAAGTCCATCAATTACACGAGGTGGTGGGAGTTTTTGTTGCGGTTTAGACAGAGTGCATCTGCGAAAGGGCTTATGGAGGGAAACATGAAACGTAGGGTGAATCCTGAGGGTAGGAGGCAAGGCCAGCCGATAAGTTACAGGGGTAACCTGGTTGAGGACACGAAAAGGGCCGATGAACCTGGGAGCAAGTTTGCCAGAAGGTTGCTTTAGAGGAAGGTTGTGGGTAGATAACCAGACAAATTGTCCACGTATATATTCTTGAACAGAAGGAACTTCTGTGTCCGGCGGGGAGTCCGGGAAGATAGGGGGCTGATAACCTAAGGCACACTTGAATGGTGACATGCGGGTCGATGAAGTATACAAAGAATTATGAGCATATTCTGCCCATGGAAGCAATGATACCCAGTTTTCTTGGGTAGATGAGATATATGCCCGTAAGTAGGTTAGCAGTTCTTGATTCATACGTTCAGTTTGACCATTGGCCTGCGGGTGGTAAACTGAAGTAAGCGAAACTGAGGCTCCCAGTGATTTACAGAAGGCCTTCCAAAATCGTGAAATAAACTGGGGGCCCCTATCGGAAACAATGTCTTTAGGGATGCCATGAAGACGGAAGATATGCAGTACAAACAGGTCTGCTAGTTCCCTAGCTGAGGGGAAGGAAGGTAGGGGAATAAAATGGGCGAATTTCGAGAAACGATCTACTACAACCATGACTGTCGTGTATCCTTGGCTTGGTGGAAGGTCAGTAATGAAATCAACTGAGAGGTGGGTCCAAGGACGGTCGGGGATAGGTAAGGGATGAAGAGGGCCTGCCACCCTCATCCGAGAAGACTTGATTCGGGAACATATTGAGCAGGCTTGGACATACTCCTTGACATCTTTAACCATAGTTGGCCACCAGAAATCTCTAGAGATGAACTCCAGGGTACGTCGGAATCCAGGGTGTCCGGCGAAGCGGGAGTCATGTCCCCATTGCAAGACAGAAGATCTGACTGGGGTCGAGAAAATAACTTGGCCTGAGGGCA
This sequence comes from Lepisosteus oculatus, assembly GCF_040954835.1. Lineage (NCBI taxonomy): Eukaryota > Metazoa > Chordata > Actinopteri > Semionotiformes > Lepisosteidae > Lepisosteus > Lepisosteus oculatus. Next base: position 13,651,290 of record NC_090720.1, read on the forward strand.
CTGAGGAGGTACTGTTTGTCCAGCCAAGGCGCGTCTAACTATGACTTCTATGTCCCATCTGACCGTTGCCAGGAATCTAGCAGAAGGGATGATGGGTTCCGGAAGTAGTTCAGCCTCAGGGGGGTAGTGGATCCGTGAGAGTGCGTCAGCTTTGATGTTCTTGGAGCCTGTAATGTAGGTGATAAGGAAATAAAATCTGTTGAAAAAGAGGGACCATCTGGCCTGGTGAAGACATAGACATTTGGCCGATTGTAAATACTCAAGGTTTTTGTGATCTGTGTATATCAAAAAGGGATGATGAGCTCCCTCCAGCCAGTGCCTCCATTCCTCCAATGCTAACTTAATAGCCAGAAGCTCACGGTTACCAACATCGTAGTTCATCGGTGCAGGAGATAACTTCTTAGAAAAGAAGGCGCAGGGGTGAAGAATCTGTTTTTCTCCATGGCGTTGAGAGAGAGAACAGCGCCCACACCATGGCCAGAAGCGTCCACCTCAACGACAAAAGGCAAAGAAGGATCAGGGTGTTTCAGGATAGGGGCGGTGGTGAAAAGGTGTTTCAGTCGCTGAAATGCCTCTTCTGCTTGAGGGGTCCATTTACCTTGTCTGGGTCCTTTGCGGGTTAAACAGGTTATGGGAGCAACCACCGAGCTGAAGTTTCGAATAAACTTTCTATAGAAGTTGGCAAAGCCAAGAAACCGTTGTATGTGTTTAAGGTTCTTGGGTGTGGGCCAATCAGTAATCGCGGAGACTTTACTTGAGTCCATTTCCACCCCTTCTGGAGAGATGATGTAACCTAAAAAGTGAATCCTAGAAGCATTGAAAGTGCACTTCTCCAGTTTAACAAAGTTTATTCTTTATGAGCCGGGTGAGTACTTCTCTGACATGTAGAACATGATCCTGGAAGGTATTAGAGAAAATTAGAATGTCATCAAGGTATACTAAGACAAACCTTTGTATCAGATCCCAAATAATATCGTTAATAAAGGTTTGAAACACTGCCGGGGCATTTACCAAACCAAAAGGCATGACCAAATACTCGTAATGTCCATGGGTTGTCATAAACGCCGTCTTCCACTCATCCCCTTCCGAATATGGATTAAATTATAGGCCCCCCGTAGATCCAGTTTAGTGAAGATCTTGGCCCCATGCACGGACTCAAGTGCTGCCGGGATTAGGGGCAAAGGGTACCGGTTTTTAATAGTGATCTCATTAAGGCCGCGATAATCAATACAGGGACGGAGCCCACCATCCTTCTTTTCCACAAAAAAGAAACTGGCACAAGCAGGTGAAGTAGATGGGCGTATAATTCCAGCCTTTAGAGAATCTTGTATATATATATACTTTCAGGGCTTCAGATTCCGTATTGGAGAGCCGAAATATACGACCCTTAGGAGGAATAGATCCAGACAAAAGGTCTATGGCACAGTCATAGGGTCGGTGGGGTGGGAGAGCCAAGGCCTCTTGCTCATTAAAGGATTCCTGTAGATCAGAATATTGGGGAGGTATCGTAGGAACGCCAGAAGGGGGCGTTTCCGTGAGTCCAACTCTTACAGGCAGACGACAGCCCCTACCAATACATTGGGGTCCCCAAGTTAAAATTTCTCTACGGGACCATGAAATGGTAGGGTCATGCTGTTGGAGCCAGGGAAATCCTAGTACAAGAGGATGTGATGGGGTCTCGAGGAGATAAAACCAGATATCTTCTACATGTGTGGCACCAATTTGAAATCTTATTAGATCAGTTCGCCATCTTATAAGTCCTGGAGACACTGGAGAACCATCAATATATAGTACACGAAGAGGAGGAGTCACCTGGGTCAGGGGCAGTTTCCAAACTTGAGCTAAGGAGACGTCAAGGAAGTTCCCCGCTGCCCCCGAGTCAATAAAAGCTAGAAGTGGGATCTGTTTATTACCCCAAAACAAAGTAGACATAATAGACAATCCTGAGGAACACTTAGAAGTTGAGTCAACTCACACACCCCAGGATCTTGAGCAGTTGGGAGGCGCCTCAGAGACGAACATAAGGCAGGGCAGTCAGCTTTAAAGTGTCCTAATTTTCCCACAGTACATACAGCAGCCCTCTCGTCTGCGTCTCTCTCTTTCTTCAGGAGTAAACCAGGCGTGGGCAATTTCCATGGGTTGTTCTGAGTGTAGAGTGTTGGTAGGTGGTGGCCGAGGAACCTCTTGCATCTGTGTTCGAGACCTTTCTCTATTCCTCTGACGAAATCTAAACTCTAACTCTAACACCTGGGAAATCACTTCCTCCAAGGTTCTGCCCGACTGTGGCATAGTTACCAGGCGATCCTTTATTTCTTCACATAATCCTTGCAGGAAAAAAAAATTAGGACCTCATTATCCCAGGGAGTCTCTGCTGCTGCCACTTGAAAGTCAATGGCATAATCCTGTGCAGACCTGCAGCCCTGACGGATAGATGAGAGGCGGTAGGCGGAGTCTTGACCAGCTGCGAAATGACAAAAAAAAAACCTTAAATTTCTCTAGAAAGAGATCATAGTCCTGTACCTCAGGAGCCCCGCGATCGAGTAAGGCAGTAGCCCATTCCAGAGCTCGGCCAGTTAACAGAGAAACTACGAAGGCAATCTCGTCTCGAGGAGAAAAAAAAGCTACCGGATGGAGCCTGAAAACCTGCGCACACTGTGCCAAGAAGCCCTGGCATTTAGTAGGGTTGCCGTCAAACCTGTCAGGGGGTGTGAGGGGAAGAGGTCGAGGAGCAGGTGTAGAAGCTGACGGAGGCGGAGCCGAAGTGGCAGCTCCAGCGTTACTTACACTATTACTAGTAGGCGGCATTGCCGACAGGTACGCAGAAATCTGTTGTACGGAAGCCTGTAACTGGAGTAAGGCTTGCCAGTGCTGATCCAAAACCGAGCGAATCTCCTCTTGCTCCGCTGGGTTCATGTTAAAGGGCTCAGTATTCCGTTACGGATTCGGTCAGTGAAACCGAAACCAAGTAGTGAACCCACTTGCGGGAGCCGACAGAGACGAGTCGTGATCCTAATACTGTAGCCGAATGAGAGAGCTGAGAGTCCAAGGGAAGCCAGTGATCCAAACCGAGAGAGGGTAGCCAAAGCCAAACCGTAATCCAAAACCGTAGACGAAGGGGAGAGCCGAGAATCCAAGGGAAGCCAGAGAACCAAACTAGAAGAAAGCAACCGAAGCCGAGCCGTAATCCAATAGACGTAGTAAAAGGGGAAAAACCAAAGTCGGAACCGGAACAGTACAAGGAGGTTGAAGGCGTAGCGCAACTAAGAAGCTCGAAAGGGAAACCGATACTGAACGAGGAGGTAGGGAAAGACTAATGCTTAAATACCAGATGAGACGGAGGTGTGGTGGTGAACGCGTACCGTGATAGGTGGACTGATGAACTAAGGCTATGCCTTCTTCTGCCTCTTTCGTTGCCGAGAGGCAGGGATCGTAACATCTTTCTCAAACACTTGTCTTTCTCACACCTGAAGAAGGCTCCACGGCCGAAACGTTGTGTTTTCTTTCTTCTTTTTTTCAGCATGGAATAAATTACTTGTTCCTTCGCAGCCCACGCATGCTAACGCAGCTACCCACCTAAAATATTGCAGTGTCAATCAGAGAGGCTTTATTACTGCAGTACAGTACATTAACCATTTTTTGTAGTATTCATTATGCTTTTAGTAAAATCCCTGAAAGTTCAGTGGATAATTTGTGAATGATGTTCTTTTTCATATCAAGAAAAACCTTTGACTGCTATTTAAATTGTATAAATACTTCCAGAAAGAAGTAAACAAGTGTAAATTACACAAATTGCTGAAAATGAATTTTGAAGAATTGATCATTTACTAATACCACCCTAGCAGCAGGAAGTGTGCCCCCAGAAAGAGACTGTAGCCTGAGGCCTTAATGGACATCTTACTATCTTAAAGTAGCATACCTGTTCACACAAGTTTATTAATTATTCATAACAGCTTCAGAACAAAAGTGTGCATAGAATCACATTTTATGAAAATGAGCAAACCTAACAAAGACAAACTTTTTTATGTCTATACAATATTCTCACATAAGCCTTTCACGCACATTAGCCTTTATGTTTTATGTTTTTAAATGACAATAAGTCCTTTGAAACTATTGATTCTGGTTTACTGCCAAGGCTGGAAAGTGAACCGAAAGACATATCTAAGCATTCCTATTTCTCTGCCAACTTTAGTGGAGCTTAAAAGACACTAAAAGTGAGAGCTGAAATCTTGATTCTGCATTTCCAAGAAGTTATTCTGTTTGGTTTTGACAGGTGAATGATGTGGAGGAATGTGTTGTACATGTGTACATGTGGTACACTAGATACAGAACCTGTTACAGAACATGACATCACACCCATGGAATCTGAGCTGTCCCACGGACATACTGTAGAAGAGCATAGAAGAGTTTTCCACCTCCTGGGGAGAGGAGGTGTGCAACATAAGGAACATGTGCAACCTCACGCACGTCTGAGGTGAGATGGAAACACAATATGTTATTCAAATCCTGACAAAGAACAGGCTGCGGTTTTTCGAATGCTGTTAATAAAGGCATATTTTTGTTTACTTACAGACTTTTGGAATTAAAATCTTTTTTATATCTTTATAGCCCCAACCCCCCCCCCCTTTGAGTATCCTACCCTGGCTCAAAGGTAGGACCCCTCTGTTTTGTGCGATGCTATGGACGAAGCACAGCTCCAGACCCTGCTGGCTTTTTCTGCCCTTCAGCTGCCTTTCCTGTGTCCAGTTCCAACCCACGTGCTTGCATCACAAGCAATCCCAGCAGAGACTGTCCTTTTCCCCTTGGTGTTCTGTTCTCCTGGAGCCTGACCACCAGCACTCTGGCTGCTCCTTTCTTGCTCTTGGATCTGTAATAACCCCAAGTCTGCCCCCATTCCCTGGTTATAACAATCCCACAATATTAGGTTGTTTGTGATTTTGTAGGTATGCTTATTATGGGATAACATCATGTTCCCCAATTAGACTATAAACAAGATTCAGCATAGACTTTGCAAGATTGTTTAGTGCTTTTTCCCCAATGTGACTTACAATTGTACCCATTTATACAGCTGAGCACTTTACTGAAGATCTTAAAGAAATATTTTACTCAAGGGTATAATAGCAGTCCCATGCAAGATTTTAAATCTACAGTCTTTGAATTATAAGTACACTGCTCCATACAGCTGCCTATGGAATGCAAAACATATGACTGTGTAGCGGTGAGGCTTATTAATAAGAAAGAATTAAGTGTTCTGAGCCTTCCCAAATGAAGCCTCATCTCTCTGTTCATCTCTGTGGTGCAGCCACAGAGAAACTATTCATGCAGGCTGATTTAAGGTTTCCTTTGATAAGGTTTCCTAGGACAGCTCCCAAAGGGGGATGCACTTAGCTAAGTCTGGCTATCATGATCAATGGTCATCCATTGGTGCCTATCTGTCTAGGGAGCGCCAGATGGACATCTGGACTGCATTCCCAAGTGTCAGGAGTAAGTGACTCATATCTCACCTTGATCACCCAATCAGGAACTGGTAGGGCCGAGTAACCCATGTGGGACTCTGATGCCCATGGAACTTTCAGCCAATCAACGAGCTAAAGTTCCTCCAAGTAAAAACAGGCAACACAGAGAGCCTGTGGGATTCAGTAAGATTCAGTGGAGAATTCTGTGGACTTTTCTAAAGGGAATTCAAAGGAGAATTCCAGGGCAGGACGGCCCAGGAGCAGAAGGCTCCCAAGGGCAGGACATTCTCGCAGCGCGCCTCCTGACCATCCTGAGACTCAGCCCAGACAACCACGGAACGGCCAGTGTGTCCGAGTGCCAGAACTTTCCTTTGTTCTAAGAGTATAGAGCAGAGGTTGCCAGAGAGTAACCAGAAGATCCACCCGATGTTAGCACCAGCAGCAGGCCTCGTGAACAGGTCGGAACTGTGGACAGCTGAATCACTATTCAGAACTAGCTCTTCATCAGGAACGAACCGGTCCTCTTCCTGACTTGCTGGGACCCACAGTCATCTTTTCTCCTGTGCACAAACTTTGCTAGTTAAAGCCAACACTAACTAGCCGGCCGTCGCAAGCCGCACAGCACAGCCTGGCTCCGAGCCAGAGAGTGCGGATTGGACAGCAACAGCCTGCAACTGTTTCTTTGTGCCCGCAGGAGATCTGAATCCCCAGAAATTGGATGAGTATTCAACTTCAATGCATTACAGCTCGAGAATTCAATTGTTATCCCAACCAGTTGATATCAATTTAATTCCTAAGAGTTATGTACTTGTTTTGAGTATCTAATGTAGAAGTTATAACCAAGTGCATTTACGAAACGGTCTAAATGAATGATATACTGAACGTATGTCCTCTTGATATGTGTAACACTTTGTAACTGACTGAATATATATCTTTTGTATTCTGATAACCCTCTCGATAAGATATGTTAGGTTTATATGCATATTCTATGTATTAATAAATGTATCCTCGTGTATTAGTACCTGTGTGTGCGTTGTTTGAGTTTTATCGCATGGTTGGATTCTAAAGCCATCAAAAGAATCAATTTTGTGATTTACTGCTACAATTAATAATTGTCCCAGTAAATGCCCAAACCCTACAGAACTGGTGCCTTCAGAGAGCACTACATTACATTTTGGCTATGGCAACATTACAACCGTTTATTGCTTTGTGTAAGTGGTGATGGGGTAGGAAATTTATACTGAGGATGAAAGCCTTATTTAAGCCTTTCCCAGGGATGTTTAATTATATTTTGAACACTGGTCATGTACTTATGTACAATGCCTTGAAAGTGATGCACATGTAATTTATGGAATAATTTTCATAAAGGCTCAAAGGAAACATATATGCACATTATATTGCCAGATGTTGGGTGTCATTTATGCATTATGTATCAATAACAAGAAAGCCTTTAATTTACTGTATGAGGATGTACTGTATATACATCTGTGTGAAAGTACTGTATGCCCAGCTCTATGTAAAGGAGATGTCACGCACTTGCAACAGGTTCTTAACAAATGCAATTCACAATGTTAATTAATAGAACATAGTTTACTTCCATTTGTGGCTTTCCTGGTACAGTATATGCAAAATGAAAATATTTAAAACTCCAATCAAGAGTTTTAAATTATGTGTAGCACGGAAATGTTTAGACATTTTACCGACAGACATGACGGACAGGTACTAAATGTATTGAATTTATTAATTTCCAATTTGTTTTTGGTTGTTTTTTTTAAATGTAAAAATAACATAAACCACATCTTAAAGTTGTTTACTGTGCATATTACTAAACTCAAATATTATGCTTTTACTTCTCTAAACAAGCAGTATTGTTTTCCTAACTTCAGTACCCTTCAATAACCCAGGACCTGACCCAGGTCTGACAGGATCAGACAATACAGAATGGCACAGACAGTGCTTTTATAACACCATTGAACTAATGCTTCTATCTTTAATGTTTTACAAAGAAAAACAGAATGTGAATTCAGGTCCTTTGACAGTTTTATTACAAGCAATATTACTGGCTAAATAGCTGATGCTTTTTCATGTAACATTAGAAAAGTAGCTGAATTCCTCTCTGATCAGTTTGGCTGATGTCTAAAGAACATTTTTGCACAACGTGAAAATAGTAATTAAGAAATCAATAACCAGCAGTTAGTTATTAGTCTCAGGATCATGAACTATAAGATATTTAAAATTTACTCTGTGATGTCTGTGATGACTCATAAATCCCAAGTATGTCTGTGCTAATGGTTAGATGTTTGTATTTAATATAGGTCAAGTCATGAAAGATATTTTATTCACATCTCAATGTAAATCTGTACAGTGAATGTATCACATAACCCATCACGCACTTAGAGGGACCTCACAACCTCACAACCCATAACACTCAATCAGCCAGATAAATATTTTCCTAATGGACTGCTGCCAGTCAGTCAATCTGTGCCTCCCTGTAACTTGCTGTAGCAATGAAAATGATTAAACATGCAATGGGAAAACTGAGTTTGTATAATCAGTTTAACACAGTTCTAATCGTCTACAATATAATTAATAGATTTGGAAGACTTGCTTATATAACCATTATACACTGTACAGCATATACTGTATAAAATACTTGCTAATATAACAATTTCATTTCCGTACAATTGAGCTGACCTGGGGAAGCAGAAGCAGATACACAAGCAAGAATGTGTTGAAATTGAATCAGTACTGTAGAGGACTCTTCTACACAACAAATTTAATTAGAAAAGGATAGTTATAAGGGTGAAAAACAGCAAAATAATTTGACTGATCACAACATTATTACTTTAGTTAATATACAAATATTTACAAATATCTACAGATAGGCATCTGGTTGGATAGTCCTTTAACTTTCAAAACTACTATCAGTAAGTACTGTAACTATCAGTAAATTAAGGCTAAAATCAAATCTAGACTTGGTTTACTTAAGCAATTCTAATTATGCACATAGTGCATTCCTGTAAAGATGCACCATTTTAAATACATATACTTTTCATGTTGAATCCAAAGCTGTTCCTGTGAAATTTGATGTTTTATACAGAATGCTTCAATGTTCTATTTTATTTGTTGTTGTGATCCTTATTCTTTGATTGATTTTGCCCTTTCTGCATACTAGACACAAGGTTTAAGTAATTTCACACATCTTTAATTGGAAAAAAAGCTTTCTTTTGTTTATAATTTATTACAGTTCCCTGAGCCAGTGACTGGAATAATCTGCAGAGTAAACTGAAACTATCCACCTTGGTCTCTGAGGGAATTTCACTTCTGTGATTACATATTTTCTGACATTTGCAGTTGTTAACACTGCCATGTGCTGCTGTCTTACAGTTTGTCCTGTTACTGTATGGTACATATTGATTGTTCTTATCTTTCTGTACAGTTCTGTTGTCCATGCAACAATGGGGTGAGCTCCTTGGTCAGGTTGTCAAGATAAAGGAGAATTTGTTCTGGACTGACTTACTGTATCTGGTTTAAAGAAACAACTGTTATTCAGAAGTCTTTCTCTCCACCTCATTTCTCTCATACCATGCCTTCAGTTCCTCCATTGTTTTCCTGTATCACCACATGTCCTGCTGCTGTCTAAGCCCCTGTGTCTCCAATCAATCGCCCCTCCTGACCTCTTCTCACTTATTAATATAGATGCCAGAGAACCGCAGCAAAGTCGGAATCAGATCTCAGATGATGCAGTGAAGCTGGGCATGCTCTGTACTGGAATGGAATGCCTCTAAGGAAACCCCAGTTGCTGCTCAGTGGTGGTCTTGCATCTGGTGACTACACTGTGCTGTAGAAGGAGCTGTCTAATGTATAAATTGTTAAGGTATTGACTACTACATCATTAAAGTGATGATGTTACTAGGGCTAATGTGTCCCCTTATTTCAATTGGCTATGTAATTTCACACTTCTCTACCTGAACTGCTGTGTAGTTGGGTTATCTGGTGCATAATAACCCATGTTGCAGTACATGCTGTGGGATCCTTTGAGATGGTTCACTGCTGCACTTTTCGTGCTGCACTGCACTGTATTTGTCCAGTGAAGCACACTGGTGCGATGAGTGATCTCATTGCCTGATTTTTTTAAGTTAGTACTATTTGTGAGGAACACAAAAAACAAATTGAACAGATTGGATTCAAAAGTTATTGGACAACAACTCCAGACAGAACGTTACTGCATTAACAGCTTTGGGAGTCACTTTGTGTCACAAGTGACGTTTTGGAGTACCAGGTTGGACCCTATGCAGCGCTGAGACTGTAGGCAGCTAGTGTTTGGCATCCAAATCCCAGGGGCGAAAGGCAGAAGTCGTGGTCGAGGTTGGAAGGCTAGGTCGGGTATCAGAGGAGTCAGTTCGAGAGTATCCAAATCCCAAACGCAAGATGAAGACGAAGTCAAAGCCAGAGAAAAACCAAGGTCGGGCGGGCAGAAATCAGGTCGAGAGTATTAAACGTGCACAAGAGAAAGCCAAAAGTTACTCTCAATAGTGAGAGGGGACTGAGTGGAGTAAGATGGTATAAATAGGGAAGAGCGTGAGAAAGGTAAACGTAGGAATGCAGTTCATGACATTTTGTTTGTTGAGAATACATTCACAACAATAAAAAAGGCAATAAAACACATTGATATCCTCTAGTAATAAATCTCCAGATTACTTTTATTGAGAATCTGAATTAAAAGTAAACGCTTCAGACTTTTTGTTTGTTCTGTTTTTGAACAGGGAACAAGAACGTAACATAAATGTGCAATGACTGATGACTGCAGAGGGGAACCAGGCATTTTGGATGTTCAAAACTAGAATGTTAGAGTAGACACCCTCACTCTGTCTTAGTGACCACCTTCAGTGAACAAATCTAGATAACATTGCTCATTCACAGCAATGCCACAGAACACCGGTATACTACTACTACGACTACAACTACTACTACTACTACTACTGTTAATAAGAATAATAGTAAACAGCACGCAAGGAGGAGGTGTAGTGTTGCACAGTTGGGATGGCACAGGTAAGGCTTTAAAACTTGATTGAAGATGGGATATGGGATATGGAAATTGGGATATACTGTAAATTCATATGAATATTCAACTGTAAGCATCACAATTTTTGTCTGTTTTTGTGGCTAGATACAAGACCATTAAGTGAACATACCGTAAGAGCCCCTTTTCCATGATTCAAAAATTAATGATGGATTCTATAGAATCAGCTTCAGAAATGTTCCTGGTCAGTGTATTTTAAAAAACCCAATGCCTTGTATAAAGAAATTCCTCCATTTACAGTACATCCAAAATGTAATGCCTGTGATTTTTCACTGTTTTAAATTTTTATTGCTGAACTTTGTTAGTTTAGAATTTTAAATGTTTGCATCAACACCCCCACCCCCCACCCCCTGAAAAAAAAATCAACTCTTCATGAAGGGACACTGCAGAATCAGCTGGAGCTCATGCTTGCAGATGCCCTATACAGCAGACAGCTTTAATAGTCAAGAGACTACAGAGAGATGTATTGCTAAGAACAGAACAGCAGCAAAAACAAATTAAAAGACCTAAGCACATTGAAGTCTCGGGGAGGTTAGAGTGCCTGTAATTAGAAGTGGGAATCCAGAGCCACAGGAATCCAGTCCTACTGTGTTGAGTAAAAGGATAAGAGTGCCCTATTGACCATCCCATTGTTCCTGGGGGCAGGATTATCTTTAAATCTGTCTGCCTACATTTAGTAAATGCAAATTATTCAAGAAGACAGATGTGCTCTCTTCAAAACATTTTCTACTAGAACAACATTAAAGTATTAAAGCAAAGGATTTGTTTTCTAATCATGGCATCATTACTGAGAGAGTGTGTCTTTTATTTCCGCAATTGCCATTTTTTAGCTGGTAATTTCGCTAATGCTAAGGGGAAGGTGACAAAGAGACCTGATATAGCCTGACGGACCTCATTAACTATCAATTTCTGGTACAGTTTACAATGTTAAACTCTGCAAGTTATGTGGAGAAGACCTGCACACCTAGGGTTCTGAGCACTTTGAGACAGCACAGGTTTCAATGATGGCCTTTAACTGAAAGAAATTAATATGTACAGTATATTAAGTACTTTGCTGATTTGACATGCTGGAACACTAGTAGTCTTTTACAAATTCAAATTTTGTTTTATTTGATTCAAAAATGACTGAACTATCTGATGGCCAAGATATCTGGTTTTAGGCTCACAGTATTAGAGAAAGTGTAATAGGTTTATTCCATGCTGAAAAAAAGAAGAAAGAGAACACAACGTTTCGGCCGTGGAGCCTTCTTCAGGTGTAAGAGAGAGACAGGGCAGTAGGCAAAGGTAAAGTAGCGGGAGAACAAAGGTTGGGAGGGAGGAAGAGTGAGAGGCGGGAGCAGGGGACAGAAAGAGAGGCCAATCAAGAGGTGTGAAGTCAGAATGGGTGCAGAGAGGTGTGAAATGAAACTTCCAATGAATGGAGAAAATTTAAAAGAACAGTAGTCTGTCGTTAAGGGAAGGGAGAATGTGAGGGACCACCATTGGGGCCCTCTTTTCTGATCGCCCTAGGTGGTCGGCGATATGAGATGATAGGGCGATCAGAAAAGAGGGCCCCAATGGTGGGATCATCCTGTAGGATGGAAAAGTTGTGGTTAATGGTCCTGGGGATAGGAAGTGTGTTAGGGTGGTAAGGAAGCAGCAAAGGAATATGGTTGTTATGGTGTTTTGGTGCTTCCTTTGGTGCTTCCTTACCACCCTAACACACTCTCTCATATCGCCGACCACCTAATCTGCGTAACCTCCTTGTTCACAGCTCCCTTGACCGCCCTCAACAACCCTCCACACCAGGCACTTTCCCTTGCAACAGAGCTCGCTGTATCACCTGCAAGTACACAGCCACCACCACACTCATTCAAGGCCCCTCAGGACAATTCCGGATCACCCAGACAGCATATTGTACCTCCAGCAACCTTATTTACTGTATCTCTTGCAGTAAATGCCCAGCCATCTACATTGGAGAAACAGGAAGGAGATTCGGAGACCGCTTCAGAGAACACGTCAGGGCTGTGAAGATTAAAGATCTCTCCAAGCCCATTGTTTCTCATTTCACCTCTGACGGCCACGACCACTCTAATCTCTCCATCTGTGTTCTCAAAGACGGCGTTCCGAACTCATACATCAGAAAGACCACCGAAACTAAAATTATTCTGCAGCTCGGATCACACATTCTCCCTTCCCTTAACGACAGACTACTGTTCTCCATTCATTGGAAGTTTCATTTCACACCTCTCTGCACCCATTCTGACTTCACACCTCTTGATTGGCCTCTCTTTCTGTCCCCTGCTCCCGCCTCTCACTCCTCCTCCCTCCCAACCTTTGTTCTCCCGCTACTTTACCTTTCTCTCTTTCTCTACCCTGTCTCTCTCACACCTGAAGAAGGCTCCACGGCCGAAACGTTGTGTTCTCTTTCTTCTTTTTTTCAGCATGGAATAAACCTATTACTTGTTCCTTTGCAGCCTACGCATGCTGACGCAGCTACCCACCTGTATTAGAGAAAGGCCTGTGAACCTCTAGATAACACCGACTCTTATAGGAAATAGTGTCTGAAATTAGTTAAAATTAAAGTAGCATAGGTACATCTCTAAAAATATTGGAATACCCGAAGAAGGAAATAATGGTGTGACAATTGTACATTTGAAGAAGTTCTTGCCACTTTTGCATGAAAAATTAAAATTGTCTTCAGTTAAACATCTGTCTTTATTGTAAACTTGATAGAAAACTACATTTAGACCATATGGAAGTCACCTGAAAACAACTGTAACATTATGTATCCCCATTTGTGAGCATTTTGCCTCTAGTTCTATACAAAATATTGAAAAACCACTCTGAACAGCATACTGAGTATCTTCTAAATGTTTTATCGCCAACATATACTGTATAATGAGACTGACAATTTGCAGAAAAGACAAGTTCTCCACAAAACATCTAGTCAGTTGTTCCTGAATGTGCTCAAAAGTCTATTTGTTGTGTATAGAAATGAACCAAAATCACCTCAAGCATTGAAATAGAATAATAATAATAATAATAATAATAATAATAATAATAATAATAATAATAATAATTATTATTATTATTATTATTATTATTATTATAATAAACCTTTTAAAAAAAGTGCCTTTAAAGGTGGCTTCTCAAAGCGCTTTACAGAATGAAAGCACTTAAGATTTTATTATTAATTAATCTTGGTAGATCCAAAGTGACTTACATTTATGCCCATATATACAGCAATGCATTTCATTGGAGTAATCTAAGTGCCTTCCACAGTGGTGACCCACTTGGGATCTGAACCCACAGCCTTATAATTACAAGGCTAGAGTGCTAACCACACTGCTACTGTACATACAGTACAAAACTATTGACCCATGTGAAGTCATACGGTGGATATCACTAATACAGTATGCCCAGTATGTGTTTAGAGGAAATCCAGTTAATTCAGTTACATACATTTATTATTACATTGTTTATTAATTCATTCAGTGATTTAGTTTTGTTTGATCAATTTACCTACTGTATTTAATTTGTTGATGGTTTTGTCAACTTGACATCTTATTTGTAGGCAGTTAAATCAAGGCTTTTTACCATTTGATGCAGGCCAGTGAAGAAAAGACATTTCTCCAAATCTGAAGGGGGTTATTACCTGCTCTTGCACCTCAACATAACGGAACATCTGTGCAACTTTTGCTAAACCGATCTTTTCACAGAAAACACCTCAGCATTTCTGTCCAAATCTTGTACACTCTTCACATTATTTACAAAATTGCATGCTGCTCAAAAAACATCAGCAAAAAGCAAATATCTAAATAAATAATGTAATATCCAGATCTTTTCATTGATAGCAAATGGATAGTTGTTCAACTTTCAATACACTCTAGCGACACACCACTCTGGGATATTAAAGACAAAGAAGTTCTCTTTAATTTTGTCTGTGGAAATTATTTTTTCTTATTTCTGGCACAACAAAATAACCAACAAACTCATCATTAAGCATTTGCATACTTTTAAAAAAATTTTTCCAGATGTTTTGGCTATAGGGGTTTGAGACAGTGATTTGATTTCAACTATTAGATATAGAAGCAATGTACTAATGAAACTGCACACCACTGCACTGTCTGTGCGAGATGCCCTTGCCATCTGAGCTACCACAGCTCCCTGTGAACAGTAACAGAATAATCAAAATCCGTTGAGTATCACAAGACTTCTGTCAGGTTGATCAGCAGTAACTATGTAATTATATTAATAATTATATTAACCATTACTATAAGACAGTGACAAGGACAGTTTACATTGTAAAAAAACATTATTGGAGCTCAGCAAAAGGCTTAAATGAGGTGCTTTGGTCCATGATATAAATGTTTCATTTGTTACTTGTCTCGGTAAAACTATAAATAGTATAAATAAACTATAAATGAAATTATTTGTGTAATTGTGGGGAGCACGTAGTGAGGTTCTTAAAAAAATACAGTGTCATGTATCGAGATATGTGATGCCACTGCGTATCTGTAATTTTTTTATTACTGTATATAATGAAGTGTAGATGAAGTTTCAAACTTAACTCTGAGTTTTGTAATGCCAGCTTGCATTCATGAATGCATGTGTGCCTTCTACTACATCATTCAAAGGCTCTTGGATGAAATGGAAGCACCTGCAGTTGCTGACACTGTGGCGCTGCGTCTGTAGCTGCTGCTAGGGGTGTCAGGTATTCTCAAGGACGCACTCCTGCACAAATGCAAGCTGACACTTTGAATGTGAGTGTGGTCATCATATACTATACTGTACAAAACTGCCAACTTGTCTGGATGACAAGTATGGAAAGATAAATTATAGGCACATTACTATTTGTAGGACCAGAGAGTGAAGTATGTTATTCCCTACTTGCTCTTGAATCAATTCAATGCTTTGAGAGTCTTAATTTTATGTCATTATCATTTAAAGGTGGTTTGAAAAATTATAAGATGAAAAAAACAACTCTTTGTCCTATAAGAAAATAAATATGATAGTACATAAACAGTTAAGGTACAATTCACAAGTCACTTGCAAAAAATATTTATAGAAGCAATTTTATTTCCTCTGTTTAATATATTTTTTTCAAACAAAATAACTCCTTGATTTCTAAGAACATTCTGGCAAGACCTTTGAACCAATTAATAATTTCCAAAGACTGCAAGTGTCCCATACAAAATTCAATTCACTGTTTTACTTTAAAAGAATCAAAAAGTCAGTTAGACATGAAAAAATTGACTTCTATGTTAAACTGATTTTGATTTACTTAAAATCTGCAATCTGATTGCTGTTGTGGCAGTGTTAAATCTTTGTAAGCACTATACAGTGCACTGTTGGTCAAGGTATTGCTGTTTTCATTTTGTTTATACAGTAAGGTTCTGAAACTATTATTAAGTAATCTTGTCAAATACACATCTAGATTTTTCTATAAACTACTGGTTTTACCCTTTAATTAAAAAAATCATACTCCTACGCTCTCATCTTTTCAATTTGCCTGCAAGTATATATATATTTTTGACAGGCAATAAAAGGGAGAAACAAAAGGAAAGAAACATTAATCACCCCATGTTTTTTTTTCACATGGTGGGCTCAAAATGTAAAAACCAAGTGTATCGGCAAACACATTCATTTTCATTTGCACATGGAAGCAAGGGACTTTAGAACATCTAGTCTTTAAGATTTTTTTTTCTAAGAAAACAAAATACTTCACAACATTGTTTCCCTTCTTAGCTCTACAGAGGCAAAACACATCACAGCAAGTCAAAGGTTTTTAAACGTTCTTGTGCGCTAAGTAGCTTCCAAATAAAGGTCAAGGAATGCAGCAACAAGTCTTGGTCTCTTAGTCCACTGAGAGCAGCACAGTTCTTCCCTCCCTCTTGTTGCCTGCATTGCTAGTACAATCATATCCGTCACCCTTTTACAAGACATAATAATGCAATCTGCACATGTGGGTTTTGTCCCTCTGGTCTTTGACAACACATTGAAATTAGTTTCTCTTATTATACAACAGCTGTCCTTTCTGAATTGAGGATTCAGGTAGTATTTAATGTTCCTGCATGGAGGCTTTGTTGGTGAAAAGTTCTCCAGGAGCCATTAGGTGTGGCAGGTTCTTCTGATTCTGTTAGCTCACTCACCTTGTTTTATGTTCACTACTGAATACACTTCATGTTCTGTTCCACATATCTTCTTCATATACAAAAAAAGAACCAGTTTCCAGGAGATAGTTAAGGCAGTGTTCCACGGATATAAACAGGATGATAAGTTTGATTTATTGTAAAAAATAACAATGACGCAAAAGAAGCCAGGAGTCTCCATTGTCTGTTGTAAAGGAAACTCTAGCCATTTATCATTGAATTCTGTCCTCTTGTAACTAAGAATACTTATTTAATTTCAGAAGTTCATGTTGTTCAGTTAGTTTCACAAATACAAATGGAAGTTTCGAGTTGTGGCTGACCTCGGGAGCCGAGCCTACGATTATACGTGCACTGAGGGCACACTCCTGTTCAGCACTTGAGCTCTCATTAGTTGAACACTGGTCATAATCTTCTTTTGATGACCCATCAAGGTTACTCCAAGCTTCTGTATATCTCTGTTGTCAGAGAGAAGAACAGAAAGTGAAGTTACTAAGCAATGAATTAATAATTTTACAGTACATAGGTATAGGTATATACATATATTATGTGTTACCGTTTTCAATTCATTGAAGTTATCTTAATGGGGTATTTTAACTAAAAAACAGAAAGACTGTGACATTGAAGGACATAGGGACACCTGTACAGTACCTGTACCCATATTGCACGTGATTTACACTTGAAGGCCTGAGAGCCTTTGTGCGTGTGGTTTTGGGTATTGTAAGGAAATACACTTTATTAGGTCAGTAGACATTAATGCTGCATCACTGGATTTTCCTCAAAGGTCTTTTTGAAACATTCTTATTTTAGACTGTTCAATAACGTCACATTTAATGTCTCCAGTAAACCTTTTTTAGCTATTTCTCTTTTCTTACTGAACATAAGAGAAAAGGATATTTTTTTCCTTGTTATTCTAAGAATGTTAATGTACTACCATTTAAATATGAATGGTAATCTGAATGACAATCTGATCACAAACAGATTTTCCTTTCTAGATTATGCAATTCAAGGACTATTGTGAAAAGTAACTGACAGTAATGCTTGGTCTGATGTTATCTCATCATTCATTTCCTTTGTAATGGAGAGTTTATTTTCATATAACCACTGATACAGGAAATTAATGCTGTTTACTTAACCTTCATCATTTATTACTCAAATATATATATAGAATATAATTTTCTATCACTTGAAGTTTTTGAAACTGAAACCATATTTATTTAACTTAATTGGATCTTCTTAGCTAGTGAAAAATGGCTTCAGTTCTTTAGTCTAATAGTACAATATACAGTGGCTCAAACAATATTAAATTGCCTTTTGGAAATTAAAGGCTTATGACTTTATAGAGAAACACATATTTTGCATTGACTGAAGTGTTCATATCTTCACATGTACAGTATTAATATATGCTCCTCAAAACTTAATATACTTTTACTAGTTCCAGAGCTATTTTTTATCACAGCACAGATTGTCTGTGGTATGTAAAATATGTTTCTTTCTGCCTATAAAAAGAAATTATAGAAGCAGTACAGTTGTAAAAGCCAGAAACCATCACTGGACATCAGCAAGTACTGCAGGGATAAACCACTAGGCAGTTCTCTTTGCCATGGGTACCTGCAAAATGGCACACAAGTTGATTTAAACTGATGCAAGAAAAAAAAAAACATGGGAATTTATCAGGATCCTCTGCCAAAACAATGTAAAGTATTACCCTTGGGAAGATTACTTCCACTGGAGACGTTATTGTGCTGTGAAGAGCCTGTACCACACTGCGCCAAGGCTTTGTTCTGCTGCAGAGCTACCGTATGTACTGGTATGCAGTCAGCACAAACCCACTCAGACTGTAGTACACAGCTCGTACTATTGCAGTGGCTGAGAGAAGGTGACAACTACAGGTCAGTTTCTTACACCTGCCTAATTGGAGACTAATGCCTGTAGATCTTCCCAGTGACATTTTAAGCTCTTCTCTATGGCAGTACATTGCAAAGGCTTTGATGGATTATGGCCAACCTAGCAAGGCTACTTACTGAAGATTCATTCCCATGATGTGACCCATTGTCATATATCCACCAGCGGCAAAGTGGTCTTTGTAGCGGCCCATTTTAATGGTGTCTAACCACTCATCCACTGTCCTGCAGCTGCTGAAATCAGGGATGCTTCTGTTCATCAAAGGGCTGCTTAACCTAAAATGAGAGTGAAAAGAGGCTTTACACCGAAGGCAGAAAATCAATAGGAGTTAAAATGATAGAGAAAGGGAGGCAGGCCTGATTGCTGTGTTTGCTGGAGAGTAGATTAATGGAAGGAGAAATCCCTGCCACCCTGGGCTTGAGTTATGCATCAGCGACTTTTGCAATGCTAGTCTCTGAACGGAGCAATTTATACAAGTCCAATTAGAAAAGCTCCAGCTTACTTTTAATTCTTTGCAGATCAATGCCAAAGCCCTTTTATTTAACAGAGCACACCAATGTATTATGGAGAATTATTGGAAAATTCATAGTTTTGTCTTAACCCATTGAAAGCCATCTCTCTTTTATCTGTATGTAAATTTTGGGGAACTTTGCTATGTCGTTTCCGCACTATCAATTTAAACTTGCTCTTGAGACTATATGACAATTTCAATGTCTTTCTAACCTCCTGCTGAAGCCCCAGTGGTTTGTACAGAAATGTGCATGTGATGATTTTCTTATAGACTGATCCAGATAAACACAGGACTGTGAG
Source organism: Lepisosteus oculatus (assembly GCF_040954835.1). Classification (NCBI taxonomy): domain Eukaryota; kingdom Metazoa; phylum Chordata; class Actinopteri; order Semionotiformes; family Lepisosteidae; genus Lepisosteus; species Lepisosteus oculatus. The sequence goes on from NC_090720.1 coordinate 13,670,672, forward strand.
TCTTATCCATTGCAATGAGACTTCAGGCCATGTCTGTGAAGCACTTTATTCCATTCCTTAATTTACAGTTGTGACTTGCTGCATTTTTTTAATGAGAAATAGACTCCTGTTGTTGTGATATCAAAAACAAATGGCATGAGTCCTTTCATTTGGCATCAAGAAAGCTTTGTGTGAAACTTTATAATGTGTTGTTTGTGTATAAAGACAAAAAGTGATTCATTATTTAATAAACACTTATTAAAGCATAATATTAACATTTATTAATGTATAATGTTTACATTTATTTACTGTATTCTCCCTCCTGCATGTAAGCAGCTCCTTATTTACTGTTTAGAACGACAAAAAATGGATGAGAAGCATTAAAGAAGTCTCTTTTCAGAGGTGAGACAGATGAGACTCAGAACAGCTTGTCTATTCAGATTTTTTTAAGAGGCTGTAGAAATACTGTACAAAGCACTACTGTCAAAGGGACCACAGAAGGTTAGAATCCGATTCCCACCAGATATGTCTGTGTTCTAATGCAAAACAGTATCATTCTATTGTAAGTTGCTTCTAAAAATCATATACCAGTATGACCTAAAATATTGACAGAGTACAGTAATCTGGAAGATATTAGATGAAATGCTATTGTTGATGTCCTGTGTTGCCAAGAGTTAATATTTTGAGTGGTGAAGGAATCATGGCTTAGAATACAATTGGAGATTTGACACAGCTATCTTTTTTAGCAATTATTGTGGAACAGAGATGCCACATTTACATCTACTACAGCAGAGAAACTTTCCATAAAAATAAAGAAGAGCAATAAGTGAAAGGGCAAATGTATCTATGGTTTTACCTGCACAAAGTGTCTAGTGATTTGAGGTTTTCTGGATTTCGAATCAGCTTGTCCAGAACGCCAACAATTTGGCAGAACTTGGGTCTTTCATTGCGGTCTTTCTGCCAGCAGTCCAGCATGAGTGTGTGCAGAGCCCCAGGGCAACCCATTGGGGCAGGCAGCCGGTAGCCTTCTTCCACTGACTTTATCACCTGAAAGGATGGTGTATTAGCAGAAACCCAAAAACAACAAACCAAACAAACAAACACAAAAACATTAAGAACTACTAGACTCCCTTTTGCTGACTACTGTGAGCCATCTTAGGTTTTCTGCTGAACATATATAATTAGTTCAGCAGCTCCTAAAAGCTGAAGATTGAAGGAAAGACCCTTCTTTTGATGTGCTTAGCAAACAGAAAACCTACAGCTCTTTTCCACGATTCTTTTTGACTGTAATTCAAGCTGATATGCACAATGAATCAGCAGAATTTTGATGCCTAAGGTATTCCCATGCTTTTCTTCTGTTCTGACATCTCTGGCTGCCTTTGTGACTTACTGTAGCTACACAGTATTTAATCAGAATATCATACTGGTGAAATTCAGACCAGTATATAAAATGTAGCAAACCTGCAGAGAAGCAGGGCAGGTACAGTAGTCTGGTGCAGTAGTCTTAGAGTTGAAAGCTACAGCAGATAGAGACAGAATATTTGAAATAGTTATAGTTAAAATAGTTAAAAGCTCAATACAAAGCATGGATCCAGCCAAGAAAAAGCAAGAAGCGGTGATCAGAGCTGAAAAATGTGATGTGCAGCACCAGAATAGGCAGAGGACCAACAATACGCACATCTCTGTTGGTCAGGTTCCAGTACGGCCTCTCGCCATAGGACATGATCTCCCACATGACTACTCCATAGCTCCAGACGTCACTGGCAGAGGAGAATTTCCGGTAGGCTATGGCCTCTGGGGCAGTCCAGCGAATTGGGATCTTGCCCCCCTGGAAGGACAAATTTATATGTCTATTTACAGTCATCCTATTATTATTATAATTATTCATATTAATAATGCTAATAATACTTTTTCTAACTGCTTCTTCTAATACAGGTCCACAGGAAGAGTCAGAGCATAATCATTGCGAACCACTTCGCCATCATGCCGCCAAAGTAATAATAATAATAATAATAATAATTGCTTACACTTATATAGCGCTTTTCTGGACACTCCACTCAAAGCGCTTTACAAGTAATGGGGACTCCCCTCCACCACCACCAATGTGCAGCATACACCACAAAGTATTCTTAGTCTTGGTATTGCAGTTGTTTAAATAAATCTCACTATCAAAATACGGGTTATAAAATCAGTGTCAGTTTTTTCATTATACCTGAATTACAAGACCAACAAGAACTCGGAAATCTGAACAATACAGTATTTCTCCTTTCACTTCACATTAAACATGTTATTGCTGCCCCACCCCTCCAAAAAAGCAATATCAGTATTTCTGTATGAATCCAGTTTTAGATTGGGTTGCATTTGTAAAATATTGCTTCGGGGTTAGAAAATGAAAGATCTGTGCACTTTTGAATGATGACAGAGATACATTCATCATTTATCCATAAGGCCATAAGGCTTACATTTCAGCATTGCTGTTGAGAGATTTAAGTATAATCTTTAGTGTCATTTATATTCCTGCCTTTGTTTTCTAAGTGCAAATCACAATATTTTGCAAAAGGGACATAAGATATGAATGTAAAATAAAAAAAGGAAGTAAAGAATAGTTTTTCTTATTTTTATTAATAACAGTTATAATGACTTGTTTCATTTTTTTCCTTAAGTAACACATTCTGGAGCAGAACACAAAGGCACAGCCTTAAACTGGAGGAGTAAGACGTTTAATCAGTGTTCCTGTAACTCAGGTCTTAAAGCCAGTCCTTGGCTACGCTCAATTGCTCAGAAGTGTGTAATTGTTCATTCTATAGTCTATCCTAATTTTTATTAAATCTCTTACATCTAACATTTGTAGGTAAATTATGGGACTTTAATATATCTTATGAAATGCAATTAAAAATACATAAATGGAAATCCAAAAGGATGTTGACAGTCCTGACACTCTGGGGTGTCCTGTGTCCTCCCTCCTGTGATTTTAACTGGGCTCGCCTGCAGTACACGCTGATGGAGTTGTAAAAGCCGAGTGGACAAGAAGATAAACTCACACTGGTGGTGTAGGCAGCCTCAGGGTCATCCTCCAAGACCCTTGACAGGCCAAAGTCAGAGACCTTACAGACCAGGTTGCTGTTGACCAGGATGTTACGGGCAGCCAAGTCTCTGTGAATGTAGCCCAGGTCAGAAAGGTACTTCATGCCAGCCGCGATGCCACGCAGGATGCCAACGAGCTGGATAATGGTGAACTGACCATCGTGTCTCTGTGGGAAACATAAGGCCACAGTTTAAAAATGGTGGGATTAAAATCATTGCTGAGATACTGTGCTGTAACTAAAAAAATAACATTGAGACAAACTAGAAAATACACGATCACATATAGACATTTATAAATTAAAGTAAAACAAAAAAATGCATGTGTAGGTGGAAAATACTGTCGTTTTCTTTCTAAAATATTCATATGTCTAAACAAATATCTGGAAATGTAAATAAATGCATATGTGGAAAACTAAATGGCTAAAATGCATGTCAATGTATCCTCAAATGTAGTTCTATACTTAATCATTTTCAGTGATTGGCAGAAGCATTCACTCTGCAACGTTTTCACATTTTGTTGTCACCTCAGACTACTATACAACATGGATGAGACATACAGTATATGTATATTTACATATAGTATAAGAACTGACTTATAAATGACACTATAATTATATTTATACAGAAATTACAAACATACACAGAATTTAAATAATCGGAACATAATATTAGGCATTATGAAAACAGATATTCTCAGTTTCATAAGTATTTAACCCTTTGCTACTATAGCCTTAAATCGTCTCAAGCGTAAACTAATGATTGAAAAGACAAAAAATTAATAAAAAAGGTTTTCACCTGTGTAATTAATGTGATTTAACTTGTAGATCATTTCAGGTTCATAAAGACATTCAAAGTTTTAACTTTCCGTCTTGATTCCAGAAATCCAACACGGAAACCTACTGATCATATCCAGAGCAGATGTGTGTAAAGTTTTTAAAAAGACCAATCCACGCAAGACCGCTGGCCCAGATGCTATCCTTGGCCATGTTCTGAAGGCATGTGCAGACCAGCTGGCAGACGTCTTCTCGGACATACAGTATTCAATCTTTCTCTAGCTCAGTCTATAGTTCCTTCCTGCTTTAAGAAACCCACCATTGTCCCTGTTCCACTTCCGTTCCATCAATACTGAGTGGGCTGTGAGTGTGTGGCCTGTGTCTCCAAAATTCCACTATTAACTTATTTACATTCAAGTCGAGGTTATTGCTATGACACCACCTAAGCAGCTGTACGACTTCATCCCTGTAAGTGGACTCGTCATCATCACTGATCAGTCCTATTATAGTGGTGTCATCCGTAAACTTAATGATGTGAATGTTGCTGTGTCTTGCTGTGCAGTCGTGAGTGAACAGGGAGTACAACCTTGGACTCATTATTGATGGAATGGAAGTGGAAACAGTCACCAGCTTTAGGTTTTTGGGAATTCACATCTCTAAAGATCTAACCTGGACTGTGAACACTGACTCTATCATGAAAAGGGCTCAGCAGCGCCTTTATTTCTTGAGGTGCCTCAAGCGATGGGGGATGCCAGTACCTGTGTTGGTGAAGTTCTACCACTGCACCATCCAGAGCATCCTCACCAACGGGATCACCGTGTGGTACGGCAACACCTCTTCTCGAGAAAGAAAGGCACTGCAGAGAATGTTCAATATGGCCCAGAAGATCATCGTCTGTGGTCTCACCGAGATTAAACAGCTCTATGCGGACCGATGTCGTGGTAGAATTCTGGCCATCACAGAGGACAGTCACCACCCCGGGCATGAGCTCTTCACCCCACTGCCCTCAGGCAAAAGATATAAGAGCATACGGACACTTACCACTAGATTCTTCAATAGCTTCTATCCACAAGCAGTGTGATTGGAGAACGCATTAAGCCATCCCCCTCAGACCACACCTACACCATCACCATCTACCTCTTTATGATTTCTTATTTATTGCACATCACCAGTTTTTGTTTACACATCTGTATTGTTTACATTCAAACTGTTTACTTGTTTACTTGTACATTGTCTACTGTTTGTTTGTATATTGTCTTGATGCACTGTCTGCACTTTGTGTTTTTACACTTGTTTTAACAATCGAGAGACTTTCTGTAAGTAAAAATTCCATTGTACCAGTACATGTACCGGTTACATATGGCAGTAAAGTTCAAGTTCAAGTTAATAAATTTCAAGTTCCTAAGAAACTCAGAGTCAGTTGTCTGAATGACTACCGCCCCGTTGCACTCACATCAATCATGAAGTGCTTTGAGCAGTTGGTCAAAGCATACATCACCTCCTCACTGCCTGACACCCTAGACCCATGGCAATTTGCGTATCGCCAGAACAGGTCAACAGAGGATGCTATAGCCACTTCCCTCCATACTGCCCTCTCACACCTGGATAAGAAAGGAACATATGTGGGAATGCTTTTTGTTGATTACAGCTCAGCATTCAATACCATAGTGCCCTCAAAGCTTGTCATCAAGCTCCAGGACTTGGGACTGAACACCTCCAATTATAACTGGATCCTGGACTTCTTGACGGAACGTCCGGTGGTGAGGGTGGGCACCAACATATCCTCTACCCTGACAATAACACTAGAGCCCCTCAAGGCTGTTTGCTTAGCCCTGTCCTCTACTCCTTATTTACCCATGATTGTGTCGCCAGGCATAACTCAATTTCCATCATTAAGTTTGTGGACGATACAACAGTCATCGGCCTGATCACAGATGGTGAAGAGTCTGTTGAGAGTATCTTGACTAGTATGGGAACTGCTCCACCCGGGATCGCAAAGTACTGCAGAGGGTGGTGAAGTCAGCGCAGCTCATTAGCGGCTGTGAGCTACAAGACCAAACATCCAGGATATCTACTCAGCTAGATGTCTTAAGAAGTCCAGGTCCATTCTCAAGGGTCCCAGTCATCCCAGTCAAAAACTGTTTTCTCTCCTACCGTCCGGTGAATGGTACAGTAGCATTTGGTCAAGTCCAACAGATTACAGAACAGCTTCTACCTCCAGGCAATAAGACAGCTAAACCCGCAGATCCTTCAGCAAATCACCTGTAATAGCTACATGGACATACAGTTTTCATTGTATTCAGCATACTGCACTACTTGGACATAATATACTGCATACACCCTGGACACATAGCAGCTTTATTTATATTGAGTTTTGTCTGAGTTTATTTTATTCAATTTCTATTGCATTATTTTCTATTATTATGTAACCTTATTTTGAAACCTTAATTAAATGTAACCCCCCCGGTGAGCTAGTAGAAAATACATTTAATCGCCAGCAACTACTGCTGCATGCTGTAATGCTCTGCATTTGATTAATAAACTTTGATTGATTGATTGATAATGGTCCAAAAAAGCAGCTATGAATTTTGAAACAACTTAGGGCTAAAATAGGAGAGAGGCACAGAGCGGATACTACATATTTTAAAGACACAGTGATGTCCATCGTTGAGAAGCGAAGGATGCATTATACTATCCAGACACTAACCAGATCAGGTATTCCACAAAAAAAAACCTGGCCAGGCAGGTTTGGGGTGTCACACGAAAGATTCACAAAGTTCTGTATTTGAGATGGGATTCAGTTTTCATGCACTGAACAATATCCAACTTGGCCTGCGTATGTGACAAGAAAGAGGCCATTACTGGAAATGACTTATCTTAAATCTGTTATGAGATACACTGCAGACTCCTAGCTGAGTGTTTTATAGCCAGGCGAAACAAAGACTGAATTTTGATCTAAATGTAAAGTGTTACATCTGCATTCCAACACAGCACATAGCCCAGTCAGCACCATTCCAATTCTCAAGCATGCCATGGAGATATTTCTCTTTAGCAGGGACTGGGAAGTTTAAGTCCTGACTTAAATCCAATCGAAAATGTAATGCACGACTTGAAGATTATAGTTCTTATTAAACCTGGAGTAATTCCCCATGAAGAATAAGCAAAAAAGGTAGACGTTCAGAACATCAACAGCAAATCACAACAGCAGATAATGCAAAAAGTTTCTATCTAGGACTATGCATCCTACAAACTTATGTATAGTTTATATTTTACTTTGTTATATTTATATTTTATATTTGTATATATATAATATATATATTCTTATATTTTACTTCCTATGTATTTACTTTCTTTCTGTATTCAGACTGTCTAAAAACCTCACAATATTTTTAAGTAAAATGTGTGCCACAGGTGAAATGTTTGGCTTTTTGGCACATTAAATGAGAGATCTTTCAAATTAAGACTTCAGAAAAATAAGTCAAAATCTTTGTGAAAATCTACCTCACAGTTTTTATATTTAGTACTTTTTCCCTGTCTCTAAAGAACGAAGGTTAAATTAAGCTTTGAAAACGAATTATCTGATCTTGCACGGTATTGCAGTCCTGCTTTTTTGGGTTCTGCTGATTACTTATGCTCCTAATTTGCTCTTGGTATCATCCAAATGTTGTTCTTTTAACACTTCATTTAAAATCAGATGGCCTTGCATTTCTTTGCTCCCTGTTGTTTGTTTTTCATCCTAATTTCAACGTTTCAAGTACAACTAAAACATTCTCATTGTATTGCTTGTTTGTGTTATAATGAACTACTGGATAGTTTCTACTTTGTTTTAAAGAGAATCGTGTCATCTTTTCATTAAAGAACAGGAGCTGGTAATTTGTTCTTTATTGGAAAAATATGAAGATCTTAAAAAGATGAATAACAGACCTGAGGCTGGTTTGAGGTTAATTATAAAAAATAATAAAGCTTCCCTCTATTATTTTATGAGAATACTGTTACGTGTCTCTCCTTCTCATTATAAACACATTTTAAAGATTATTATTTTTTCATCACTAACTTTGAAAAACTCCTGGGCACTATTCTCAAAAATTCAAATTCACATTTATAAAGAATTGTTAGGGTATCAATTATTCTTGTTTTTGTGTAACATAAATTTCCATATAGGTATATTCCATTTCAGCTCTTATATTTTTTTTTCCTAAATCCAAATATTAAATTAGTTGAATGTGTTCTCTTATTCAGGGAATAGGTAGCATCTATTACTCTTCACAGCAGTAGGATTCAGGATCACAAATGTCATTCTGTGATGCAAATTCTTACTACTACAGTTAAACTAACATGTTTCTTGAATTTACAATAACTATTGTGAATTGTGTTTTAATTAGTTAAATTTTACTAAGTTTTGAAAATGTATGACAGCAACAGAAAAGTTACAAATGACAGAACAGTCGCTTTTGCTCCTTGAGTTGCTTGTATCATATTCATCCAGATATTATCCATCTATTGTGTAAAGGGTCTGAAGGAATCTTTGAAAGAATCCAATGAATCTTTGTTCACAGGAAAAGTGCCTCCTAATTTGACATTTCCACTCGAATAATACTTGATGCTTGTATAGAGTGCTCCTTTAGAGTCCTTTGCGTAAAGCTTAGGAGAAAAGGTCTATATATGACGTTTCTTTAAGGTAAAGGATTAACCCTACACCACTGCTGCTACATGCTACTGCTAATTTGTGTTTGTATAGGGTGACATGGTGGTGCAGTGGTTAGCAGTGCTACTCTGTAGTGCTGAGGCCCTGGGTTTGGTTCCATGCCTTGGTGCTATCCACCTGTACGTGCAAAAAGATGCTGGTAGGTTACTTTAAAAAAAGTTAAAAAACTGTAAAGTTTTACTTGGTATAATTGGCCCTGGTGTGTGTCTGTGTGTGCTCTGCCAAGGACTGGCATTGCATCCAGAATGCCCTCAGCCTTTTGCCTGCCAAGATAGGGTTAGACTCTCCTGTGACCCAGAATTGGATGAAGCAGTTAGAAAATGGGAAGATATGTTTACATAGTGTTTTTAATCCAAAGAAGCTTTACATACAGGAAAGAATCCACTTCATCCATCAATGAAATGCAGTATCTCCCTCTTCTTCAGCATTTACCATTCTACACCAGAAGCCACGTTATACTTTGCCGAGTGAAGTAAGGGAGGAATTAGGTAAGCCCTAAATGAACAAGCCTGGTATGGAAATTGACCAGAACACCAGGTTCCTTAGCACTGCAAACAGTATCAAGGTATCTATGATGATCTAGGAGTTAGATGCTCAGTCTAATGTTCTATCTAAAGTGCAGCACAATGTGCTCTGTCACCATACTGGAACACACTGAGGGTTTGGGAAATCTTGACCAGAGGCAAGAGTGTTGGACTGGTATAGTAACATCACTTAGAATAGCAATCTGGTTGCCCTTAGTGTTCTCTCATATCTGCAGTGACCAGGCCCATCCTTGCTTAGCTTTTAAAATTTGACATGATCAGACAACAAGGCTGTAATATTGCTGTTCCCTTTCTTTGAATTGATCACAGCACAGCAGTGTCCTTTTTTAATATGGCAACCAAAATTGTACACAACATTCAAAAAGAGGTCTAACCGATGCTTTGTGTACTCCTAAAATAACTTTCCTTTATTTATCCCATACTTCATGTTGACCTTTTTTGCGCTCCTCACATTTATAGATCCATATCAGGAGTGTTTGATGAAATGTTGTAGACGTTCCTTTTACACATCTTGTGTTTATAATGAAAGTTCTTGCTAAATGTATATAACATTCTGCATGTATGATAAATGTCATTTGACGTTGTAACAAGATTTAACTTGTTAAATTCAATTAAATTTACAATTAAAAAAATCAGCCTACATTGCTGAAGGGGTCCTGTATGTCTTTGACATTTGTGTTTCTCTGACATCCCTTGCAGATGATGGAGAAACCCATCTCCCAATTGCTTTAGAAGCCTGTATCTGGTGATGTCAAACAGTCTGCAATGTAAACTGGCATCTTTAAAATGAGTGCAGGGAACTGCATAAATAAAGAGAATGAATAAACAGTGAAAAATAAAAGAGAAACTACAGAAACATATCAGCAATATGTAATTTATAAAGCTATATTCTTCAAAGCCCTGCTTGCTACATACTCTTTAAAAAAAGCTCTGACTAGTGCTATTCTTTGTTATCCTGCCACCAGATGTGCAAAAAGGCACCTAGGGCCTTTTTTGATTGGCTAACAATCCCAAACTTACATTAGTGCAACCATTCATTACTTCCCTGCCTCTCTTCCTTCCCTTTTGACATCCTTCCAAATGGTTGGAGGAGTAGCTCACACTTCATATGAAAATATACAAAATGTAATAGTAAATAAAAAAAGTTAGAAATTATAAATTTACAGTTACAAATTATTTTTAAATGATTTTATTTAATGACACAAGATAAACCATGCTTTTCCTTGCTCCTTTGTTCGCTAGTAATTCTAACCAGATTAATTGCAGGGGTAGTAATGGAAAGTCATTCTCATAAGGTTGGAGGAATGCAAACTTGTGTTACAGGATATAGAGAAGCTGAAACTGAGTTTTGAACAGAGAAAGGGCACGCCAGGGCCAGCCATGGTTTCTGTCACACAAGGAAAGTAATTTTAACAGCTTCTGCTGGCAGCGTTATATCTTATTACCTTGGTGTGTCATCTTAGAACAGCACTTTATTAATAAAACATTAGGAGTCATTCAAGGCAATGTAAAACAAGTGTGTAAGAGTGCCATTTCCAAATGCACAGCAGAATTTTGATGTACAAGCTGTGGCTTGAAGCTGCTGATTTTACTGCCACTGCAGAAGTACAGAATCCAAAACTGCCTATACAACCTCATCAGGCTATGCTTCAAATAGACTTCTACAATATAGTGGTGGCACTTTCAGTACTGAGTCAATTTAAGCTCCATTGTTGCAAAAAAAAAACTCTCCAGGATTTTAATAAAGAAAGTGATAATTTAACATAAACATCACTATAGCTATTAATTTAACATAAGTGTAAGTTTAACATGCCTTTGTGTGTACACTGGGCTTTCTAGTCCACTCTTTGATTTGTTTACAAAAAGCAGGAGAAAAACTAATTGAAGTCTTCACTAACAGTACAGGGAGGGAATCAATAACAAGTAAGAACATACAGTAAGAAAGTCTGCAATCAAGCCATTAACAATCAATTCAGTAATTAGTTTGCCATAAGGTTTACTTTTAGTGTCATTTCTGACCTTTTTTTAAATAGAGAATAAAGCCTTCGGAAAAAAGCCTTTGGAAAAAAAATAACACATTTAAATGCATTTGTGTGTGAATGGAAACAGAAGCAGATTTTACCTTGCAATTAACAAACAAGATTCATGAAATGTTTAAAAGAGAAAGAGGTGACCAGATCACTGTTGCTTTGAGCCCTGGGTAGGATTGGCCAACTATCAGACATTGAGTCTTATAACTAACTGATTGTTGATTTAATTCTTAATTGTGTAACTGACCCAGGTGATATGGATAACTTCCATAATTCTCAACTAGAACAAACACATGCAACAGTTTAGAAGTTTCATTGTTGCACAACCCTAGACTGATGGATTTGAAAGTGATAAGCAACATACTTTTAAAGATCACTTTTTATTCCTCTTACTTAATCTGAAGATTTCTGATCAGTGACATTGAAGATTTTGTTTAGAAGTGGAGTGGAGCCAACAGGGAAACCCTCACCTAGCCTTGCATCTTCCTGACATTTGCTTCCTGACATTTGCTTACGAAGATGCTTTTACTGATAACAGTGTTTTAAAAACAACTGCAGGCACTTCAAGTGTTCTGTGTGAACACTGTGAAACACCAATTTTATTGAAAGCAAAGTGCTCTGTAATGATCACCTGTAGGCATTTCTCCTGACCCCTTTTTGTCTTACAATGGTGAATATGAGAGGATAGTTGCACCTACCCTGAGGAATGAATCCAGAGAGCCGTTCTCCATGTACTCCGTTATGATCATGACTGGTTTGCCTGTGGGAGACAACACATTTGATCTCACAATGTAATCAGGTCCCTGCTGGTGGACACAGCAGATACATAATTTTCTAAGAGGTTTTCCTTTGACCTTGTTATTCGCTGTAGACAAGACTGAGCACATTCAAGTTCAAAATTATCAAGTCAGGAGGAAAAAATAAATAAAAATCCGCTATGCATGGTTAAACTTCAGGGTTGGGTTGTCATGTAGAAAGCACATTCGACTCATTTCCTACAGGCTCATTAAAGGCTTATAGAAGAAGGGAGTATATTTTCCTATGCCTCTCAAGATCAGTTAGCATAAAAACTGGTGCTTCTGATTCATGACTAGTGGGCCCTGGACTACCCTAAAAGTCTTAATAATGAGACAAACTAAATCTTAATATAATAATAAACATATTAACAATCCAAAACAGTTTAATATGTTTAACAGTAGTAGTAATTACACTGCTCTGTATTCTCAAGAACTCCCAAGTATTTGACATTTAGGAGGGAAAATACTTCACCCACTTTTAAAATTTAGCACCCAGCTAGCACCCATGTCAGCATGGGGCACTTTAGAAAGACCAGACTGTAGAGGCCCAAAGCTATTTAGCCAGGACTCCAGGGTTAATTCCTCTACTATCATGAACTTTACATGAGCACTACAGTAGTTACAGTGTTTTACTACTCAACTTATAGTCTCATGTCCCTGTATTGACCAGAGCTAGCCTTGTTGAGCTTCTGAGATCAGCAGATCTGTAGCAATGCTACAGAATGATTGTGTATTAGAAGAGCCTGCCATCACGGTTCTGAGGAAACATCACAGTTCTGAGTCTTAAATTTAACTCCAGTTAATTGCTCATTTAGAATTCTGATCATATTAAAATTCGATGTATAACCTTCAGGATACACACTATTTGCCATTGAGACCCCTGCTTTGGACAGTTGCCTTTCTGTACTGTCATGTTTGTTTCTTCCTTTATTTTTCAGTCTGACCTCAGTGCTGCACTTGACTGTTCAGGATTACTAAACAGCTTGGCTTTTAATGCTTTCCAAACAATGTAAATCTTTTGTTAATCTTCTGCTTGATGCTGGATATTTCTCATCTGTAGGCATATTCTATCAGTGAAACAAACCACTTCTTGTCAATATGTATTTATTCAGGAGCCACTCCATGAAACACCTGCAAAGTGTTGAGCAATATATTTACCTCTTAAAAGAAACTCCCCTTAAAAGAAAAGTAGTGCCTTTTTAGTCATTAGAAATTGTAATGTGCTTTAAAATGTAATGCAATAATACACATCTGAACATTGTTGAGATTATTAAGGTTTCAAACCTCTTGCCCATAACAGAAACTGGAGAGAGTATTGGTTGCCATGAAAAGTTCTATAATCACTTTCAGTACAAATGCAGCTAAATGCAGAAGAGCAGAGTTTTGCCTGTGCTCTGATGCTTTTGTTTGCATGTACAAGGACTTTATAAATATGTGCGTATTTGATTTCATGTTCAGGGCCACACTATGGCAATGTTAAATGTGTACAGCATTGCACTTGCTGAAGCACTGTGGCAACCTTCAGTGCATCAGAGGCACTGACTCTGGAAGGGGTACAGTTCCTGAATCCCGCAAACAGCAGAAGAGCTCTGCTTCTGAATTAACCTTCTCAGCACAGTCACTGATGAACAGAGCATTTATTTTTGCTGATCCATTTCTACAGTTGGCCTCCTGTATAAATGTTTTTAGAATTATTCTATATTCTGTAAACAAGGTTCATGGATCATGCTGTATAAGGCCACATTGCTTAAAACAGTCTTTTTGTCTTTACTTACTGTTTTTCATTAATCAGAGAAGGTTAAGATGTTTATTGTACACACACAGTGTGAGACAATGTGTTCTTCAGTTTCTCCAAATGGAAATAAACATGTAAGACTCATATGTATTTGCTACTTAGATATTGTTGCTCAATTCTCACTAAGCTAAAAGTTATGAATATTCTGTATTTACATTCTTATTGTATTATTTAGATGTAGTCATCTGTATTGTGTACTAGATTTTGTCCTCTGCTAGTTAAAACACTTCACTAACTATTTACAAGATGTTAGCACATTTGTTCAGCTTTTAGACCTTTTGATCAGCCCAAACAATTATTGACAAAATCAGAATAAATCTAATGATGTAACTCTTTTAGTAATACACAATTTTTCACACTTAGGAGCATCATTTCTTAAAAATATGTATTTTGTCTGATATTATGCTAATTATAACCCCAGTAAATGCTGGATATTGTAGTATTCCAAATATTCACATTTAAATATATGTGTCATATTTATGAAGAATTTACAGCAGTTTCTGAATCCTGGTCTAAGGCACATTCTGTGACCTCTGACTTTCATTCTAGCTGATCTTTCAATGACTTGCAATATTAAACTTTATATAAACTATTTGCATTTCTAAAACACATTTTGATCACATTTTGAAAATAGACGAAAATGAACAAAATATGAACAAAGCAACCAAAGCACTGAGGATATAAAACAGAAGTAAGCAATGTTAGTGGGCATTAACACAAGCCAGACATCATTGACCAGATATACAGCTGTGGGATGTTTTGAGATCACTGTCTCTTACATTTTGAGATGTTTATATCTTTGTGCCCACCTGAACACTGAACACATGAACTAAGTCTTGGGTCTCAATATATACTTCCAGGTTCAATGTGTACTTGTGCTCCCCCTAGACACTTTAGATAGCATCATGGTCCCCTAAAAGTGTGTTTAATTACAACACAGTGCTCATTAGAAATCCTAGAACTCTATAATCATAACCCCCTTATGCAATTCATCTTTCTCTTCTGCTTATTAAAGAAACAGAGGGCTTCCCATTCTAACAAATATTTCTAATGAGGATGGTCACCCAAGGACTTGCAGTCTCAATAGGGATGCCCTGGCTCATCTTTCTTTTTTAATTACATCTCCACTCTGCAATACAGTACATGCTGGAGAAGATCTCAAGCTCTGGGTATCGTGGCTGAGGGACTTACCCACATGAAACACTCCTAATGGCTCTGAATAACCCCCTGTGATGCCACTGATCTATCTTTCAGGCCTTTTAAAGGAATCTGTTTATCTCCATTTTTTTCTTTCCCTAGAGTTCAGGACATAAGTACACTCATTATGGAACCCTTTCTATTTCCCTTTCAGATGGGTCTTGCATTCAGGTGCTCTCTCCTCATTTTTCTCTTGCTCAGTGTGCTGGAGAGGCACCGAGATGCATACTCTCCACTTCTGTGCTTGCTCACTCTTCCATTTCCTACCCCTAGTAGTTAATTATCATAGGACCCTCCATCCTGTGTCTGTAAGGGTTAGGTACAGTCTTATGGTGTTTCATACACTGTATATATTAACATTTTACGGTATATAGATTTGATGCCATATTAGGTCTATACAGTTATTACATATTGCAATCAGGACTATCGTCCAGCTTCTCTATCAGAAGTTCTCTATCCCATATACTGTACAATTATCATTTTAGACAAGCAAGGAAAGACATACTGTATATGGTCTAAAGAGAAAGACAAGTCCTCTTAAAAAAGACCACCAAAAGAACAAAAGTAGACAGTAAAACCTTTCTTTGCAATGCTTTCTTTCTCAAAAAGCTGAACAGTATATGAAATTATGACACATGTTAAAAAACACTTTTCACCTAAACTCAATCAATGCTTGCACAAAATCATTAGAATGAGTTATAATTTTCTTTTTGTGGGTAGTTGTGATTTCTTACATATCCAACATTCAGCAATGTGTTTCAGAGCATTTCACATTACGTACAGTATGTAAGCTGTTCTAATGTCTGTGTCTGGAATTACATTTTCCTTACCTTTCTTAGGGAAATGTTTTTTTCTGGGGAAATATGGTCTTTCTATTTGGTCAGATTAACTATTTCATAGCTTGTGGACATATTGAGAATAATTAATTTTCCCCACTCTTCTTTCTGCAGTACAGAGAGCAGGAATGGAGTACAAAAACACATTTAAAAAGATCCAATTAGGATGTCCCAAAAATCATTGGATTCTCACAAAAAAACATCAGTGTGGACATGAGTTTCCTTGATATCTTCAGCAGCAGGTGAGACAGAAATGGTTTGTCTAGAAATCATCAGAATGCACAGTCTGCAGTGATGGAATATTGATGCACAAAGTCAGCCTGACATACCACTGATATTAATATACTGTGATGCATTAAATTTACAACAAATGCTATTGGTTCCAATACACGCTTGTTGGGGGTGTAATGCCTCTCAGTATATTGTGCTTCAGATGACCAAAAACCTAAAAACCTATTCTTCTAAAAACTCTTGTAATTTAATACAAAATGTCTTACTTCTGGTAACTACTCCTTCTAAGCGGATGATATTGGGGTGATCGAACTGCGCCATGATGCTGGCCTCGCTTAGAAAATCACGGCGCTGCTTCTCCGTGTATCCTGACTTCAGTGTCTTGAGAGCTACTGGAATCTCCCTCTTCCCTGGAAGTTTCATGCGGCCATAGCAAACCTCTCCAAACTCCCCTGGGAAACACACAAAAAACAGGATTCGGTGACAAGCCTGAACCTTACCGAATTTCTCAAGTCTGAAATTTGTAATTCAGCTTTGCTCACCATGGTGCAAGTTGTTGTTACTCACTATTTTACAGGAGACTAAGCCAATGCAACCTCCATTTTTAAAATTTGATTTATTTTTATACTTACTAATTATTAATTAACTTTGCTCACATCTACAACTTTCATGCAGTAGCAGACATTTCAGTGTCACTAACCTTGGTGCTGCAAAGATCCAATCCAGCAGCTTTTGTTGATCACCATTAAATTACTAATTTTTAGAGACATGGAATAGTTTCATTGTGATCAATTCAGCATGTCAATTGTTAAAATGGGTCATTCAGAGATTGTACCAAAAAGTACAAAATTACACTTCAGCCCATAAAGATCTGTTATCTTAAGTGAACAGATTACTTGTTTAATTGATTTGTAACTCACAAATCTTCCCAATCATTAAACACAGGTAACCTTTAGAACTACCTGGATTTGGGCATTCCCAGATCAGGGTTGGAAATCTCTTGTTTAATTGAACCTCTTGGATGATTAGGCATAGCTTCAAGTTTGCTATTGAAATGAAATTGATCAAATCCAACTACAACTACAGTATACAATATGCTGTACATTCTCCCCACAACTTGCCTAAGAAGTGGATGTTGCCTTATTTCTGTCTGAACAACTCAGAGTAGGTGACCAATTTAAGATGAACAGAGATGGAAATGGCACTGTGCTACAGTATTGTGACTTTGCCAATGAACACACCAAAGAATGTGCATTCCACACACTTAAATGAAGGTAGGCATGAAACACTTTATTAGTTTTTATTTATGAGTTAATACTACTTACTATCTCTATGCAAGTTCTTAATGTCTGGTAAAACATTTTATCATCTGGAGTTCAATTAGATTAATTGATTATGAGATGATATAGGGTAAACACAGGGATATGGCTAAAATCCAGTGCTCTGCAGCATGTACAGTTCCATGTACAGTACATCTTACAGTATATTCACAAGGCAAACCAACAGTGTAGTGAGTACAGCTAACATACGGTATACGGTCGGCGGTATGGTGCAGTTGGTCAGTAATAACAGTAAATCCCATAGGTTCTTAGAAAAGCACAGGGTTATTTAGATGTATCATAAAGAGGACATTGTTGCCATTTTAAAACCCTACTGTGACCCAGCAGTGCTTAGCAAAACTATATGACTGGAAAATCCTGCTCACAGTCAATGAGTGACTTAGCCCATATTTGAATGAGTGATCTTTGGGTTATAGCAGGCAACCTCCCTTCCAAGCACAGGCCTTCAATTGCTTCCTACTCTTCCTACTAATACAATGCTTGCAAATTCTGCTTCATAACCTTTAAACCATAGATGATGCCTATTATTTATCTCCCATGAACTTCATTCTTCTTCCATCCAAATCAATTTAATAAATTGGTCAATTTTTAAAAACAATTAAACAAGCTGACAAATATGATGCAATAGCATACTTAATATTTGAACTACTCTGATTGAGGAAATGACAGTGCTGGACAAAACTCAGGGCTCTCCAAAAACTCCTTTAAATCATGAGGAGTGAACCAGGGAGGCAGCTGCACGGGTGAAGTTGGGTTGAAGCGAGTATTTATATGTAGGAGAAAGGAAGTGCAAGATTAAAATTTCACTTCCTCACAAACTTCTGTGAAATACTAGGGTTTACCTAAATAAAATTGTGATCCACACACACAGTTAAAATGATGGAACCTGACTGCCTTTTTGCAGGACATTGATGGCAGTTTGTAAAAAACAGCTGTGTTGTTGAAGTGATCTGCTCTGTTGCAAAAGGAAACACTATAGTTGTCTCAGATCTTCATGTAGAATGTGCTGCTATTTGCCACAAGACTTACCTGAGCCAATTATTTTTTCGATTTTTATTCTAGATGCTTCGATTTCCCTAGCAAACTCGTGGACAGCTTGACACGGGTCTTCATAAGTGTGGGGATCAATATAGAACCTGGGTTCTGGGAAGGTAACTGTTGAATTGGAAAACAAAAACAATGACTTGACCTAGACTTTGAATGATAAGCTCATGCTAGTGCTTTAAATATGTGATGCAACATAGCTTGGTTAGATACAGTATAGCAATACAGGCAGCTGCAGTGAGCAGTAATAAGAAGTACTCTAAACATTTTCACTAAACTGTAAGCTTAGCCTGAACAGTGTTGACTGTAATTGTTAAAACTTCTCATATACAGTAGGTATTGATTACAATGCATCTACTACAGAGTCTTAATTACAAGCATTGTAGTTTTTGTATTAAAAACCTTAAATCTAAAACTACAGGTTCTACAAAAAATACTATGGTTATATGCTCTTATATTATTTTTTCCATAGGACAGTTATGATCTGATATAAAGAAGAAAAATGTCCCTCTCCCATTGAAAAGCTTAAGTAAAGAGACTCAAAGGGTTGTTTATCTGCAAGAATATCTGAAATTTATGGGTCAGTGTTGTCAAGGGAGATGAAATTGAAAGTGGTAACGAACAGTGAAATACCCACTGTGCCCATTCTGGTAATGCATCTTTTCCTCATCGGGCTCCTGGAATGCTTTACTATAGCCACAGTGCCTGGAATATACATGATAAAAAGCAGAAAGCTTCAGAAAAACATATAATTTTGCTCATTCTCCTTACTGTGGAATATGAGTACTTTTGAATATGACACTTTTTCTTAACTTAATAATACAGTATGTGAAGAACATACAGTACATCTTCTTAAGACAGCACAAGGCCTTTAGTTTCAGTTTCTCTTATTGCTTTGGGCATTCCAGTTAATTAAACCTGAAAGGCATCTTGATAATTTTATGTCCCACAAAAAAACACGCCTTCAAGGATCCTGTAGCAGAATGAAAAAAATCTCGGATGCTAGCAGTATTCAGCAATCTGTCATCCAACTTTGTTGCAAGAATCCTTAGAGAATCCAGTAAATTTTGTGAAAGACCCCTTCAGGAATCCCACACAAAAGGCAGCAGAAAAAAAAACGTCTCTAGATCAGGTGTATGATTCCTGTAGGGAAAAGGCTGATAATTATGATTTGTAACAAACATTCAGAAGTAAGACATACCCCAGCTGCTGCCAATCACTAGCTTTGCTATGGCATAAATGCATAGTCTATAGTTAAGGAAGAGTTAATATATTCAAAATCTCCATTGAGGGCTTGTCTACATGTTCCAAGGATGTCCCCAGGTAAACTGAAAAAAAAAATTGAACGAGAATAAAAAAAGTAATGGTGTTTGGGTCCCTGTTAAAGGTGATTTATTTTATAAATCTATATGTTTTTTGTTTTATTGCTAACATTCTTAATTTGAGGTTTCATTTTGGTTGTATACTATGCTGGTCATATGAATTTGGGAACTCCAAATATACATGATATAACAGGAGTACTGCAAAGGAAGAGGAGCAGATATTTGCAGACACTTTACACCCCATTATTTTTATAACTGTTGGAGACTGTAAAGTATATAAATATACAGAAGTAGCTTGAGTTTTTAATAAATTCACCAATAATAAATAATCTGCAATTGTTAATAGTTAAAAAGTAAATACCTACCTACAGTACCTAAATATCTTACAGTATATAATGAATAATAGCCTTTATACAGTATATAATGAATAATAGCCTTTTGTTTTGAAAGAAATAAGTGAATTATGGAAATAATCATTTTACAGACATCAAATCAATAAAGGGGTGTTTTATATAGTTTATTGGTAAAATAAAAAAATCCTTAATTTAATTTTTTAGATTGTTAGTGTATTAAAACTTGATAAATAAGTTGATAACAGCAATAATAATAGCAGTAATAGTATAATCTAAGAATATGTTTGTACAAGTATTCCAAGATTTAAACAACATCTAAGAAATAGTTCCCATCGTACAGTAGATGTTGTTTGCTTTTATTGTCTGCCAAGCCAATTACTTCCAGAAACATAAGTTCAACAAAGGTCACTTGACAATGAGGTGGAAATCCACTAAAAAAGTATTATGTGAGGAACAGGGGTTTAAAAATGTGGTTGTGACTGCCGTATTATTGCAGGGTCTGGCTGCTACACATTTGTACACAATGGACAGTGAGCCACAGTATATGAAGAGTCACTCAACACAATAAGATGACAATACAACACATAGTTAGAATGACTGGTGATACAATTCACTAATCTTGCCTTTTCTTGCAGATCAGAATGGCTAGGAACATCACCAATCCTGTGACGAGTGCAATGCAGATCCAGATTATGGTCATTGTGTCATATCGAAGAGGAACTGCAAAAATATAAAGATTGAGACAGCCCATATCCGTAAATCACTACCAGACTAATAACATTTTTCCCTTCTTTCAGGACTGAAAAAAAAATCATCACACAAGTCCTTTATGGTGCAGCTGTACTTTAAAAGACCCAGCAGAGATTTCAAATGCAGTCATAAAAATAATAGCCTTCTTTATATGAAACAATACTAATCAATAATGTAATCAGTTTAATATTAAACTAAAATACTCTTATTATATCTACTTTAGCTTCTATTTCTACGACTTTTATTGGTATTTAGTCTTCAATTTTAAGGTTTCAATGATTTTGCATCACCAAGTTTGAAATTACTTTGATGCTAATTCCCTTGCAATGCACAGTGAACATAAGAACCTATATACAGTATGTGGTTCTCCAATGTGCTACACAGAGCCTTATAAGAGAGTTAGAATGGATTGGAGGAGCAGCACTCCTCTCCCTGATCGCAGTACTTTAGCTTTAGGTACCCAGGAGGTCCCAGGTCTGACCAGTGTGAATCCTACACACTCTGATGTGGTATTTGGGTAATGGTGCATCACATACTATATTAGGGAATTCTATCTTCAGCCAGCTAATGACATAGCTTCTGAGTGAGTGCCTTATTGAGTAATCCACATTCCACTTTTTTAATGTTCATTGTTACTGAGCACTACACTTTCTACTGCTATTTCTGGTAAAAATCTATATTTTATTAAATATAAAGCATTTTTTATCATTATTACCTTTGACATATTTTCTTGAAAAGTAGGAAAAGACTTTGAATTTGATCTTTGAGCAGCAAAATTTAAAAAAATATTTATCACCTATGACGTTACAGCTTTTAATATAATGCGCCTGTATTTTTCTTTTTGTTTTTGGCCTGCTGACATCTATGCACACTTATGCACATCTAGTGCAATCAATAGATGTGAGCTCCATTCCAGCACGTCACTGGCTACTGTCTGTTTATAGCTCTTCACAGCTGCAGCTGGAGAAATACTGACTGAATGTGTAACCATTTCTGACACATCAGGTGTTGAAGAAGGGCTTTCTCCCGCCAGCTGCATCTTATGTCACTGAGACAGCAGCCCTCGAGAGCACACCCCTGCTGCTCTGAATGGACAATCACATCTTGAATGTGTCAGGATGTGAACAATGAAAGAAAACTTCAAGACAAGTCTACTTAAACAGTTGGAATGAAAATTCTTCAAAATCCCACCAAATGCTTTTCAAAAGACTTCAATTACCCTAAGTCAGTAGCTGAATGTCTTTATGAAAACTTCCCTTGGTATGCCATACTATCACTAAGGTTTGAACATTGGTATTCGATAGTTTCTTCTCTGGTTTAAACACTCTTTCAATGGGCCTTACCACAATGAACCATGGCAGTACTATAGACCAGGAGCACCATTCCTGCCCAGACACACACCTACTGATTGCTCCAGTCAAGCTCTCAGTTACACAACTGAAAACCCCTCAGGAAACCCCTGTAGAATTATTATAGGATTCATTTGTAATAATTGGCTTTTTTCAGCTATTTAAAATGTCAGTGGTCACCTTTTAATTGCTGCATTTCATGAGTAACATAAGCTTTTGAAATATTATTTTACTTATTAAACGCAGTGGTCAAAAGGTTTTGTTCATTTAGAGAAAATTAACTTGCAACTATTGAAATCAAGCAACATGTTAGCTCAATGAGAGCTCCGAATAGGTCATTATGCTGAGTTGGAATGAAAACGAGAAGGTGTGTGTTCCTCCAGGACCAGGACTGTAAACTCATGCTACAAACTACTGATAGAATATATGCTTTATCACCATGTGTTGAAACCATATGAAACTAGACACAAACTACTGGTAAAACCCAATATAAAAAGTGTATAGTAATAGTATTAGTAATGATAGTCTTAGCCCAGTAGGGATATTAATAATGCCCTGACTTTTTGTTGTTTTATGTCATTTGAACCTATCAGAAGACGTGTCTTTTTAGCAGGTTAGCAAAAGTCCCCCATGGAAATATGTCTGAGTCTTCTCACTGTTGACCGCTCTGCCAAACAAGGCAACCCATCAGACTAAACAGAAAAAAGCAACAGTCAGAAAGGGAGTCTGGCATAAATTGCAGGAAAGGCAGCCTTAAAGACATAATCGCTCCCACTGCAGTCATCCCACTGAAAGCCTTTCTCAGGATAATAAACCAATAGCATAAATCCACTTCTGGTGATTAGGCATTAGAGGTTACTAAAAAAACAAACAAACAACTACTGTGTTTCCAAAACAAAAAAAATATAAAGTATATTTCCTAAAGGAGATGAGAGAAATAAATCTGTACTGTGTCTCAGATTACGTGATTAGATTGTTATTCAGTACTGTTGAGAGCGTAAATTCATTGTTTTCCCAATTCTGAAATGCTTAAAAGGAACTAAAATCAGACTTCTGTGATGCAGGAATCTGACATCTACACCTTTGTAGCACATTAACAGTTTTAGCTCTTGCTGTCTTTTCAAAAGGCAAGGCCAATTACGCCAATGCATAATAAGATATATTACATTTGAAATCAGCATCCTACCATTCTCTACTGGATTTTAAAACCGAATAATGTACAACACCCCCCACCGACTAACAAGAAATGAGATTGCATGCTGTGAAATAGAGGTGGCATCAACCTCTTGGCATTTCGAGTACCTCCTAGCTCCAGGGTGTCTGCCTGTGAGGAGGTGCCCTGCTCTCAGGTTTTCTCCTACTGTACCTCCGGATGATATGAAGGTTAAACTTGATTGGCCTCTCTAAATTGTCCCTTTATGGGGGAGAGGAAATTACTCCCAGTATGTGCAGCACTGATTGTGTGACTAAATAAGCTTGTCGTTCACTAAAATGGAACAAAAAGATCAGATTTCTGCAGTAATCTTTCTGCCACACTTTTTTCACACATTCTCAGCTAATAAGCATTTCACTAGTGACAACAACATCCAAGAATTGAATGCATTGTGAATTTATAGAGTATTTGGTGAGAACTGGTTTAGCTTAATCCGCTTGGTTAATGGGTGGCATCTTGGCCATAGACCAAGGAGGCTCAAACCCCATTCAGAAGGAGTGACTTCAGGGGCAGCTTCAAGGTGGAGATGGGATGGAGAAGGGATGATTAGATGGATGTGAAGGGAGGCGTTTGATGTTCAGTTTATGTAGCTGGTTTCATAATGGTGATGATTAGGTACTATACACCTGTGTGAGACTGACTTGTCGTTATCCCTCCCCAACCTCAGTAAATAACTTCCATGAAAATGACGCTGTGGAAAAGAAAAAAAACACGTGAACCTTATCTGTTAGAAGCACAAAAGCCTCTAGTTGTTAAGGGACACTGATCAGTGTTTTCATAGGCATTACCAGCTGCCCCCTTGCTGCTTTCTATAACTCACCTGCTTTACCTGTCTGGATCTCCACAGTCTGGCTGAAACGCCCACAGCCAGCGGAGGTCCTTGCTCGGACCTGGAACACGTACTTTGTTCCCGGTTTCAATCCGGACACCTTTGCGCTTGTGCCTTTGGACTTCAGTGTGGAGTAACTCTGCTGCTCCATATCCTAGAGAGGAGGATGAGGACAAAAGCCCGGATCAGTGAGCTCTTCAGCTCTTCCTTCAGATGGAAGGTCTTTCAGGCTCTGAATATACTACTTTCATTTCCAGACTACTAAAATGAATTAGAACTTTTATTTTTACTTCTGAATCATCAGAGAACAAAATATCTCCCATTTTTATTACTTAATATCCATTAGAACCAGTTAATAGAAATACAATAAAATACAAATTAAAACAACAAGAGCAATAATTATATCAATAATAAACAATAATAATACCTGTAGCATTATATATAGTGTAGTAAAGTAACATGAAAGAGTTACATAAATAGAGTTAACACTACTGGACAACTTGATACAAAAAAAAATCCTTCAAGATATGATTCTTTATTTAAACCAGGCAGGTCAATAGAGTTCTGTTGTATCAACAGTGAAATAGACTAGAGAAATTAAGGAAAGAAGATGAAGTGCATTTAAGGTTGAGGAGGCTCTTCTTTACACAAACGGTTGTGGGAGTCTGCAAGAAGATACCCTGCCAGGTTGTTGAAGCTTTTCATTAAGTCCCTTCAAGAAACATGAGTGCAGTAAGGCACACGAAATTAAAAGAGCCTGAAGAAGTCAGTGGTCTCTCCCCCTTTCTAGCCTTTATTACACATGTATGGACAAATTGGTAGGCAAATAAAAGGCATGCAATACAAAGTACTATTACTTCTTAGTCACTATGCTGTTGTTTTTAAATGAAGCTATATTTTAAAAAATAACCTGAAATCTGGGAAAAGAAATTGGTTGCTTCAGTTTCTGTTACAGAAAACAATTTATTTCAAACTGACAGTCATATGCACCTTTTCACCTTTTCACATACTGTAAAATGTCAGTTTTTAGAAAACTAAACCTAAAACCGTTTATGAAACAATAAGTTTAATACATTAACACTTATGTTGTGTGATTTTCTTTATAACAATGAATAATGAAGAGTGGATAGAATAAATAAAATTCCTATAATACAATTCAATGAGCAGCGGTGAGGTGACAATGTGGCTGAGGATCTGTGTCTGTGGCTGGAAGGTTGCTGGTTTGTATCCTGCAACCGGCAGAGGAATCCTACTCCGTTGGGCTCCTGAGCAATGCCCTTAAATCCAACTGCTCCAGCAGTGCCATATAAATGGCTGACCCTGTGCTCTGACCCCCAGCTTCTCTCCCTGTCTGTGTGTCTCATGGAGAGCAAGTTGGGGTATGTGAATAGACAAATTCCTAATACAAGAAATTGTATATGGCCAATAAAGTGATCTTAAAAAAAATCCTACTTTGGGCTGCCTCACTGCTGCCATGGTTAACATATTTTACTAATGTCAGTACCTTGGGGGGAGGGATTGAGACATGAATGTATAAGTCACAGCATTGGCAGGTCCAGTCAGGTTTCTCTAACACCACCAAAGTGCAGAGAACAGAAAATGGGACTGCTGTAGAGCAAGTGAAGCTGCTATTTAATAACAAATTCATTCCAATATCTGCCCCTAGAGACCTTGACAATGAAAAGAGCTTGACAAATGGAAATTAAACCTTATTTACATTGCAGTCTTGTTGAACATCTACTGTAAGCTAATTCTTAAGCACAGTTTAGCTCTCTTGTAGCCATTAGCAGGACAAGGGTTTAGAGAAAATGTGTCACTAAGCCATAGTTATTTTTTTCTTGGTACTGCCATGACAAGGCATTACGGCTGCAAAATGTTTTCATATTGTTGTTAATTTCTTAATTACAACATGTATAATCTCTGTTATTGCTTCTTTAAAGTAAAAGGGGAAACAAAACTGAATCATTAGTACTGTAGTTACAGACTGATTATAGATGAGATTTGCCCATTTAGTTTTTTTGGTTGCGTCTAAGGATTGCAAAGCCGTTTTTTGACAAACACCATAGTTTTAGCTTTGACAACATTCATGAGTAGCGAATGAGAGTCAGTGATTGAGTGGAAAAGAATGTAAGCAAAACGTGAGAAGTCCTTCCAGTTTGTTACTAGTTGCTGATTAATTACAGTTATACAGTACAGTGGCGCTTTTATTCTATAACATCCAACTTCCACAATATAGTTACTTTTTTTTCAAATGCACACTACTGTAAGTGTAAAGAAGTGAATCCTACAGTATATCCTAGTCTATCTTATGCTACAGTATACCGTACTCCTTATTGTATATCCTTAGCAATGTTACACACAACTTCCCTTTATGTTTTATTATTGCAATTTTTTTGTCAAGCTAAAGTAGTGTTTTTGGTCAATCTAGTCACCTATTGTTTAAAGCAGTGAAATTAGATAATTGACAGATAATTAATTTTTTGTAGTTATGGTTTATTCTTGAAACTAAAACTGCCTTGTGTCATTAGTCAACATAAGGGAGAGAAGCATATTTATTGTTTTATTGAATAACGCTAAAAAGGTGGTGATTATTAAATTGAATGCTGCTCTTTCCTAAACACCTAATCTTTATGTTTTAAAACATCTTAACTCTGCTACAGACTACTGTTAATGGAACTGAAGAGCAGAGATTTGTTAAAGAAGCAATTCAACTTTAAAGCTTTGTGTTTCTCCAGGTTTATATATGATCTTAAAATGACAGTTGATTCGGATAAATTATAACTTAATGGGTCTATCCCTAATCTCTCTTCACCACCACTGGCAGGTTGTCAGTTACCTTCTCATAGTATTTGATCTCGTACTCCAGAATGACGCCATTGGGCTGGTCTGGCTCATGCCACAGCAGGGTGACACTGTTCTGGCTGGCGTTTTCCTGCCGGATTGCGATGACCTGAGAGGGAGCTGCAGAACAGAGCAGGACATGACTTACTGTCAGTCCTCCAGTGACTCCTGTTCACAGTCCAACAAGACCAATGGCATTAATGACAGGCAGACAACCCACAGTCCAATGCCCAATGAGCATTCTGACAGTAAAAGAAAGAAAATCTCTCCAAGTCCATAGTTTCTCATTTCACCTCTAACATCCATGTGTCACAGTCGTCATCCATCCTCTAGAGGGCGCTCCAACCTTTTTGTATTTTAGTTTCAATATTACGTGCATGTGTCTCCTATTTTCCTGTCCCTACTTAAGTTTGGCGTCTCCAGGCTTCAGGGCTTGGTATTGGAGGATGGATGCCACGAGGCTTGCCAATTCCCCGGGCTCGCTGGTAGCCCGAGGACAGGTCTTATTCCCAGGCATCCTGACCAACTGGGTCCGGGGCACAGAGCACCTGGCTCCATTATGATTTTACTGTGTTCCTGATTCCTGGTCCCCGTTGCTGTGTCTGTTTGGATGGATCTCCCAGCAATAGACTTTGGACTTCTACCTGGTTTCCCCTTCAGGATTGTTCTGGGCTTGTTTGCCTGTGCCACGCCCCCCGAGCACCGGAACACTGCCGTCACGCCCCCCTGTCAGTCGTCCCATCCTGATCCTGTCATGTTTCCCTGTTGCCGTTCTCCAATCTCCTCCAGACTTTACCATCTGCATAGGGTCCTAAATACGCACTACACGGGAGTCTGAACCGGCTCCTGTTACACCATGACCATACTGATCTCTCCGTCTGTGTTCTCAAAGTGGGGTTTTGGAATTCTTATTGCAGAAAGACATCCTAAAACAAGGATCACACCTTCCCCCTTGTCTCAACGGCAGACTCGTTTCCTTCTATTCCTTCCTATTCATTTGCAGGGTTTGACTTTATACCCTCTTCACCTCACTCGACTTTCCACCACCTGAGTGCCCACTCTGCTTCTCTCCTGCTCCTGCCTCCTCTACACTCCGGGTTTTTCCTCTCCCACGCTTTATCAG
This sequence comes from Lepisosteus oculatus, assembly GCF_040954835.1. Taxonomy (NCBI): domain Eukaryota; kingdom Metazoa; phylum Chordata; class Actinopteri; order Semionotiformes; family Lepisosteidae; genus Lepisosteus; species Lepisosteus oculatus. Next base: position 13,698,808 of record NC_090720.1, read on the forward strand.
CTGCTGGTTTTCTTCTCTCTCTCACACCTGAAGAAGGCACCACAGCCAAAACATTGTATTTCTTTTCTTCTCTTTTCAGCATGGAATAAACCTTTACTTGTTCCTTTAATATGCAATGTTGCTTGCTTTATCATGCGATGGAACTTAAAATTGTAATGATTTAAGAAATAACTGAAGGGTGCAACAAACTAACTGTATCTATGAAAGGGATTTTAAAAAATGACACCACATGTCAGTGAGAGAATAAATGACATAATGTGGTCTCATATCCATATGGGATTAAGTAAAACAAATTAAACATACAACACAATCATTTTATTGCATCATTATTAGATATAGTTGTGAAAGACTAACTCTGCTCAGGAAGACTAGCTTTGCTCGGTAGACCTGTAGTTGATTTTAGTCAATGGGCTATGTACCTCTTTTCTGGGGTCAAATGTCAAGCATGTTTATTAAAAGAAAGAAATGCGCGATTACCCTTGCATGTCTGTCTGGCGTAGTATCCCCTACCTGCCTGGTTTGTGGTGACGTTGACAGAGGCACGCTGCTTTGGATCCAGGCTGAGATGGGAGACGCCATTGTAGGCCTCGATGTAGAAAGTGTAGTTCATGTGAGCGCCCAGGTTCAGCACTGTCACCCAGGGCTCATTTAGACCCGCCTGCTGGGGCACAAAGCGAATAGGGGGGATGACCCCTCCTCCACCTCCCCCTCCTGCCCCTGTGCTGCAGTCCTCGCACTGCCCCCAGTCCCCAGCACACTTCCAGCACCCCACATTGTATCGGATGTCGCTTCGCCCGCCCGTGTCCAGTGGCCGGCCCCACTCCAGGCTAACAGAGGTCCCATTGACAGATGAAATCACATTGACTGGAGTAGAGGGAGGCCCTGTTTGGGAATTAAGAAGAAGTGACTGCACTTTCCAACACTGAGTTTCAACAAAGGAATAATTAACTGCACACAAAGTAAATGCTTTTGACTGTCCTTTTCAATCTCCAGGCCTCAATCCAATTGAACAATTGTGATTCTAACTCAGGATGGCAGCTGATTAATGGAAGCCAAAGAATCTGAAGGACATCCAAAAGGCAATTTTGGTTGGAGGATTGTCCTTAAATGTCCACTCTAGTGTGCAGCAACAGATAGTACAGAGTAATCCCTGCCAGAGGAGGATTTACAAAACACTAACTACAGGGGTGTGACCTTTGTGTTTTCTGAACATAAATTATCCATGACATGTATGACTTTGCTTTGCACAATGCTATTTAGATTACTGCATAACATTTTTATATGTATTTAAGGAAGGAACATTACCCTTTCTATATATCTTTCTGTTATTTGATGTTTATTTCAGCAGGGGTATTAATAAATCTGGAGGCCATGGTATTTTCTTCAATGTAACTATAGATTCACCAAATATGAATGTCACTGTGCATGTACTGTATACTGAAATATATAAGTTTCCAGCACAAAAGGTATAAAATTGATTTTTTTGGAGCAAGCACAGTATCAGTAATCTTCTATCCATGAAACCTCGAAAGTGCTGAAATCTACCCTGGTGACAGGCTCTGTCTCTGGGTGTTCAGGGAATGCTGCACTGTCTGTGAGTCCTGCTCTGTGGCTCTGAAGTGGAAGATGCTAGTAAGCTGGTCTGTGTTGAAATCCTGATGGGGTACAGCTGTTTTTGACACAGGCACTTTAAATGGCCCCATTTCTGTTTACTAAATGATCAGTTATGCATTGGTGTTCTCGAAACATTACACAAATATACTGGACCTACATAATGGAGAGGCAATTATCCAGGTATTCTAACATTATTGAGTAATCACATACTAAAGTTGTTTGTTGCTTTCAAGAGCATATATATACTGTATATATTTCATAATCCTTGCTGAGGTTATGTCCACTGTACTTTGCACTTCACTCTTTTGCTGCACTTAAGCCTTTTTGATGAAATGTCATTAAAGAATACTAAAGAATGGCTCAGCACACATCGTGGGGTATGCAAGTTTAGTTTTTCTTTTCATTTTTGCTTTTGCAAAGAAAACCTGTAGCTTTCCAATTTAGCACTTAATTTCATAGTAAAATGAGCAATACTTCACAAAAATAAGACTTTTAACTGCTGTCTATTTGCTTACTGGAAATGGAATTGTTTCCAAGTGACTCATTAAGCTTCTTGATATATTTTTTTTTAAATCGGAGTACAGAAGCATTTACTTGTAGTCAGTGGCTAAAAGCTATGGTAGTATTTCCTTTTCTGCCTCAACCTGACATCATTTGGCTCAAGTACTGTTTTTTAGGCTTTTCCAGTTTCATAACAAACAGATTGAAAAGACTGGAATCCGCTCTAAACACATGACAATTTGCTGCAAACAAATCTTTCGCACCATTTTAGAAACAACTGTGATAAAAAAATAGGACTTATCATTTTTATAATGATACAGACAGAGACAGAAATAAAACATTTTCCAGCTTGTTTCAGGGTCCTAAAAATGCCTTTTTTCAGAACAGTATCTCATAATCATCTCATAATTTGGCATTATCCTCTGCTACTAAAATAAAATACTACATTTGTGAACATGTTACAGTATGTGTGTAACTGAGTTGAAGAGCAAAATGATCAATTCTCTTTTTATGTGAGGATGGGTCAATCAACTTACAGTACAGCTTTTCATATACTGAAATACTTAAACATACCAGCATATACATTTTTATGCATTGATTAATTCATCACTAGCAGTAATGTTTAGATGTACAGTAGTAGAGCAGATTTGAAAAAAAAAAACACAGGTTTGGTATTCTATGTCTTGAGGGCTTCCACATGGTCATCTTTGAATGAAGTTCAATTCTCTTTTTGTAAAATAGTTTTAACATTTGCAAAACAAAGAAATATGAGGAATCTTACATTAAATGTATAAACATACAGTAAATTTGACACAATCTAAGCATATGCTGCAATATTCCAAGTTACCACAATGTACTGAAGTCCAGAAAATACATTTTTGTTTTCAAACATACTTTTAGCATAATTCAGTATGTCTTGCAATGTTTTAAAGTAAATTGGACAATTAAAAAAAAATCCCCCAGATTGTGAACATCTTTTATTTTCACTATCTGTGACAACTAAAACTAAATTGACTGTGATATGAAAATTTGAGATAAAGCTAGAGTAAAGAGACATAATACACAGAACATGGCATGGAAGACTTCTAAAAATATAAAAACAAGTCACAAATACAAAAATGACCAAGACATATCTACCAAGTTAATTTTTGTGTGATGCTGTTAAAGAGGATAGTCGTAAAACAAAAAGTGAGTCTGAATTGGTTGGTCATGGGATATACAGTAAATAAAATAAATAATCCTTTCCAAGAAGTGATTTTGTTATTGTAGAATAAGGTGCCTGAGTGAGTGTCTGTTCGATGGTGTTGTGTACTGCTGTTCCTTCTACCATGAATAGTATGTGACTGAATCCCCTCCCAGCCTGGTATGAGTACTCACTTGTGCAAGGGGCAGCCGGCGAATCTGAAGGAGCACGGTAATAGCTGGTGTCGCAGGGGCAAAAGAGGGCCGCCCTCATTTCAGAGTGGCTGTGAAGGGGGCACTTTCCGCAGATTTGGTCCCCAGCTGCGGGTTTGTAAAACCCCACTTCACAGGCTAGTGGAAGAAAAGTACATTACAGGAACATTAGAAAAGTCACCTAAAGCATGTCGCATGACTACAGGTCTGTGTTTAAAATGCGGAGGCTAACACCTCAAAAATGCATTGAACACAGATTGTAGAGATTAAGGAAACACTGGCAAGGTTTTCATACTGCTCAAAAGTAGATGAAGAAGTCATCTACAGTCAAAGACAATCGGTGATTCCTGTGAAATCAACAGACCCACTGAATGGACAGCTAAAAGTGAACTAAAATTGAATTGAGTGCAAGGATACATATGAAAAAATGCCTAATTCTGAAAGAAAAATCAACATAGATAGATAGATAATACTTTATTAATCCCGTAGGGAAATTGATGTGTTACAGCAGTCCAGCCCAAGACAAGCAAAACAGACATCAGAATAGTTATCAAACAAAAGACAACAAAATAAATAAGAATACATAGGTGTGTGAAAAATGTGCTGATCATAGTCACTGTAAAAACAATAAAATATGTGCAAAATGTGCATAGGTATATACAGACTGTCTAAAAAAGTACAATGGAGTAAACATGCTGTCCACAGAGGAGCAAATGAAGGGCTAACAGCCCTAGCCTAGGGCAGCGTTATACACCCTGACAGCCGCCGGGAGGAAAGACCTGTGGAAACGTTCCCTTGAACACCGTAGCTGGAGCAGTCTATTGCTAAATTATGCTTCGCTGCCAAGTAACAGTCCCATGAAGCGGATGAGAGGTGTTGTTCATGATGGCTGTGAGCTTGGTCAGCATTCTCCTCTCAGCCACCACCTCCATGGGGTCAAGGCTCATCCCCAAAACAGTGCCAGCCTTCTTGATAAGTTTATTGAGCCTATTTGCATCTTTTGTCATGATGCTCCTGCCCCAGCACACAACAGCATAGAAGATGGCCGCCACCACCACTGATTCATAAAAAATGTGTAGCAGTGTTCCACACACACCAAAGGACCTGAGTCTCCTAAGAAAATAGAGTTGGTTCTGACCTTTCTTGTACAGGGCGTCAGTGTTACCAGACCACTCCAGCTTATCATCCAGGTGTACCCCTAAGTACTTGTAGGAATGTACGCCCTCTTTGTCCTCACCCTGGATGGAAACAGGGTTCAGCGGAGACTTATTCCTTTGAAAGTCAAAGATAATTTATTTGGTCTTGCTGGTGTTAAGCTGGAGATGGTTAAGATGACACCACTCCACAAAACTGGTAATCAAGCTCCTATATTCCTCCTCCCTCCCCTCTCTGATACACCCCACAATTGCAGAGTCATCCGAAAACGTCTGCAGATGACATGTCTCAGAGTTGTACCTGAAGTCAGAGGTGTAAAAAGAGAACAGGAATGGAGCAAGGACAGTCCCCTGTGGAGCCCCAGTACTGCTAACAATAAAAATATCAGTAGATTTACATCTACTTGTCACCACCTATCTTTATTTGTGCAACAGATTCCAGCCCTTTCTAAACAGCAAAACGAGGAATTTGCGAATATATCATTTTAATATATAATTTCTAATAGTTATATTTCGTATGCATAAATGCTATAGAAAATGATAAAGAAAAAATTACAAAGTTCTCCCCATCTGTTTTTTGTACTTTAATGCTCCTCTACACATTGTAAGCACTTTTCTTTCTAAAAACAGGAGCTTTAAAAGGGGAGGGTATCCCTTCACAAGCATTTAAATTTCATGAGACAGACAGCTCATTACCTGCATTGAAGCAATCTCAATTACAGCAATACCGCTTACATTTTTGAGAAATGTACACTTCAAAATCTAATATGGCTGTAATAGAAAACATATCTCAGGATGTAGCTCCATTGTTGCCTTCCCACGGTGCTAATGTGGTCTTCTCAATTACTGTTTAATTGTACTTCTTTTCTAGGCATGCTGCATCATTATCATTTAAACTTACAAAAGGGGATTTTTTCTCCTTGTATTGTTCTGCATACTGCATAATGTCTTAAACATTACTGAATTCTAAACTGCTATACCGCTATACAGCATGTAGCATTTGTATTGTGCTTTTTAGGCCCCGTAATTGTAGTTTAAAAAGGTTGTCATGGATAACTGTATTAGTTAATAGAACTGTGACAAAAAAAGTTCATTTTGAATCCAAGAGCAGAAGAGAAATATTTTTAAAGCTTGATAAATTTGCCTCTTCGGCCTCTTAGTATCTTTTTCCAAGTTAAAACGCTGAGCTATGTTTAAAAAAAAAAGAAACCTGCAAAGTGTTTCCTCAGTCCTCTGCCTACTACTTATACATTATACTCTTGCTTTAGGCCCAGATTTTCACAGCTGCACATACATTGTTTGGGTTGTCAGAGTCCTGTCTGCATGCTGCTCTCATTTCACTGGAATTTGCATTACAGTGAATTTTAATGAATATTTGCAGTCATCTTATGCTGACCTTGATTTCATTTTTAGTATAAATGGATAAATAAAAAACAGAAGTAAACAGATAGGGAAAGCAAATTATTTGCACATGAATGTGGCAAGAATATGAAAAAAATGTATATAAGCAGATTAATTGATTTTGAAGGCAAGCTGTGACCTAGGTTGTCTTTAAAAGGTCATTTTCCAGCTTTAAAATATCAGTCAGATTTAGTCTATTTTGGTATTTTGCAAATGTATTCCTCTTGTTTTTAGCAGAGCTCATTTTCATTCATTCAGTTTCAACAATGACAAGCTTAACATTAATTTTGTTCATGAAAACAGACATGATCTTCAGATCATTCTACCCTACAGGAAAATTAGCTCACAATTTTCAGAAATTGGCTGTAAAATTATAAGGAAAACACAAAGAGACAATTAATAAGAAGGATAAATTAATGTTTTTTACACAGTGTAATGGATTTAGTGGACAAAATTGCACTGGAACAAACAGATTTGAAAGATCCTGACCAAGTATTCACATACAGTATGTGGCTGAGATTTCCAAATAATGCATATGGCATTTCTAAATAATGGTAACAGAACAACACTTTAACTCCTATTTTGTTCTAGTTTTGTTTTAATTTGCTTTTCACCCTATTTTAACTGCTTTTACTGCTGGTCTTAATGAGCTGTGCACCATGTTCAAATGATACTCAGAAACGTATTACTAGAATTTCTATAGTAAGAGAAACCTACAGTATGAGAAAGAAGAAAATTATTATTGGCAGTAGATTAAAATGGCACTCCTGTGTTTCCAGGACATGATGCCTCACTTTGTAAAAGTAAAAGTAGAGTCCTCCTCGATTTCCCACCTGGTGGGACAGACACTGAAAGTGCTATAAGAAGAGGTGGTGTTATTAAGAGGGTGGTATGCAGAGGCGAAAATATGCAAAATTGTGTGAAACTCCTCAGAAGGAACTTGGTGATATGTAGGAGTGGCAATTTGAAGGTGGATTGATGTACCGTATATTCAGTTATCATCTCATTTATTTTTTAACTAATTCTTTCTTCATCTAGTTGAATCAACCAAGAAAGTTAAGTACAAACATTTACAATGACAACCTGGACAGTACTCATTTGTGCAGTAGATCACAGTATTTATTATAACAAATTGAGTGTTGTGCTAAGGGGCACAGAAGTAGCAGCTCATGTGGGATCTGAGCTGAAATGTGGTGCCTCTAACTACTACTGCTCAATGTTGTCCCATGGGAGATTTTTTTTTATTTTCAGAAGAAATAGAGAATCTAGCGTAGTGGAAAATTATTACTGAAAACTACACAAGACATTTCAAAAGACATCCAAAAACACTGCTAAAGTGTATTTTCTGATTTTCATAAAAGCTAATCACTGGGGGCTAGCCTTAGGATTGTGAAGAGCCGGGCATTTGAAATCTAAATTTACAGTATGTCTTGATAGGATGCTAGTCAAAGGGAGGGTAGAGAAAGAGTTGCTGAAGTAAAAACCAGAAGATTTCTCATTCCAGATGATCAGTATGAAATCAATGTCATCAAAAAGGACAACTAGTTCACTCCTAATCTGTATTTACTTCATTTTTCTCTGTCTGGACAAAGCCCACTTACAATGCCCAACCCATGTTAAAGTGAAAATAGCAACTTCATTTTAATTCAATTTTAAAATTTTGTCCTTTTTTATTTCAAATTTTAATGACATTTTAATTTTCATCACTTATAATATATTATATTATACATCAGTTCAAAAACTCATCCTTTTATTATTACATTCAGCAAATCAGAAACAAATTCCTTTCATTAAAAGTTTTATAAATACCTATTAGGAAATAATCCTATGTGGTCATGGAAGATTACTGGAAACTGAAAGTGATTCATACCTACTTCCTTTTGAGTTTCAAAACCTACGAACATTTTATAAATTACTGTCTACCAGAAGCCAAGCACTACAAACTGTTTCAGGTGGCATGATTGTAAAATAAAAAAAGTAACCAAGTCATAATATTATATAGTTTAGTACTTAGCAAAGGGAGTAGTAAATCTTTTAGTTTGACTTTCAAGTGCCAAAGGTTATTGGCAGTTCTGTCATCAATTCACACAATGACAGACTCCTGAGGTACTACGAATCTAGAGTAAGGCCCAGTCAGAAGACCATCTGTATTGTCATTCATTCATCTTTGGCCCATACAAACCATACACACACACTCCCCCTGTGGAGACCAAACAACATCTGTTAATGAGCAGCAAGGACTGCAGCAGTGATGGATGATTCTGTCAAGAAAATCATAACTGGAAATGGGCCACTCGATCACAGTCCTGAGCACACACGTCCCATCCAAATCGCTTCGGCGCTGCGCTGTCTGCTACGAGGTCATCGGATCGGTCACATGCGGTTCCGCAGTTATGATTGGAGACCCTTCCTTTTCCATTACTTTCTTAAATTCTTCTTCTGCTTCGTTTCTTTTCAGATATACATGGTTCATACAGAGGTATCGCTTATTTCTGAACTGGAGTTTTATTCAGAAATGCTTCTGTTGCCTGCTGTGTTTCTGCAAGACTAAAATTCTTTTAGTGTTCTGGCTGTATCCATGCAAATTACTGTGCATTCATTAAGTAGGTACTACATGCAAATTTGCATTGATTATCCAGTCACTTGAAAATTTGTAATACTATTTTAACCCTGAAATGATGAGGGTTTGATCAGAGCATGGTTTCGCTAAGAACAGAGACAAGCAGATTTGTGCTGTTGAAGTGCTGATTGTTTTTTTTATGAAGAAGTTACTGACAAAGACAAACCACCTTGTTTGTTTTCTATTTCCTTCATATATACATTGGCCAATAAATGGTATTAAAAATGTATTTGAGCAACATCAAGATCTTAAAATGTCTTGAAAAGGCTTTCAGGTTTACTTGGATTCAGATACTGTATAATTCCCTAGTCACAAGCTAAGAGTGATACAGTTGTCACACTTCAGTATGCAAAGTTCCCTACCATGGAAAAGGCAAATGACAGGGATGACATTATTAGAGGTTTGTGACATTTCCAACCTGTCACTCAGTCCCTTACACATACCAAGAAATAATGATATTGGCTCAAATGAGTTTGGATGCTTCCAGCCATAAACATTAGGTACATTTCATTGTAAACACACAGATAAGGCATTTCTGTTAGGAAGCCATAATAATAGTAATACCTTAAAACAGTCAAAGATTGCAATTTGTAGTATAAAGGCAAATACACTGGAAAAGAATATTGGCCCTTTTGGTACAATTAGTTAAATATAAAATGTCAATGAACACAGTATAAATTCTTATAAAGTCATAAACAAATAAAATGTAAAACACTTTGCATTGTTATCATCTAATTTACCCTGAGGTTTCAAGTGTTGAATCAAAGTCTAGCTACAGTAGTTTTCTTTGTGATTCCAAACTCATTTAGGCAATTATAGAGACTGGGAATCCTATAATGACCAAGAACCTAGCTAAACAACAGGGTTTTCAAAAGATGAAAACTTTTAACAGACAAACTTTAATTTCTTTTCAGGTTCATAACTTCTTACATTTTCTTTTCTGTGTTTTCATCTCTTACAGCATGTATTTTTCATTCTCTGCTGTATAAAAACTAGGACAGGATAAAAGTCAGTTCTACACACCTACTTTTGTAGTGGGCACATAAATGCTAAAGAAAGAATTTGTAATTTAATAGACAATGTTATCCAAAAAAAGTTCCTCAGTTGATGCATTAGCTACCATTACAAATGTATGTGTATGTAACTGTAAAGAGTTGTATGGTAACTTATTTTGGGCAACCTGGTTAGCCAGTGGTATTGACTGAGGAACCTCCTTGTCATAAGCTTTAGCTGATAGCTACTGTATAGACAGTATGTATAGACTGTATAGCTGTAGCTGTTGTATTGAAACAACAATAACATGGCCTAAGTTTAAACTAATAAAAGAGAGAACTAAAGTCTGGAAACTGTGACAGCTGTATGGTGTTTCGTAAGAAAACGGTGTTTCTTTTCATCAATTTCCCTATAGGATTAATAAAGTATTATCTATCTATATCTCTTAGCAGCCAAAAAGAAATTTACAATCCACAAATGAGACCTGTGCTCTGAGCAATAAATTGTACCTTTTGTCCTAAAAACAAAACATCGTATTCAGCCTTATTTTGTCTGTTTTAAGAGCTAAAAGCATTTCTTAAACACCATTAAATAGGTCCATTAAAGCATCAATAAAAGTACACAAAACATAACTACAATTTGTGAATTATGAAGGTAAAATGCTTCCTTTATAAACTAGCAAATTACCATTAATACTACAGTAAATTACCACCATACAGCACATAAAGCAAGGGAATAACTTTATTTAAACATACTAAATTCCTTTATATAAAATATTTATTTTATAATTGTATTTTAAATAAAAAAACCATAATGAGCTACTGTACAGTGGCTACGTATTCCACCTGCAATTGCAGATTTCTGTGCCAAGAACCGGAATCACCCCTTATTTCTGTCAGTGTCTCTATTATTTCTCTCAGGTCTCTAGAACAGTCTATCAGGCTATACTGTCAAGACCAACACTGTTGTCCTCTTTAATAAACTTCTGTATAACATCCTCAGATTAATTAGCTTCTAAAAACTAGACTGGCTGACTTTTGCTTGCAAACTTTCTTATGTTCTTACAGTATATTCCAATGATCACTGAAACCACATCTGGTGTTTAAATGCCTTCGCTATACTTTTTAGAACTTACACTGGAATATTATCTTGAAGCACAGAATTAAAATCCCATGCTTTTGTTTTTCACCATGTCTTGTATTCTGCCATAGAGACATTCTGGAGCAATGGAGCAAATAAGACAAGAAATGAAAATCTCATAGCTGGAAGTCTGTGGGTTCAAATCATGCGATCGCTTTTGCTGGTGCACCCTTGAGTAAGGTATATGCCTCAGGTTGCTCTCCTTCAATTCCCAGCTGTACAACTACATACAAATTTTGCTTTGCATAAAAGTGTCAAATTAATGTTTAAATGCATTCTTTGTAGATTCTCCAGGCAGGGAGTCTGTGAAAAACACTAATTACTAAGCTAATGCACTGAAGAAGAACTGTTTTAGCAATAACCTCTTACAGTGTGTTAAATGTTTAAAAGTATTTTAGGGACATTAAAAAAGTGTTCTGTTCCTTAGTGACATATTCTTCCGAAGAGAACAAGTAACCTAACTGTAAAAAAGATTGCATTCCAGATGAATTCAAGGGCTATTAGTCAACAAATTATAAGTGAGTTCAACAGACCCTGAAATAAATTGCTTGTTGAATGAAATTAACCTAATGGGTCTGTTTGTTTTTCAAAAAGCACACATTGCTTGTTGGAAATTCTGAATCTTTACAAAGATTAGTGGTTGAGGCTCTAACTTGATACCTGGAGGGTTATGAGCAAGGTGGGGCGGTGCTGTTATATCCTTCAGCGAGGAACTCAGATTGCTCAGATTGCTCCAGTAAAATGCCCATCTGTATAAACGGGTATTCTCCAGGTCATCACACTTAATGAGAATTGTTCTCCATGGACATGTCTAGTTAAATAAAGATTTGCTTTCCTGTTGCTTTAGCTCTTACATTTCTACAGATTAGGAAGGAAATTTTGACATGGCTGTTGTACTATATTACTTCCACACCAAGAAAAAAAAAAAGCTTTCTGATATTCCTAGACTCGCACAACCCATTGCTGTCATACAGCAATTTGGCATAATCTCTATACACAGCTCAATTACTTTGGAAGATACAAGGTGCACCACAGAAATTGTAACTAGAGATCCATGTTTGACTGACAAGACTGACACCATCATATGTGATCCTGCAGGATCAAGAACACCAGAAATCAAACATTATGCACATTATGTTGTTGCTGCTGCTCTTCTGTGTTTATGTTTTGGTGTTTCCACTCAAGTGTCTACTCAAGTGAATGCATCTCAAATGACCTCAAGTATTCAGCACCTCGATTCAACATACTGTAGATAACATTCAATATAGATAAGATAAAACATGTTATTTACAGTATATTTTATCTATTTGTTATCCATGAGATAGCTTCTTTAAGAAAGACAGGTACCCCCTTCTGATACACCGACTACACACCAATGTGCATCACAACCGTATTTGGATATCTACCATTCAAGTACTGACTGCATGTCTGAGAAGATCAGACAAGGTTGGGTTTTTAGATGGCATACTGTATAAGCTGGCATGGCATACATGTCTTTCTTACAAATTTTTTGCTTACTATAATGCACTACATGTTTATATCCCACAACATCAAACATCATATTCCTTAAATAAAATAATTCCTATCATTTATGTTTCTTTGGTGTTCTGAACCAATGAAAGCACTCAATGAAGATCCTCAATTTCAATACAAAATCTTGAATCTGTAGTTATCATTTTAGATTAATTAGAAATGTCTGTGAAGAGATCCAACATTGACATTTTTAAGTATGATTCCACACTGTCAATTTTGAAAAAGCCCACTGGATTGATGTAACCAATACCTTTCAGGACTTTGAAGGCTTTTTATCACAAACTTAAATAATCTTCTTTGTTCCTGGTCAAAATCACAAAACTCCACGTATGAAAAACGATTTTAAATACTTCTGAACTTGATAGGGAAATTGTCAAGAGTCTCAGAAGTCCCTCAGCAATCCCTAGGAGCTATGCTGACAGTCTCTGCTGCTGCATTTCATTTCAGTGCTTGTTTTCTTTGCTGGAGACCAAACAAGTAAAATTAAACTAGCTATCCTTGAACACATTATTCATGGAACAAAAAAAACTTTAATCCTAGAAATCAAATATCCCCTTGAGGGTTAAAGCAGTCAGGACTTTAACTCAGACGTGTCTTGTTTAGCTATGGAGAAGATTATGCAGGTCTCTGGGTTTTCTGGGGTTGAGTTCAAATATTTAGCGTTTCAAGATGTTGGTAATTGACTGGAGAAAAATCCAGTTAATAAAAATTAATTAATTCTACAAATGAGAAAAGGTCTTGCTCTGTGCAGTATTTCTTGCTGAGTTTGGTTGCATATCTTCAGCATCATGACTGCATAGTTTGTTCCCATCATTCATGACTTGTGTTTCAAGAACTGCTTAAATTTGCAGTTGAATAAAAAATGCAGGAAATCCATGAGCTAGCCCTCCAGTTCCACCCTCTGCTTTCCTCACCACTTCAACTCTGCAGGCTTCCAATGGGCATGGACCCTTTATCTGTTCACAAAGCTGGACTCTTGCACTGCCGCCAAGTGCATCAGAGCTGAAGCAGCTTGTCTCCAAGCAAATCCTGGCAGGCCTGCTGATAAAGGGCTCCCTACACTAAATAAGGGTGTTGCCTTAATCCCAATTGTTTTTTGTTGTTGCCTCCTCTAATCTCTAAAGGTTAGATTTTGCCAGCTAAATTTAAATATACCTGAATGTGTGTTCATTGCATTTTTGTAGCTTTTAAATGCATACTACTTGAAATGATAAAAGAACCATGACCAAAAACTTGTCGAAATAAGAGAAAGAAAGCAAAAAATGTAACCAATTGTGTAGTAAAAGATTTATTAAGATATAGTATGTCATGCAGTTAGGCTCTAGGTAGCATAGTGTCATGTGTTGGCCATCATTTCTTCTCTCTCTTCTACAGAGGAGATATACATACACTAAAACATTATTGGTCACAATATTGTGAGTTTCTGTTTTGTAGAAATTACATATTTTAGAAAGTGATGCTTTGACTAGACAGAGGTCAAAGGGCATTGAAGCTATTTCTCTTGTTTCACACAAAAACACATCAGAGAGTGCTGCTGCTGCATTTTGTAAGGATCAATGCCAGAGTGCATCCTTGGAAAAGGTCAAAATGACAGTATTTTTAAGAATATTGAAATTATAAATAATTCTAAATATTTGGGACATCCTATTTTGTTCTGCATATTATATTCTAATTTATCCCTTTCAGTGTCCTCGTAAAATATTACTTTCAACATGCTAAGCTCTTAGAGTCACAACATTACTTAAATTACAGTAGCTTTTATTTTGGCTCAATCTTAATTCCATCTGAAACCACAAGATTTGTCATTTGTCATTTCCTTTAGAGTAAAATATTACCAAAATGCACATTTATTTTGCAGTTATGTAAATACTGAAATATATAGTGTAATAATAATATGTAAAATAGGAAAAATTCAATTAATAATCAATTAAATATTTTTGGCAAATTATTTTTTTACAGGAAACTATGTGGTAAAGTATCCTGCATGTAACACTACAGCTGTTATGTTAGTACTGCCCTACTTTTACTGATACCAGTAATGTAAAATTTCACTGTAATTTCAAGTAGGTAAAAAAAGTAACAACATAGTAAGAAAAAGCAGATGACTTTCTGGAAAACTGTAAATGCTGTTTCCATAATTTTAATAAAATAACCTGATAAGATTTAGTTTTTATTTCATATTACACTATATTTGCATCAGTAATATCAGTAATATCAGACATACTGTACAGTACAGAAGCTACCCAGGCATATCAGTACTGCACCATCTCAAGATCCTATGGTTTTTCGTTGCATGTCATACAGTATATAAAACATTCCCATTACAGCATTTGCTCCTTAAGGAAGATGTCTAGAACCTTTCAGCTGATGTCTTGCTTTAATGTTAAGACAGTATTATCTTCATAGTGCTATACTGTAGATACTGTATCTTGCATGTTTTACTGTATACTGTATTATGCATTGCATTATGCTGAACTCTTAAGTTTTTTATACTGTCTCTCTCCACCCTGTGTAACATATTTATGATAATAATAACAACAATGCAGTCACACTTTCAAACTGTGAAAGGAAAGAAAAACTTTCTCAAGCTCACTCGGTGCTGTTTTCTTTTTGTGAAGAACTAGGCAAGATTCTAGGCAAGTAACCAGCTTCCTTTGTAATCCTTTGCAGGGTTTATGTGCAACTTTTCTTCTACCGCTGTGGCACAAAAGCCAAAAAGTACCAAGACATTTGTATCGGTCGGTTCAAGAACAATGTGAAAAGCCCTTGAAAATCCTATTGCCTGGCTTTAAAGCAAATGAGAGAAGTGAAAAGGCTTCAATGTGGTTTAGCTTTCTAATGACAGATATAATGATATAATGTAGGGTCTTTGTATTGTATCCACAATTTGTTTTCACTTCTTTTCTACTGTTTACGGTAAAGATGTCCCTCTAAAAGACAGAGATATGCCAATTTTCAGGCTTTACTGCCAGGGTCCCTGTGTGTAGCACCACTCCGATCGTGTTCAATAAACCATGACTGTTACAACTTTCCTCCACTGGCTCTCAGCACGCATGCCGTGTCTTTCACTCTTTCCTGGCACACAAACCTCCAGCTGCTGACTGTAATGTTTCCACAGAAATGTCAGAGACCCGGGGGAGAATAAGAGGATCATCTTTCCTCCTGGTCTGGGCATCTGGGAGCTGTTGTATGTGGTGCATTTTTGTTGTCTGTATTTCCTTTTCTTCTTAAATAAAGCAGCAAACCCAGTGCCTATTGAAGTATGTTAATTTGCTAGGGGCTCTGTACTCAGAGCTCATGTGAATAACCAGTTTCATTACAACTTTTTGATATATAGCACTGTCTGAATTTATTTTTTATATAAGCTGAATTGTTTCAACAATGATAAATGCAGGCTTCTAAGGTAAGTGAAACAGGTCTGGCAAAGGGGCTTGATTAAGGTCATTTGGAATTATCTGAGATAGAAATATCTGTCCATCTCAGAGAAAGGAATCCACTCTCTGAATCTGGAATGTTTTCCAAGACATCCATATGCAATATGTCTGCAACTGAAAACCATATACAATTTTGACATATAATGAATGTAGAAATACAGAACTGCAGAATGTAGAAATAAAAACAAATATTGAGTCTTTTAATGTGCAGTAGTTACGCAATTGTTAAATCTTTCTGTTAAAACTTTTGTTTTGACTGTTTAATAAAAACCTAATGTGACACAAAGGTAATGAATCAGACAATGACATTTTATATTTCATTTACATAATCCAAGGTTTTGCACAGTAGTCTAACCGTATGTATTTTAATGTTTTATATACTGTATAATATTCTAAATATGGATAATTATATTAGAATCTTATATATTGTATATATTTCTCTCCCAGATTGACCAGTGATTTTGTTAAGGATAAACAGGCTGGGCACAATTTGGGCACCACATTCTACAGCACAGATTTACTTGTCCTGAAGTGACAAGCATCGTATATCCAGTCAGAAGTTCAGTATCTGTCTAAAAAGCTTTGTGTTGCAATTCTTTCACTCTCTTGCACTAATGAATGAGTATAACCTGTCATTCTGTATTTTTGATATTCAATCTTTTTTTTATAATCACTCTACCATTTCAGGCTACTGTATATTAAAGGGGAAAACCTGCTGCCTTGGTAATAAGCCTCTAAAATATGCATCGCTAGGCAAAGAAAAAGTGACATGGCCTCATGAACTGAAGAGCTCCTGGGGTCTGGCTTCTGGAGCTGGTGTTCCATTTCTCTCCTCCTCACGCACCAGGGCAGAAACACACGGGACACACACACGCAAACTCATGCCAACATGGGTGAGCACGCATGCTGACTTTTCTAGAAGTGAAGCGCCTGCCCAAGCCCTTTCTTCTGCCTGAACAAGAGTGGCTGATGAGGGTTATTATGTCAGATATGATACCTGTGACTTGACACATAACAGCAGTTTTCATTAGTGCTTATTTCTGGTACGGTGTTAAGCAACATGAGGGATAAAATGTATTAATCCAACATTTCCTTGTCTGTGTGTACAGATTGCCTAAGATGCAGTTAATTTCCTGCAATATGTATTTATTTTGAATACAAAATTAAAGTGTGTTTTTTCATAGAAATTGTGATACTAGGCTAACTGAATCACATTACTGGAACTTAAAGTAATTCAGCACTCTACTCTGTCTTCAAATACTGTACCCCTTACTGAACCTCACAGGCCTGACCTTTAGCTGCTTTAGGTTCTCATCTAACTTTTATTCAGTACTTTAGACAACCCCAATTAAGATGGAATAATTGTAATAATTAAATTTAAATTTGGCTTACCTGCTTGGCTTAGTGAATAACAGCTTGGCTTTACAGACCAGGTCATTAGGACCCACCCACAATGTGAATTGAGACAAGAAGCTGTTGGAAAGGAGATGATGGGGGAGAGAGGGATGCAATGTGAGGAACACTGAAGCAGGTGTGTTAGGAATCTGATGTTTATGCTTAGGTGAGCAAAAGTGCATGAGGTTGTGGCTGTGTTCCCTCTTGAACTTGTGTTAATGTTATGTTAAATTGTTGTATTCTATTCAGTAGTTTGGTGAAATTCTTATACTGATAAAACAAGCTGACAAATATTTGAAGAGATAGTGTACAAAATACTTTAGGGCTAATACTCCTGGCTGAAGGAATGACAGTTCTGGCTGCAGATCAGCGCTGTCACAACCCTCTCAAGTAATGAACCAGGGAGGCAGCTGCAAGCATGAAGTTGGGGTGGAAGGAGGAGTGCTAGAAAAGATGCAAGCTGATTTGTGAGCAGCAAGCAAGAATTAACAGTACATGTAGGAGATAGGATGTGCAAGATTACAATATGACCTCCTTCTGAACACCTGTTAAACAATGCAACTTAATAAAGATAGAATGTGCTGTTCAAATACAAAATGGTGAAAACACTGAAGCAAAACAAAAAAAAAGTCCAAATCAAAAGGCCTCAAAAGAAAGAATGCAGTCTTAAGAACTTAATGCACATGAAGCCTCAAGGCCTGTTTCCACACTACTGACAATTGATTGAAGCCTTTAAGTTCTGGGAATCTCCCAAGAGTCCAAGATAATGAGTTATGTCAGGTCACAATAAAAAATCTGTGCAAAAGTGCAGATAGAGCTTCTAGACATTATTCATGCAAAAAAGCTGTGGACTGCATAACTCAAAGAGATTTAGGTCACATGTCCTTAATTAACTTTGAATGTCAGTGTAAAGACATGCCTGTGAAAATATTGTAGCAACCTTTTTGGCTATTATTTCAATCAAGGGTCATAATACACAGTATCAGAACTTTTAAGTTCAGGTCAGAATTAGTACTTAAGGTAATGCAAAGATATCTGGATAGAATTGATGGGAAGTGAAAATAAGAGTATTCCCATTTTTAACTAAAAAAAAATATCAAAATGTATGAGTATGAAGTGCTTTCATCTTCGTGAAGTATTGGTCTCTAAATGAAGTTCTACAAAGTCCCAGTACTACAGGTTTTCTAAGCACCTTTAGCATGTGATGAGTGGTCACATTCATCTTAATTATAAACCAATCCCTGAAGGAAGCCCTTGAAACTTGCCAAGAGATTGTTCAAGAACCAGATGGGTAGGATCCTTGAATCAATAAGCTGCTAGCACTGAAAATGAGTGTGATGGGTCAGATGGCTTTCTTTTGTTTCTATTTTCAATTAAATGTAAGGCACTCTCAGACACAAACACTCATACCAGGGACAGTTTAACAGAAGCCAATTAACCTATCATCATGTCTTTGGACTGTGGGAGGAAACCCATTTGAACACAGGGAGAACATACAGTATAAGCTCCACACATACTGTAGCACTCCAGGAACTGAACCCAGGGCCTCAGCTCTGCAAATCAGCAACACAACCACTGCATCAGGATGTCCTACTAATCAGAATCCTCAACTCAAAAGAAGGCAAAGAAGCGCCTATACCCTGTAAAATACAAAAGATGCCTGCTATGTTGGAAGTTTTCAAATTGAGGTTCAATGGTGAGTATCTTCAAGGCCAAAAAGACCCTTTCAATATTTTACCATAAAAATTAAAAGATGGTCTAGCAACATGACAAAATTTAGTGTCTCAAATTTAGATGATTTCCAAGTTACAAGCACTGAATATGGTAAATACCTGCCAATGTAAGCAAAATGGAAAGACATATGTGGGAAGGTTAATACAGAGAGCATAAACAAAATAAAATCTATCTAGTTATTAGACACATGGATGTTACAATTAGTTTGCATGGATGAAGAGCATGCAGGTGATATCGGCCGAGATTCTTCTTATTTCTGCACAGCATGAGTGGTTTATCTGAACACGTAAGCTCTCTTTGTACGCAGGAGGAAGAAGAAGCTTAAGCACTGAAGCCCAGAGGTTTCTGAGCATGGCATAGTCTATTCATGATGTCAAAGGTCAAAAAGCTAACCTTATATAAAGTACAAACACAGTGAAAACATTTTAATAGAATAGGAGTGCAGGCAGGTTATCTGTCTGAATTAGTAACTTTGACTTATGAAAATTCTAGAATCTGAAAATAAGGCTGCACTCTGTTACATTATTACAAATGACAGATTATCATTAAAGATAATGATGGCATTTTCTGAATGTTTCATTTGAAATTATTAATCCATTGTGGTAGTCATATTAGCATTCAGCTGTTGGAAAACAAGTTCTAAATTAGTAAGTGCTCAGATGCATGGGTAATTAACAAATTAAAATGAATAGCACAAGAAAAAAATAGATTAAAAGGGTGCTGTATTACTACTGTACTGTACTACTATTTCTTTATTAAGGATTTGAAATATAATTGTTGAAAAGAAGCAAGATTACATTGTATTGGTTACTGTACAGTGCTAGTTTCTTGAAGACTGAATTGTTGGTACAGTACTCAAATGTCTAAATTACAGTGATCTAGCTGTTAATTGTGAGATGTTTCTGACCTCTGTTATTTGGCATGGAGTTGTATAATGTCCAGTGACTAATCTACTGTAGTAGGATCTGGTCATCTTAAAGTAATTTCCAGTCTGCCTTCTCATCCCTTCTCATTTCTCAAGCATGCGTAGGCTTCACAGCCTAAATGTTCTGTTTTTATTTGTACACTTTGACTGCATTGGGAAGTGCATATTGATTGCTGGATAGTACTAACAGGATCCAGCACAAAGGTGTAATCACTTCTTTCTTCAAACCTTCATTGTATGAACGCATCTTGAACAACATTCCAGACATCATTCATTGCCAAGCCAGTATCTGAATTGTCTTTGCTTTTCTGTGATCCCAGCTTTTATAGTGTAAGGATAAAGATGCATATTTTACAATAATATAAGATGATTGTAAAATTAATCAAATGCATGAATGCGTTCATATTAAGGCTTAAATGTTAAGACATTTTCAAATGTATCATTCTGAATACTGTATAAGATACATATAGAATGTGTAATGATTTGTAGTAATTTCTCTCCTGTTTAGTGGGAATACTGGCCTGTCAGCTTGGTGGGGGCTTGTACTTCAGTGGGGGATGAAATGGATTCCTTCCTTTATGTAAAGCAGCCCTGAAATCCCTGTGATGAAAGTTTCTACTGTTCTGTATATAAATGCAATATGTTATCATTCTATGTATTCTGTAAGCATTTCCTTATTTTTCTTCCATTTCCTTGTATTTTCTTCCATTTGCACTTACTGTTTTCATTGATTTGTCATCTAAAACACATCTTCTGATCTGTCACTGCAGCCCTTACAGAAGTGGAGAAAAAAAACAGAACACAGGGATTTGCCTTTTATCTGTTTTTCTATACAGGCAATTCGCCCTCTCAGTACAGTTTAGGTAGAGAGATTTGTAAAAGCACAGATCTGCAGACTGATCGTTGCCCCCTGGCAGCTTCTAATTTTGGCCTCACAAGTGCAAATGAATAACATAAATAAAACAGTCAAACTGAAGCACCCTGAGTGCTTGAAATACGAGTCCAAATGTGTTTTCTTTCAAGTATCTTGTAATTGTAAATCAAATGAGACAAATGCATCTCAGTTAATGAGCATTAAATGGCAGTTAATTATACGATTGAATTGCTGTCACCTACCTAAGCATGTCTAATTGATCCGAAAAAGAAAAAAAAAACAGCTCCATTTAGATGACACACACAGAAGCAGCAGTAAAGGAGAGCGGTTACTGAGGAAATATGTCTCGCATTTTTCGTAAATGTAATGGGGTGAGAAGGTACCTGCTTTATTCCTTCAGCTTGATTTTGATCACCTGTAATGCATAAATAGCTCCTTTCTAAAAAAATAAAGAAAACTAATTTGTATTTCAAATTTATATTCACCATGGAATTACAACAGTATGTCATTTGTTGTAACACCAAAGTGTTAATATTAAACATGTATACACAATACAAAGGATGTGCATCTCACAAAGTAATGTGGTTTCAAATTCCATTAAGAATGAGACTTGATGTTTACAGTCGCAATAATCTTGAATAGTCTGTGTATAACATGACGTGAAGCTCATTAAAAGATTTTGCAAGTGCACTGCAGATTATAATGTGTATGTCGATATTTTGGAATGTAAAGAGCCAGAGAAAATTCAGTCTTTAAGAGTCTGAGTACTGCAGGTTTTACAAGTGGTAAATATGAGATTAATTAAGCCCTAAGAAGTAGTTGATGTGACTTCTTACCTAAACACTTAGTTCACTCAAATAAAAAGTCATCTTTCAGATCTAAAGATTGGAATTGGGGGCAGACAGTGGCACAGTGGGCAGGACTGCTGCCTCCCAGCACTGAGGTCCTGTGTTCAATTCTGGAACTGGGTGTTGTGACAATGATGTTTTCCCCTTGTTCACGTAGGTTTCCTCCCACTGTCTAAAGACATGCTAGTAGGTTAATTGGCTTCTGAAAAAAGTATCTGTTGTTGTCTCTGTCTGTTAGCCCTGTTATGGACTGGTGTCCCATCTGGAATGTATCCAACCTTGAACCCTTCTCCCTGACCCTGAATTGGATCAAGCTGTTAGAAAATGAATGGATGTATCAGAGATGGAATTAAGTCAGTGGTCCTGTAGCCTTCAAGAATGGGAGCTGCCCATCACTTTTTACACAACTGTAATTTTTTCATACCTGAGATGGTACAGTATTTTAAAATATTGTTCACTTGATCATTCATAATAATATATTGTAATTTCAGCAAAAGCAGCAGCTGGAGTCTCTAGTCCATTTCCTTTTTAATAAAACTAGAAAATAAATAAGTCTGCCATTCTCTCTTTTTGTTTACAAACTCAATGTCAAGGTCCAAAAGGATAGATACGTTTCCTGAAATTAAATAATCACCTTAAAGTTGCATGGAATTCAACATGGAAATTGAGTGGAAAATTAGCAATTGTTCTAAAAACAAGCATAGCCAGCAGCCCATCTTTAGCAGCAATGACAGATACACAAACACAAAAACTTTTCAGGCATCCATCTTCTTTTTACAATCTTTAATTTCACACTGACGAATGCATCACATCGTTGTAGCGCTTTTGCAATAATACACAGTAATCAAAAATAAAATGACTGAATTTATGACAAGCTCAAAGCCCCATCTGCCTCTTTCTGTTTAAACTGAGTATTTCGCTGCACCTGGTGAAAAGATATGTGTGACCAATAGAAGGGAATTGACTGACAAGGCGTGATCTCTTTCTGGATGAGATACAATTCATCCCTTTTGTAATATCCTTCTTTCTCTGCCTCCCCTGCAAGCTTTGAGATTAAAATGGGTTTTGTCATAGTAGCCTAGTGGTGCAAAAGACTTTAATAATCTCTAACAGAGCCTTCTGCTCCTGTTTAATTCTGATATAAACCTATGACCCACAACTTAACCCTCCCTAGAATTCATTCAGGAGCAAAGACACAAAAAAAGCTAATTACTTTTTTCTCCATAGATGAAATATTTTGTTTTTACTTGTGATTGCTACTGTAGTTATTTACAACATCTATAAATAAACAACTGTGAATTCTTAGGTTTTCTGCCTTTGGGGGAATTGCTGGGAAGTAATGTAGGCTTATACAGTACCGTACATGCTTATGCTTGATTATATCAACAAACATAGGGCCAGGTTTCAAGTTTTTTTCTGTATTTTCTTTAAAATATATGCTACATTTCAAAATTTCTCTAAAAGTAATTGAAGAAGTGGGAAAAAGAACTGTGGGGTTGGAAATATTCACAGTGCTATTTCTTACATGTGTAGCTTTTGTAGCTCAAAGAATCACAAAGCACTTTACTTACAGTATATTAAGGAATCCACTTCGTCCACCACTGAAGCCACAGCTGAGTGACATGTGACAGCGGTTATGAACCAGCAATATGATACACAGAGCATCTCTTGGATAAGAGCTAAATTACTTCACCTGGTGAATTAAAGGAGGCTTTTAGGAGGCTGCAATATCAATGCCCCGACTGAAATTTAATCATGATACCTGGGTAATACCCCTTCCCATACAAATAGTACCAGGGGATTTGTAACAACTAAGTAGTCAGGATTTAAATTTCAATTTTACTGGGTTATTAGTATAGACCACCTACTGGTGCAGGACCTTGCTGCAGGAAGTATATTTTCTCCTATGCATGCTGATGCAGCTACCCACCTGAACCACTACAGCCTACACCTTGCCTCGATCCACTATGCCTTCCTCCAAATCTGTTTCTAGATCACTTCACCATACCTTTTCTTCCTCCCTGGGCCACTTCCCCGCTTCTCTCACTAAACCAGCATTCCGTCTCTTCACAGCTATCTGTTCCAAGACCAGGCTTTCTAACCACCTTCTATTCCTTTACAGATGTCTTCGACATAATATCATCCCTAAGGGATTTCGCCTGAAACGTAATACCTTTTCTTTTAACTCTGATACCACCCAGAGTAACACTCAGAGACTTCTAAAACAATTTTCTAAGAAACTAATGCTCTCTACCATTTTCTCCCTCAAAAAACAGATTATCTTTTCTGACAACAACATCTAAGAGGCGAAGGAATTTCTACGGCTGATAGCTCCACATCATCTTCCCACACACCTGAAGAAGGCTCCATGGCCGAAACTGTGTTTTCTTTCTTCTTTTTTTCAGAAAAAAAATATATAAATAAAAAATATATAGTAAATATATTACTTCTTCCCTTTCTCATAGTAAATATATTACTTCTTCCTTTTCTCCTATACTAGAACTGACCAGACCCAGACTGGCTTCAAAGATCTGAGACGATCAGTGTACAGTGTGGTTTAACAGGTCACAGGAGCCGGTTCTGACTCCCGTTAAGTGCGTTGTTAAAGACCCTATGAAGGACGGTATAATCCGGAAATCTGCACCCAGGGAACAGGAAACTAGGGATACGAAAGGTTAAAACCATAACAGGACAAGGCGTTCCAAACCCCGGACTCAATAGGTCAGGAAGTCTGGAGAAAAGGCCTTGCCCTTGGACTGCTCCTTAGCCCGGCGAATAGGTGGGCCTTCAGACGTCCTTCTTCCAAAGCTGAGCCCAGAACTATGGAGATGCCAGGCTTAAACAGGGAAATGGGGAAAGGAAACAGCTGAGACAAATAAGGCTGGGGAACACAACAAAAAAGATAGGAGTGTTCTCTAGAGGAGGGATGATGATCGTGACAACGGGTTAGTGCCAATAAGGAGAGTGCTGCAATGAGGGTCTCATTTCCAGGTCACAGTTAACTGTCATTTGCATATTTTCCAAAGTAACACAACTGCAGTACCGTTTTCTGTGATCTGTGCTGAAGACATCAGATACTCATATAAGGCACCGTGGCAGCGTAGCCCATAATGGTATGTCACTGTTAAAGCTAGTTATGGAACAGAAACTGAAACAATAAATTAAGAAATATTAAGAACCATGAACAGTTTTCACATTTTAAAGCTTCATAAAGTATGTTGTCACCATACTTTGAAATGCCATTACTATTTGTTATACTGTATATGCCACCTACTCAACACATTCAAAGCAAAAAGAAAGAAGTGAAAAGATATGAAAGAAAAATGTCAAGAGTGAATACTGTATGTTTTGAAATCCCTTGTTGTGGCTAACCTGAAATCATTTTTGTGCACAAAATCACCTTAGCGAAGCACACAATTTCTTAACTACAGTAGTATCTGTCTGTGTGGAATACTAATTGTTCTCATGATTTCATATTATAAGCCAGCAGCCATATCACCCTGCAACTCACAACTGGCAGCCCACTGAAGTTAACCAGGTGTGAGCCTGGTCAGTACCTGGATGGGAGACCTCCTTGGAAAAACTAAGGTTGCTGCTGGAAGAGGTGCTAGTGGGGCCAGCAGGGGGCGCTCACGCTGCAGTCCATGTGGGTCCTAATGCCCCAGTATAGTGGAAGGGACACTATACTGTAAACAGGCGCTGTCCTTCGGATGAGACGTAAAACCGAAGTCCTGAATCTCTGTGGTTATTAACAATCGCAGGGTGTTTCTCGAAAAGAGTAGGGGTGTAACCCTGGCATCCTGGCCAAATTTCCCATTGGCCCTTACCAATCATGGCCTCCTAATAATCCCCATCTATGAAGTGGCTTCATTACTCTGCTTTCTTCCCCACTGATAGTTGATGTGTGGTGAGTGTTCTGGCGCACTATGGCTGCCGTTGCATCATCCAGGTGGATGCTGCACACTGGTGGTGGTGGAGGGGAGTCCCCATTACCTGTAAAGCGCTTTGAGCGGAGTGTCCGGAAAAGCACTATATACACTGTAAGTGTAAGCAATTATTATTATTATAAAAGCACCTGTTCTTGTCTTCATTGGCCAGATAGTGAATTTCAAGCAAAGACTCAACCATTAAGACAAGCTTCCAAAACAAGTCAGAGATTGGGTAATTGTAAAGTATAGATGAGGGGAAAGTACTGTACAAAAAAATACTGAACTGTCTGAATATCCCTCTGTGTATTCATTTACTAAAAAAGGATGGTCCTTTACATCATCTACCCACAGTCTAGATCAGGCTGTCCTTCCAAATAGAGTA
The DNA here is from genome assembly GCF_040954835.1 of Lepisosteus oculatus. Taxonomy (NCBI): domain Eukaryota; kingdom Metazoa; phylum Chordata; class Actinopteri; order Semionotiformes; family Lepisosteidae; genus Lepisosteus; species Lepisosteus oculatus. The sequence continues at coordinate 13,724,680 of NC_090720.1, forward strand.
GCAGGAAACTGATTATGGATGCCACTATGAGGCCATTGATGATGTTGGAAGAACTACAGACTTCAATGGTGTAGATGGGAGAAAATATCTATAAGCCAACAATATCCCCTTTCATAAAACTGGTCTGTATGATAGAGTAGGGAACCCATATCAAATTATCTAGTTTGTGACAAAGCATTTAAGTTCCACTTCAAACATGTGGCAAAATGTTTTGTGGTCAGATTAAATAAAATCAGAACTTTTTGGTGCATTTCAAAAGTGATATATCAGTTATCAAAGGAAAAATACAGTATGAGTAGAATACTTGATTCAGCCTGGTAAAGACTTAAAACAGGGGAGAAAAAGTACATCTCAGCAGGAAAATTATCTAACTTGCAAGGCTACACTGGAGTGGCTAAAGAAAAAGAAAGTGAACGTTCTTGAAGTGGCCCAGTCAAAGTCCTTACTTGAATCTTATTGAGAATCTGTGATGACTTGAAAACTGCACTAGATAAGCAATGCCCAAGATCTTCAGAGGGCTTGAGAAAATCTGTCAAGACCAATGTGGAAACCCCAGTTTAGAGAGCTGGTATAGTCTTATATTAAAAGACTTGTGGCTGTAAGTGCTGCCAAACGTGTTTCCACCAAATTTTGAGTTCATTGGTCTGAATATTTATGCAATCCACATATACAATATATATTTTTCTCTTTAGTATTTGCTGAGATTTACAGTAGCATACTGTACAGTATTGTACCTTTAGAAGGCTTCTTTTTAAGAATTCAGGTTTAAATAAAAAAATATATATTTTAAAAACACGCACAATGTGCTTCATTTGGTGATTTCATAAAATGGGACACCAGAAGAATTGTCTGATTACTTTTGCAGGGCAATATATATATATAAATATATTTATACAGAATATGTCATTATATGTGACCTTTATAACATTTAAAGTCCCATCTTACTCTTATAGAGAAATTTGACTAATAGGAAGAGTGACAGAAATGAATATGATATCAGTGGATATTTTCCATAAAGACTAAAGACAGATGAGACAGAAGATGGTAATGTGTCATACTGAATATAGAGAAATAACTGCAGGCACAAGAAATCACATTAGAAGAAAAAAAATGTATGTGGGTTGGCCTACATTAACATAGTTTTAATAAAACAGTTGAAGAAAGGGAGTATGCTATACTGCATGCTTTCTAGTGCTGCCACAGATACTGTATTAATGCTTTATAATCAATTGTTGTGCAGAGTGCATGTATATGAGTCCAGATGTTCTTCATGGAATTTCAATTTACCTTATGACTGGGAGGGTTGATGCTGAAAATCAAATGATAGAAATGGGTAACGATTGGTTTCTTATTCAGTTTGTTTTTGGTTCTGACAAGGGAACAGCCTTTGCAAATCACCAGGATAGAGCTATTAAGATCCAGGTAAGCAAAACATTTAGAAAGAATAATCACAATGTGGTTTAGATTGAAAAGAACTTTGAAACCTAAATTGTGCAGTTATAAGTAAATTGTAGTGTCAAGAAAACAGAGCTTAAGAGAAGCAGAATGGGACAAAATAGAGATGGAAACTGAAGAGGATGGGTTGTCATATTTCAAAAGGTTTCCTCTTGAGACACAAACAAATGCATAACAAAGGTCAGTAAATCAAAGACTAGAAAACAGTGACAGAAATGGTTTAACAGTTCAAACAAGAAAAACACCAGGATAAAGTGAGCACTCCATAGAGCATTGAAAAGGGCTAAAGATAAAGAAAAAGAATACACTAAACTGCAAAGTTAAGTCAAGTTAAAGGAATCATTAGGAAGGCTAATGAAGAAGTAGAAAGGAATATTGTTATGGAAGTCAGAACTGATGCAAACTTTTTTTTATTGTTATGACACCATAAAAGCATTGAAGGCTGAGGTAAAGACCTTAAGAGACAACAAAGTCTAAAAGGAAATAATAATTATTTTGAATGACTAGGTTCCAAAGATTCTGACTAAAGAAGATACTGATAACATGCCTCAGGATGAGACAAGAAAGGTTGCAGTTTTGAGTAATCTCAGTATAACAGAAATGTAAATATCAAATGGGAGACCTGAGGGAATTAGAAGCAGCAACTTATGAGATAAACATTGGGGTTTACTGTATGTTGTCACATTCGGTCTTTCAAAAAGAAGAGAAACGATTCATAAAGCCAATGCTTTATCAATGCTAGAGAATTAGTGAAGAGTGTAGAATTTAATTTAAAGAAAGTGTTAAGGTTACACACTGCATTAGTTATACTCCACAAAGAATACTCTGTACAAATATGAGTATATGGTTGCTGCAAATATGGTTGCTGCATGATCAAAGGAACATTGCTTGCTTAGAAAGAAGAGCAAGCAGAATAATTTGAGATCCAAAGAAAATGCTTTAAATATATCAACACAGATACAGATCCAAACACAGGCTCAGTCTCTTTATTTGCTGATGACACAGACTGTGCATCCCATCCAGGGTGTTCCCTGCCTTGTGCCAGGATAGACTCTGGGTGCCCCAAGACCTGAGCTGGAAGAAGCGGTTAGAAAATGGATGGAAACATCATTTATCATTGCCATTCCACATAAGATTGTTAAAGGCAATCATGCCAAGAAACTTGTAAAAATCAACTATCTCTCCTTTGAATCTTAAAACCTGTGGAGCTATAGGGGTCCCCTTTGTTCTGTTAATTAATAATTTATTTTGTATTTTCAAACATTTTTTATGAACACAAATTTCCCAGATTGTCAACATCAGCACTATACTTAAGTTTGATCATATTCTAAGGAATGTGAAGAATGTGAGAATATTCTCATATTCTCTACAAGTGTGATAGTATGTAATACTGTATGTTTTAATCAAATTAGAGGTATTGTATGTGGAGGACAGTAAAGCAAGCAGATGGGTGGGTGCAGGCAATGGAGAAAAGCAGCATTTTCAGGAAATACAAAGCTTGGTGATAGCAACACAGGGTCTTATCAAGAATACTTTAGCCCCTGTTGGTTGATGAGAGCCCAATAACAACAGCTGAGGTGATGGAAAGAAATATCAGCACAGTACTGTAGATATCTGAGAAGATGGCTAGGGCTACCAAAAGAGGTGATTCAGTGGTGCAAAGCATGATTCAAGCTCCACACGCTGCACGAAGTCGGCAAACATAGAACATATCCTGTCAACCTGTAGGAAGGCATTAGCAGAGGGAAGATACCACTGGAGAAATAACGAAATCCTAACATCTTCAGTGGACCATCGAGGAAGCTATATGAAAATGCACAAAGATCCAGAAAGGATCCGACCTTCATCCGGTTTGTCAGAAGTGGGAAGAAGACCTCCAACACCAATGAGATTGGCTTGCTAGGGGGTGGATACGTACTAGGAAGTAAATGCAGGCATCAGACATTGGCTCACAATCCTGTTAATTTAGTCAAGTTCTACATAGACTATCATCATGTTGGAGCTGGCAATCCTAAGGGAAGTGTGCAGAGAAGGCATACAAGAGGAAACTCTGCAAGTCCCAGGACAGTTGCTGTGGAGGGCACTGAAGATACTGAGCATATGAGATCAGCACTGGAAAAGAATTTGCAAGGCAGCGGATTAACAGCACTGTATTTTGCTAAAGTTTTTTATTCAATGGCACAACAGCAGTGCCCCACCTGGGATTAGAACCCACAGACTTCTAGGTACAAGTCCTGCACATAATGGCATTAACAAATGTGAGATGTTAAACTTACTGTTACACTTAAAATGAATGTAATTTTCACAATCCTTGTATTTCAGTTCCCATGGTTTTTCTCATTGTATTGCTGTACTTAAATGTAGCTTAAACATATGGTGGCATGTATTTAATTATTTTCTAATTTAGCAGGTCCAATATAAAAATAGTCACAGATGGCAACATAGGCTTTGCCATCTCTAACAATTTTATTGACTACTTTATTCAGTGGAATGAATATTGTGTCACTATTGCATGTTAATCTAACAATGATGTGCCTTCTTAATTGAACACTCATTCACAAAAGCAAGAGGAGTTCCTGTCAAATGGCTAATTCATGATACAAGATCAGGATGTGAATGTTTATTGCAGCCACTATACAGCTGTTGTTAGAGAGTCCCCTACCATTGAAACACATGGCCCTGAAGGGTTTAATCTGGCTACCTGGTCCCCATTGTAGCATCCCAGTGTCCACTAGGACTTGATCCAGAAAGCATTGTGTTCTATTCTTTTTCTTTCATTTTTTACTTTATTTAAAAAATAAGAGACACCACAGTCAGACACCACATGGAATTTTCTCTTCCTGGATGCTGGATATTCTTCCTGCTAGGATGGGACCAGTCCTCTTGGTCCATGTCTAACTCTGATTCAGCTCCTAAATTCACTTACCAGATATACTATTTTTTACTTATTTTAAAATTTTCAATGTCCTTCTTGCCATGACAATATGCCAATTTTAACTGTTTCCCCTCTACCTGGTTCCCAGCTGCACGACATTACTTTTATTGTTCAACTATGAAGTAAGAGACAAGATGTTAAAAGGGTTAATAACTTAAGTCAGTTCTGCCTGAAAATTAGACTTCTAAGAAACAGGGGTTTATGGCAGGAAAGGGGGTTAACTGGTAAGGATTCCAGATGCGAGCAAGGAACCACCTGGGGGCATAATCTTAAACTGACCACTTGGCCAGGGCCTTTTAACTGGCCGAATACCATGACCCCCCACCATAACATCGAATGACGTCTGAAGCAGCAAGCAAGGACTATATAACCTAAAAGTTTGTACCGGCACATTGAACAATACTTCGGTTTTGTTGTTTCTTGCGGGAAAAAAGACTTCGGCTTTATTGTACCTTGAATGCAATAAACTCATCTGTTTTACTTCATCTCGGGATCAAGAACCTTATTCCTTCTGTTACAACAACTACTTAGCCTAATCCCCACGTGACAATTTGCTCTCATTACAATCCAAGTCAAAGTGATCATTTGCTTCACTAAAGAAACAGCTGAACACTCTTCCCTAGTGACCTCTAGCAGCCATTCTGTGCAACTGCGCCCCATTCAATGAGCATGATCACCTGAGCCAATCTGCTGCAGAGCTTGCAATTTCCAACATTCGTTTCCTTTCCTAGTGCAATAAAACACTTAGTGTTTCTGCAAACTGAGCCTTAGATTGTTTCATTTTTGTTACTATTATTGTGCTTCAAATTGGGTTTTCATTTTAAAAATAGTTTTCAAGTAGCCTCTGTATTTTATATTGGGACACCAATGGCTGTTTGACTTGGTGAAGCTGATCTGGTTCTATTTCAATATATAGTTCCACAGCGTGGACATGTTATATTGGGAGATCTCCTCCTTCCCCCTTATATTCCCTTGACACCTGAGTTCCAACCGGATAACTGAGAGTTGCCATTCAATTCTAACTTGCACGGGTTTGGGTTTTGGCAAGAAAAGCCATTCAGGCCCAGGGAGATCTGGAGTGGAAGTGAAGCAAGCACCCAAGGAGCTGTGAGGCAGAAGATTGAAGAGACATGGCTGGGAAGCAAGGATTGAGACCGACCTAAAACAATATTTTACAATGAATAATGAAGAAATACAAGAAGAGTAAAAAGAGAAAATGATCCTTTTGTCTGGCTTTCTTTTCTTCTAATACAACGTGAGTGCTGAAGCCTCACATACCACTTTGTTCAAGGTGGCTGACACAGGTTAGCATGAGTGTACTACTAAGGCACGTAGAGCCGTGCTTGAGGTCATGATCTCGCAGTTCTTCCCTGCATGATTACTGCCCCTGCAGAAGGAAAATGGCCACAGCATGAGCTCTGGAAAGTGATAAATATTAAACTAGTTCAAAAAATTTTTATTGCTTAAAAAAAAATCTGACACCATCTGGATTCACAGTAATTCCAGGTGTCTTCTGTGAGAACATGATTTCTCACAGTTTGATACATTATCTGCTTACAACAGAAACATAAAAGTATGTATTAAAATAAAGTTTTTTTTTTAACTTACAGAACATTCTATTAAATGCAGAATATAAATATTATCACTGCTGCAGTATATTCTATGAGTAATTTATTGGCCAGTGGGTTTCAGAGCATGGTGTGATTCTAATTTACAGTACTTCCACTTCACTCTTCTTAGCAACAATTGTACAGTTTTTTCAAAGGCTTTGTGAGGTGCTATAGCAGCAACATTGGCAAAACATGTTAAATGTCACAGAGTGAGTAGAGAAAGAAAAATAAATTACATTAGTAGGTCAATCAGGAATTTATTTTGAAAAAAAAGCAGCTTAAATTAAAAGAAAAGTGAACTCTTCACCATCCAAAATAAATACCATAAACAAAAGAATCTTACTGCAGTTTAATTGTGATAACTCAAATCGCAGGTTCTTACGAGACTATCTCAGCTCACAGAAGCAGAGCTATCACATTAAATCAGCATTTCACAGGGCCTGGAATGTAATCCTACCTAATTCCATTATCCGCAGGTATTTAAATCTTTTCGAACTTCAAAGCTCCGACAGCTTAATCTGGGAGCAAAACGTTACTCTGAAAGCAGTCTCACCCGCCCCCCAGCACTCTGCTCAGCTCCGGTGCAGCGAGGAGCCATGGTGGTAAAGTCGCTTTGTAAAAGCAGCCAGCATGCCACACCAGAAAGGATTGGCCGTGCCTGACAAGGCTGATTCAACAGGGACAAGGCTAACCCTTCCTGCAAGAGTTCAAGAGCTCACACTTCGCTCAGCTCAGCTGCAGATATGTTTAAAATGAAAAGGCCACTTTGAAATCGGGTTCAGTTCTCACTGGATTACTTTTATTCATCTACATTATATTTATATATGGTCAATGTGATATTAATCTTTGATCTGTGACTTTTTCATAATGAGAACTTCTGTAGGCTCTACTCTGTATTCCTGGCATGGTCTTGCTATATCAGCGCTGTACAATATTTTAGGTATTGTATAAATCGTATTTACTGTAGATGTTTTTGATGTTTGCTGTTTTCTGCAATTTTGTTATTGTAAACTAGTAACTTGCCTTGGACAAATGGATCTGCATAATAAATTAGAAATTGCTTTGCAGTTTATTCAAAAAAAACAGTAGCTTTTATGCCTTTTTTGTTCAATCCAATTCAATATCAATAATAGCTTCATCCTACAGAGCAGTGCTATTCAATTGTGGTCCCAGTTGGCTACAGTCCAACCAGTTTTATAGGTAACTTCTAGTCCTCAGTGAATAGTCTTGGAAACTGTGGTAATTTAGGCCAAGTAAATGAACAATTGATTCAAACAGAGCTTAGAGTGCAGGTTGGAATGAATATGTAAACCAGAGTCACTGTACCCTGGTCTTGGATTTAATCAGAGGTTTGGATTCCTGCAGAACTCACAGCTGTATCCTTAGTTGCCCGAAATATTTAATTTGTTTGATTTTTTAAATTGCTTTCAGTTCCTAGACATGTTAGAGGTTGCCTTTGAACTTTAAATATTTAAATAAGAAATTACAAAGGGTTGCTACCAGCACCTTCAGAAGAGCTCAGCTCAAGAAAAAGCCAGCAGGTGGGGGTTCCCAGGACCTCTATACTGTAGAAGTTTGCAATCAGCCAGATTCAAATTCGGCAGATACAAAAGCAGAGCAGGACAACTGGTTCTGTTTCTTTATAGTTCCATAGCCAGTACTTGTGATATTGGGAGAACACCCCCTTCCCCTATATATTCCCTTGGCACCTGAGGCCTGACCTCCTCACCAGGTCAACTGGATATCTTAGAGTTGCCATTCAATTCTAACTTGCACATATTTGGGTTTTGGAAAGAAAATGGAGAACCCAGCAAAAAGCCATGCAGGCCCAAGGAGAACTCCACAACAGATACTGTAGTGTGGTGAACTTTTAGATACCTCACAGAATACACAGAGCAGGACTACACCTTGGATGGGACACTAGTCTGTTGAAATGCAGACACATGGTCAGAATTTAGAAACACCAAATAACTTAATTAGGATATATTTGCAGAAGAACAAGAGCACCTAGAGAACAACCACATGAATTTGGAGAGATCTTGCAATCCCCACACAGGAATGTCCTACACCAGACTAATTGCTTTTATTAAAACTTACAGACTAGGAAAATATAATAAGAACATTGGAAAACTAAAACTTATTAAACAAAATTTGCAAGAAATAACTATCCTGGTAAAATGACATTAATGTTTCCCAGTGTTATTCAGAATGTGACAAGAAAAAAGACTTGCATTTAATCTACAGAACATTTTTGTTCTGAAGATTTTATGTCAATAAAACTGAACATTTGTCTTTTGTAAACTTCCAACATAGGCAATTTTCTGATTGTTGTACCAACATCTTGAAACAAAGTTATTTTTGTAACTAAGTTTTAATTTAAGCTTGCTTAGTTGCAGAATTTATTCAACTAGATTTTGCTGCACATTTTGTTCTTTTAAACCTGTAAACTGTCCCAACCATATCAGAGCTAAACAAGTGTGTTCTTCACCTTTCAAGACTAACAGTACAGGTGAGATGCTTTAAGACTAATGTATTCAGAAAATATGAGCGTCTGATTTAACTATTCTTTTAGATTACAACCATCTAATATTTTAAAAATGGTGATTGATATGCTTACTACAGCACTATACTTGTCGCAAGAATATTAATGTTGAAAGTAAGAATGGCTAGTTATAAACATTATACATTATACAGTGCATACTGTACAGAATACTTTATAAGCACTTAATTTAATGATTGTAACATATTAAATAAAATATATTCAATTGCACTGCTTAATTTTCATTTTAAGGCTTTTAATAAATGAATTCCAAATTTGTGCCACCAGGGATGTGTCAGCATTGAATTCATATCCTAACCGTAAAGGGTGTTTTTCATGCAGATACCTTCTAACCTTAAAAAATACTTCTCTTGCAACACCTAGCCTCGCTGAGAGTAATGTTCTGAAAGCACCTCAGAGATGGGTTCTGTTCTGCACTGTGCTGAAGCTTATCAGACAGGATGAGTCACACTTGCACACTGAATACGATTTGAGGGAATGAGCATTGTTTTAAAAAACAAATTGCACAAGGAGTTACTGTACTATTTATTCTCTGACCTTTGGAGCAGTTTCAATACAAGGTTATAGTCTAAGAATGTTGAAGAATGTTCGATTCAAATGTGTTCCTTCAGTTGAACCTCTGAGCTTAGGAATCTGGAATCTGTAGGAAGGTGTCTAGATGATATTGTCAGTTTATATTTTCCACCCTCACTTTACAAAGATTGACATTTCCTCATACGTACCTCAAACATTTTTAAAACTGAATATATCATTTAAAGCCTTTAAACCCAGAAAATGTTCTTAACATCTCATACCTGTAGTAACTCTGAAAAGATGGTCTTGGTGTCTGAAAAGAAAAGAGCACTGCCTACAGTATACAGTATGCCTTTAATCTTTAAAGCTGTTTATGTGCTAACAGTCAGTAAATAATACTAAAATAAAATATTAGGTATCACACACACCATTTTTGTTGAAACTATTTATTATTTTGAACAATTTTACATGTTGCAGTGTGATTTTTTATTAAGTAGTTCTACAAGTATTGATTGGAATTAGGCTGTTGGATCTAAAAATATAACCAATGTTTCCCACATTGCCAAAGAGGTTTGCCCCAAGCCAGAACCTGAAATCAGATGTGAAGGCTCAAGGCCTGTGTAAGTCCATTGCTCATTAGTAATGCCAGATACTGATGACATCTACTGTTGACACTATTAAGAATCTAAAAGACAATGTGGTACTTATTGTAAACTCTATTCGCCAGATCACTGCAACTGCAGAAATTGCACAAGGATCATGAGAGACAATATCAATTTGCAGCCTCCCTGGAGTTCAGGTGACTGATTTTGTCCAAAGAGTCTACTATCTCCTATCTCCTGAACCTACAGTCTATCGATAAAACTCCTAAACACAAACCATTATTAATATATACAGTAGAGTTATAGGTATGATGTAGATCACCAAATGCAAATGTTGATTATAGTCCCACACTGCACAATTAAATTAAGAATTTTTATGGGAGTCTTCACCTTTCCAACATAGACTGTCATTGCAACACTAATTGTAATAGTATACATGGATAATTACTGCTTTCTTACTCAGTTTCATTGGAATATGTACAAGATTAAGTGCTTCCACCAATCATATCTTTTCAAACAATCAAAACAGAAAGTGGCAAATGGAGGCAAGACTAAAACATTAAGTAATTGTGATTGCAATTTGGTGTGCTTTGAAGTATATTTTGAAACTATGTAAATTGAGTAAAAATCAAAAGCTTACAAGTTCAGGAAAGCAGACTTTGAAGGAATGAGACAGAGATTAAGAGAAGTTGAATGAGATAGAGTAGATATGAAATGGATGTCAACAATGTTAAAAAAAAAATATTGCTTTAAGCACAGAACATGTTCACCCCAAGAGTTAGCAAATTAAAAACTGAAAAACAGTATCCCAAATGGTTCCACAAAATCAATTAGGATAAAAATAAGGTTAAAGAAAGAGCATTATAAATGAATGACCTAAAGAAAAGGACAACAATGAACAGCAATCACAAGTTAAAAATTGCATTAGAAAGGCCAAGAGAGAGAAAGGAAAACTGAAATAGGAGTTAAGACAAACAATAAAAACATTTTTCAATACTACAACACCAAAAGAAGCATTAAGGATGAAATGTTTTTGATACAATGATGGTAACTTCTAGATCATGAAAGGGCAGGAGGAAATATACTACTCTAAATGAGTATTTCACTCAGGTGTACAAAGGAAGTCGACAACATGCCCTCAGGCAGCAGAAATATCTTTACTAAACAGTATTAGCATAGAAGAAGCAAGTGTTTCAGAATTGTTTCAGGGACTAGAAGGACACAAACTAAATAAATCACAAGGACCCTTATCAATTCCCATCAATTCTACTCAAGGAAAAACTCTACAAGGCACCTCTTACAAGAGTACCCATGGACTAGAGAATAGGTGATGTACTGTATAGCCCAACAACAAGAAGGGTGACCAAACTGACCTATATACAGTAATTATGGGTTCATAACTGTAACTTTTAATTCATGTGAAGTTATGGAAACAGTTATTAGAACTGAACTACAGGTTCACCTATATGGAAATAACATCCAAAGGAATAGTCAACATGGATTTAGAAAAGGTACAGTACTGCAGGTCTTACCTAACCAACTGTAAGAGTTCTTTAAACAAGCAACAACAGTAATGCACACACAGAACATGGTGTATTTAGATTTTGATCCATTTAAGACTATTAATACTGTTTCCTATTAAAGATTAATTCAAAAATCACAGGTGTTGGCATTCAGGGAAATGTGTGCATTTGGACTGAGAACTGGTTAATAAATAGCATACAGAGAGTACAGTTAATAGGTAAATGTACAAATTGGGATAATGTAATTAGCAGAACAATACAGGGAACTGTGCTAGGGACACTGCTCTGCCTATTTTAAATAAACAATCTACATTCTGGCACTGTATAGTTACTAAATTAATCAAGTTTGAAAATGATACCTACTGTAATCAGAAGGATTAGCTAACACTGTTGAAGCAGCACATGTAAATGCAAAAAGATTTAGATAAAATTCAAGACTGGGCAAACACCTGGCAGATGACATTTAATGTAGACAAGTGCAGGGTTTTGCAGGTAGTCAAAACATTAATTATATGTATAAAATGAGAAACACTGAGCTAGAAGAGCCTGGTTATTAAAAGGGTGTTTATACTGACACTTCACTTACATCTTCTAGACAATATGCAGAAGCAATAAAAAAGGCAAACAAAATCGTTAGGTGATATACATTAAGCAAAACTTTAGAATTAAAATCGTGGGATGTTATGTTAAAATTGCACAATGCACTAGACGTCATTTAGAATATTGTTTACAATTTTTATCACCACATTAAAAAATATGACTTCTCTGAGTCAGTCCATAAAAAAGCAATCAGATGCATTTTGGGACTTTAAGTAATATCCTACAGAGACAGGCAGAAAGAACTGAATGTTTTCAGTTAAACAGTCAAGGAAGGTCCTATGAGAGGACTTCTACAAGTATTCAAAATCCTCAAAGGTTTTGACAAGGTCACCAGGGGGTGTTTCTCCAGAATGAACAGTGAAATATGAAACAGAGGACACAAGTGGAAACTACATGGAAGTGCATTTAAAATTAAGAACGGGAAGGCACATCTTTACCCAAATGGGTCAGATGGACTGAATGGCCTCCTCTTAGTTTCCAATTTCTAATGGTCTTAACCATCAACTACTTCATTTTGAACTAGTTAAACTATGCCATAGAACCCACTGGACACCTTGCAAGCGATATTGTTTGGCAACCGCCCCAGGCTCTCTAATAGGGTTCAATTATACTAATAGGGTTCATTCAATGAGGCAGTTATGGGATTGACTTTACTCCACTCTGAAATTTTAAACTCTTCTGCAGCAGAAGCTCTGGTCTCGTGCAGGGTGGAGTTAAGCATTGTCTAGATACCTGAACTATGCTTACTTGGAGAAAAGACTGACCAGGACTGAATCCCAACAGGTGACAGGAGAGCTTTACTTGTCATGCAAACTCTACTCTCTACACACCACTATGCCCTTGTTTGGGGACTGTATGGAGGTTTTGGGGTCATCTGATATCAATCTCGTCTTGGAAGTTTGGAGGAAGCATAGCACTGGATCCCAGTGTGCTACTGCTTAATGAGGACAATTTCAGCTGAAGTAGTGTCAGTGGAAAATTTGGCTTGTGGTTTGACTAAAGCAAAGAAATTGATAGTGCAGCTCTGTCTCCCTCTTTATACCCTACTGCAGCGGTTGTCAAATTTCAGGTATTTAGTGATGCTAGCTCTATCTCCACTTTGGAGATCTGGAGGGAAGTTGTGACTAGAATAAATGAACGACTGATATAGGTCTCATTATCGTGGGGTCTGGGTATTGATGCAGAGACTGCTGTGAAGGAGGGAGGGGTAAACTTGTTCCAATGTCCTTGGTAAGTTTTTCATTTTTTCACTGAAACCAAAATAAAATCTAGATCCTAAAAAAGTAACTGCACAAGCCCACCTGTCCCAACAACTTCAACACAAAATTGCAGTTTTTTGTTCTTCTGACATCATGTGAAACAGTTTAAGATTCAGGTTCTAGATGACTAAAAGAGCTTTGAGTTCGTGTACCATGTTTGTTAGGTAAGAATTTATTTTTAAAAGTGTTTCCTAATCATTTTAATTGTTAAAAAATCTTCCAGTTGTGTCTGAACACACTTGATTTTTTATTTGAAATCCTGAACATACCCACCATACCTGATCTTGGCAATTGTTTTTACACCAGCTTTCTTTGTTACAATTCTATCCTGCATAGAGAAAACTTTTGCAGGCCTGTCAGAATCACTCACCCTCTCTGCAAGTTCCACAGTGTCTTACAGAGGAGTTAGCGCTGATTGGTGGATAGGAGTGTCCTAATAATTTCTGTCCTGGCCCTGTGGTGATTTGACACTCATGTGCCACTGCTCTGGGGAATCCTGATCACAGTCCACTTCACCCAGCAGCACCTGGCACATACAGTACAGCTGAATCTACTCCCCACTCATTCTTAACTCATTTTCAGCTCTGACTACCTTCCTCTTTATACAGACCCACAGTCCAGACATCAAAGGACTGACCCCTGGCCACATCGCTGGACAGCTGTGACCAGTATCCCTCAAGCATCATTGGGATTGTAATTCCTTGGGTACCTTTAGCTTGCAGTAGATCATGGACCTCTGGGACCTTTTGTTGGTACCTGTGAGTTTATAGTATTTCCAATGAGAAAAGCTTTTGTCCTCCTAACATCTTGCTCTGTGTAGCTTACAGTATACTAAAGGGCAAAAGACAAAAGGCTTGGACAAAAGGGTGTGTCAGAAGCAGGCATGCTAAATTTTTCATTCTCTCCACGTGGTATAAGGACTGCAATAAGAGCTAAGTGGTTTTCCAAGCCAGTAGGCTATAAAAATAGAAAAATAATTAGCAATTGCAAATATACTTAAACAAAATAAAGAAATATCTTTTTTTAAATGAAATCAATTTGTGTGTGTGCAGTGTAGACCTGTGAAAAGCATGGCAGGAGTCAAAGCCACGTCATTGAAAGCAATCTTTTTTCTCCTGCTGAAAAAGCTTCCAGAGCTTGCACTCTGCAACACTGTAACCTTCGATCTGTTTATCATTGCAGGAACTAACTGAATCCCCTGTAGCCACCCTGCTTTTCCTCCAGTAAAAAAAGGCAAATTTAGAAATGGTAACAGTGAGACTATGGGGAACCTGGGAACTTAACCTGGGAAGCTGAGTCATTGACCTGTTTCATCTGGGAAAAACATTTTGTCAGTCCTCATTTTTCACTTGAAACCCCTGAAATGACAAAGGATGCCAAAAATAATGTAAACCTAATGAGCACTTAGGGCAGAATTTCACATTAAATGTATATGCAGAAATTTTAACATTGGCATAAGGTAGTTATATTATTGCAGTATTTACAGTATATTGCAGCATCTTCATAATATCCTTAATTTACAATTATTTGTTGCAAAGCTGTTTTCTTAACCTTGCTTTATTGCATCCTGTTGATTTTTTTATCCTCCTTATAGCACCCAAGTCGTAGAGATCCTCTGCCTAGAATCTTTAAAAGATGAGCTGAAAGATGTCTGGAGCTGCAATTTCCGTAAACTGAAAGTGCAGTTTACTGCAGACATTTTTACAGCAACGGTACTGCTGACATTTTTACCTTATGATGGTTCCCAGCACACACATGTCTCTAAAATGTGACCTGATGCTCACTCAGGTCCAAGTTGTCAGAAAACAAGTAAGCAGGCATTTACAGTTTTTGAGGTCAACTTTTCTGGAAGAAAAACAAATTACCAAAATATGTATGAGTGAAATGTAGGTATACTCTGCTTTGGTCAACAACTGTCAAAATGCATTGAGCTGTTGATATATTTCTAATGGAAGTACCACCCATTTTAATATTTCTATTAAGATTTAATTCCATTGGTGTATTCCAGTGTAATAATAATTTACTGTAATTTTGACTTGCATAGTAAACATCAACAGTGAAAGGAATTAGAAAACCTATTGGTCAATTAGAATTTAGTGAATGCCAAAACTCTGTGAAAAAATATCTATTCTTTGCTTTAAAAGAAAAATAGAAGGATAGAAGACTGCATTTTAATCCTGCTCAGTGAAATTGCATTCTATTTCTATACAAGAGCATGTACAGTACAGTATATTGTGGCCATGAGACTGGGTTTGCTGAGCTGTCAGGGTATCAGTGCAGTAACATCACTTGATAAATCAGTACAGTTGTGTTTGCAGATTATGTGTAAAAACACTGACCTTCTAAAGACTCATGAAGTACTGTACATTTATCAAAATAGTCTTATTCAAATGCTCTTTAGATAAACTCTCACATTGTGTGACTCTGATTAAGTTCATTAGTACCTCCTTATAATTATGAATTTTTTTCATAAATTTTTTTATGTAACTAAATATTAAGATTTGCTAATAGTTAATGGGGTCAACAAATATTAAATTATAATCCTTAGCTACTGACACAAGAGACATGTTACAGAATTTGATAACTATCAATACTTTCTACTTATTAAAACCTTACTGTGGGATTTTGAATAATCAAAATTATGAATAATGAATAATGAAATAATGTATTGAATAGTGAAAACATAAAGAAAAAATATTGTTATATAAAAGGATGTATGAGATGAGAGCAATGTCAAAAAAGTTTCAAAGTTTGAAACAAAGATTGTGTAAGAACAGACGTAGTGCCTCTGAATTTAACTAAGTGACTATAAGTAAAGTGTTGAAGAGCACTGCTTCTGTCACCAAGGAAACTTGAGAGTCCTCCTGCACACTTTCTCACATACTATAGAGTGTCACCGTTCACAGTTGGGGGATGGGTATAACCAAAAATAAAAAAAACCAACAGGGAGGAATAAATCTCTGTTTACACATTGTTATACTGTAAATGCCGCTCTGTACCCAGATGTATAGATACTGTAGAAGCTGAGTGTGTGTTTGCTTTTGATAAAACTGTAATACTTAGATTTTCCTGCATGTAATATAAAGGATAGTAGGTTCAATTAAGCAGAATGCTAGTTTTGCTTATCTATGTCAATTTGACATGAAATACAGTAACAAGTTATCTCTAAATCACAGGCTGTATCAGCTTACAAGTACAAATCATAGCGAATGCTGACCTTTTTAATGAAGAAATCATGAAAATTAAAAATTGTACAGCAACCTCCCCAGCCCTGAAAGAAGTATAAGCAAATAAGATATTTTATTTTTTGTTCTTGATAATTTTGAAGGGTCTCCTTTCCTTAAGGCTGTTTGAGAGAATAATTGATTTTATTCTGTGCTTTAATCAAAGCTTTGAACCCCCTTCCTCAAGGCATCTCATCTAATTTTACAAACACTCTGGTAATATTCCTGCTGTTTTCTAATTTAGCCTCCCACTTAACCGATCATTCAGGTTTTTGTTTTACGTTTGATTTTCTGAGCACACACATTGTGTGTAGGAATTTCTTTTCTGTGGCGCTCATGACCTTCTGTACATCTGGAGTACAGCTACAGTATAATCAATTATAATTTGTGTTTATGCATATATACTGTAACTTATATCCTTAAAAAATAGTACGAAAGCATTGGGCTGATAAGTGCCTTTACGAGGGGGTGGACAATGAGAGATGAATTGCCGCTTTTAATTTCTCTTTTTGATGTTATCAAAAACAAAAAAAGTATGGTGTAGAACTTCACATTTTGAAATAACATATGATTTGGAATTCATCGCATGAAAAGAACATTGTTTTTCTCCCTATCTGTATTCACAACTGCCTGGAAATGTGAATTTTTATATTATTGTCTTGTTCAGAAAAACAGCCATCATAGCATCTAATGAGATCATCGATATAATTTATTCAGAAGTACAAAACCTCCACTTCTTCTGCTATTTAATCTAAATTATGATGTTTAAAATGTTTATGTTTCTTTGTCTCATAGCTAAGATTTTTTACTTTAAATCATTTCATTTCATCATTATAATTATGATTTATAGCTACTAATTATAATTATTTTCTTATTATTCATTATTACCTAATTCCATGACCTACCTTCCCATGACACCGTATGATATAAAGTGGTTTGGCAAATGACATGACCTAATTCATGTCATTCCTAATTCAATTAATTAGTTTTGGATAGAGTGCTAAACATAGAGGCAGCTATAAGATAGTCAAAGTTATTTGTGAATCACACAGAATTTGTGATGTGGCCAAAACATCCTTCAGGTAGTGAAATCCCAGTTTTGTTGGAGTGTGATTGAAGCACAATAATTATCCTATTGAAAAGAGCTAGTAACTGGGATCCTGCATGCTAAAACAGATCAAGGATTGACAAGAAGATCCATTTGGAAAATACAAACAATATATTGGAAAATGCGAAAGTATTGTTAGACAAACTAACCAGAAGAAGGTTAAGGAAAAGCAGCTTAAATAATAAGGTATCTATGGAATTGGACAGCATGGAGGTACAGGGACAAAATGAAAAGCTGAAAAACACAGCAAGAAATTCAGACTTAGAGAAGTGAGTTCAGGCTCTTTGTTCTGCAGTTTCTGTTGTCTTAGCGGTGACCTTTTATTCTCAAAAACATAGATCAGACAATGAGAGTCTGAGAGTTTAGACATTCGAGTCAAAGCAGAAGTTATCTGACGCAAACACTGACTTAAGACATGGCCCATGCACCTTCTCCTGCTCAGACAACCATAGCAAATGTAAACATGTAGCAGAGACCTTGAACTCTAAATTAAGAAATAGGACATGATATAACCCATGATGAAAATCCTGAAATTAACTAGGAAGAACTGTATAGTTACAATCAGGACTGCTTTGAAATGGATTATTTTGAGACTGACAACCAAAGTCTGAAACTTTCATTGAGTAGTCAGAATGACAGAAAATTATATTAGAGTTTAAGAGATTAGAACACCCAGGGGCAATTTAGGTTTTATTAATTTTGACACTGACCTCTGACCTCTGTTTTCAGCTCAAATTTAAATATACAGTATGCACATCAAAGTGAAATCTATAATGTTAGAACTTGTTAACACAAACTTAGAACATTATTAGAAACTACTATAATAAGCAGGGCTGCTGACTGGACTGATATTTGAGAATTTATGAGGCTGCATTAGGCTTGTCTAGAAAAGACCTGGGAAGTAAATTCTACACTAGTTTCCATATATTGAACATGTACACAAACAAGAACAATATCAACTAGCTGAACAGGAGGGAGAACAGCATGATAATGAAGAAATGCTTAAGAAGATCTTGCATCCAGATCCTAAGATATTTCTTAGAATTTGTAAGGGTTGAGATGTTTTATTTCCAAAGTGTGACTTGCACAGGAATTGCTTAAGAATGGCATATAGAAATCTGTCAAAAAATGGTTGTAGATGGAAAACAGAGAGAAATGAGAGACACATTGTTTTTGGTTGAAGGGCCCTTTGGTGTTCCAGACTAATTTCTGGAATATTAGCAGGATCATCCATACTGTGCAACCTACAATAGAGAAAAGATAGTAGGGTTCAATTGTAGGTGTTGTTGTGGCTGTGGCCACGGTGGCTGTAGAGTAACCACCTCCATAACAAAACATGTACATTATAGAGATGCGTGGCCTCCCTGCATGTGGAAACAAATCTACACTGGGACAAATGGAACAGACCTGTTGTTAAAGCTGCTGTTGAAGCAATTTATGCTTTAGATACAGGAGCTTCTGTTTCTATCCTTCACACTCAGTCTTAATTTACTGTCAACTTTTAATCCAGTTGTTAATATAATCTGAAAATTGGTAATTATACAATGCTCTTATCACCTGTTACCATGTCCCATGTCCCAGAAGATCAATTAATTATTGGTTAATATATTGTATTCACAGACAAGAAGGTGTTAGGATTGATAATGCCAACAGACTGATTTGATTGGATTGTGCAAGCCAGAAACATTGTGCATATTGCTAGTGATTCACAATCACTTTGTACTGTTAACTCTCCAGACAAGTTACTGCCACATGTTGTACCCAAGGTACAAGAGCATTTACAGAAATATGCTAATATGTTATCATTCCATTAAACAATGAAAGCCTTGAAGAAGATGTCAGTGGTCTACTTCATGGTTTTGAAAAACTATTTGATATTTCACTTGAATGTAATGATTTAATTTCTGTGACAATAGACTCTCACAGCAAGGAGTTATCAGACAATGCACTTTAACACCATAGTCCCTGTTTTGGCCAGTGAGAACATTCTTATGGCTTCTGAAGTTTCATCATGGACTATACATGCCTCAATGCAGTTTCACTTTACTGTTATAGATTCATGCAATTGGAAAGTCTTTTTTTTGTTTCGTACATTTGGTCCTAAGTTTCAGTACGATTTTGCTTTTACAGCGTTTCCAGACTTCACCAACTATTTTTCATAAATGGATAGCTCAGCCACTGAAATGTTTCTCTAAACCCCTTTGCGACCTCTAGTACAGTGACAACATTCTACTGGTTAAAGCAACGGGGGAAGATCATTTGAAATTTATCAACAAACTTAAAGTGAAGGTTGTGAATTCAAGAAAGTGGCAACTTTTACCATGCTTTGTGACTTTATGGAGTTTGACTTTCTGGACTCCAAAAGGAAACCAGATGCAGGTCATTACTTATCTGCCCTTGCCACTCAGAAAGACTTTCTTCTTTTCTTGGCTTCCTAGGTCATCAAAGAGACTTTATTCAGGAGTTTATTGAACATAGAAAACCACTTCATTAAATGTTAACGCAAAATTTTCCAGAAGAACTCTACAGTTTTTCTGTACAGAAAGACAAACATACTGCAGCGGATCAACATCTTAAACAAGCGCTAGTGAAAGCTATAGTACAGATGCAGTCTAACCCTGTGTTATCTTTTCACCCGAACCTTCTACAGAATGGCACACAGAAACATAATGCGTATGCTTCATGTTATCTTCAGGTTGCCAAAAGCACGCATTTGCTAGCACCTTTTTGGGCTCTGACTGACATCACGAACTGAGAACGTTTATGTCACACTGTACATTACTCATAAAGCTACTTTAAATCTTCTGCTAATGCCCATGGATACTATGGTGACTTCAAAGAGACATTGACATTGAACTTTCTTTTTTACAAACATGATATTGGACATATCACATGCATACTGTACTACATTGTTGCCTTTGATGGTACTTGTACCTTGTAAAGTATACAGTATGAGAGTCTGCTTCCAGGTACTGACCGACACATACTGTATCGTATGTTTCTAAGGTATACATTGATGGGTTAGCTTACAGAATATACAGTATGAAAGGACACAATTACACTCTTTTAGGCTTTGCTGTGCGTCTCATTGCTTGTGCTGTTTGACCTAGTGAATTTAGCAGCATTGCTAGAAACTATCAGGGTGACTGTTGAGATCTTTAAAGATAAGGGTGTCTTCTATGCTGTAAGATTATGATCTTAAGGGATGCACTCTTCATCTGTATGCTAATAATACTTTTAGATCTTCAGACAATCGGCCATTCAAATATGCAATTACACAACACATTTACTGTTAATGAATACATTCCAGGTCTGGTAAATTTTCCCATCTCAAAGTTATAGCTTATGTGAGGATGGATTGCAGAAATGAGCATAATTTTAATAAGTATTATACAAATATGTAAATTATGTTGCTAAACATAATGTTGCATACTCCAAAACACACACCTATAACGCTGTAAGCATTAAAGTTAACAAAGTGGGTACAGACTTTTCCTTGCAGACATGGTAATGCAGGAATTCCGGGGCAAATTGTTATCCAACATGTTTTCGCGATGAGCAGCTCCAAAGGTGATTGACAGAAAATTCACATTTTACATTGCCCCCAGTCTTCATGGGTAGTGGAGTGTGGGATTTGTATGTGAAGAACTGTGTTGAAAAAGCCTCGTCAATAAAAAAATGAAAAGACATTGCCTTTATGCCTGATGGCTATGCAATCAACACCACATTCCATTGCTGGTAAAACACCACATCAGGCAATGACAGGATTCCTTATGTGGAGGCCAACTATACATCACTTCTCCTTCAAGCAGCTAATTCTTCTTAGAAATGCAAGAATGCCTGTAGACTATGTTGTTCAAGTGCATTGCTCTAAGCCAGAAAAACAGAGCAGATGCAAATGTATTTTGATACTAATGGTATGGAAAAGGAACTGGAAGATAAGGATAGTTGTATGTATGGCAGGATGGTCTATGAAAGATCTGTAATAACAGTAAACCTGTCACTGGAAGCTGTTCAAGACCTCTATTACTTGTAAATACTTTCATCCATCCATCAATTTTCTAACCGCTTTATCCAGTACTGGGTTGTGGGGAAGCTGTTCCCAATCCCAGCAGGCAATGGGTGTAAGGCAGGATACTTCCTGGATGGGACACCAGTCCATCGCAGGGCAGACACGGACAAAAGAACACACCACACCAGGGCAATTTTCTGAGAAGTCAATTAGCCTATAGTATCAGCATGTTTTTGGACTGTGGGAGGAAAACAGAGCACCCAGAGGTAACCCACACAAACACAGGGAGAAGATATGGTACAAAAAGATAGATAGCACTCTAGGAATTGAACCTAGGGTACAAGGGTACCAGTACCCATACATAGTTTCAATTGTTGTAGTTATGCGTTTATTCCATGCTGAAAAGAGAAGAAAAGAAGCAATGTTTCAGTGAGCAAGTCCTCACACCCGAAGAAGGCTCCACAGCCAAAATGTTGTGTTTCCTTTCTTCTCTTCTCAGCATGGAATAAACCTTTAACTGATGCAGCTACCTACTTGTTGTAGTTATTACATTATTGGTTAGGGGTATAATATACATTCTTATATTTGTGTTCATTTGTGATGTACAGTATGGCTTTAAAAATGTACTTTCACACTGTTATTAGTGGCTGGATTTTAGGATGCCATCTGGAAAGACTTTTAAGAGTCTACTAGTAAGAGAGCAGGGGCTTCTCTTAGTCTTCTGAATATGAGCTACTATTATCTCTACAATTAAGCTTCCTCCACCATACCGTATCACCCTCATGAGTTTTCATGTGCTCTGAGCCCTGGAGCCACCTTGTCTAAAAGTGGGGTTTGAAATGGAGTTTGATGAGTAATTACAAACAGAGAAACATGCTGTACCATACAAGCAAGATCTTATACAGTGTTTCTTATTTTGTATCTGTAGTTTATAATTTTGTTGTCTGTATATAATATTTTATATAGTATATAAAATTGTCTACTTTATTTGTAATCTCACTGGTGTTTGCCCAATTTACATTTCTATCAACACTGAATTTCTTTTGCCGCTTCAACCATGTTTGCACCGCTCTCTATTGTGATATTTTCTGTAAACTGTAATAGTTTACTAGCGATACCAAAATAGAAGTCATCGATATCAATTATGTAGCAGTAGTCTTGATACTGTATAGATCCTTGTACTCCACTAATTACATTATCAGAGTTGGAGCATTTTTAATCCAAAAAAAATCAATTTTCTATTCATTTAATAGTTCTCAGAACAAATAATCAAATTAAATTGAATATTTGCTTTGTAATATTTTATAAGAGATTTATCAAAAGTTTATTGAAAACCTAAATATGTAATTCAGGTGGGTAGCTCCGTCAGTATATGTAGGCTGCAAAGGAACAAGTCATAGGTTTATTCCATGGTGAAAAGAGAAAAAAAGAAAACACAAAGTTTTGGCCATGGAGCCTTCTTCACGTATGCGAAATATGTAATATTACTGTACAAAGATCAAAGATCAATTACAAAAGAGAAAGCATTGGTGATCATTGTTATTATTGCTTCTTAAAATAAAGTTACCTTATAATATTTATTGTATCAGAGTACCCATAGTGTGCTCTTTTTTATTTACTACTTCATATTAAGTAATTCAAAAATGATTTCTCTGCCCCGGAGGAAATTTACTTCAACACTATCAGCTGGAGTGTACACTGTGTGCTCCTGTCACCAATAGTGGGCAAAGCAGTGTTAAAATGTAAGAGAATAGTTTATAGAAACTCAATAAATCACTTCACATCTAGTGAATGAATCCTGGTCTTGAAACATACAGGAGGCAAATTTACAGCAAGATTATTAATATATCGGTCATGGGAGTGTACAATATTCTTTGCAAACAAGCAGCTTTGTGATGAAGTCATAGTTCTGTAGTACGTTTTTCTGTTTCATAGCAAATAACTCTGAACAAACAGCTCTGAGGATCATCTTAATGTTTTAAACTATAACTGTTGGCAATCAGCATTACAGTTTTCTTATTTGTTCTCAGAGCAAAGGATACTTTCTCACATTTAGGAGCTGAATTTATAGAGAATTTATATTAACATGAAAAATGTCTGCATCTGCACGTTGTGCCTTAATAGAACTGATTCTGGGAGCAGGAGGACATCACCTAGGCTTCCGTCTTTCTGCAGCAGCCCAGCACAGAGCTCCTTGGAAACAATTGCCTAACCTCCTGCCCTTCATAATTGCTCTCACAGGAAGGCATTATGCTTGAATAGTTTTGAAAGTGTATTTAATTTACAGCCATCATAGGAAATTAGGAACAATTTTGAGGACCAGCACTCGAATGATAAATGAAGTCCTTGAGTGAAAGATGAATTTTGAGCACTCAAGCTCAGAGTGCAGCATTGTTAAAGGAAAATAACACTTGAGTAAACGAGAATAGGCTTTTATTTTTTGTCTTCACCATGAAAGGAGATTACCTGTACTTTATCTCTTCCTCTTGGTTCATCTATTGCAGTACCCAGTTCTGCATCACCCCGGTAAACCACTGAATCACCCCTTCACATCTATTCTTCCCCATCTTGTGATGTTTATGCTTATATTAGCTGCTAAAAGTTTATTTCAAGTTCCAGACTTATGGGCCTGTCAGACAGCCCTGACTGACATCCATTGACTCCGTTTGTGATGTGAACGATAGTGTCAGGATTTGATGGCCCAGTTCGAGTCTGAAAGACAGCCTCCAGGGCAAGTTGCCTTTGTGCTAATGTCTGGTGTCAATGCAGAGAGCTCCTCTTTATTAACCAATGCTCTGACAGATAGTAATCACATAATATTAGAGTGACAGAGGGAATCTCTTTGAAACATCCTCTCATGAATCTGCCACCGTTCTTTCTCTAATTGACAGGTACTTGATAATCTGAGAGGGTCAAAAATATTGAAATACTCTTTTATCTAACTTATAATTACAAAGATGTAAAAATATTTTACTGGCCTTAATGTTACGAATAGGTTGAGTTCAGGGCAAATTTTCTATTGCTTACAGAAATGGCATATTTCAAACTCAAGAGCACCAAATCTGTGTTAAACTGTCAGAGTAATTAATCTTTATTTATCAGGTATTCAAAGGCAAGAGTGAGAAGCAAAGGGGAAATGACAACTCAAACAACTATTTTTTTCATCCTTCCTTAAAGATTTTTGAGAATATTTTAGCAAAGAGAGACCGTTAAATTAGTCAACATCTCCAACACAATACTGTCCATAAGCAAAGGAGAATTAACGACTGACCTTCTGAGGCTAAATCAAACAGTGTTTGATATTCTAATAATCTACTTTCATAAACATACAGTATAAGCAGCTCACACCAGTATTTACTGTCTAGGTATCACCAGTATTGTGATACCTAGACAGTGCCCACTACAGACTGGCAGATCACAAACATCTTATATTGAAGCCTCTGTTTCACACAACACTTCTACAGCCTATGCTCCCATGTCTTCTTCTCCCCACCACCACTGTGGTAGGACTGTGTCTACAAGTGCATCACCAAACAGGCTGCTTTCTAGAGCATGCCATCAGCCAACAAGTTCAGACTGTTGTTATACTGTAGGTTTTGTGATTCTTCCTATGTCTCATGTTGTTTCTTGCTGTATACTGTATAC
Source organism: Lepisosteus oculatus (assembly GCF_040954835.1). NCBI lineage: Eukaryota > Metazoa > Chordata > Actinopteri > Semionotiformes > Lepisosteidae > Lepisosteus > Lepisosteus oculatus. Next base: position 13,749,726 of record NC_090720.1, read on the forward strand.
TGTAACTGTAAAACCATCCATTTATCCATTTTCTAACTGTTTTATCCACTTCAAGGGAATGGGGGAGCTGGAGACTGTCCTGGCAAGCAACAGGCACAAGCCTGGACTAGACATCAAACCATCGCAGGGCACACACAGACACAAACTCTCACACTGGGGCAAATTCACCCTGAAGGTAAGTAAGCTAGCAGCATGTCTTTGTACTGTGGGAGGAAACCCATATAAACATAATGAGAACAAACAAACACAAATAGGACCCCATAAATTGAACCCAGGGCCTCAATGTTCAATGCTGGCCACCACTGTGTCATCCTGTACAAAGTCTTGTATTCTAAAATAGTTTCATTATACCACTGCTATGTGTTTACTGGACTATGTACAATGTTACACTTACGTAAACACTGTAAATGGAAGTTGGTTTGGATAAAGACAAAAGGGAAATGATAATAAGTATAATAGTACTGCTGGCTTGGTGTTCAAGCATATGTTATTACCATATCTTTGCACACATTTCTTTGTTTGTGACTTTGTTAAAACATACAATTGTTTATGTAACTTTCTTAGAGACCTGAAGTTTGTCATGTTCTGTTCCATTATATACTGTACAGCGTAATTTGTATAACAAACCCTTAGTCACCTTGAATGAAGGCATCAGCTAAATGAGGAAATAATAGGTGTGGGAAATGTTAATTACTTATGGATTAGCAAGATAGGAGACACTTTTCAGAGCTATGTGCAGTGTTTGCAAGGTTCTGTCAAGATTGGAATTAGAGTGAATGTTATACAGATAAAAGACACTAAAAATGTGTTTAATTGGCAACCAATTAAAACATGTGCATCATCACTGATTCTGAGTTAAATATACCTGGTATTTCTGCTTTTTGCAAGCTGAAGTAATTCTGAAACAGGGGAGCTCTGACAGATAGATATGAATCCTCAGGCAGCACTGATCATCGTGTTTGAATTGCTAAATTATTTTACACTTCAGCAGGTATTTAAAGGCCAGCTCTTGAGCTGCAGCGGAACAGAAACAGAGGGAAGAAAGACGGCAGTGGCAGATGAAGGCAAGCCGTTTTTGTTTTGATCGTCTCTTGAAAGCAATGCGAGGCTGTCGTCCAACAAACTCAAACACATCCCCAGCTTACAGGATCAAGATATACTGTATTTTCTTGACAGCTTGCAACATTCTGTGTCTGTCCTGAAATGTCAAGCTGCAGTTTAGGAGGATTTTTGTTTGCTGGTAGAAACGTCTAAAACTGAAAACTCCTTTAATATGTAAGATTCATGCCTTAGATAATAACTCTAGTATAAACAGTTCTATGTTACTTAGCAAAGGGTTTCATCCATTTAACCAAATCAGCAGATAGACACTGTTGGGTGGGGGTGGATTAAATTCAACAGCTGTATCTGCAGAATTACAAACAACAGGTTTCCGTTCTGTATCTGATTTAGGGGAAAAGGAGATTAGGTCGCTTCTCTATCACACAAAATTGGTTGTCAAGTTGGGGCTTGCATCAGAAATGTTTCAGTAGCAAGCCACTGTCCCTAGTCACCAGACCAATTAACATACAGTAGGGGGTCTTGCTTGTGAAGCTGCCTGGTAGCCCACCGGAATTTTTCTTACCAAGGACTGACTCAATTTTTGAACCAGTTTAACCTAGAGGAGGCTGAAGTAGCATATACAGAGAAAGCCTGAAAAGTTTATTCTGAGCACCATGGATAGCCCAATTATGAATAAAGACTTGGGATCTCTGATCGCCAGAAGTACTTGGGAACTCTGAATCATGAATCAGGCCAACAAAATTGGTTGCCAAGTTGGGGCTTGCATCAGAAACCTTTCTGTAGCAAGCCACTGTCCCTAGTCACCGGACCAACATACAGTAGGGGTCACAATCCTATTCTTACAGCACAAGGCTGTGTCTACAGGTTTTCTCTATATCTGGGCTCTTAAAACATATTATTGACTTGATTAGACCATTTTAATTGTTTTTCAGATTCTGGTGCTTTAAAATGGCTTAGAAAACCCACAGAGACATCAGTAACCAGGGAATATGTGACTCATAATTTAACATTATAGGGGATATCAACAGCTATTTAGTGATAATAAACATGTAATACTGATCCACTGTTCACTATTCAATTTATGCTATTATATATAGCACTATTGTATTAACCCTAAATTTAGGATTAGGGCTGTGATTAGTTTTAAGGCTGTTTCAGTAATATATAATTATTTGTGCAATGCAGATTTTTTTTTCTCACAGACATATACAGGGAAAAGTGAAAGTGATGGTACAGTAAAGTGAAATAGTCATTTGCTCTATGCTGTATACTAATGACATTTTGTATTTCAAATCATAATTAATATGAGGCAAAAGCATAGACTTTTAGCTTTTGTGTATAGGCATTATATTATTTTGCATATATGTTTAAGAATGTTAGAACAATGTCATTTGTTGTGCTCAGTTCCCCCATTTCACATGAGCTGACAGGTGTCTCTAATTGCTCAGTTATTCCATGTTGCTTTAATTGCATAAAACATAAAAGGACTGTGAATGTACAGCCTTGGTTTCAGCTTCTGGATTTCACTTTTTGGGTCTTCATCTTGAGTTAAATGGCATAAATCACAAGAAAATCATAAGAATGTAAACTAGAGAGTTGTGTATTATGGAAAAGCAAACAATTGTGAAGATGAGAGCAAATAAATCCATTTAGAACCATTGCAGAGAGATTGGGCATCTCCAGTTCAGCAATATGGAATATCTTGAAAAAGAAAGAAACTACTGGAGGAGTAAATGATTGCCCAAGACCAGGTCAGCCAAGGAAGATGAGTAGAAGTTGATGACAGAAAAATCATTAGAGCTGTGAAGAAAAACCCAAAAATAACACCCCAAAAAATTGCACATACTCCCCAGAGTTTAGGGGCAAAAGTACTGTACATAGAAGACTTCAACTGGAGAATTACAAGGGATACTCTATAAGATCCAGAACTCACATCCACACTAAAAACAGAAAGAAATATATTAGAACGAATCTATTAGTACAAAGATCAGCCACAACAGTTCTGGAACAAAGATAAACATTTATCAATGTGACAGAAAAGCACAACAATGGAGAGAAAGAGAGGAACTGCAAATGATCCCTATTATACCACTTCCTGTGTCAAGCAAGTCATGGCTTGATCTAGCAAGGCCACCTTTGTAACCAGGTATCTGGTGTTTATTGGTGAAGTACAGACGCAGCCATTCAAAGTGCGCTGTACAGACACGTACCGGAGGTAATTGGCTACGGCGTCGCGCATCTTGACGCAAGGGGTACCGCGGTACGTGATTGGTTGACCGACAGGGGCACTCGTGGTCCGTTGGTCTGTCGTAGAAAGATTTACAGTAAACGTCTTTACTGTGCCCGTTGTAGTATTGAATATTCATATGGAATTTTACCACTGAAGGGAAATCTTAGTAGCCGAGCATAAAAAGAATAGGTGCATACTGCAACGCGTGTGAAGGCCATAAACGATATTAATTTTGGAACATAAACATACAGTATATGGCTGGTCTCGGTACTTTAAAGAAAACATACACGAAACATGGTTTCATTATGACCAGTATCGGTCTTGAGATATTTTTAACTTGATTTACAGTATTTGAGAGGTATGTCTTGACACTGATTCTACGTAAATACTGCTCATGTATATGTTTCTAGGTTTATATTATGCATTTCATAAGGTCAAATTACTTTTGAGCAACTGATAAGAAGCGTGAAACGGTATGCCCAGGGCGTTTTAGTTTTAGTTTTAATGCAGTGCAGTGGATTGATTAGAGATATCAAGTATATACAAGTCATTTTTCAAATGTTGTAGTTCGTCTTGTAAAATGTTACGAGTACATCATCTGTCAACAATTACACAGGTTCTGTTTCCATATTGCGGATTTTGGTTACGTAATATTATTTTCTAATTTCACGTTGTGAATATATGATGTGGGCAAACAGAGCTGCACAGAAGTACATTATGGGTTGTTGTTTTTTTTTTACAGTTTTATCTAGAACAAGCGATGCTTAAACCTTTGTCTGATTCTTGTGAAACTATCCACACGACAGTTACCTAAGAGTTGACTTCAGTGATGTCACTGATGGGATGTTTCTAAAAATCCATCCACTGTAAAACGCCTTCTCCACTTGTCCTGCATATGTATTCGCTAATGAAGCTGTGTGTTCTGAGCCTGGTTTACTACATTTCTGTTTGAACCAGCTTAGAGGGCTAAAGACAGCTTGTGTTTAAATTGAATGTAAGGTAATTTATGCTTCTAAAGTCATGGTCAGCATTTATTATTGTACTGTGCTGTAAACTTCTTCTGTGCCTAATTACATTATTTTATAGCTTTATCAAATTTGTACATTGTCGATAATGTTTCTGTAGTGCTTTTTCAGCCCACAGCATGTGACCGTGCTGGTGGTGCTGTGGGTTAGGTTCCTTACTTCCATGTCACACGGTCTGTGATTGAATTCCATGGAACTATGACTTTATTTTTTAACAAACATTTCTTTGAAAAAATGAAACGTTCCCCTTTGTCAGAGATTAAATAAAACCTCACTCGCACCAAACAAATGTATATTTCTAAATATCACAACATGATCGAATTTAAGTCTTTTTAATAACAATGAATAGTCGCCTATGCGTTACAAAATAAACATTTATATTGATTTGAATCGCGTTTTGATTTAAATCGTAAACGCGTGTTTAAATATATGTGTTTAAAGGCGATATACTATATAAAAGCGCTGATTCTTATGGAATGTGTTCCGCCGGGGATTCAAAAAAATTTTTTTAAGCTCTTATCTAAGGAAAATTGCAGTATAACTTTGTTCATGCACATCATTATACAGTATCTCATTTTGTATTTCTATAAAAAAAAATAGTTTGCCCAGCCACTATTGTTGTTATTGTTTTTATCCTGTAAAGCGCTTTGAGGAGCACAGCTTTCTCACCACTTAGATTACTTTTTGACACTATCCTTACACAAAGCAGAAACTGATTGTATTTTCGATGACATACAAGTGCAAAGATTACAGATTTTTATCGTCTTTTTTCTGAACCAGGGAAAATCTGATCATGTTTCTCTACAACAATAATAAAAAAACTTTATTTTACATATCACCTTTAAAAGTGGCATCTCAAAACAATACAGTAGATGTAAACCACAGATTACAAAGTAAATACCCAGACAAACGCAAACGCGTTTTTAATAAAATGCTTTCATTCATTCAACAGAGAGAGAGCACAAAACCTGGGTGTAACAGCTGTTCCTTTTTCTGATCACTCGCTCTCTGGATAAACGTCTGTCCAGTTCTTTGTTTCCCTAATTTGCCGATTATGCCTGCTGCGATCCACTCCTACCCTCACACCTAAAGAAGACTATTTTAAATTTCTTTGCGCATCCTTAAGGTGATATCACATAAAGGTGATATGTAAAATAATGTTTTTTTATTGTTGTTATAGAGAAACATGATCAGATTTTCCCCGGTTCAGAAAAAAAGATCTAAAGTATACTAGTTAAGGAAAATAAATCTAAACGGGGAGAAAGCTATGCTGAAAGTTTATTAAGATACTTAGAAGACAAAGATATAAATTTATTTTAGTCAAAATTTTATATATCACCTTTAAAAGTGGAATCCCAAAGCAAAGTAAATACCCAACACTGATTGTACCCATCTGTCATGCTAATAAAGCACCTTGAATTGAATTGAATTGAGGGAGAGCGGGGGGAGGGCGAGCGAGATAACCAGGACGCAAGGCAAATAAGATACACTCCACAGGCATTCACAACAGCAACATATGAAACATTTGCACATATAGTTAAGTTATTACTTGGTTTTCCAAAGTGCAACAACAATATTGTTGTTGTTGCTGTTCTTGTTGTTTTTATCCTGTAAAGCATTTTGAGAAGCCACCTTTAAAGGCGATATATACTGTAAAAGCCCTGATTCTTATGGAATGTGTTCCGCCGGGGATTCAAAAATTTTTAAATATTTTTTTAATCGCGTATCTAAGGAAATCTCAGTATAACTTTGTTCATCCACAAACAGTGGCATGTTACATTATTAATTTGGGTGTCTTAATTCGATGCATTTAAAGCAGTGAACTACTGTAGGTGTAACATAACATTCAGAAATACAATCGAGAATAGTTTTGTGGTGTTTGTTTAGATGAAACGTTCCTAAAACGTATAACGTAACCGGGCATCCATATGAATCAAGTAACAGGTTTATTCCATACTGAAAAAAAAGAAGAAAGAAAACACATTCCATAAGAATTGACTGAGCTCCGCTCTGTACCACGCAATGATCCCCCCAGAGTCTCTGCCCCGGGTTATTTGGGTTTTTAGTAAGAGGGTAAAAAACTCTCTGGCTTGACCTCCCCCTCCCTGTGTATTGTCTGTTTTTTTGTTAACAAGGCTCACCAGCTAATGTGAATCGAAACTGTCTTTCTAGCTTTTAAAGTCGTGCGATGTGTAAGCCACAATTCAAAAAGAGAAAAAAGAGCTGACTGACAAGATTTAAGATGTGGCTGTCAATGTTGGATTAAAAAACACACATTGCCCGACGTTTGTTGCATTGCTTGAAAAATAACTTTATTTCGAGAGACTGGATAAGTAATTCAAGTGTTTTTTTTTAACTTCCTGAAAAACAACTAATAATTGAACTATATGTGCAAACGTTTTATGATATGTCTCTGTTGTGAATGTCTGTGGACATGTGCTGGCTGGACAGGAAAATCTACTGTACACAGAGAGGGGCGGGAGGAGGGGACAAGCCGATACATACTCTTAGAGTTTGATTAATAGGGAATATAATACAAAAATATAGTACTAAAAATAAGATACACTCTACAGACATTCACAACGGCGACTGTCAGAAGATAGGACACAGCGGCTCAGGCACCTGCTGAATGGAAAAGGGGCACTTTAATGTTCTGTATGGCTAATACTAAAGCCAATACTAATATTCAATACTTTAATGTTCTTTTCTGTATGTTTAACAATAGTGGGTACTGGCCTAATTTGTCCCTGCTCCCATTGTTAGGTGTTAATGTGTTGTTAAGTGTGAATTTGTACCTGTTTCCCTGGCTTTTTTTCTGGAAAACCATAACTCTGGTCTCTGGCTCCCAGGTCTGACAGTGCTGACCCAGCAGTGCCAGGTTCTGGCGCAGCCTCTGTTCTGCGGGCGACAGCGGGACCAGGTCGTCTGCAAAGAGCAGGAACTCGATTTCCATAATTAATGCAGATCAGTAAATCAAGGGACAACACAACTATTGTACCCGGGTCCTCAATGGGCTTTGACGTGCTAATGCGTTGGTTTAACAGTCCGGGTGTGGCAAGCCTGTAATGTTTAACCTTTAACTGTTTTTCCATCTACTGTATTGCTTTGAGATGCCACTTTTAAAGGTGATATGTAAAATAAAGTTTTTTATTATTGTTATAGAGAAACATGATCAGATTTTCCCTGGTTCAGAAAAAAAGATCTTAAGTGCTACACCTAACTTTCTTAATTCGATGTATTTAAAGCAGTGAACTAATGTAGGTGTAATATAACATTCAGAAATACAATCGAGAATAGTTTTGTGGTGTTTGTTTAGATGAAATGTTCCTTAAACGTATAACGTAACAAAATTAAAGACGATTAAAATCTGTAATCTTTCCACTTATACTGTACTGTATGTCATCGGAAAGTTTCTGCTTTGTGTAAGGATGGTATCAAAAAGTAATCTTAAGTGGTGAGAAAGCTGTGCTCAATGTATTTAAGGGACTTAAAAGTAAAAGGAGATGCTTCATATTGCTTGACTAATTTTAAAAACTATGTTATAAATGCAGATGCTCCCTCGGTGCCGCGCTGGGTGTAAATATCTAAATATACATTCGTCCCGGGCAGAGGCCGAAGAGCGCCCGGCTGGGGTGCGTGTGGAAGAGCAGGACAGGAGTGAAAGTGGTCAGGGTGGGGTTTAGGAAGGCGTACAGTCTGGGCAGGTATAGATTACACTTTTCTAAAACGTATTTGAAAAATAAAAACGATTACAATCTAATCCTTCCACGTTTGATCCCAAAATCCCAATAAATATAAATCTTAACAGGTAGAAAGCTATGCTGAAAGTTTATTAAGATACTTAGAAGACAAAGATACAGTATCAATTTATGTTGCATTAGCCTGATTATGATTAAAAAAACACCTATAATTAAACACGCGTTTGCGATTTAAATCAAAACACGATTTAAATCAATATAAATGTTTTTATTGTAACGCATACTGTCCAGCCTCCATTTCTCTATAAAAATTTACTCTATTACACACACACACACAATAGAAGCAGGAAGCAGAAGCAGGGACCGTTGACAGAAGGGAAGAAGGTGACTATCCATTGTTATCAAAAATGACTTGGAATCGATCATGTTGTGATATTTTGAAATATAAAAGTCAATTGATTGTCCATAATATTGCTATTCTATTTTTTCGAAGGAATGTTTGTTAAAAGAAAAGTCCAGCACCAGCTGGATTTGAACACACAACCCATGAGTTAGAGTCCAACCATGCGACATAGTTCAAACAACGCACACACACAGGTACTAATACACGAGGATACATTTATTAATACATAGAATATGCATATAAACCTAACAGATCTTATCGAGAGGGTTATCAGAATACAAAAGATATATATTCAGTCAGTTACGAAGTGTTACACATCAAGAGGATATACGTTCAGTATATCATTCATTTAGACCGTTTCATAAATGAACTTGGTTATAACTTCTACATTAGATACTCAAAACAAGTACATAACTCTTAGGAATTAAATTGATATCAACTGGTTGGGATAACAATTTAATTCTCGAGCTGTAATGCAGTGAAGTTGAATACTCATCCAATCTCTGGGGATTCAGATCTCCTGTGGGCACAAAGAAACAGTTGCAGGCTGTTGCTGTCCAATCTGCGCTCTCTGGCTCGGTGCCAGGCTGTGCTGTGCGGCTTGCGACGGTGCGCTGCAGATGCTCACTGACCGGCTAGTTAGTGTTGGCTTTAACTAGCACAGTTTGTGCACAGGAGAAAAGATGACTGTGGGTCCCAGCAAGTCAGGAAGAGGACCAGTTCGTTCCCGATGAAGAGCTAGTTCTGAATGGTGATTCAGCTGTCACAGTTCCGACCTGTTCACGAGGCTTGCTGCTGGTGCTAACCTCGGGTGGATCCTCTGGTTACTCTCTGGCAACCTCCGCTCTCGACTCTTAGAACAAAGGTAAGTTCTGGTACTCGGACACACTGGCCGTTCCGTGGTTGTCCGGGCTGAGTCTCAGGATGGTCAGGAGGCGCGCTGCGAGAATGTCCTGCCCTTGGGAGCCTTCTGCTCCTGGGCCATCCTGCCCTGGAATTCTCCTTTGAATTCTCTTTAGAAAAGTCCACATAATTCTCCCTGAATCTCTTCTGAATCTTACTGAATCTTTACCTGGAGGAACTTCAGCTCATTGATTGGCTGAAAGTTCCATGGGCATCAGAGTCCTACGTGGGTTACTCAGCCCTACCAGTCCCTGATTGGTTGATCAAGGTGAGATATGAGTCACTTACTCCTGACACTTAGGAATGCAGTCCAGATGTCCATCTGGCACTCCATAGACAGATAGGCGCCAATGGATGACCATTGATCATGATAGCCAGGCTTAGCTAAGTGCATCCCCCTTTGGGAGCTGTCCTTTATCAAAGGAACCTTAAATCAGCCTGCATGAATAGTTTCTCTGTGGCTGCACCACAGAGATGAACAGAGAAACGAGGCCTCATTTGGGAAAGCTCAGAACACTTAATTCTTTCTTATTAATAAGCCTTGCTGCTACATGCCCATTGAAGTAAAACAAAATGCCTGACAAAGTATGGCTTGGACAGATTCCAAGTGCTTGTACAAATGTGCTAAAGAAATTATACTTTGAGTATACAGCTTGTCCAAAGTCATTCATTATTAATACTATTAGCAATATCTTCGGTAAAGGCTTTGATGCATAAATATTTCTGATAAAGGTAGGTTGTGTACTTTTGTCCAACTGAGCAATCTTGCTTTCATAAAATATACCAACATTTTAATGACTGATGATTAACATGCTGTAATACACAGTTCAAAATTAAAAGCTCAAATGCTGTACATGAGAGGTTAAGCTCCCCCTGGCGGTTTTACAAGGTGACGCCGGATTGTTTCCGGCATGACGTCAAATGACGCGATTAACCGCGTGATACCGCGTGATACTGCGACACGCCCACCGGGGTATGCCGTGAAATACCCCACCCATTTTGAATGGCTGCATCTGTCCAAACTTATCGGAAGGAAAGTTACTCTACAGCAAGACAATGACCCAATATACACTGAACACACAAGGCAGAAATAAGAGGTGGAAACTTTTGAACTTGTCAAGTTCATGTTCTAATTTAAACCATATTGAGCATGTACTGTAATACTTGTTGAAGAGGAAAGTAATGTCAGAAAATCCCTCAAACAAGCAATAACTGCAAGGAAAAAGGAACATATAAAGTCATTGCATATAAGTGCATATGGCCAAATATTAACTTAACAGTAGTTTAATTTAATTTAAGTTAATTTGGCCAAAATATTTTATTATAATATTTTTAACACATGCTTATAATTTTAAATGTACAGTATCATTCCTATATTAAATATAACATTTAATAACACATTCAGAAATAAAAGCTGATATTTTGTACTTTCACTGGTCTGAAACACAGATTTCAAGAGTATGCAGCAAAAATGACAGGTTTCATTTTACTCTCCCATTAGCCTTTTCACTGTATATGGTATATTTATACAGTATATAGACTTCATATATATATAACAATATAAAAATTGATATTATTTGTACATACGTTCTATACAGTATGTATAGCATTTATTTACAGAAGAATTATTCTTTCCCTGCAACATATCAAAGTTGTGATGTTTAAATTATTAGTGTAATTCTGTTCATGAACTTAAAAAAAATCCAAAAAGTCTCAAAGCATCAAAGAAAATGGAGTCCTGTGGTCATCCTAACTCTAAATCATGTCAGTTTGATTCAAGTGATAAAGTAAGGATAGGACGCAGGGCAATTCTTTCTGATAAAGGATAGATAGACAGGGGACTCAGCTCATGCATAAACACAACTCTGTGAGATGTGCTGGCCTCTGACCATTCCCTCTCCCTCCTTTCTTTACAATTCATGCATGAAGAATGTTTATCTTTGTCCCTGTCCACCTCACAACCTGCCCAGTGTGACCTTAGGAGGCACATAGACAGGTTTGTGTTCCAGGAAAAGTGTCACCAGGAAGAGAAAAGCAATATTTTTTAACTATGGTTTCTATGGTAAGGTGACAGTCTAGTAAGGGTATACTGTATTTACCACAAAGAGAAAATGTACTAATTTTCCTTGTAGCCAGCAGCCATATCACCCTGCAGCTCACAACTAGCAGTCCACTGATGCTAAGCAGGTGTGAGCCCAGCCAGTACCTGGATGGGAGACCCTCTGGAAAAATCTAAGGTTGCTGATGAAAGAGGTGTTAGTGGGACCAGCAGGGGGTAATAATCCTATGGTCTATGGGGGTCCTAATGCCCGGGTATAGTGATGGGGACACTATACTTTAAAAAGTAATCCTTTGGATGAGATGTAAAAGTGAGGTCCTGACACTCAGTGGTCATTAAAAATCCAGGGCATTTCTCAAAAAGATCAGAGTAGGGGTGCAAATTTCCTATTGGTCCTTACCAATCATGGCATCCTAATAATCCATCTATCTATGAATTGGCTTCATTACTCTGCTCTCCTCCCCACTAACAGCTGATGTGTGGTGAGCGTTCTGTGGTTGCCATTGCATCATCCAGGTTGGGCTGCAATTGGTGGTGGTGGAGGAGAGTCTCCATATCTGTAAAGCGCTTTGAGTGGAGTGTCCAGAAAAGCGCTATAGAAGTGTAAGCAATTATTATCAATGTTTTTATGTTCAGCAAGCATTATGATTAATCTAAAAATTAAGTTGTTCCTAAGCAGAAAAATGCAAATGTGAAAGTTTTTCTTGTCTTTAATTTATATCATAACAGTTACAGTATAACACATATTGGAAGTACAGCAACAGACTCTTACTGTTTGTAAGTGCAGGGCTAGTTATACTACAGCTGAGCTGACAATTGTTTTCCATAGTCTCACTGTAGCTGGTGCTACTGTTCATAGCATGCATTAATCTTGATTGTGTTGGCACTTTGTAATAATGTTTTCTTTGGTTACTGAAATTGTGTACAGGAAAGAACCATGACTAGCTTCTGCAGTATCTTTTTTTCCATCTGTCCTTTCTGTTTGCTTATTAAAATCAATATTATTGTACTCACTCCAAATGAGGTTTGGACAGTTTACTAGAAAAATTGACTCATTTGATTTTCTGCTTCAGTCCACTCTTTGAAACAAACAGATACCTGGACATACACGGTAGTAAAAACAGGTGGGTTTTGGACCAAAAAAACATGTAAAGAATGTACAGAATACAGATTAAAATGTTGTTGTAGTTTCAAACATTGATTCATTAGTGTCTATAAAGAAAACAATTGTGAAGTTTTGTCATGTAATTACAATTCTCCTTGTTTTCATGTTTCTCTCCAGGCGATTTAATTATATTTTTTATTCTCTGTGATTAGGTTAGATAACAAGTGCTTTCATTAAATGCAACACTATCCTTATACATAAAAAAACAACAACATGGGAAATGCTGTTTTAAGTGCTTAAGGAAAGCAAAGGAAATATGGCCAAATTATCTATCTACACAAAATTTTGCTTCAGGATCAACAGTAAAATGTAGAAGCATTTAAAAGATCACTGTTGCTCATCACAGTGGGACATGTGGCACTCACAGTGATTTCTGGCCACACCTCTTCCTGATCACCTTCCTGATATGTTGACCACCTGGGTGTAGTGAGAATTCTCACGATAGCAGGTCCTCAGGGGTATGTAAACCCTGTTCAGTCACTCATCAATGAGCCAACATTGCTGTGTATGTCGCTTGACTCCTGAGCCACCTTACCAGCTTCCCAGTGAAGCACTGGCTTACAATCTCCATGCTCCACCTGGGCTCTGGAGAGGATTCAGGGTGCTAAGATTAGGTCAGATGACAGAACTTCACTTGGGACCCAGACCTCAGCAGATGATTCCCTCCCAAAGATGCCTGATCTTTGGTGCACTTCCACTGTCCACCCTGACACTGGCCTGGTCTCAGCAGGAGACCCAGCATAGAGAACGAGTTCCTTTCAGCCTAGCATTCAGTGTGCCTTTTGGATGACTGACCCGACTTCTACCTGACCTTGAAGGTGGAACCCCTCTGTCCTGTGTTACGCTCTGGATGAAGCACACCTCTGGCTTCTGGTGGCTCTCTCCATCCTCCCTCTGCCTTCCCTACACTCTTTCCCTGCGTGCAGTTCCAGCCTCCTGCATCCAAAGCTATCCCAGGCTGTCCTTTATCCCCGGCCACCAGCAATCTGCACAGTCCCGCTCTGCGGGCTCTGCGGGACTGTGACACTCTAGCTCCTGCGTCTGTAATACCTTCATAACTGCCCCTGTACTCTGAGGGTGAAGTGGTTGTAACAGACACAACTTAAGGGAGTGAGTTTAGGAGTCTAAACAATATTTGGTACAGAAGATAGTATATTTCTGGCACAAGTTATTCAACCACTATCCTGAAAGTAATTCACTAGGATGAAGAAATAGCTGGAAGAGATTTCTGGATCAATTAATCATTAGCAAACAAACTAGATGGTTACAATTCTTTTTTTGTTTGTTTTTCTGCTCATTAGTATGTGGAGAAATCTGGCATCCATGACTTTAGTATTTTGTATCTCACCCTGAGACAAGTGATCAGGCTCTGAGACTCTGCTCAGCACACTACATATCCTGACAGCAAATGTTGACAACAGTGGCTTTGCCAAGATTTTTGAGAGTTTAATTAAAAAAAGACTCATCGTAGCACAGTGGATTATGCTGGATAACATAAAATTCCTAACACTACATAGGGAATCATTTTAAATCCAGAGTATTAAAAAAAAGCTTCTTATCAAGGATGGAAATAGAACTGGCAAAATAACCCTAATCCTGAACTGCATGTTTTGTGTAAAGAAAAGGGTTATTTGGATGTTTGGGTGTAATAAGTATGCCATTCAATGCTTACCCAGTAACTTGTTGTAGGGCACCTACAATGCAGGGAATAATAATATAGAGAAAATTTATTCCAGGTCAATTCTGTTACCAGAAAATATTTAATTTCAAATTCATGGTACATATTTTGCAGCTGATGATGTTTTATTATTTTCGGAAATCCTACATTTCCTACAGGACCAGTGAGGGGCACTTACCATGATATATGAACACAAAATACAATACAGTATCTATACAGCAATTCTATAGAGTATCTTTGAATAATGTCAGAAAAAACAAAGTTGTGGCTTGTTCAATAACCTGAAAAAGAGTCCAAATCCACAGTGAGACAAAATTGTTCCAAAAGATGACTGTGAAAGTGATGCAGAAACACTGAAATGTAATGGTTGGATCTTTACAGATTACCAAAAAATAACACCAAGCATACCCAAAGCATATTCCAACTCACATGACCTCCAATACACTTTCTTTGATAACATTTGCTTCTTTTATGTATTTTTTACGTCATCTGCACTCCAAATGAAAAGGTTAAACCTATACATTTTGGGGGGATTGAGGCAACATTGTGCTTGCAAATATCTTAATTTTTTAATGCCCTATATCAGTGGTTCTCAAACTGTGGTACGCGTACCGGCAGTGGTACGTGGCGTGCCGCCAAGTGGTATGCCAAATGACCCTGGAACTGTGTCGTGTGCGCTGAAAAATCGGGACAGGTTTTCATATTTTGTATTTTAATACGTGTCGAATATGCAGCCTACGTACTACGATACAGTGCGCGCTAATACTTCAGTGGACACAAGAGATACTCTGTAATTCTATACCACTCTATAGGAATGCATGCTACGGATGCAAATGACCAATTGTATTTAAAAAAAGCTACTGTATCTCCAGCAAATAGGGAGAAAGGAGAATGTGCGTGATTTTGGAACAATGCTAACGTTGTAAACACAGGAATGCATAGAAATACATCCCACGAACGCAGGTAACCTTGTGAGCACACGAAAGCGTGATAACAGAAAAATATTTAAGAACTGTTCTAATTTGAGAAAAATACACCGAGCGTCTCTGTGTTTCGCTCCCATGTGCATGAAATAAAAACTTGCGGATTGCTAAAGCAGGTAAGCTACACTATTTTTGTAGAACCTTATTTACCGTTGGCAAAAGAGCTGACACGTATTATGTGTAGAGAAAAAGCTGCTAAACAGCTCAACCTGCTGCCCCCCTCCCCCTGAAAGACACAGTCATTCATAGAATTATTGAAATGAAGGATTATATCAAAAGTACACTGATAGAGCGCGTTAAGATGAGCAGATGTTTTTCACTGCAATTAGATGAGTCTGTAGTCGATTTGGCCAATTTGCTCGTTTACGTTAGATACGAGTTTGAGGGCATGTCCCATGAAGACTTTCTGTTCTGTAAACCGCTACCAACAGGAACTACAGGAGAGCACATATTTCAGCTTCTGAATGAATTTATCGAAGAGAATGGCCTCGACTAGATAAAATGCGTCGGAGTTTGTACAGACGGTGCTAGAGCAATGACAAACCGACATAACGGTGTAGTTGCACGAATTAGATTGGTTGCTCCAGAAATTAATGTACGCATTACAACATCCACCGCGAGACCTTTGCCGTCAAGAAAATGCCTGACGATTTAATATCTGTTAGACTCCGTTGTGAACTGTATCAAGGCTCGAAAAATTAATTCACATCTGCTTTGCTCAACTAAACAGGCTCACATTTAGTTGAGGCTCACGTTTAAACAGGCTCACCCCTCTCACTGAAATGGTGCTTTTTTATTAGTTGTTGTTAATGTTTTTTTTCTGTAAAACACTTTGAGAAGCCACCACTCATGTATGTGTGAGTGTGTGCATGCGCACTCATGTTGGTCATTGAGAATTTCTGGGGTTCCTATGAGATGATGACTTGTAGGTGGTACTTGGATGCTTTGGTTGGATTAGGGGTGGTACTTGGTCCAAAAAGTTTGAGAACCACTGCCCTATACGAAAGAGCAATAAACACACATATATTTTCTTTAAAGCCATTTGCAGCTCATTCATAATTTATCAATGAGTTTAATCTCCAAGATCCAGCTATTGTAAATACAGGTTATTAATGCAGTATATATATACAATATACAAAAGACATAAACTCTGCACAAGGCTTTTGATGCTGTAAATCAGAACTAAATATCTAATAAATCCCTAGTTAGGTCCTTTATCAACAAATCTCTAAGAGATTGCTTACCTATACAGGAGTCCCGATACTCCTCGAATCCCGCGCTGCAAACACACCGCCCAATGGGTACCAGCCACTCGCCCTCAGCACTGCAGTACATTTTAGGAGTGTCCCGCTCCTCTGCATGCTCCACACACTGCCCCCGCACCTCAACCAGCGAAGAGGAGTCTGCGCCCGTCACCACTTCGGTGAAAATGGCCAGGTTGCGTGCCATGGCCTGGCACTTTTTATAGTAGACCCTGACTGACACGATGGCAATGCAGGCCCCGATGTCCTGGAATGCAAGGTAGAAGCCCCTCTTGATCAGAGGTCCCACCCCACGGACCTCAGTATTGAGCTTCAGCCGTCTCACCCCCAGGTCCACTCCGGTGAAGCTCTCGTCTGCTGCAATGGTGTCAATCTTGACAAACTGGCTCTCCCAGATGTTGGTGCCCACATCCCGGTCTGTCTCATAGTAGTAGAGGTTGAAGGTCTCTTTGCAGGTGCCCAGCACCCCGGGCATGCTGTTGCAGTCACGCAGGGTGAACTTGATCTCGATGTAGATGCGGTGGGCGCCATCGCGCTGGATCCAATTGGTCCGCAGCCAGTTGTTCTGGTTGGGGCTCATGACATTGCAGACCTGGTACGTATGGATGGGGCTGAAGTATTCGTCCATTTCATTGATGGCATCCCACTAAGGTTATGGAGAAAAAAAATAACAGCAATGTCACTGTAATTGTTGAATGATTGTTTATGGATTTTGCTGCTTTTTTCAAGGAGGTCTTAAAAAATCTCATCACATTTTTAAACCAGAGCAAAACAAAAAAATTACTATGAAAGCTTTTATATAAAAGAAACCGATACACAAATTAATACATGACAGTATACAAATATACCATTTGTCCACAGCTGTTATAGCTGTGTATAATAAATCAATCCATTTGAGATTAACATTCCACTTATATTGTGCTTTTAATTTTAAAGAGAATCCTGACTTAAAATGTGATATCTTCAAGCCATTCAGCAAAAGGTGCATGAGGAGATGATATGTTCTGTATTATACCACATGATTATATTGCATCTATTAAGCCTAACACATAGCTGATATAGTTATTCCAAAGCACTCAAGCCTTTATGGTAGACGTTCACAAAGTAGGAGTTGAGGCAGTGTGAGATTCAGTAGAAATATTTCCCTGTAACAATCAAATCTGGAGCTGCTTTTACTTGAAAATAAGGAGAACAGCGGGCGTGAAACTGAGGCCTGATTCATGACTCAGAGTTCCCGAGTACTTCTGGCCATCAGAGTTCCCAAGGCTTTATTCATAATTGGGCTATTCGTGGTGCTCAGAATAAACTCCATTTCAGGCTTTCTCTGTATACTCTACTTCAGCCTCCTCTAGGTTAACTGGCTCAGAAATTGAGTCAGTCCTTTGCAAGAAAAATCCCGGTGGGCTACCAGGAAGCTGCACAAGCAAAAACATTCATTCAGAATGCAAGTTGAGTTCTAAGATCCTAGGAGTCACTAGTTCAAACGTGAGTCATGCCTCAAGCTAGCTCTGTCTGGGACTCCCTGAAGCAGAAGTGGCTGGGCACCTAACAGGATAACAAGCATTTGGACAGGGTTCACTCGACTGTCTGGCAAGCAGCAGCTCCTGGGACTTTGCAGGTACATGAAGTCTTACTTTGACATCAGTGAGAGACATACTATGCTTCCAGTTAATCCTTCTGTTAATGAACTTGTAAAGTGTCAAATGACAAATGGTTTTGCATCCAGGCACATTGGTGGCTGAGTCATTCTCTTCCAAGCAGTGGAATTTGCTCCTGCAGGGCTTTAGAGTCTTAAAACAGTGAGTCCATATTAGGTATATAAAGCACTACAAGAATAATTACTGATTCTAAATGTATATATACTCTATATTCTAAGAGGATTCTACGTTCTTTGTAGGATTAAGTAAATCCCTTCTTATCTGTAAAAATCTTTGGCATTCTTTAAGAAAACAAGGACTAAGTAAAGGTTCTGTATTCTGTATTTCTCTATCCCTGTATGTACCATGCACAGATACACCCTGCTTATCTGTATCTTCGAGCACTGCAGGCACATCTGTATATGAAAAACTGACACAAGTAGCAGTCAGACTTCCTACACTAGGAACACTAGCTATCACATCTATTTTTCCCCTTCTTTGAGCTTAGCAATATGCAGCACACACAGCTTATTATATTTCAAGGAGAACACATGGCACATTGCATGACTGGCCTGATTTGCATCCCCCCAGCTGAGGGCTGAGCCAAATACAAAAGGAAGAGCAGGTCCACATGCAAGTAGACAGGCATTGCAGAAAGATTTCTAAAGTAAAAGTTATAAATTTTAGCAGTGGGACACAATGAGAGCTCCTGTTATTGGTGAAGATCTAACACAGGCAGTTGCTAAGCAGTCTCAGCTAAAGGCAATTAACTCATGTACCTCACATTCT
This sequence comes from Lepisosteus oculatus, assembly GCF_040954835.1. Lineage (NCBI taxonomy): Eukaryota > Metazoa > Chordata > Actinopteri > Semionotiformes > Lepisosteidae > Lepisosteus > Lepisosteus oculatus. Next base: position 13,768,620 of record NC_090720.1, read on the forward strand.
CTCTTCAATTAATAAAATAAAACCAAAAAATGAAAAAAAAAAAACTTGTTGGAGGAGAGATGCACTTTGAAAGACCTCACTCTGCCGTAGTCAGCGATCCCCCTGAGAGTGGGTCTCACCGGAGCAACCCAGCAGCCTGCCTTTCATCTCTGTGAGCTGGGAGTCAGACTGACACAGACTGCAGACTGATTAAAACACTACAAAAGGGAAATGGAAAGGCGAGGGAGAGAGAGAGTCAAGGCTAAACACAGCAAGCCTCAGAAGGATTTTTTTGGTGGGGTGGTACTTTATGACTTAATTAAATAGGAGAAAGCAGAAAAAAAGGCCCACTGGGTAATAGAGATGTCTCACTTTCCCTGGCAGCAAGAAAATAAATGCCAAAAATTGATGGTGGCAAAGCACAGGGAGGGTGATGATGAACTGACAGCTCCCCCTGCAGTGACACACCAGCGTACATAATCATTACAGTGCACCTGTTACACTGTCACCAAATTACCCTGCTTCTGTTGCTCCATATATCTTAAGCACCCTGTCTCTTTATCCTCAGAAACAGACTTTATGAATAGGCCTTCACACAGATTTATCACCTCGCTCCAGTCAACAGTTGTTGCATTCTCTGTTCGAGGGACTAAGTTAAGTGTTTAACCTTCCTCACTGTTCCATTAATTCCAAGCAGTGTGTCATCACAAGGCAACGAAATGATTGCTTTGGACAGGTACATTTTGATATAAATTTGAAAACAGTCTAAAAATGTCCTTATTAAGTTCTAATAAACCATCCTTTATGTTTTAAAAAGGAAAAGAGAAAATGCATTTTTCAGATGTTTTCACTTATTTTAAGTACTGTATAATAGTAAAGTGCTGAAATCTGAAATAGGAGTCTGCTGCCTATTTTATAGGTGGCATTTTTAGATTTTATTTGGGGTAAGGGCATTTACTCAATTCTTACAGCTACTGTACTGTAGTAAAATTGCACAATGTTAGTCCTTATGTACTTCAGGATCCACACCTGGACTCATAATGCCGACTAGTTTCATTTATATGATTGGGGACAAGATATTGAGTATCTTATTATTCTGTTAGTATTAGAACATTTGCGTAGAATTAATCTTTATTTTTAGATTTTATTTTTTCTGTTTCCAAAGAATGCCATTTAACTGACCTCTTAAACTAAATATTGTTAAAACTATGTACAGGTATTTATTCTAAGCACATAAAGGTAACATTTTTATTAATCTATCAACTTATATGTATCATATTTTATTTTAAAACATTATTTTGTGTAGAAAACATAAAATCATAGTGTAAGAGACTGGAATGGTGATTATTTAAACCTCAATCTGTTTTTTTGGTGACATGGCACATATCCAAATTATTTGACTCATTGATGTTCTAAAGTGTTTTGTAAGAAGATCACACATTTTATTTAAAAAAGTCTCATAACAATTAATTAACATAATTAACCTAACTAGTGAATAGTCCTGTTGAATGTACGTTACACTGAAAAAACAATTATATTAATAATAATAATTAAGAATTTCTACCTTTCTGGACACTCCACTCAAAGTGCCTTACAGGTAATGGGGATCCCCTCCACCTCCTACAATGTGCAGCCCCAACTGGATGATGAGACGGCAGCCAAAGTGCGCTAGAACGCTCACCGCACATCAGTTATCAGTGGGGAGAACAGAGTAATGAAGCTAGTTCATAGGTGGGGATTATTGGGAGGCCATGCTTGGTAAGGGCCAATGGGAAATTTGGTCAGGACACCGAAGTTACACCCTTACTCTTTTCAAGAAACACCCTGGGATTTTTAATGACCACAGAGAGTCAGGACCTTGGTTTTACATCTCACCACGTTTTACAGTATAGTATCCCTGTCACTATACTGGGGTATTAGGACCCACATAAACCGCAGTGTGAGTGCCCCCTGCTGGCCCCTCTAACACCTCTTCCAGCAGCAACCTTAGTTTTTCCCAGGAGGTCTCCTATCCAGGTACTGACCAGGCTCACACCTGCTTAGGTTCAGTGGGATGCCAGTTGGGAGTTGCAGAGTGATATGGCTGCTGGCTTTGGCATATTCACATGTTCTTCTTTTTAATTGTGTTGTTTCTTATGCAGCTGATAAACTCAGAGATGTATCAAAATCTTTGACAACAGGAGTGCTAAAGTATTTCTACCCCTGGTCAAACTGACACATCCTGCAGTGTTTGTTTTGGTGAAAGAAATACTGTACATACAGTAAGTACCTAGAGGCTTCAGGACTGAGGTCTGAGATTCGGCCTAAATTCACTACCTTCTATCAGATCTCTTTTGTTCCAGTTACTGTAGGCAACGTCTTGATCGATCCTATAGTCAATTCATGTTGTAAATCTTTTTGTACCTTGTTTTGTTTATTGCATTTGCAACAGATTTATTTTTGTTCATACCAATACATTAAGTATTCTTGCAATGTGAGTTATTTATTGTTTATTGGTTGTTTTTTAATGTAGGTCGTCTTGCAAGCTATTCCTGCTGGTATATCTGAGTATATTGGAACACCATGCATATTTGTTAGGGAGAAACTAAGCCATCTCTTCCAGCTGTGTGGTGCTGCTGTTGGTTACAGAAGGTGGAATTGTGGATCAGAGTGTATGCCTATTGGTCCTCACTTTGAGGGCATGCCCAGCATATTCAGATAACCACATTTAAGGAAAAGAGACACTGCCCTAAAAAGGTGATTCAGTTTCTACAAGTCTAGAACGTTTCCGTCAGATTCTATGATGTTCAGCAAAATAATTGTACATTATGTAGTTACACTACATGAAATGTGTATAGTGTTGCTTAGAGAGACCCAAATCAATTAACACTGTACAGTATTTATTAAGAAACACAACTGAAAAGACAAAGGTCTTTAGTGTATAATGTGTTCAGGGAAACTGTGCTGGTGACAGTCTAAATGGTTTTAAGGTTGCAAAGTAGCCACGTTAAAGTGCTTCTCTGGATATATGGTAGGGAAGCAGCTCATCCCATTTTCTTTACTGTTAAGCTTCTCTCTGAATGGGTGTTAAAAGGATCAAAAGATCGTTAAGACTTTTCTCCAGTCTCCAAACACCTAAGCCAGGTGATTACAATACAAAAAAGATTAGGAAGGCAACCTCAAAGCCATGGAGAGCATTCTGTGGCAAACTGTGTACAACATCCAAAGTATTATTACCTTTGAAACAAGTTACATCTGGGCCTTAAAAATGTTATTTTTACATGTCAACTCTTAATTCTAGAAACATACACAGTACATGCCTCAATCAAAGTGACACAGTGCAGCACAGGTATTCTTGAATAGCAACTGTACAAGATGCTCAAATGTCTTGGAACAGAGTTTTCAGCACAGCAGCAAAAGGATTTGAACATCACTCTGTCAAAATAATACTCAAACACTGTAAGCATAATGAAGTTAAGAAAGTGAAATATTAGAAACAGAATGAAGCATGGAGATATAAGGTGGTTCTTAATTAATAAAAAACTGTGGGAAACCATGATAAATCAAACTGAATAAATACAGGGGAAAAGGTTGCAAAAGTCAAACTGGCAGGGCTGAGGGGATAAAAATGCTGAAATGCTCCTGAGCCAGATGAATACATTTATCTGATGACTATATCCTGCCACAGAAGCAGTCAATCTATTATAATGGGTGGCATATGTAATTTTTTTTCTGCTCAATGCTATCTCCATCTTCAGTACCTTACCTATATAATCTATGTCTGTAGCTGATGAGAGAAACAGCAAGGTGACAACAGCTTATTTTCTTCATTTTCTGTTTTTACTCAATACATCTAGCTCAAGCCAAATAAATAATCACCCTGTGAGCTGGCAGGTAGATGGTGTTCTTTTCTCATGGCTCAGTGTATATAAAGGAAGAAGCAGGAGTGTTTGTTTTAATTAGCCATGGTTAGGGACAAAAAAAAATCTCTTTGAAAAATGTTGTTTTAAAAGTGTGAATCTTAACAGCTTTTTAACTGGTAGAGGAAGTTGCTCAGAGCAGAGGCTGAGCCCTAAGGTCCAGACAGTGTTAGTTTAAGCTTGGGCAATGATGTTAGCTGACAGAGACCAGGATTCTCTCAATAACAACAGGCAAGTCTTCCCTCAGCTTTGGTATAACAGCACCTCGAACCTTTTGAGCACCTACAAGGTCATGGTGATGTAATTTAGAGATGTTTACCCCTCCTCCAATTGGAAGTGATAGAAGCTGTCTTTGAAGCCCGGACCTCACAAGACTCCTAAACTCCACCTCTTAAATCCTCCTAACCCTATTTTTACCCCTCTGTTTTTGCACTAAACTCAAAATACACTGCCATTGCTGAATTTTGCACACAGCTGCTATCTAAACACTGGTTAAAATTACAGTATAGCTGCTACCCTGTTCCTGTCTCCAAGAATTGTGATGTCTTTTGTAATTTTCTATGTTCATGTTACAGTACGTCATCTGTTGTTTTTTTTTGTCACTGAGGAAACCATGAAAGTAAGCTTTTCATTATACTGAAGTACATATGACAATAAACCTGAAATTGAACTTAGTATGTACAGTACAGTGGAGCACACAGCATGTCAAATGGCAAAAAGCTCTGACAGCCGAATATACCAGAGGAATGTATTCCAACGTCTTCGTGCCCCATGCCCTGTGCCCCTTTTAATTTTATTCTTAATAATTATAATTGTGGTGGTGATGTTTTCTATAAATACTATGCCAATAAAACTTTTTTATACTTATCATCATACTAATACAAGTATGAATAATATTAACACATTTACACAAAGTTTCACTACAGCAACCCAGCAGAGATCCAGCCAACATATCCTGTATAGGAAACTGTTTGTTTTCCCCCCTCCTACCTGCCAACCCCTCAAGTAAAGCCCTTGCTGTGGATCTGTGAATCTTTCACACAGTGTACCGGGCAGAGAGCCTCAGAATTCATTTGCCACATGCTGCCTGTGTAAAGTTCATCTTCCACCTGCCTGCTGCTTTCTGGTTCAACAAGGCCTCGTTTCTCTCAGCAAATATCAGGGACAAAGCTGTCACATGAAACAGATTACATCACAACAGGATGCCCAGAAACGTGGTAAAGAGGTGCCTAACTGCAAAGAGCGAAAAGATGGCATTACAGTATACCTGCTCCTCTCCTGCAGTAAAACACTACAGTACCTAATGGTCAGAAATCAGAGTGCAGAAAACATTTCCTTAAGATGCCATTTGCGATTTATTGCATATATTTAATTTGATCTGAAAAGATAAGATCACTTTATTGGCGATATACACTTTCTTGTATTGTCTTTTCACATACCCCTGCTTGCTCTCCATGAGACACATAGACAGAGATGGAAGCAGTGTCAGAGCGCAGGGTCAGCCATTTATATGGCGCCCTGGATCAGTTGGGATTAAGGGCCTTGGTCAGGGGCCCAATAGAGTACGATTCCTCTGCCGGCTGCAAGATACAAAACGGAAACCTTCCAATCACAGGCCAAGATCCTTAGGAACCGAACCACCACACCGCCAAGTCTTAAAAATACATCACTCTTCTCTCTAACTGCATCACCTACTGGAGCCCCACATACCCATTTCAAAATTACCTCCTAGCAAGTAAGAGCAGATAATTTAATGCTTCTTTGTTAGTTGGAGGCTCCTAAGAAACAAATAAAAATAATTAATATAAGAGAATACACCCATTCATACACCCCAAGTACAAAAAAGTGAGGAAATTAATCTCACAGACCAAGCCCCAGAATTTTATTTCCTAAACATAGTGTACCACATGTACTGTACAACAGAGTTAAAGTGGGCTTTACATTCCTGACAGATAAGAGAAATATTACTGTGTTTACAGTCTGTGTATAACAACAGTATGTACAGTAACTTTCATGAAGTACTGTATGTTGAACTGCTGTCCAGTTCCCTATGTTTATTACGAACTGAGATCTTGTATGCAGTAGCTGCCACATTCTATCAGATATCTTCATTCTCTCATGATTTAGAGAATTAGTCTCTTAGAGAATTTAGAGAATGTTTCTTTTAGTGCAAAACAGAAACTAGAAGCCTGTTGTTTGGCATGATTTCTTAAGGACAAAACAGAGTTCTATTCTAGTTATATATAGAAATGCCTTACTTGCAAATTAAAACAAAAACAGATAGGCTGCTGGTTCACCAAATAGTTAGGCTGTTCAAGAATTTTGAAGGTATAATAATGAAATAAATATATTCTTCTTATTCTAGCTGCCTCCCAAATTCTATAGTATTTAGACTTTCTTAATAAAGTTGTGTTTACAGTAATGAAAGCCATCTAGAACACATACTGTGTAAAAATGAAAGCTTCATATTAGTACTTCCCTCAGAAGAATCACAACTAAGTGTTCCCCTTGTTACAAGAACCTATTTCTGTAACGAACAGTTCTTTCCGGACCCTATGCGGACGACACAATCCGACGAAGTGGGGGAACACTGGGGAAACGTCATGCAGGAAAACGGGGCTGAAGACAGGGGGGCGTGTCCAAGGTGCGCTGGTGCACGGGGGAGGTGTGGCCGAGGCGAACAATCCAAGAGTAATCCTTATGGAAAATCCAAAACACACGAGTAAGTCCAAAACCAGGAGATCCATCAGAACAAGAATTAAAAACCACGAAGACCGGGTCGGAACCGGCGGACAGGGACAAGGAACAGGGGTTAAAACCTTAACGGGACCAGGCGCTTCCTGGTCCCGGACTCGCACGATATGGAAATCAGATGCAGAGCCCGGAAGAGCGTCAGCGCCTGGCTTTTAAGGTGGGCAGGGAATGGGAAACAGGTGCAGAGAATGAAGTCTTTAGTGAAAGGGCTGGAGCACCCTTAAGGAGGGGGGACTATAGTCGTGACAATTTCATTTCTAAACAGACCTGCTACTGTACTGTACCTTCTCAAAACTCCCATGAAAATAGTTTGAGAAGCCTTCAACACAAGCATGGTGGTGACATTGCGAGATTGCTCCTCTTATATTCTTTATAACCCGAGTACTGATTACAACACCTTTGTGTTTCTTGAGCGCTGCCCTGACTACCGATGTGTTTAAAATTAAGAGAGTTTCTTTTCTCCGCAAAGGAATATATGCTGCATTGCAAGTTAAAAGATTAACCAGGGGGATTAGACTGCTCGTTTCAGATTCAACACACAGCGAGTCTGAATGGTCTTAGTGAACCCAATCAAAAAGTTTGCTTGCCTGTACAGCCCACATATAGAAATTGGGAGACCAGATCATCGATCTATTCTCCCCTGGAGGCACAGTAATAAAGGTATAATGTTAACCATATACAATTGAGGCACAAAGGAGGTCAAACAGTCAAAAGAACAAATGTAGGATAGCAAGAGGGTCAGTATAATTCACTGTTGATATAATCTTTGTCTTGATACCATTAATTTTATATCCCGAGATACTATCAAATTCATTAAGAGCTGAGAGGACATTGATTGAGCAGAATTAGTTATCATTACTATGATACAGTACCATCAGCTCAGAACATTACTTATTATGATTTTTGCACCCTATACTGGAAAGGGGATATCCTTGAGAGCACCTCTGCTCAACCTGAATGGCTGTGATGATGACATTAGTTAAGGCTGAAACTTTAGGTAATGTTACATTAGCTTAACCCATTTGATAAAATGGGTTAAACTAGCTAATTTAAAACAAATACTTTAAGTATTTTAAATATACTGTGTACAGTATTCCCATTCCAAACGATCAAATGCTTATTCTGCACCCATTTAATTGAGTAGTACATCATATTAAAAAGTCAAAATGTGTTTTGAAAGCAGTTATACCCATGATAAAGCCTATTTGATCGTGATCAATAATGCATATTAAGAAAGAGTTTCCAGTAACATTTAGTTGGAATTTTTAAGATTCGCAATAGACATCCTAAGCCAGTATTAGCTATTTATATTTAGGTCAGTTTCCAAAAGGTAATGTGAATTCTAGGATGTAGAGCACTTCATCAAGCACTTGGAGGAGGAAATACTGAGGTGTCGTCACATACTGTATCATAATCCTTCCAGTTGAGGAGATTTTGGTTTAAATTAGGTGAGAAAATGAAACAAAAATAATACATTCCATCCCAAAACAAATGTGAGACAGGGACAAATCTGAAGCTATTCTGTTTAATGAAAAATCTACCATCTGCTTCCAGACTTTAATCTAAGCAAATATTCCGGAGTAGTAAGATACCGTTCTCACACAGGGGGTTATTAACATGGGAGATTTGAGCAATTTTAGGGTTCAAAGCAAAAGTTAACTTTTGACGAATTAATGAAATTAATGAAAATTAATTTGTTCCATTTCCCCAGAACTGTATTTAATAATATGATATCTGACTCCACTGGTGCATATGGTTTATAAGTGCTTAAGCACAAATGTTAATAGTGAAAAATTCAGTCATAAACCTCTCTACCATTATACTCATGTTGGGTATTCAGAATTCAATACATTATTCTGTGACAATTAATAGTGAATAACTTCCTCCTCAAACTCCGTTACCATTCCACAAAGCTCCAACTGAGCTGGCTTCAGAAGCAAATGTTTTCTGGCTAATTCTTCAAGCTACTCTTACTAACTGCTTATCAAGGAATTACAATTGCCACGTTTTAATCATTGCAAACCTTTGCTCATAAGGTAAGGGTGTTTCATCAGATCCGAACCTAGTCTACAATACTTCACTAACGCTCACCATGTTCCACAATTGAGGATTCTGTTTCCGTGCTCTGGGGCTTTCCTTTTCTTCCCCTGCCATGCACTCATTCACTTCTCTGGAGCCATTTGTTCTAAACCTCTTCATTCCTTGGTCAATTTGAAAATGCTGCTAAAGCTTCTATCAAATGACCCATGAAGCCTCGGATCTTCTTGCCTGCAAATTCACTACCGCTTGCCGTACCTTTTTCCCTCACCTTCATTCCTGTTTCTCAGACCTGCCTTTTAGCTCTCAAGAAACAATCATGTACAGTACCACCTCAAAAGAAGCAAGACAAATTTGTCAGGTCAAGGCATTTATATTCACTAGTTCAAACTCGATTCCATTATTTGAGTTTTCAAGTTTCTTTATTCTTACTACTCCCTACGTTCATCCCAGTCAGCCATGTTGTCCAACCCCCTTGTGTATCCACGAACCAGCAAGTTGTTACTGTTACTGAACACTGGGGCTGCAGTATGCTAACTAAAGCCAGCTTCAGTGTTGATCACATTTGGCCTCTTTTTTAGGATCAGAGCGGTATCTTCTGCAACCAATCACAAAATACCCACCATCTACAACATCAAGCTCTAAGCAGGTGGTCTACCAAAGCTTAACTCACATATGGTATATTTGAATCAAGCCAGCCAAAGTGTGTGAATATCAAACCCTGTCACTAAGAATCCTGCATTATTTTTATGGGGCTCATTTTGGGGGTTCCTTTATCCTAATCCTTACAGTTAGAAAGCTTTTCTTTCAGCTTGGTGAGTTACATCAAAACTCTAATACATGTCATATCCAGAATCTAACCAAACTGCAGAAATAAGAGTAGGAGGAGAATTGAATTGAGTATGGGGAGATGTACTGTACATGCCTAACCTGCTCAAAATTCAAAGCCCCAGTGACTGCCGTAATTCAGGATATGTTTAACGCTTACTCAGTCTCTACCAAAAGCAGGAGTATTTATGACAGTAATGGGCTGGTTTCTAGGGTTTGAATATGCCAGGTGTACAGTATGTGGAAGATTTTATAGCGTGGCTGGGTAAATATGTGTAGCAACATAAAGGCTCTTGAATGTGGTTGCATTTAGGTAATTGAACTGTATGGTACATCCAACAAGGCAAGAAAACAGATAAAGATTAACAAGAGAAAGGTTTCTGTACCGTATGTACAAGGTGACACAGTTTTTGAAAAACCTAATGATTAATGAGTTGGCAATAGCCGAATGGCTTACATACTGTATGTATCATACTGTATCTAGAAAAGTAGCTTGATTTCAACAATCCCTTGTTTTACAAGTGTGCATAACTAAATCTGGAGACACCTGTGTGCTTTGACTCAATCTGGAGTATAAGTAGATAAAGATAAACTATGACAGAATTCTGTGGTGTGCCCTGAATCTCTCTCATCCTAGCGTTAATCCCACATCAGCAGGGTCTGCTTGTCGGCACCATTTGGCAGTTTGAACCAAATCTTTGAGCTGACATTGCCATTAAATGCGACCGAGAATACTCCAGCCTGCTGTCAGAGTGGGGGAGGAGAACAAAGTAATGTAGCCAAATCATTGAGGGGGATTATTAGGAGGCATGGGAAATTTAGCCAGGATGCCAAGGTTACACCCCTACTCTTTTCGAGAAACACCCTGGGATTTTTAATGACCACAGAGAGTCAGGAACTTGGTTTTATGCCTCATCTGAAAGACAGTGCTTGTTTACAGTATAATGTCCCCGTCACTATACTGTATACCCACATGGGCCACAGGGTGAGCGCCCCCTGCTGGCCTCACTAACACCTCTTCCAGCAGCAACCTTAGCTTTTCCCAGGAGGTCTCCCATCCAGGTACTGACCAGGCTCACACCCGCTTAGCTTCAGTGGGTTGCCAATTGTAAGTTGCTGGGTGACATGGCTGTTTTGATAGATAAATGATTCTACACCGACACTGCCAGCTGCAACAGGTGTACCAATGTTTGTTATCTTTGAATAACATTTTTCAAGTGTAGATGCCACCCAGCTACAGTTTTGTGAAATCCATTAGTTATGAAGAACTATGGACTGATGAAAGGAATTGGATTCAGTTGGACATGGTAAAAACTATATTTGCATTTCACCTCCTACAACGACACATCAAGTCTGCAAGATTTTTAAAGGCATAATCTGCTCAACAGCTTGTGGCAGCAACAATAATAGGACAGAATTAGTAAAGAAGAAGTGAGAAAATGACATTTTCAGGAAGATTTTCAGCATTATTGTTAATAATAATAATCCTATATATTTTATGATATGTATCTACATCCAGGGAGAAGTACAGGATTGTTTAATTGTTAAGTTACAACACCACATGTATATTACATATTATTTCATATAGGAAAAAAATATAATAGAACAGACAAGAATGTGCAATTAATAAATAATACAAAATAAGTACATGTATATGAAATACAGTACCTTGTGTTGAAATCCTTAACTGTCTCTTTCAATCCTTTATTTGACTTACAGTACAAAAACAGTCAGACTTTGGTGAGGAGAATTTGTGATGTACAGTAATTATAGAGTGTTTTGCATAGTGTATTCTATGATTTAATATATGCTTTTTGTAACCTTGAGTGAGACTGCATGTCTGTGGATCATGTTACTATTGGCTGGTTTCACAAGCTGTGGAGTCTCATGAGATCTAATTTGCATGTCAGCTGTAGCTAAGAGGCTACATGTAGGTTTAACAGTTTTTTTACTACATCAACGTCTCACCTCTTTTCAAGCTATGACCTCATGTTAAAATGTTTTTAGGTTAAAGTAGTAGAAAAAATACAGTCTATATGTACAGTATGTTGGTGGAGTCTGTGTCCCTGACTGGAAGGGAAGCCATTGATGTCCCTGTGATGTTTCAAGAAGGAGCAGAATAGCTGGTTCAATTTGGTAGAGACTAAAAATAAATTTTGAGAGCCAACCAAAAAAGAGGAAAAGAGGCAGGTTCACAGGACAGGTAACAGTTATTGTTTGCCTATACACTTCCTAAATGGTTTGAAGTTTTAGTGAGTTCTATCTATTATAAGGCGAAACCTCACATGACAGATACTGGAAAATACAGTTCTTTACAAAATGGGCATAATGATTTTGTTGTTGTTTTTCTTGTTTGTGTAAAGAAGTGTATACACATTCTCAGTAGTAGAAATAAATGGTCTTATTCATTTGAAAAAAAAGCATGTAAAACATGAAGCAGACAAGGACTATCTGACACATACTGTATACTGAAAAACTCTGCTTCTTTGCTTGTTAAATTAAAAAATAAACTGTTATTGTCCTCTTTCCATCCTCTTGCTTTTCTGATTCAAGAGTATCATAATAACATCTATACTGCAAATTGTATATTCAAATATAGATAAAAAATATACTGTAAAGTTCCTGTGTTATGCAAACCTTTTGACCACAGATACAGAGTCTGGTTTTGAGAACCTGGAAAGTTGTAAATTCTTAAAACTTTCATAAGCACTAATCTAGAACAATGCCTGTTTATTTACCTTGGTTGCAGATCCTTTCAATTATAACCAGGCCTGCTTTCATCTCAAATTTGAGCTCGTTTGCCCTTCACAAATTCCATTGGGTTTCAATTCTTCTCACTTCAGGGAAACCCAGCAGTTCTCACATTTGATTTTCAGCTTCCTCCAATGAGTCCTATAATGTTTCTACAGCATTTTACAGAATCTAGATTATCTTCTGTCAAAATACTGTATTAATAATCTTTTGTTAAGTCCCCAATTATATTTTAGTCAAAGTCCGTTCATTTTGGCCTTGATGTTGGTTGGTATTTTCTTGAATATTTGTGTTACTTTGTCTTAAGTTATTGGGTGCTTTGAAAAATTGCAATGCTGTTTATTCATCTCTTAATAAATAAATAGTGAATGTTGTGAGGCGATCTTTCAATTCCAGCACGAGAGGGCAGTTATAGTTGTAGGTTTTACTTTTTAGCACAGCTCTTAATGACTAAGTTGAATTCATATTTAGCTTTAATTTAACAACTCTTTCCAGTATTAAAAGTGCTGCTGACATGGTAATTTCATCCTCAAGCTCTCGCACTGTTTATTAAATCTTGGTAACAAAATTAATAAATTGACATTATAGAAAAATTTCACAAATTTCAAAATAAGCACAAAATCATGAATTTTGTGAAAGAACTGTAAGTAACCATATTGTTGCAAACTCACATTCACGTTTCCAAAAGTTGCGATGTTCTGCAGCCCTTCCTGCTCACTAGCCACTGTAATGACTTATATAATGTGATGTACAAACGAATAAGTACAGGTTTTGCAGCAGACATTTCACCACAGAAATGCTCCAACATGATCTGCAGGCAGAGTTAACAAGTAAATTGTATTTGTCGGCAAAACCTGCTTGAAATCGAGAGCAATATTTATGTTGGATTGAAAGAGATGTACAGTACAGTATACAGAAGCCTGCTTCTTTACAATGTACAGTAACAAGGCTACATCACGTCACCGAAGTTTTGTGGTCTTGAGCTGAATTGCAGAATCATCTAATTTGTGAAGTAAATTGGAGGTTACTGTGTACAATTTATGTTTATTCAGGTTTGAAATGCACTAATCAAAGCTGATTCTTTCTAACCCCAAACCCTGAACTATAACCCCAAACTATAAAAATAGCATTGCAGTTCCCCTTTAAAGAAACATATTGAACAAGAAACCTCCAGGACTAGAATTGAGCAGCCTGTCTTCAGAAGTTCAGTAGTTCCAATTTTCTGGAGCATAACTTTCTGTGTATAGATCTATTTCTATTTATACAGTAGTTCTAGTTCTATTATAGATAGTCTGCTCCACGAAATCCACAGAGTCACATCCCCATGCCTTGTCCTTGTGGCTCCAATGTCTTCTGGCTTTTGTTCAACATTTGTTATCGAATACGTACTGTACAGTAAGTGAACCCCAACGATATTTCAAATATGCAAAAGCATTTTTAGTAGCAATTCTTCAAGGGCAAAAAAAACTATTCAAAATGTGTAATTGATCACATAATTTTTAATTGAAATAATGACTCAGTTTAGGAATTGAAAGTCAAGTTGAAGCAAAATTAGCAGATATCTGGGGTGAGAAGTATAAGGTTTGGAAAGCTCTTGCACTTCAATAAAACACTGTAAATGAAAACACACCAGTCTTTGATACCACAGAAGCTTTGTTTGAGAATTTTTTGGTAAATGTTGGATCATATCACAAACACAATTCACAAGGTGCAAGTACCTTGTATACCGATGAATAGAATATTCCCGGTGAAATTTGGTATTTCTTTACACTGGAAGAGCAGTCTGGTCATATAGTCTGGGGTGGAGCAGTGGCTCTGTGGCTAAGGATCTGTGCCTGTGACTGGAAGGTTGCCGGTTCAGCTGGCAGAAGAATCCTACTCAGTTGGGCCCCTGAGCAAGGCCCTTAACCCCAACTGCTCCAGGGGTGCTGTACAATGGCTGACGCTGTGCTCTGACCCTAAGCTTCTCTCCCTGTCTGTGTGTCTGTGTCTCACGGAGAGCAAGCTGGGGTATGTGAAAAGATAAATTCCTAATGCAAGAAATTGTACAGGGCTAATAAAGCATCATTATCATTAAATGTAAGTTTCAGGTTAATCTCAAAGATTGCTACTTGGAACTGCAATAACAAATACTGTAAACTTTTTAACCTAATGAAAGCAAGGAGAAATAGGGTGTTTTTTACAACAGCATCAAATAATGCAATTGTTCTCAGAATGGGGTCCAGAAATAATATATAAAGTCCTTACAAAAATAAGACATTTTCAGAAAGGCAGACTTAGGTCCTGCATAAACATGGGACCTTTTGAACTTTGTATTATGAAACAGATTAAATGTCTAATAAATGTAGAGACTCAGTTATTCATCCCCAGTTGACTAGTTCAAGACTAGTTCAGAAATGCATGTTAAACCTTAGCTTCAACATTCAATCCATCTGTTCACAGCATTTTCTAAAATCATTACTTCCTGCTGATTTCATCTTTGCATTCAACTACCATGCTGTCATTTTAAACTACCGTAGGACACCAAGTGTCAACAATGAAACGTATAGAACATCTAATGCAATCCAATCATACATCAGTTTGTCTAGAGTTTTACCTAGCTTTGTGTTTCATCAGCAACAACCAACTTAACACATTTTCTTTTTTTTTCTTGTTACCTGCCTTTAATGATTTAATTAAAACCTGCATTTGACTGGGTTTTTGTAAAGACCATTCTCAATGTGCTGAAATGCCTGCACTGAATTCATTATTTTAAAGCTGGTCTAATTGAAAGGCAAAATGCTGACCTTGGAAGAACATCTACCTGCACAGCATTGACCCTGGTCTCCTATCAGCTCTCAGGCTTCCAGTGACCCAGAGTGCTCTGGGGAAACCCTGAAAAGCCAGTACAGTAATTAGGATCCCGTTAGCCATAACCCCTACTGGAAATCCTTATCCAGCAAATTTAATATGTCCTTGAACAATGTAAGGCCACTAACAGGGGCAAGGTGGGTGGTTGCTTAATATAGCATACTTAGCATATTTTAATCTTCATTTTCACAAGTTATTAAATGCTCAGTTTGTCTTTTTTTCTGGCACCACTCTACCATGTTAAGGACTGGTCTTTTTATTTCTATGTATATTAAATATATGAAATACAACATTCAAATGCATCAGACAATCAAGTCCATATTCTATGCTTTAAATTGTCTATTTATTAGCATAATTTTGTTAAACCATAACTTTTTATTTTATTTACACATTTAAATGGCTAGCTACACTATGTACTGTAAATCCAGAAAGAAAAGGAAAGTTATACGTACAGTATAAACCATTGCATGACATTAATACTGTTACTGTAACATGACATTACAATTTTTGTTTTGAAGAACCCTACAAAATGTTTTTTAAAAGATCCTAATCTCTTCCGACAGGAACAGAGTAGAATTTGTGAAGATTTAATATACTGTAGGTACCAAAATGTACTAAAATCACCTAAACAGCTACTGTACAAGCTTGACAAGAAAACGACAACAAGATAAAAGAAAGATATTTGAGTGGGGAGCTGCATCAGTGTGCATTGGCTGCCAAGGAACTAGTGAAGGTTAACATGAAGCTGAAAAATAGAAGAAACACAGTCTTTCAGCTGTAGGGTCTTGTCCAGGCATATATGAGAGGTAGTAAAGAAGCAAGAATTAAAACAAGTGCTTCATATTCTCACCAAAATGCCATGTTTCACTTTTCTATTTTTCAGCGTGGAATTTACTTTAACATAAAAGAAAGTTCCGCATAACAATACTCAGACAAGGCAATGAAAGTTATTGTACTTCTTTAGGCTGAAAGAAATATGTGTTTTGAAAAAAGTATTTATCTTTTGTTAAAGCTGCACTTTTATTTGAGCTGGTGACTCTCAATCACTTTAGGTCATTTCAAGGCATGACGGAGAAAAAAACCTTGAAATACAGAAGGTGAAAGACAAAATCATGAACTTTGAACTTTTTGTGTAAGCTATTTCCATTGCATAATGCCCTCATCATGAAAGGTAGTCTAAGGTTTGCTATTATAATTGTAATCATAATCATCCAACCTAACCTTGATCTGGTAGAAATCATGGGACAGTTCATGGAAAACTGGAATAGTTTTGAAAGTTTTTACTCACAGGGTATGGCAGAGTGCAAGAAGCTACTCAGCTAAGAAAGCTGATGCCCTGGCTTTTTTCAAGAAATAAAAAAATGGTAATCTCAGATGAATTGGCTACTAACAACTAAACAAGATACACAGGCCAAATGGTATCCACTAACCTGTGACCTTTCTTATGTTATTATCTGCATTGTTCTGGGTTCAGTAAAAGCTAAGTGAGATTTCATTTTAAGAAATTAAGATGCAAAACCTCTGTAGAGTAACAATATAGTAAAAACACAACTGAAGTCAAAAGAAAAACAAAAACATATTGAGGTGTTTGAAGGGTTAAAGCCATTTGCAAAATTAATTGGCCACAAAATTACACATCTGTTTCCTGTCTGTTTACTGGCAAAATCCCCAAAGAAATTAATCATGTCTGGCAGGCTGAAATGGCATGCAAAAAAAGTCCTTTCTTCTGCAGATGTGAAAAAAACTGGGATGCCAGCACTTTCCACCCTTCTTTGGAATGGTGTGGGAATGAACTGAACTCTTGTTCAAATGAAAGCTCTCAGAATGCTTTCAAATGCATTGGTTATTTGCCTGTTTTATACACTACCTTCCCTTTTCTGCACGGGTATCTATTTTGCAGCTCTCTGTCTTTTTATGCTCAGGTCTGAACACAATCGTCACTGTATACAGGCCATCAGTACTGCACTGCCAAAGCTGGAAAAACACAAGGTTAACCACATTCTCAACAAAAAAATAAATTACTCTGCTTGTCTACAGTAGGATACGATACTAAAGCACCTCACCTGCTTTGCAAATTTCCAGAAATTAAGTTTCAAACTAAACTGCTACTGATCATTACATGTTTATCCCCATTTCCACCCATTTTCTAACAGCTTCATCCAATTCAGAGCTTGAGCCTATCCCAGTAAGCAATGGGTGTATGGGATGGGATACACCCAGAATTGGATGTAAGTGATGCGATACACCCAGAATTGGACAGATCTTTGGACTGTGGGCAGAACCTGGAGCATCCAGATGAAACCCAAATACAAGAAGAACATACAAAATCCACATAGACAGCACCACAGGTCTAGAATTGAACCCAGGGCCTCAGCTCTGTAGGGCAGCAATACTAACCACTGTGCCACCCCTAGTAAAGATCATGAAAAAATACTTAAAGCATTTCATCCATATTTGTAGCATTTTTTAAAAGTTTCTCATTGTACCATTGAATTCCTCCCTCTGTGAATATAATTAGTTTTTGCAGAATTTTCTAACTTAATTTTTTTTCAACAAAATAATCTAGCTTTCTAGATTGGTTCTTTAATAGAATCATTTTTATAGACTACAAGAAATAAATGGGGAAAACTTAGGAAATACTGTATCTCCATTAAAGCTGTGATCACTGGCATGGTGGTAGGGTGGTTAACATGATTGCTGCACAGCTTCAGGGTCCTGGGCTTGATTCCATCTCGGGGCTCCTGTGATGCCTGGTCAACTGCAACATTTTATTATTTTGTTTTATTTATTTTATTATTTAGTTATTGCCTGGATCTGATGGAGACACACATACAGTATCTAGATCACTGAGAACCCAGCAGAATTGATCACAAACTCATCATCTTTTTTTTAGGGGGGAGGGGGCACTGCGGCCTACAGAGATTTATTTATTTTCTGCTACTAGGAGGATTTATTTTAGTTTCCTACTGTATGCCACACAGTCTGCAGTAGCTGTAAAATATTACCCATGATATAATGTATATAATAATATAATGTATAATGCTGTGAAGTTCTCTGTAAGAAACTTCAGAAGGGCTCTGTAGCGAACAGCGCATAAAGACTGACGGACAGATGGACTGATTGTTTTGAGTTTGCTGTCTCTCCCCATGCACACATGGATTTTTGTTGGGTGCCCTGAATGACGTGTTACAGGTTAGGTTTGATTGGTTAGTAAGTTGCTCCTTACTAGGGTTACCTAGATCTGTGGCTCTTCATCTGACATTTCAAGGGGTGTTATTCAGTAGTGGCTGTGGAACTGTGGAGAAATAAACTAAAAGTGCATGATGGTTTCCTCCAGTTTTGACCTTTCTGATGTCCTGATTAAAAATCTTATTTGGACACAAACATTTGTGCTTTAAAATACTGGTGCAGCACAGAAATTCATATTAATAAGACAATGCTAATAATGAGATAGTTACTTCACAGCAGGGAATTAAATGATCTTGATCTGCTTTATTGGTCTTCCATGATGTTTTTTCTTTGCCATTTTCCAGCTATTGTTCTTTTGTATTTAATTTCTTGTCCTTTTATGCTGGCATTGACTTCATTATAATGGGCATAATAAAGGAATGGCTGTATTTCCTTTGTAAAGCTGATAGGAAGAAAAATGACAGATACATTTCAAATGAATACTCTTTATAAATTCCCCATAAAAAGGTCTTAAAATGAGATCAAATGTTTTGCAAGTCCTTGTAATCTTATCTCCAGAGAGACCCACTAGGCTGAGAAAAAACAAATGAGCACTGAATTCCAGTTAATGTGCTGTTAACCCTTGATTAGGTTGTTCTTTTACAAAGTTGATTTTGTTGAGTTATTTGAGCATCTGAAACCCACCATTACCATTAACATGCATTTCTTGTATTAGCCAGGCATGAAAAAGTTGAAAATGTTATATACAGTACATATTCTATAAATATTTTGGATATATGAAATTAGAGAATGATAAAGTTAATTATGATTTTCAAACTAAAAATGAACTATAATTACTTTTATTATAAATCTGTAATGTTAACTAACACATTACAATCTTGACAGTTTTACAGTATCATTGTTTGTGAGACTGCCCAAGAGGAAGTATCACACTGTCTCAAGACAGACATACTGTAAGTATAGGGCTTTAATGTTGCAAATTCCTCAGCTCCTGGGAAGGACATACGGTATATCATGAAAAGAGCAGGGAAATTAGTTTTAGCTAATGAAGACTACTCTTCACATTTCACTATACAGTATATACACTTTTGAGGGGGTTTGTGAAATGGGTACGATTGATAATAGAAGAGGTTGAGTAAGAACATACTAGAAAGCTGATGGGAAGCTCCTTAGCAAATTCTGCATGTGGTGATGATCCAGTTGAGATTTTGAGAAAACTTCTTAAGAGGGTGTTGGTTAAATTTTCTTTAAGGACAGTAAGTTACACATTAACACAAAACAGTCTCAAAGGCTGCATAAATGCAAAGAAATGGTTATTTAATATACTTTTTTTTCTTTTTGTTTTATTGACCAGTTATACACCCATCAGGCATTACATTTATACTTGTGTCTGTTTTTTTCTCCATTGATTTTTCAAGCCCATCCTCATGTAACCTCCATTGATACTACAGCAGTCAAATAAAGCATTTTCTACATAATATATCATATTTATATCTGATTCAAATATCAGATATCTTCTGTGACTTAATATACATTTATCTGTTGAAACTGTTCATGTTTCATTCCTAAATTATACAGAACAGCATAAATAATTTTATCGTTCCTGGAAGAAATGTATTCCTGCTATTCCAATGATGTTTTGTGATTTAAGTTCTTTAAGTTATGTAAGTATATAAATGTATGACAGAGAAAATCAAAATGGGTGACATGAAAAAATCTTATCTTTACAGGAAAGAAAAAGATTCAATTTTAGATTAATGTGAATGAGAAAGACTATATCTTCCAATCAAATATGTAACAATGAATGACAATGATATGATTTTGGCTAATCCACCTGGTTTTTACTGTTACAATAGAAACATGCCTTTACATCACTTTTACAGCAAAGAAATGGTACAATATCACCTGCAATGTTCTTCATCTACATGCAATTATAATATGAATAGTATCCTAACCTGCCTTGTTAAAATTTCAGTTTTGACAGCTATAACCTTTTAGGATCTGACAGTTAATTTCACCAGTCCAGTCATAGTTTATGCTGTGCCAGCAAAGAAATTCAGAGGTAGCATAATAAGCTATTCAGCAGTAATTATGAGTATGCAACGCTTTTGGTGAATTCAAAGTTCCCCAGGTCTAGTTTGTCTTCCAGTATTATGGGTCTAAAACACCAGTACAAAGCACTGTCAGACTGCAGAAAGTTACTGTATATTAATTGTATAACACTAGACATTGTATACAGTATGTATTTGTAACGGTTGCTAAACTTAACTCCAAAAGCTTTATAGTACTGTACTCTACCATTAGAAGAACTACTGGAGAAATAAGCGTAACAGTCCACAAGAGAAGAAATGGTAGCAATAAAAATACTTAGTAAATAATTTATATAGGCATTTGTTTTAAAATTAAATTGGCAAATTATAGGAAACAAGACCACTTATAAACATTTCACTGATAATTTATTTTTAATAGTTTTCCTGCACTTTAAAAAGAATGATATAGTGTTATCGTAACAACTGTGAAAATAAAATTAAGAAACATTGGAAAGAGATGTGATATGGTAATTAGAAAGATATGGCATTTTTCAGATTCTCATCTGCAGTATATCTATTTGTGGATAATGAAATCTGGACACAAGGTGGGCGATATTTAATGTTTTTCTTGCATACACTCCTCCAGCATGCCCGATTGTAAGAGCCTTTGTCATCTGATGTGTTGTGAGCTCCCTTAGCTCTTTACAGCAGCAGTTATCTTCATCTGGAGGAGTGAAGCATCTTTCACTGTGACTACTGAAAACCTACTGGCGCCCAGGTTCTCCCTGAGTGTTCAGTTTTATGGCAAGTCAAGGACACCTTGCCTGACTCACACTTTCCCTTCCGTGGCAGCGAAAAATTGAAAAATCCATATCAACTACCAGCATAGCACAGTATTCCAAAGGGTTGGTGAACACCCTCGTCACATGGGCTCTGCTGAGGTCTGTCAGAAACGTTTAGTTCACTTAACAGTCATTTTTAATTTATTTAACAGACTTAAATAAATTAATCTCTGCATTAGTTGTTTCATGTTTGTCTTACCTATTGTG
Organism: Lepisosteus oculatus; assembly: GCF_040954835.1. NCBI lineage: Eukaryota > Metazoa > Chordata > Actinopteri > Semionotiformes > Lepisosteidae > Lepisosteus > Lepisosteus oculatus. Next base: position 13,789,986 of record NC_090720.1, read on the forward strand.
GATCCACACTCTTGTCATGTTGTGTCAGAATTATAGAGCCAGTCTCATTTATAGAGGCCCCCAGTCTATCATGATGAACCAGTGGTGGAGCTTTGATTATACAACCTGGCATTCATGGTGCAGCAAGTTAGCCAGTGTTTTATCTTTTCTACAGTGGGGTTTCTGTGGTACTCCTGTTGCTAATTTATTTGGAACTGCTAGTCTTGAAAGACTGCAGTTAACTTAAATATTCTGTTTTGTTCTTTTCTTTTTGTAGATTTTTGTACAACTAAGTAAAAGAGAAATCTAGTGTAAAGCAATTCCCAGCATAATCATAATAAATGGATGGTGTTTAGAAAATGGTCCTTCTAAAGTGCTTCTAAAGAACCCGTTGATCTGATCTGCAAATCTTTGAAACTGCAGCATGTTTAATATACAAGCAAGGCACGGATATATACTGTAGATATAATCTGATTTCAAGAAAGCTTTTGGAGGAAGTGGTAATTCAAGTGTATGCATATGAGTTAAGAATTTCTGGTTTACAAGTTCTCTACACACAAGAGCAGTATCATTTGTGAGGGGTAAGAAATTAGTAATGTATCAACAAGAGTAAGTGTTCTGATCTGTACTGACATCTGTTCTCCTTAATTCATATTAATGACCTAGACTAAGTAATGATGAACAAACTTGTCAAATTTTGGGATGACATTAAATTAATGGGGGGTAGCTCTGAAAGCAGTAAAGGACATTTGAAAGGACTATCAAAAGACTCTATCAAAAACTAGGGAGATAAATTAATGATGGGACTGATTTCAATACATTTGCACCAGTGTAATTTCTCCTTTGTTCTCTCTCCTTTGTTCTCTCAAATATAGTCTATTAATCCCAAAATTACATGTAAGTGCTAATATTATTTTATTTTTGTTATTGACACCTATTTTTGTTTCAGCCTTACTATAACTCAGAAGATTTCTATAAGATAACGTATTTGCTCCTTTTTGCACCTTTCAGGGTTCAGGTACAGTTAGTCAAAGAGAAAGCCACAGTGTCTTGAAAAGCTGAAGGCTTAATGCTCAGTTTGGGGAAATCCTACTTCAGACACAACGTCCAGAGGTGAGTAATTACAATAATCACAGGACTTTGAGGACAAGCTATTGCTGAATTTAAAACCCCACTGTCATGGATGGAATGGACAAACCGTGGAGAGGCAGGAGAGTGGAAAAAGACCCATATGCGTAACAGCGGAACGGGGAAAAAGCCTGGGCTCAGCAGATCAGGAGTCGAATAGAAACCAATGCACTCAGGCAGCAGACATTGGGCGGCCTGGATGCTAGGCGGGTTTCAAGACATCCGAACGACAATGCTGAGCGAAGCAGAATAAGTGACCAGAAATATATAGCCCCAGAGAGAGAGACACCAGAAGGAGAACAAAGGACAGGAAACTAGGGACAGGACAGAGTAGGACACCCACAAGGAAATGAATAGGTCAAATCCAATCATGATTTAAAACTCAACACAGAAATTAGGTTATGACACAGATCATAACGGTAATGAATTATTGGCCCATTATGGAAACAAATGGAATACACTTCTTTAAATTAATAGCTGTGGGTAAATTGAATGTAGTGGAAGTTTCTGAATTTTCTGATCTTTCAATACAAAGCTCAAGAACCAGTCAATTACTAGCAACAAAAAGAACACATATGGGTTAAATGTCTAGTGTTAACTTTATAGGATCTTTGCAAATAATGAAACCCAGATGGGACATCCAAAGTAAATCTAAGTCATTCCATTCCTTCTCCATTTTAACAAAGAATTTGTGTCCATATTCAAATGAATAAGATCACTGTAGTAGGAGGGCATCTGCACTTATGGATTTGGGAACTGATGTTAGCTGGTTTGAGCACAGCTATAAAGATGCTGACACTTTGTAGGGAGTGTCTACATCACCCCTTGTCACCATGGCATCACTGGCCTATCCTTGAACATTTATATTTGTATAGTTTCCTAGCCAGGTGGTTGAGGCCCAAATCGCAGGCTCTTTCAAGTAGTTGCAGGGTGAAATGTTGCATTTATTCAGTTTGTAAGATATTAAGCAGTCAAGATGGGCCAAATAGCCTCCTCTCGTTTGTGGACATTCTTATAGTGTTGTACTATAAGAACGGTACATTATACAGAAAGAAATTAGTAAGAAGACTCCAAATGTCACAGTTACTGCAACTGTAGAACTGTAGATAAATAACTGCAGACACTGTGTCTTAACTGCAAACAATAGATCTATTTCCAGAAATCCTGTTGGTCTTTTTAAACCATAACGTGACACATGTCTGCCAGCTGCGTGCAAGAAGTGTCTTGCTGGAGAGAAAATGCTGAGTGATTTTATGATGAAGGGACTCCAAAAGCATAAATTCACACCTAGACACTGGATTCCAGCAGTAACAAAAGAGAAGACAGAAAAGAAAAATGCAATGTACAGTAGCTTAAATGAATACATTCAAGAAATGTGAAGAACACGGAGAAACCTGACATGATAAAACCTACAAATCTCACAGCAAATGCAGGAAATGCAAGTACTGTTAAGCACTGTGATGTAGAACAGTTGCATACCTTGCAATTTCAGATGGTTAAGAATAAAGGAAAAAAACAGTTCCTTGTTTTCTAAGATTGTCTACATCTTTCAGGTAACTTTAGTTATAGAAATGCTCCTGACTGACAGAACCTATGATTCTCACATACAGTATAACACCGGGCCAACATAGAGTATCCTGATCTATTCAATGACACTTGCCAAGCTCACATTCACCTACTCATTTAAAGTAGACCCAGATGTGATGCCTATTATGAGATGACCAAACAAAATCAAAATTGTAATGTAACATAAAGTAAAAACAGAAATGGGCATGATGGCACTTCTAGGTCTCAAAATGTCTGTATCTGAGCCTACATGATAGGAATTATCAGTTGGCAACTCACAAGACATCAAAACTGTACTTTCATATACTCACAGGTTCATAAAGAATTAATGCACCCAATGCATCCTATGAGCATTGTTTATGAAGTAGCTGCATACATTTCAAAGTCAACAACATTTTATGTATTAGACAGAAAGAGCTTTTTCTGGCAAATAACCTGACTGCACTGAAGACGATGTTCATCAGTCTTTTCAGAACATAGATTCCTCAGGGTGCCTCTTGGAAATCAATTCAGTATCTGAAGTTTTTCAGCATGCCATTGAACAGATCTTCACAGGTTATCTCTGTGAAATTATTGATGGCAACATCATTGTGGGTAGGGTGGGGGTGAAAAAAAAGAATGCAGTGAAACACATAAGAAGTGACTTGCAAAGTTGATCTAAACCCTCTTAAGTGCAAATTCATTCTGAAGCATGTTGGCTGTTGGACACTTTCAGATAAAAATCTAAAAGCAGAGCCTGTGAAGACCAAAGCAATCATCAAGATGCCTGCTTCAGAGAACATTATACAGTAGCTGTTGAGTATTTTTTGAGAATGTGAAACTAAGAAAATTGATCGCAGATTCCAGGGAAATTGCAGCTACACTACATCAATTCACAAAACGATGCTGAATGATGTAGTCTGAAACTCTGACCTGATATGCTATGATCTACAGTAGATGCAGCTTGTCTGCAGGAAGAAAAATCCAACCCCTGTGCTTATTGCACTCTTTCACAAACTGAGGTTTGTTATGCTCAAACAGAACAACAACAAATGGCAGTAGGTTTTGTATGTTTTAAGTGCCGTTAATATATTTATCAAAACCTGTCATGAGCGCGCTCCTGTGACGTCTCTCGGCTAGCAGTTGTATATTCTCATAAGCGCTCACGGTTTTCCAGGGCTTCCTGCACCCATCAGATCTCCTTCTGGTGATCCGCCTTGCTTAACAATTACCCATTTCATTATTTAATTTCCAATTCTGTATTTAATGCCAAAGCTCCACTTAAAGGGCACTCCCTCATTATTTGCTCTGTTATGTTTGCATCAGTGCTTCCTGATCTCCTGTTCCCTGGTAGATGCCTCAGCAGCTTTTTCAGGTGGTCATCTCACCCTGCAATGCTAAGCCTGTTTGCACCCCTTTCCTCGGTTATCGATACCATAACTCCTCTCCAAACTCACATATCTGTTCTCCCACTGGGCTCACCTACAGGATTCTGCTCCAAGACCGAGATACCCGAGCATCCTCCATCCTTCTGGGAGCTCGGCACAAGATTCTGCTCTAAAGCCAAGGCTTCCCAATTCCTATTGACGGTCTGATTGAGATCTCCCTCTTGCCGCTGAAGCAGTCTGCTCTTATGCCAGTCCAGTCACCCTACACAGCAGGTCTCTGTTCCAGTCTGCCCTGTCTTCAGCCTAGGACTTCACACTGCACGGCAGCTCTGTGCCTGATTGCCCTTATTCCTTTCCACTGGCCTGCTTCTCCTGTGGTTCCATTCTGCTTCCAGGGGGCAGCTTCCTTTGTCCAGGACCCCAGGGCTCTCCCCATGCTGCCTTTCCCCTTTTCCCAGCAGCCCCATTCTAGTTCTGTAGAGTCCTGCCCTATCACTTGATTTCTTCTCTTACTATACTCTTTTCTGCCACCGTTCTGGCTTCTCTCAAGTTTCCCAGTCTCCTTCCAGTGCCCCAGCAGAGCCTCTGTTCCTTCCTAAGGAGTCAGACATCCTGATTCTGTTGTAGTAATGACAATTATTCTATTATCACCTTTTCTATTTCTGGTTCACTTTCACTTCCCTCCATCCCGGAGTCCGGTCTCTTGCTGTTGGGTTCTGACACTGGCTGTAGCATTTCAAAACCATGACAGGACAGGGAAATAATTACCATTGCCAAAACCAGACACATGTCACAGATACAGTAACTAAAATATATGTTTATAACGGATTTGATTGGAATACATGTTTAATACCTAAAGTTGTCTTTTTTAATGTTAAAAGTGTTTTTCGGGAAGCAGACTTTTTAACATAATGTGTGCCTTTACAATCAATGTATGTACAGATGCATGCAATCAATAACAGTGGGAACTCCAGGAAACCCAAATTTGTGATGTAACTCCTGCCCATTTTGACTCGACTCTAGCAGTTCTTGAAATAGAAAAACAAATTATCTTTCTTGTTTCTCTAAAGCCCCTGATAACCTTACAGAATTGCTGAAACCCATTGTGGCAAGCAAGCAGCGGCAAGTCAGAGCAAGGAAGAGCAGGGGTAGATGACAATTTAAGAAATTATGTCATGTTTTGTTGTGGGTTGTGGCAGCCGAGCTTTATTTGTCCAGCTGTCCTCATCACTCCCAAACTTTCGCTAGAGCTCTATTAATTTCAATAGAGTTAGGAAATCACATATCTAAGGAAAAACATGAGTTTTGAGTGTGTACATTTTTACTGCAAAAGAAAAAACAAATACAGTATTGGTCTGACATGTTCTATCTACTAATTAATATACAGGCATAATATGTGACATTTGTTTAAAAAATTGTACTTCATTATCAATTCCACCATGCCCTGTGTGGCTACAAAATATCAATATTTATGTAAGTTGTAAAGGTACTGTACAGTACGTCTGACTGAGTTATGAAAATAAAATAACTACCAGAGCTACAAGTCCTTCAGGACTCCAAGCAAGCCTTTTCACAATAATATAATTGCCAACTGAAATTAGGGAGATCATCTCTGCTGACACATACTGTATTTGCCTTCACTCAATCATACAGTACAAACAGTGTTGTATCAATTTTATAGACAAGTGGCAACATAGGGAAAAAAATGTAACACATTTTTAAAACTAAAAGTAAGCAGGGACACTGTGCCAATAATCATGTTATTAAGCCCAACAAAGGCCAGGAACCCAGCACAACAGGGTGCTGTGTTTGCATTAGTCTAGTTCAAATATTATTAGGCTTTATGTTTACAACTGTACAACATTAAAGGAAATAATAATATGCTAGGAATGGCCATGGAATAATACCACATAAACATTAAACTGAAACTATGCAAGGTACAGAAATGATTGTACTTGTGTGAATACAATCTACATGTACTGAAAAGTTTATACATTTGGATCTTTATGTAACCCCAAATTTGAACTCACTATTCTTTATGAAGTCTGACAAACTAATGGAAACTTAATTCATAGCCTTCCTGAGCTTCCACCTGTAAAACCAACTGAGATATCTTCTTCTTATGTGGGTTTATTTTGGAATCCGTCCTCCTCCAATCAGTTCCAGCAAACTTCAGCACATCATAATTCCTGATACTGCTGTACAGTACAACCCTCTGGATTCACGCTATACAGAATGGACCCCACAGCCTATTCTACCAGCAAGGAGAAAGGTAGTCATGTGTGTTTTGTGATTAATAACTTTTGGTGCTCTATAGATCTTGCTCACCTAATACCTTACTATCAAATGTCGTCCATTTTCGCCATGTACATATACCCACACACTAAGGCTGCAGCAGCACTTGACAAACTGTACAGCGTCATCAGAAAATATGAAAACACTCATCCGGAAGCTGTTTCTATCGAGGCAGGGGACTTTAATTACTGTAAGTACTACCAAAGTACTTTCAACACTTCTCCAATCCCACTACAGGCAACACCACACTGGAACATTGTTACACCACCATTAAAGGAACATCCCCCTCCATCTCACGTCCACATTTCGGGAAGTCTAACTACGCCACCACTTCCCGATTGATGTGTATCCTTCCACTGATTTAAACAGTATACAGATGTGGTCATATCCTATATCGATTACTGTGTAGACAGATAGTCAGATGGTGTTCCTACCAGGAGCAACCAGATATCAACCTCAATCATGATTTATGTGTAACGAATACACCCCTGCATATAACAGGGATCTCAGCCACCCCGGGCTGGAGGAGGTCACCTTTAGCTCAGCCGGCAAGATCCCTGTTGCGTGACTCAGGAGACCCTGGTTCACGCCCAGGCAGTGAGGGAGCAACTGGCAGGGCAAGAGTGGCAAGAGCGGAAACCCAAAGAACCTTAACATATAGATGAACATAAATATTCACAGAAGCTTAAATCGTAGTTTACTGCCTTTCAATCAGGAAACAGAAAATTACAAAACAAACAAGGTATGATCTGGAGAAACCTGATAGGTTTCTAGTTGTTCTGGTAACTGGCTTAACGGAACTACAAAGACAAATTAGAAAAAACAGCTTGGTGGCACCGACTCAAGGCGCATGTGGCGAGGCCTGCAAGCTATTACAAACTAAAAAGGGAATACCAGCGTATTTTCCCTTCTGATGCATCTCTATCAGATGAGCTAAACACCTACTGTATATCTCTAGCAGTACATACTGCCCCTGGAACATTTAGACAGGCAGTGACACCTGCAATGTTACGATGTGATTTATAGATTACAGCTCAGCCTTCAACACAATTGTTCCCACCCCAACCTGGTCCCGAAGCTCTAGAATCTGGTCTTATGCAATTCCATCTGCAACTGGATACTGAATTTTCTGATGGGAAAACCCCAACTGGTGAAAATTGGCAACAATGCAGTATCTCCTCTACAGTGATCGTAAGTACTGGAGCTCCCCAAGGCTGCTGTCTCAGTCCTAGGCTGTACTCTTTGTTCACCTATGGCTGTACAGCCATTTAAAGCAGCAACCACATAATTAAGTTCTGGACTTAAGGAGACCCAAAGGTAGTCACATCTCAATCACTGTTTCACAACAGTGAAAACAGTCAGCTGATTCAGATTTCTTGGACTGCAGATCTCTGCCGACTTGGACTGGTCTGACAACACAGAAGCCAGTCTAAAAACAGCATATCAGCACCTCCTTTTTTTGTGGTGTCTAAAGAAATGCAGCATTGGGAAGCAGCTACTCATGAACATTTACTTTACACCATAGAAATTGTCCTAACCCATGTTATCACTGCATGGAACGGTAATACATCCAAACAAGACAAAGTTACTCTACAAAGGCTTGTGCCAATGGTACAAAGAGTTATAGGATCTGACTGAAGTTACCACACCTTCCGCCGTTACAATAAAGCCTGATCCATTATTCAGGATGCCAACCATATTGGCCACAAGAAGTACTACACTGAACTATTAGAGCACAGACCATTAGGTGTTAGAATAGCTTCTACCCTTAGGCAGCGCCCATTATTAATAGCGAACTGTGCAATAATCAAAAAATTCAATCCACCTCTGCAATCTGCACGTTTTACTTGGCTTCCATGTATTTATTTTCCTATATGTTTATTGTTGTGTACTGCCTGCTATATGTTATAGTGCTTTGAGGTACTGTCATTATTTACTATTGGTTTATTCCATGGTGAAAAGAAAAGAAAGAAAATACAACGTTTCGGCTGTGGAGCCTTCTTCAGGTGTGTTGACACCCGACACACTCTTTTCAGAATGAAATAAACCTATTACTTGTTCCTTTGTAGACTAAGCATGCTGATGCAGCTACCCACCTGAATTATTTATTATTTACTGTTTTGTAATGTTCTGCGCACATTGTTTGAAAGTGTTGTCTGTCTACACTATGTCCTGAGAGAACAGAGAGAATACAAATCCCAATGTCATGTACATGTGACAAATAAAGTCCTCTCTCTACCAATTCCCATCTTACTTCCATGTCAGCCCAGTTCTCCTTAGGCTACTTTTTCTGCACAATTCCTTGCTAAACACCAGATCCAAAGTGAGATAGGATTTGATTAGTGCACTTCCACTTGTTCTCTGATTTAAGTTCTGTTGCCTACATTATATTTTATTCAATTCATTCTCCATTATTGTTCTTCTGAAACATTGCATATCGGACTCAGTCAAACAAAATTCAAACCTGCAGCATACATGCTTCTTATTCACTCCAGGCTTGACCCACATTCTCTGATCAGTTTCTGCAGATCTTTGCAGCCGTACTTATTTGTTTCAATAGCTAACTGTTTGAAGAAATCTGGATCATGTTTTCGGGAGATTCTTTTAAGTTTTGAGACAGCTCTGACCTTTGGTTCAAGGCTCTTATTACCTTATCCAGGTGAGTTAAATCTTAAGTACTCTTTGTCTTTTCAAATTCACCAACTGTTTTCATTGTTATGAAACATTGTAATTATAAAACAATCAATTGAAATAGTTCTGTTAAACATAAGTTCAGGAGGTCAAATTCCTATCTTTCAATCTGCTCTCCTACATATAAATATTCATTGCATCCCAAAACTCTGCAGTATCTTTTCTAGCACTCCTCCTCCACCCCCAGCTACACCCTCTCTGGATTATTCCTCATAATTGAAGGGAATTATAACTACACTAATTCAGCTTCTGCAGGTAAGTTATTACCAAAGTATTAAGTACACTATCACTTAATATAGGTGGGTAGTTGCATCAGCATGAATAGGCTGCAAAGGAACACGTAATAGATGTTTTCCATGCTGAACAGAGAAGAAAGGAAACACAACGCTTCAGCCGTGGAGACTTCTTCAGGTGTGAGAAAGATAGGGCAGTAAGCAAAAGTAATGTACAGTAGCAGGGGAACAAAAGTTGGGAAAGAGGAGGAGTGAGAGGCGGGAGCAAGGAACAGACAGAGTGGCCAATCAGGTGGTGTGAAGTCAGGATAGGTGAAGAGAGGTGTAAAGTGAAACCTACAATGAACAGAGGGAATTTAAAAGAAAAGAAGTCTGTTGTTTAGAGAAGGGGGAAGGTGTGATCCTAGCTGCAGGATAATTTTAGTTTCTGTAGTCTTTCTGATTCCGAGTTAGGAAAACCTTTGAGAACACAGACGGAGAGATTAGTGTGATCATGGCCATCAGAGGTGAAATGAGAAACAATGGGCTTAGAGAAATCTTTAATCTTCACATCCCCAATATGTTCTCTGAAGTGGTCTCCGAGTCGCTTTCCTGTTTCTCCAATGTAGATGGCTGGGTATTTACTGCAAGAGATACAGTAAATGAGGTTGCTGGAGGTAGAGATTTGAGTGATCCAGAACTTTTGCCTACCTCCCTCTCCAACAGGACCCTACCGCTTTGTTCTCCTGCTACATTACTTTTGCTTACTGGCCTATCTTTCTCACACCCGAAGAAGGCTCCACAGCCAAAACGTTGTGTTTCTTTCTTCTCTTTTCAGCATGGAATAAACCTATAACTTCTTCCTATCACTTAGTATGTTTAGTCATAATTTGAACAAACTATTGAACAGATGAGTATTGAAATATTCCGTTTGCATTAATATTGTTTTGAGTCCATACATTATCCTGACGACAACTTAAAAAAAATGTACATAAACTCACAAATCCCTCTAGTGCACACGATCCTGCAGTTCAGGTTAACCTCTATGTCAGTAAGTGTCAGTTTCTACTTCCTTCACGAACTACTTTGCATTAACTGATCAATGTTAAATGTTTTGTCAATGTTCTTCCTATTTAGGGGCGGAGCGGTGGCGCAGATCTGTGCCTGTGACTGGAAGGTTGCCAGTTCAAATCCTGCGGCCGGCAGTAGAATCCTACTCCGTTGGGCCCCTGAGCAAGGCCCTTAACCCTAACTGTACAACGGCAGACCCTGCGCTCTGACCCCAAGCTTCTCTCCCTGTCTGTGTGTCTGTGTCTCCATGGAGAAAAGCTGGGGTATGTGAAAAGACGAATTCCTAATGCAAGAAATTGTATAGGGCTAATAAAGAAACATTACCATTATCATTATGGTTTTGTCAACTTTTTTCTGTAACTTGCTGTTGCATTTTTGCCACCCTCATTTTTATATCATCTGTAAATTCAACTATTTTAGAACTGTCCTCTAAATAATTCATAAAGATGAGGAAAAGCAGTGGTTCTAAGCAGATTCCTGCAGCACACAAATACTTACTGTATATATCTGCCCAGTTTGAGGCTATATCCCATAAGATAACTTACTGCTATCTATTTGTTACTGAGTTTCCAAACTATGTGCATACATTACCTTGGAATCCTGTGATTTCATTTAATCATTTATGAGGAACCTTATCAAAAGGTTTGTGGTAACTCAAATATATGCTAAAGATTAAAATAAAGTACTCACCAATTTTGATGTACATTTTTTTAGAATATAAAATATGTAGATTTAAGATACAGATTAAATGTATTTTCCATCATTTTGATTAATTGATCTTCATTTGTGATTCACTTGAGTGACTTTAATATTGCACACAGTATGCACTAAATCACCTCATTGGTGAGAAAGCTGATTGGGCAAAAGTTATTAAATGATGTGATTTGTTGATTGTCAACCCTGGTGAAAATTAAGACATACTGTAAACAGCAAAATAACTAATACATACCACTAATCAAGAGAACAGCACTTTCAAGTCATCAGTTTCTTCAAAACCATCATCAGTCCTCTTTAGTAATGAATCAATGCTTTGTGTTGACTACTCTGATGAACATTAGTGAGTGTTGCGCTGACATGGAGAACAATACATTGGGGCAATCGATACAATATGAATTAGAAACCAAAAGCCATAAATGTAGATAATTCTTCAATTATGTTTTTTTCCAGAAATGAAAAAATATATATTATGAAAAGTGAAAATCAACATAAAATTTTCTTTCTCTTATGATCAATGCTGTTGTCTTATCCCTTGATTATTAGATTATTAATTTTCATGCCCATTGAGACCAAAAAGATCAAACATTAAAAGTTCTTACCACCACAAACTACGTCACGATACGATCATGGTGTGATTGCCAACTTTAAATGCATCAACAGTGTGTGGAAGAAATCTAACCTGAAGCAATGAATTGCTTTGTTGTTTTCAACAAGACCACAATTCAAAAGCTGGTGACACAACTGTCTGTATATTGTTTTTATGGGTTATAGGTTATAGGTGAATTGTATACATCCATGTCGGAACTATATGTTTGGAAGACATCTCACTTTAATTATATTACTCCTTAAGGAATCTAGTTCCATTAGGACATTTTGCTATAAGTTATATGATTTAGGAATGTAATGTGGACTAATGCTTTGCATTAACCCTATTATTATAGGGTTAATTACAAGTGAAACACAATCCAATTTATAGTTTCTAAACTATCTTTCTTTAATTCTTATGGAAAAAAAAACATCTTTTGCTTAGCTGCCAGGCAAAGTTTATGCTCTGATGGTCCCGAACTCTGCACATTTACATGGTTCTGGTGGGGGGAATTCCAATGCATCATGACTTTCTGGTCTTTAACCCTGAGATATAATGGGAACCAACCGCCTGTACATGAAATGTAGATGCACAGCCACGCTTGTTGGTTATTATTATTATTATTATTAATAATAATTTTAATCAGCGTCATAATTTACAGCAGCTATCAAAAGTATTCACACCCCATTGATATTTTTACATTTTATTGTGTTTCAGTATGGAATCATAATGTATTTAACTGGAAGTTTTCTTGGCAGAAAACACTTTTTACGTATCACAGTAAAAACTAAATTCTATAGATCCTCCTAAATTAACTAAAAATTTAAAGTGAAAATAACCAGTTGCCTAAGTATTCAGGCCCTTTAAGTCAATATTAGTAGAGGAACATTTGGCAGAAATTACAGTCATGAGTCTTCTTGGATGAGTTTCTAACAGCTTTGCACATTTGGACGCTGTCATTTTTGCCCATTCTTCTTTGAAATTGCTTAAACACCCTAAGGTTGCATAGGAAAAGTTAGTGAACTGCAATTTTCATCTCCTGCCACACATTCTTAAGGTTAAGTTTCAGGCTTTGACTGGGCCATTCCAGAACATTAACATTTTGAACACTGACACTCCAGTGTAGTTTTGGATGTATGTTTTGGGTCATTGTCCTACTGGAAGATGAATCTTCTCCCAAGTCCCATGTCGCTTGCAGCAGGTTTTCCTCCAGGATTGCTCTGTAATTTACTGTATCCATTTTCTTTTAATCTCCACAAGTCTTCCAGGCTCCGATGCAGCGCAGCTTCCCCATAACATAATACAGCCACCACCATGCTTCACAGTAGGGATGTCAGTTTTCAGGATTATGTTCACTGTTACCCTTTAGCCAAACATAATGCTTGGCACGCATACCACTTCTGGTATGTGGAGCGCCCCCATGTTGGAACGCCAGATGACCCTGAAAATTTGTTATGTTCACTGAAAAGTTGGGACAGGTTTTCATGTCTATTTTAATAAAATTAGTTTATGTGTCAAATACGCAGCTTACGTACTCTGATACAGCACGTGCTAATACTTGAGTGGACACAAGAGCTCCTATGTAATTCTACACCATTGTATAGGAATGCATACTACGAACGTAAGTGACCAATTTTATTTTAAAAATCTTCAGCAAATAGGGAGGTAGGAGAATGTGCATTGTTTTGGAGCACTGGCAATCTTGTGAGCACAGGAAAGCGTGATTGATAACCGAAAATATTTAAGGACTGTTAATGTTAAATTGAGAAATATACACCGAGCGTCTTTGTGTTTTGCTCCCATGCGTATGAAATAAAAACTTCTTTTAACTTCTGAGACGGAGAAACGGAAACGGGGGAAAATGCAAGCTTGCGTAAGCCCAATATTATTTGCTAAGAACTTTGTTACCGTTGGCAAAATAACTGATGTATTATGTGTGGAGAAAAAGCTGCTAAACAGCTTTACCTGCTGCCCCTTTCGAATGACACAGTCACTCGTAGAATTATTTTCTGTTATGTAAGTCGCTAACAACAGGAACTACAGGAGAGCATATTTTTCAGCTTCTGAATGCTGAAAACGCTGAATGCTGAGCCTATTGAAGAGAATAGCATCAACTGGAAAAAATGCATCGGAGTTTGTACAGATGGTGTTAGAGCGATGACAAGCCGACACAGTGGTGTAGTTGTATGAATTAGAGAGGTTGCTCCAGATATGAAGTGGATGCACTGAAGCATCTACTGCGAGGCCTTGGCAGTTAAGAAAATACATGAGAATTTAAAATCTGTTAGACTCTGTTGTTAAAGTTGTTAATCGTATCAATGCTCGACCAATGAATGTTTAGTCTGCTTTTCTCGACTAAACAAGCTCTCACTGAAATGGTAAGCGCTTTTTTTATGACAGCTGAAGAAGGCTTCACAGCCGAAACATAGTGTTTTCTCTCTCCTCTTTTCTGCATGGAATAAACCTATTACTTGTTCCTTTGCAGTGCGTTTTTATTGTTTATTTTCAATTGTTGTTGTTCCTGTTGCCATTCTGTAAAGCACTTTGAGAAGCCACCTTTAAAGGTGATATATAAAAGTTTAAAAGTTTATTATTATTATTATTATTATTATTATTATTATTATATTTATTATACAGTATGTGAGTGTGTGTGCGCACACAGTCATGTTGGTCATTGAGATCTTCTGGGGTTCCTATGAGAAGATGACTTCTAGGTGGTACTTGGATGCTTTGGTTTGATCAGGGGTGGTACTTTGAGAACCACTGACCTAGGCAATTGTCATAAGCACAGTGTAAGACTTGCTTATGACTTGCTTACTGTATATTGAAGAATTCTTGTACTATTCAACTTGGGGACCTCCCAGAAATAGGTGCATGTATCCTGAACTCATGTGAAACACCCTAATTGCACACAAGTGGACTCCATTCAAAACATTCTGTGACTTTTAAGGAAATTTTGGTTGCACCAGATCCTATTCAGGTGTGTCATATTAAAAGGGGGAGAATATTTATGCAGTCATTTATTTTCTGTTTTATATTTATAATTAATTTAGTAGAATCTGTAGAATTTTGTTTTCAATTTGACGTTATAGAGTTTTGTGTTGATCAATGGCAATAAATCACAAACAAATATGTTGTGATTCTACATTGTAACCCAATAAAATGTTAAAAAGTCCAAGGGTGGTGAATACTTTGGATAGCCATTGTACCTGTGTAATGTCTGCTCAATAAAGTCTCAGTGCATCCTATATATTAAAGATTTTTAATTTTCTTTTGATATTCATTATGTCATTTGAATATATTTTTCTCCAAAGAATTAGATAATTAAGATCCTCCTTAAATGCCTAAAATCATGTTTAGCTCTACAGTCTGTATTGTTTTCAAATATTTACCAGTAACAGAAGGTGGTCCATAGCTTCTATTTTCTATTTCTTAAGGTAATTTATAACTTCTTCCCCTTATCTGTTGAGTATAATAACAAAACACTGATACAATACAGTACAATGCTATGAAATACTGTGTATGACCATAGCACTGTTTCTCTAGGGCAGGGATTCACAGTAGCTACTGTTTTTTGTTCCCTTAAGTGACTTCATAATGGGATTAAATTGAGCTCTTTGATTGTTTTCAGCTTTTAAATATTTTAAAAGTTTCAATTTAAAAAACGATGCTTCAGAAATAAAAGTGTAAACTTTTGAGTAGGAAAATACTTTCTAATCTCACAATTTCCTAATTCAATCAAGAGTTTAATTAAGTACAGTAAATTAAAGCCAGCAGGTACTGTAAATGGGCTTCCAGGACCAGAATTAGAAGCTCCTGCTCCTTACAGTAGGGTCAACATGAGACTGTTGCATTTGCGGTCTGTGAAGAAGACAGGAAAGCATCACACAAGCTTCCCTGTGCTGACTAGTGTTCCGTTTAATTGCTGCTGTACTGGGAGCCAGTTTTGTTGAGCTGGCAAACAACTTAGTGATCTGAAGCCAGGTTATGTCATCAGCTTGTCAGATCAGTTTTCAGCATGATCTCTCTACAATCTCTATCAATCAAGGCAGCATGAAGGGGCGCCAGCAGTGACTGAGCACCTGCGCAACTTGCAAGGTTGTTCACTTGCTTTTCGTTTCGGAGGGCTTTTTTGAATGAGGGGGGTGGTAAACCATTCCATGCAATCATCCATTCCACAGACACATTTGTCTCCCCTTCTACCTGTTTTTGTTAGCTTTATTGATCTAGTCTTTGGAATGATGCCATCATTACTAAAATAAGAGGTTAAAAAAAAAGAAGTGTCAGAAAAGGGGCTGTTGGGTTATGTCAATGTGTTGAGCTGCAGGTCGTTCGAATCTCTTATGAATGAGAAAGGCTGCATGTGGCCACCCAGTTTCACGACACAATTGGTTCTTTTCAATCTATACCCCAGAGGGAAACAGTCTGTCACTACCTCCATCCAAGATAGCTGTAAATAAACCAAGAACAAATCTGGAGGATCACAGGAGACTTGTGTCCTCAGCTTTCTTTCAAGAAATATTCTGTTTGTATATGAAGGTATCTGTTTGTGTGAAGCAGACTGCTTCTATTTTGACTTTTACCTGCATACTGTATATCATGGTCAAAATGGGAAAACGTTTAAATATTTATTATTAAATATTAATATAAGCTTTCATGCAGGGCCTTTATAGTCTGCATTTTATTTCTGAAATATTCAACCTTAAGAAGTAATTTAGAAAGACTCTAAACATACAAATCAATTTATTTTAAAACAGACACTCAAACATCCAGCTTCTGTGAGCGCATAATGCCTTGCAGGCCTAGTCTGCTCAGTGAGTGAGTGCCCATGCCAGACCTCTGCAACCACACACAATAGAAATGAGAACAAAGAAGTTATGCTTGGTGTCCTGTTCACATCTTGAAGCAGGCATTATTATAAATCAAACAAAACCACCCTGCAGATAATAAACATGGAACAAAAACTCATACAAGAACACTTACAGTATGTGTAAGTATATGTGTTTATACTTAAATTGTTTATTTTATAGGGTAGAATATGGTATCAGTTTGACCTTTAAACAGCTCTGTACTTCTTTTAAATATATATAACAGGACTCATGGGGTGGGGCAATTACAAATGTCCCCCTCCTCTGAAATCTAGACAGAGGACCTGGCAGAGTTATCCACTGTCTAGAAGGTGACACTGTGTACGCTCGGAGCATGTGAGTGACAAGGATCAAATCCCGGCAGTGGTGGGGAGAGCTGCATGTACTGTATATGTATCTTCACTCCATGTAGAAACCTTTCGTGGGTTTAGTGATCTTGAAACCATGTGCTGTTGTGGTTTGCCCACATGCTGAGAAAAGATGCAATCAGAAATAGCCCAATAAAAGAAAGCCACGATGAACAGAGGAGTCCAGCATTGATTGAAATGTAGGCATATTATTACAATCTTATTAATATACTGTAGGGGTTAGACAAGCAAATCACCTGAGTCACAAGAGCCAAGTTACATCTTGGCACAATATGGCTGTGACTGATCTACTTCAGGAGGCTCGTGAGGCCTGAACACCACAATGGGAACCAGAGACACTGTGGAAGGATATTTTATTCAGGAAAAATTCTTCAAGATACAACCAACCAGCTCTAAGCAACCGAAACACCAACTATCATCCTTTTATATACAGTACCTGTCACGATTATAGTCCCCCCTCCTTAAGGGTGCTCCAGCCCTTTCACTTTAGACTTCATTCTGTGCACCTGATCCCGTTCCTGTTCCATGTCTGCCGGTTCCGACCCGGTTCATGGTTTTAATTCCCTGTTTGGATGGATCTCCTGGCTATGGACTTCCTCTTGTGTTTTTGATACCCTCTTTGGATTACTCTTTTGGATTGTTTGCCTCGGCCACACCTTCCCCGCGCACCTGCGCACCTTGGACACGCCCCCCTGTTTTCAGCCCCGTAGTCCTGCATGACGTTTCCCTAGTGTTTCCCCACTTCTTCCGATTGTGTCGTCCGCATAGGGTCCGGAAAGAACTGTTCGCTACAGTAACAAATGTATCTAAATTAGACTCATACAAGAATGTCAGCACTACTGTAATTTATCAACTAATTCAATACATTTCAACCTATTTCCACCTAATGGAGGCCTGAATGACCTCTAGCGACTAGTGAGCTGAAAATAATAGGTTAATTATAGCTGGCCTGCCCAAATGGCTTATCATGGTGTCCAAAGAAGCAACCCATCAACAAGTCTGTCCATGATGAAATTATAGTAGTTCAGGTGGGTAGCTGCGTCAGCATGCGTAGGCTGCAAAGGAACAAGTTATAGGTTTATTCCATGCTGAAAAAAAGAAGAAAGAGAACACAACGTTTCGGCCGTGGAGCCTTCTTCAGGTGTCATAATGAAATGATGTCTGTTTGATATACAATTATTCCTGTTGTCTAACAGAGCCCAAGAGAAATGTCATGTACCTAGGATTGCAAGTTAAGACAGACCCATCTTAAAAGAAGTGCCCAAACAGAGTCGTTTCTAAATGGTAAAAAGAATAAGAAAACTTCTGACATGTGTTAAATATTCAGCCCAGCAAAAATGTAGGAAGCAGGTCTGTTGCGTACTATAAGAAGGCAACTGCCTCATTTTTTTTCTTGGTTTTGAACCTTTCTGATGAAAGCAAGGCCAGAATGCAGTCGGTCTTTCAAGATAAGAGAGTCCCTAGTGACAGAAAGCATGAACACATCATAATTAGCGTCTGGATAAATTTAGATTGCATCTGAATCCTGGCAAGTGCTGTCATTGTAAAAGGAGAATATATACACACATATAGCATAGAACAAATATATGACTCAATAATGGAATTCTGCTGTCTTGCAGAGGAAAAAGTGCAAACTGAAATTGTAAAAGAAAAAACAAAAGAAAAACTTTACAGTGTCACTTCACATTCGGTTTACTTCCTCCACTGGAAGACAAGAAAACAAGGTTGGTTGGGAACGTTCCACGTCAACACTGAGGTGTCAAACAAGACAGTGTCCACATTTTAATTGTGCATAAAACAAGATTGAGCTTAATCTAAATCTAAAAACAACCAACTGATTTTTCTAAAGGTATAATTGAAGAACTAAACCACCCCTCTACACAGTAAGTCAAAATTCACAAAGCATATTTTTCTATTGAATTATTTTTATATATGAAGTAATGTAATGTTCTTGTCACAGATGTCAGAAGGGACAAACCGTGGAATGGCAGGAGAGCGGATAAAGACCCCATGGCGAAGCGGCACAACGGGGGATTAGCCCGGGCTCAGCAGTTCAGGAGTCGTATAGAAACCAATGTCCTCGGGCAGCAGATGTGGGGCAACCTGGTGCTAAGGGGGTCTCAGGACATCCGAACGTCAATGCTGAGCCAGGGGGAATGAGAGACCCAAAAATATATAGCCTCAGAGAGAGAGAGAGACACTGGAAGGACAACAAAGCACAGGAAACTAGGGACAGGACAGAGTAGGAGTGCCCCCTGGCTGCAGAGGGCGTGGCAGTTCTCTCCAAAAAAATGTTCACATAATTATATGAGTGAATGAATGAATTTATTGAAAGAGAAGTACAGTATCTGTCATTTCATATACATTATATTTTTTCACAAGAGGCCATACAAAGTAAACAAAATCGCAAGAAATCTTCTGCTAAACATTATTTTGAGAATAAATTTCCAAAGGCCTGAGTTCGGGAAAAGTAGTCTCACAAACAAATGTTGTATAGCTGCTTTATAGCTGCTGCAAGGGTGAAGACAGGGTGGGGCTGGATTGTGTGAATGTTGCACAAAGCAAAGTTCAGGAGGAGAGATAACATACTGTATACTCTACATGCAGGACCAATAGAGAATTTACACCCCATTCCAAAATGTTCAGATATTCTTGCCCTGTAGCCTGAAAATAAAATGCATTTTTTTTACATCCTATCCCACAACTTACAAGTGAAAAAATATTCTAGAATATTTTAGAAAATTAAGTAAAAACAAAAACTGAAGTAGCTTGGTTAGTCCACCTCCTTGTAATAGTAATCCTATATTAGCTCAAATGTAACTAAACTCCAAGTTAATTGGCCTCTACATGTGTTAAATTGTAGTGATTCATATGATTTCAAGACAAATCAAACAGTGCCTATAGGTTCTCTATGCTAGCTAATGCATTATGTATTAATTATTATTAATGTATTAATGTATTATATACATGCTAATGCATGCATATAAAAAGACTTAACCATTAGCAAAACAGCGATTTAATATAAAATCGGATTCATCAGACCACCTGTGAATGGTTCTTAACGCTGGCCTCTCCTGTTTAAGCTTCTGCTTGTAAACGGGAAGTAGCAGAATGGAGGCATGATCGGATTTACCGAAAGGAGGTTGGGGGAGGGCTTTGTGACCGTCCCGGAAGGGAGTGTAAACATTGTCCAATGTGTTTGTTCCGCGTGTCGGGCAGTCGATGTGTTTATGTAGATAAGGCATTGTTTTCTTCAAGTTCGTACTGTTGAAATCGCCCGCTATGATGAATGCACCCTCAGGATGTGTATTCTCATGTCTGTTAAGGTGACAGCGTAGTTCATCCAGTGCCTTTGTGGAATTTGCCTGCGGCAGAATATACACCACTGTGAGAACTACTGATGTGAACTCCCTCGGTAGATAGAAAGGGCTACATTTTATTGTCAAATGCTCAAGATGTGTAGAGCATGATGTTGAAATAATGTCCACGTCTGTGCACCAGGAATTGTTTACCATGAAGCATAACCCGCAGTCTTTGCTCTTACCCGAATCCGTTGTTCTGTCCTGACGGTGAATATAAAATCCTCCCAGGAGGATAGCAGAGTCCCGAACAGACGGGTCAAGGCAGGTTTCAGTAAGCGCCAGCACGTTGCAGTTCTCAATGTCCCATTGGAAAGCAAGCCTTGCTCTCAGCTCATCCAGTTTATTGTCCAGTGACTGAACATTAGCAAAAAGTATACTCGGGAGTGGGGCACGATTGCTGAGCTGCCTCAATCTTACCAGAATGCCTGCTCGTTTACCCCTCTTCCTACGACTCCGTCTTCTTCCCAGTACAGGTACAGGTGAGACACCACAGTCCAGATAATCAGCTGTAATTATTGGTGTAGATTTAACTGTGCCAATATTCGATCTTATGTCTATGAGTTTTTTTCGGTCATATCTAATCACCGAGCAAACAGTATGTACAGTTAGCAGTACGAAAAACAACAAAAAATAAAGAAATAGACAAGGACAAATGGGAGCTCGCAAAACGGCTGCCTTCCTTAGGGAACATTACTTGTTCACTGTAGCATGAGTCACTTGCTTTTATTTGCTGTCATTTTAGTGATGGGTATTGTTAACATCTCAGGAGACTTAACCTGGACCCACCACACCAACACCATGGTCAAAACAGCACGGCAGCACCTATTCTTTCTCCGTAGGCTACCTAAAGAAGCCTTCACAGCCGAAACTTTGTGTTTTTTTCTCTTCTCTTTTCAGCATGGAATAAACCTATGACTTGTTCCTTTGCAGACTATGCATGCTGACGCAGCTACCCACCTGAACTACTCCTACCTTAATTTGAGCAATGGCACTGAGAAGCTTACTTGAGAAGACTTGTAATTTTTTTTAACTTGTTAACACTGCTGATTTTGTCCGTGAAGCTCGACATTCAGCTCATTCAGCAGTTCAGTCAAGTGTGTGAGAAATGCTAAATCCAGAAGCCACTGGTCATCCTCTAATTGGGCATATTCACCATGTTAAGACAACTTGAGAAACTCTTTGATTTCAGGCAACAGCTGTCTGAACCTCGCCAAAAATGTTTGTTTTTTAAATCTCCAAACAGCAAGTCAGCAGCCTCAGCAAATGCTTTTTTTATTACTTCTCAATCTCTGAATTACTTTTTGTGTTGAGCTAGGACTTGGCTCACCTTGAACAATGCAATGATTGCCTCTTTCCTTCTTGTATTAGAGCTTGTGAAAACCAACTGCTTCTAGTAGAGATCTTAATTTTTCCACTTTTCTTTTTCATAGCTCACTTTTAGCGGGAAAGTCCACATCATACATTTTGTGTGCAGTTTTGAAATGTTCTATACTGTATTTCCCTTTTTTGCGTAGACGCTAGCATTGCACATTTGAATGCTAAAGGGCAAAAAAATAATCATGCTCCCATTCCTTGTGGTAGCAGTAAGTTTTTGATCTCTTTGCATTTTTGCTCAAACACTACAATGAACAAATAGGCAATCGAACTTATCAAACTGTTGGCGAATTTGTCACAGTCTGTTTCGCTCCACTATGCACTGTAGCGAATGTGGGGTTTGTGCGGCAATAACCCAGAGAATGTTCTTGGGTAGTGCACACAATACACTTTATTTACGGAGCTCCTGTAGCATTTTTTTCAGTGTCAGCCAGCACTCAGGGAAGGGACTTTTACAACCCATTTGAAAAGCGTTAAACACACACAAGGGCAGTAAAGTGTATGACATTACATGCACAGATCTGAATTAATTTTTAGGCTATCGAAAAAAGTAAATAGTCAAATAGCCCATTTATTTTTTGCCAAACATACTTGCGATCGACTGGCCAACACTCCGTGATCGACTGGTTGAGCACCCCTGATGTAAAGCAATTCAAAGCCCTTGATTGTGTCTTTGAGCAAAGTCAAGATGAATAAGAAGTGGAATTAAGTGTATAGCACCACCAAGACCCCGCCAAGTTAAAGTTGTATTTCAAAATAGGACAAAAAGAAGGCTGATCAGAAACTAGAAAGAAGACAATGGCAACTTTGAAAAAGCTACAGTCTTTTATGGAAGACTGGTCACAGCGTATATGTGACTACAGTATCCCAAGTACTTACAGATCTGGCCTGTATAGTAGGGAGGCAAGTATAAAGTCAATACTGCAAAACAACAGCAACAAAGATTTTAATTGATGCTGCACATATATGGCATTGTTTTGAGGTCTGACAAAACTAACTTTCCTATTTCAAAGCAATGTTTTTGGCGCAAATCCAACACAGCACATGCTGTACACCTGTATACAAAAAAAACATTACTGCTGTGGAACATGTCGGTGTCGGTATTACTGTTATAGGGATGTTTCCCATTGGCAACCACAGAAAAGTCCTTGACAATAACCTGCTGTCCTCTGCTAGAAAACTAAAACTGGGACAGACGGTCATCTTTCAACATGACAATGATTAGAAATACACAGCCAGAGCTTCATTGGATGGCTAAGGATGTCCTTGAGCCCCACCCACTCATAGTCCTTGACCTAATACAATCTGTCCATCAACACACCCTAAAAAATTTGACAGAACTTGAATAGTTTTGTACAATTAATGCAAAATGGTCATATTTTGCCAAATCTACTGTAGGTATGCAAAGCTGGTAGAGACCTATCCCAACAGATTCACAGCTAGAATTGCTGCCAAAGGTGCTACGACCAAAAATCAACTCAGGGTGGTGACTTGTCCAACATTTAAGTTTTGTATTTTTAATACATTATTTTTACCCAAGAAGAACATTTTCCTCCTTAAATGTGTTTGATATGTTGTGCAGATAAAAGGAAAAAAAATGTATGTAACTCTAAGAACTGACATGACACGAGGTGAAAAAGTTCATGTGACTGTAAATGTTCTATAGGCCTTGTATTTATGCAGTAGGAGAGTGGAAGTGTGCAAAATTAGAATCTGACATTCCTTCAGAATTGCTCTTAAAAACATTTTCCATACTGTATTTTGGCTTTGACTCCAGCTGAGCTCTCAGTTATTTTATTAAAATATTACTGAGGGTAGCTGTATCTATACTGTATATACTGTAACTGTCAGCTAAAAACAGATACAAAGTGCTAATTAAAAAAAAAACGAGCTGTTCCTTATTTAAGTATCAGTCTTGCAGCTGGAATTAACTGGGCAGCATGGAAACATGCACATACGCACACAAAACCAATCAATAAAAATCAATCATAATTAGCACTGCTATTACTGCAATATTATCACTAACATGCAGTGATAATATAGCAGTAATTTAATTAGAAAAAATTAAAATTAAATGAGAAAGTAAATTACTAATTGAAAGTTATATGTAAGAATTTGAGGCCAGTATAAAATGGTAGAACTGTAAAATCCAAAGATTTAAGGATTTTCTTCAGTGTTTTTCTCAACTCACTTTGTCCAGGATTATACTATACCATTACTCTTAACCAGTTTGAGAAACCACATTTAAAGGTGCTATATAAAGTAAAATTATTATTATTACTACTACTTTATGGCTTTATTCTAATCTACGTTTTGGTGTCTGACAACATCATTTCCTAATTTTAATGGTGATATATAAAAACAGCTTTTTAAAAAATGTTAAAATATGCAAATAATAATTGTCGTCGTACAGAGATGGGATCTTAATAATGACAATCAGACTCAATAAACAAGATAAACAAGTGGTCATCTTTTGCACAGAGGGAAAAGGGCATTTCAGGTCACAGTTCTCCTAGACCTCCCAGCATGCTCTGAGCAGATACTGTACAAATAAACAATTTCCTGGCAGCTTTTTCCTGGCAGAACCAAGGCTTTTAACTCCTACCACCAAACCAGTCTAACTGCTATCACATGTGCTCAACCACCTCATTGGTGATTACATTGTGTGACAATGTCCGCTTTAGTGTGTCTAAAGTGTGTCTATTACAGACCAAGAGTGTGATGAAGGCTGCACCCTTTGTAAGATTATTTATCAAGGCTGTGTGAGAAAAAAGTGGACAAATATGTCCCTGGGTTCATAAGACACAGTTGTATCCAATTAAAACCTGTGTTCTCTGTAGAATAAGAGCATGGCAAACTTGTACTCTGTTTTTTGAGACAATGAGAGATTTTAACTTTAGTGTTCCTTCCACCCTTGTACTGTAAATAAGAATATTTTAACAATACTTTTTCTCAGTCCATTGCTAACTTTCTGCACTGGACCTACAGTAAATGTAGTCAGTGTGGTAAATAAATTTATAAATAGCACAAAATATATATTTTCATTCTTTTCCATTTTTTCATTTACTTGTATATAGCATAATAATATGTATATAGTATGAAAATATAATAATGTAATAAGTATTAATATAAGCATCTATTAATATAAACATTTATGGCCTTCAATGACAAATACAGTACATTAATTATGTACCTCAGAGGTGGGCCACAGTCACATACAACTGAAAATATATAGCAAAGTAAAACTATCCACATAGATTTACTTTTTTCTATTGTTGCTCTAAAACACAACTGCTGTTGAAATATCAGCTTTTTCCTGTGTCTCTACAATAATGTGAGAGTTTTACAGCTTACAATATGATAGTGACAATTGCATACAGGTAATCCTACAGATGGACAAACATCTTACTCTGTTGGGCTCCTGAGCAAGGCCCTTAACCCCAACTGCTCCAGGGGTGCTGTATAAATCGCTGACGTAGCACTCTGACCTTGGGTTTCTCTCCCTGTCTGTGTGTCTCATGGAGAGCAAGTTGGGGTATGCAAAAGACAAATTCCTATTACAAGAAATTGTATATACTGTAGCCAATAAAGTGATCTTATCTTATCAGATCAAATAAAATATATACAATAAAAGGCTAAAAAACACTTAGTATTTAGAATCCCTGTTTCCGTGCATATGCATTACTCTACTTGAATATACTGTAGTAGTTTTCAATTATTAAAAAATAAAACTTCAGAGACAAATGCAGAGCTTTTGTTATTGTGCATAGCAATGCTATTGTGGAGATGTTTTTCCTTAGATTTTCTTGAGACGTGCCCAGAAGGACTTGAAGTTTCTGAGTGGGAGACCATGACTCAGTCCTCTTTTAGTGAAGGCTGACACCTGCTTTCTTACAAGCTGTAAGATATTAACATAGTCTGGCAGCCCACTTAGTTTAGCTATTTATAATATTTCTTACTTAGCATCAAATACCTCATTAGATTCCTGTTGCTCATTTTCATGCACCACCAGGAACAAGATTAAGATAGTTTTCCCTAATTTTTACCTTAAAAAAATTGTGAGGGGGTTCAAACAGTCAGTAAATGCTCAAAGCTCCTCATTTTCTGACCGTTACTGCATCCGTTTTAAAGGTCAGCATTGAGTTTTGTTGCAGTTTTGTTGCAGTGTACTGTACATGTTGCTACATAGATTCTAACTACAAATAAAATCCAAGACAAATTCTTAATTTAAAAATGTTTTTTTTTTTATTTCATACTGAAGCTTTAATTGATTTGCAAGATTTGATTTGCAAAAAACACATATAGACAGGACACTGACTTTCTTCAGCCTTAGACAGCAGAGATTATGAGGTCATTATTCAAAATCCTGAAAGCTTTTGGATTAAGTTGTGTTTAGCAATGAAACCAAAGTCAGAAGCCATCCACTGGCCCTATTTCATTTCAGAAGGAGCACTCAAATTAGAAAGAAAGACAAAAAGGCAGGGACTCATGGGAAATTTCTTTAGGTGATACAATCCACAATACCCTTTGAAATTAACATAAATTAGTTGTGTCAAGAGTAGAATTCTGGTTGGTGGATGCTGCTCAAGTAAACAACACTGGAAAGGAAAAACAGAAGTCCTGTTTTTATGTCCTAGTGGGCATTTGAGAGTTGGGGAATTAGCTCTATTCCTAACATTTTGTTATAAATTCCAGGATACCAGGATGACTTTCAAAGTTCTTTTGTGTGCAAAGTTAAATTTAATCCATTCAAATGAAATCCAGATACATGTAATAAAAATGAGTTCATCCTATATTTGCACTTTTAATATATTTATTAATTTATTTTTTATTATACAGTATTTATATGAATATATGTTTGTATATCTTGGAAAAATGTTTATCTGCTAAGATGGAGTAAGACTCAATACAATAGCTATCATCATCTTGTCAGAAGAGGCCATCCCAAAACAACATATTTATGCCATGGATTCTCCACTTCTCTTCTATGTAAATCTTACCCAATCATAAAAGTTGAAGACTTCTCATGAAGAGATCTACTTAAATACAGTATTCAATCCTGCTCTAGTACTATCTAGTCCCTGTTATCAATGGCAAATAATTATGATAGAAATACCAGAATACTAGTCCACAATTGAAAACACAGTATATATCTCAAGTATCCTCAATCACCTGCCTACTTTGCTACAAAAATTTCACTTTTAAGTCAACAAGTAAAGAGAAAGAGTGAATTTTAAATGTCAAATTAAAAAGGTTCTTACTTAATAAATTAATATCTTAATGTCAGTTTCCATGTGAAAATGTAATATTCTGTTGCATTTTCTAAAAAAAATGCATTTGCTAATTTGTAATGTTGAAGGCTTTATGAACTTGCAAATGAGTCTATCTGAAAATCCTGGATGCACATTTCTACAGAGACTTCTGCTGTGGTTTGCACGTTCAGTTTGCAAACATCAGTCTCAAACTTCCATAGTGATTCTCTCACTAATATAATACAAATGACAGCAGAAATAATACTGCTTTCTATTTGTGTCCCTCAGTAGCAATGTGGTTAATTGAAGATACATTTGTATATGCTGTATAAACTGTATACATATAAATAATTGATATCCAAAACCTAGAATCTAATATTTTGCACGATCAACACAGGATATACAAACCATATGACAAACAACAATGGTTAAACTTTTCTCTTGGGTAGTATTTCAACTTTAAACTGCCTTTATAACACAAGCATCAGCCTATGGACTAATGCATATGCATTACTTCCCTCATGTCTATAGAACCTTCCATTAGTTTGTGAAGCAATACCCTATTATATGCTTTCAGTCATCACTTCAAAAATACATAACAGCACTCACATTGCCCGGTCTGGACTAAAACTGCTAAATAGAGATCAGTCATGAAATTATCTAATATAATGTAATCAAAATCTGATTTCGGCATGATTGTGATTAAGCAAATGTATCTGTATCTTATCATGTCCATTCACATCTAGTATCTCCAGCCACACTGAAAACTCAATTGACAGACCTGTAAATCAGGCAGTTCCCATAACAACGAGGCATGGATGGACATCAATCCAACCTGACCATGCTTAATCCATGGGATTTAAGACCTGCCCTGGCAATACTATGATAACCGATCTTAGTGTGCCACCTGGTCTTGGCATATTACTGTGAGCTTCCTCTTTTTTGGACTGAGTCTTTTTTTGGACTTTAACTTTTGGATTACCCTCTGGTTTGTTTTTGTGCTTGCTCTGGCTTTCAAACTTTTCTTCCTACTCGATTCTCTGGTTTTTGGCTTCTCCTTCAGCACCTTTGCCTGTTTCCTTCAGCCTTGGGCTGTGTTCCTCTGCTGGTTCACTTGGTTCTTCAGCTCTTCATCTGCTTTTGGATCCAATCTCCTTTTTCACTTCTTGTAAGTATAGCTTATTACATACAGTATCTGTTCTATTTTTATTCTCTCCACTGTAGTTGCTAATCTCTGTAATGAAGTATAAAGTGCTCTCCTTGCAGTTTTCATTATAATGTATCAAGTACGGTGCTCAGAAGCACTGTGTGTGAAACCAAAAACTACTTATTTAATCATCCCATGTATCCAGATTTGAATATAGGAATATACAGTATACATGTACTGCATATATATAGTTATTTACAGATGAGATGAGGTTAAATGTTATCTCCTACAATTTTATCTAGCCTTTCCTTGAACTGTATAAAAGTGTTCAACAGTTTGGCTGGCCCTTTTTCACCAGACCTTCATGTCTCTGTGTAAAGAAAAACCTCCTATCTTTAATTTTCTATACAGCTCCTTTTTACTTCCACTCTTTATCTCATGTCCTCATTTCATGGCTGAGCTGGAAGTAATCGCTTGGGTTAACAATTGCTTTCAGAACATTGAAAACATGAGTCAAATCCCCCATAGTGACCTCCATTACACATGTTCTGTATAAGGCCAAACAGAGAATTCCAAGTTTTACTGTATATTTCTGACTGAAGTTTTATAAAATGAATTAAAAAAAACACCATGGGTTAATTTTAATAAGAAAACTATTTAATTTCTTGTTGAACTTTAATATTTTCTAATTACTGTACAAGATCACACACCAATAAACACAGCAGAGCAAAACCATTTGTCTCTCAACAATACACAAAGACAGGTAGTTACTGTCAAGAGGCCATAAGAAACTATAACAATCTACATAAAACATGTAAAGATGCAGATGATAGTGGATTTATTGAAAGAGGTTATAATATCAGAAAAAGTGTCAGATTGCCCTGGAAAAAACGATGCTCTGGTCAGAAAGAATTGTGAAGAAAATTGAAAATATTAATTATGTAACTGTATTGAAAGTCTATCAAATCACAAATTAGAGGGTTTTTCTTAATTTTGCCCTGGGGTATTCAGACAGTGTGGGTGCATGTGTGATACTGTACTAGCATCATTGTAGCAATATAGTCTTCAAAACAATTTAGAAGTAGAAGCATAAGAGTGACACTCACTATGCATTAACAGTCCTTGTAAATTAATGCATTCTAATAATTACTGAGATTAATTAATGTCATGCATGTTTTCCCAAATGATTGAGTGGCTTTTCTCTAATCACTCTGAATATCTTCAAGTTTTAATCTTGTGTAATTAAATACCGCTATTACTAGGTGGTGTTGGTTAGGGGAGGGACCAAGACTGTCCATTGTCACCTCCTCTTGACCTTTCATTTTTTACTGACAATTAAAAATATCACATGACAAATGTTGCTAATTCATTTCAAATTAAAACTTTTAGCTTGCTGGAGTAGCCCAGTAAAAGTCCTTATTGGCATCTTATGAGAATCTTTGCAAAATCTTGAAAACTTTAAGTGATTCTCAAGAAACTTGAGAGTTTGAGCAATTCTGTCAAGAAAAAAAGACATTAATCTGGTTTGCACAGTTGGTAGAGACTCACCCAAATAGAGTTGTGACTATCTTTGCTGCCAGTGATGCTTTTATGGAGTTCACAGGTCTAAAGTTGAGCATTTGCTGAGCCATCAATGTATCTCAGTTTTTTCTCTTTATTTATTTTCTCTTGACTTTACTGTAACACATCTTAGAAGTCTCAGTTTGAGCATTCATGTTTTCAGTAACAAAATGTGTTTTGAAAAATGTGTATCATTTTGCAATTTCATAAGATGGGACACCATAGGTAGGGTCAATATTCATTTGTGAGGCACTGTATATACAAATTATGTAATGTATGAAAAAAGTATTTACACCCAAAGTTTCCTTGTGAAACAAAGATAAAACACACAGACCTTATAATTGTATTCCTCATTATAAGCACTGAACAATAAATTGCAAAAAGGTTAAGAGAACTGCAGTGGATTGCAAGACCCTGAGGCTCTGACAGCAGCTTAATAGCCAGTGTACAAAAAGGAATTTTGAAAAGTTTTTGTCATTTATCTTTCTCCTTAAGAGGTCATGCGTGAAAGAGTGAAAGGAGAATTCTGTGCATCTCTTACTTTTTGGTTTATACTGAATTATAGACACTCTGTTTTCTATAACTCTCTGTATCTTCTTAGACTGATGTTTACTGTTCTCTTACAGTACTCTAGAAATCTTTCTTTGAAATAAGTTTCTCCTGGCTCCTATACAATAGGGAATCAAGCTAGCCTTGCTCACAGTTCTGATGTATCAGTGAAGGTCCTTGGCTTTGATGCCAATATCCTTGGCCACCTCAACCCCATACTATACATTTATATTTAAAGAATTGTTTCAGAAGCTATAGTTCTTCCAAGAGTTATTTAAAATAGTACATATCATTCTAGGAAAATGCAGAAATGAATAGTACTGTATTTGTGGAGCACAGAATAAACAATAAAGCATAAAATAAAAAAATGAACAGAAAAACTCAGTGACATCATCTATCTCATTAGCTTCCCCAAGGCTCCCTTGAAATATGAATTGCTTATGAATATGTAGACTCTAGTTGTGTCGATCTAATCATTTTGATATCTATCAATTGTTCTGAAGAGTTACTTTCTCTTTTTCCTATGAAACCCACTGGAATTTTTCACAAGGAAATGGATTCATTAGCACAGATACTGTATATAACCTTGGTGGAACCAGCAATGAGTAACGTACTTCCTGTGCAGCTCTTCACCGGCTTGTGTTAGTAGACAGTACATTGACTCATCATCATATTTTCATTATCCCACTGGTTTGCTAGAACAATGCAATCTCACCAAGACATCTCTACATACTGTATATTTCCTTTTGTCAGATCATACAAGGGCCAAAAGTTATTCAATGGTGAATAAAATACTCCACCACTCTCCCCAATGAATTCTTAGATGTCCTCTACAGGTATATCCACTGAGGTTAGTGATTTTATCTGTCAACTCTCCAGATTACTCCTCAATTTAAGCACATACCAACATTTTATTTTTCTTGCAGACAGTGGATTGATTCTTGTGGAATTTATTGTGCTGTAGCTTCCATGGTCTCAAAGCAATTGTAAAGTGTGTGGATTACATGACTGTGATTCTGTGGGCTGCATGGTGTGGTGACTCAGCCTGCCCCTCAAAAAGATATTTTTAAGGTTTCTCTGTCGTAATCTGCTAATAACTGAAGAGGAAACTTTCTCCAGCCCCCATCTCTTACAAACAGGCCACACTCAAATATTCCAATAGTAAATAAGAGATTTTCATGAAATGACAAGGCTTGAACTTATTATTGTACACTACTCAAACATTCATTGAATCCCATATGTGTCACAACTCAGTCTAATCAGAATAAACACTGCTGGCAATCTGACACAGATCCCGATAATCATAATCAAGCAGCTGCCAATTCCCGCAAACGATACCGTCTGGACTAATTACTCAATCACACTCCCCATTCGCACCCCTGGAACTCCAGAATGGCTTAAATGGCGCATGGACTCTTAACCCACATCACAGCACTCAGTATTTAGTCAATGAGCGGAGCTCTCTCTCTCGTGTCTTTCCTGCATCTCTGTGCGATTCCCCTGCTAATCTACTAGCTAAATGTCCTGATCTGTATTACGACTATGACTTCTGATTGCATTCTTGTACTGTTGCTCTTCTGATCTTCTGGCTAACTTATGGGTTTGGATAAGTACTCCCTGTTTTTCCTTCTCTGTCTTTGCCCAGCGTTCCAATTCACCTGGAAAACTGCATAGGGTTAATAATTTTTTCTCTCCCGATGTGACAAAATACTGAGCCATTTAAAATGAACCCCACAGATCAAACTATGATTCATTCCATCCTCAACCAGCACTCCCACACCTTCATACAGCTCCATGCTTCCATTCAACAGCTCACAGATCATATGGCTACACTTCCTGCAGCATCCTCAACTCCCCAAAGCATTCCCCTGCCCTCTGCTGCAGCTTCACTTACACTGCTCTCCGCAGCTCACCGCCCCTCCCCACAATGGATAAATTTGATGGAGATCCTACTAAATGTCTTTTTAGGATTTTCTAGGACAGTGCTGGTTAGCCAGAAATGTTTTCCCACCTCTCATGAGCGAATTACTTTCGTCATCTCTCTACTTGCTGGAAGGGCTCTGGACTGGGCAGCTACCCTGCTAGCTAAAGGGGGACCTGAAATAGCAGATTTTAATTTAATCCTCCGAAAGTTCAAGGCGGTGTTTGCTCTGGCTAACTCTGAACACTATTTTTTTATCACAGTTATCTACTCTCCGACAGGGTGACAGACATGTCCAGGATGATGCCATTGAGTTTCAGACTGATTCATTGCTGGAGGGATGAAGCCCTGGTGTTTCAATTCTACCAAGGGCTCTCGGAGGAGCTGAAGGACCAATTGGTGTCAGTGCCACTTTCCTATCAATCTATAGAGGGGGCTATTTCCCAGGTGCTGGAACTGGAACAGCGCACATGGGAAAGCAAAAAAAGAATGTCCCCAAGCCCCCCCCCAGCCACTTCCCACTCCATCTCCATCTCCTAAGAAAACAGTAAAGATCTCCCATACCTGACTTACCCCAGATGAAAGAGAAAGACGCCGCCACGAGAGACACTGTTTATATTGCAGAGAACTCGGTCATTTCCACATAGCGTGCCTGACTAGACCCCCTAGACCACCCCAAACTACTTCCAGGAACACATCAAAGTTTGGTATACCACCCTCTTCCACCCATGACTCCAGACCCTCTCTTCCAGCTACACTTTCTTGGGGTAAATTTAATCTTTCTTTTCTTGCCTTCTTTGATTCAGGTGCGGCAGGAAATTTCTTAGAGTACAAACTCACCGAAACATGGAACATTCCTCTCGTGCCTGTAAACCCCCTGATCCACATTCAAGCCTTGGAGAGGACATCCCTGGTTTCTGGTCGTATCCGCTGGCAAACCACTCCTCTCATCTGTCAAATCAGTGCCACTCATCAAGGGGAAATCCAGCTTCTCCTTATAGATTCTCCATCACATCCCTTTGTTTTAGGGCATCCCTGGTTGCAAGAGCACGATCCCTATTTCTCCTGGTCCCAGAACAACATCCTAGCATGGGGTCCTCACTGCCACTTCAGGTGCTGTCGTCTGCCTATTAGAGTATTGGCGGCTACCACATCACAAGACCATGAGCCCTGCATCCCTCCACGCAAACCTGGAGCAGGCTTTCAACAAACAAGAGGCCCTTTCCCTTCCCCTACACCACCCATATGGTGTATTGACCTCCTCCTCCCGGGAACTATGCTCCCCAGAGGCCGGGTTTTGAGAACAGGGTCACAGGCACTAGAGGCTTACATTCAAGAGTCTCTAAAGTCTGGTTTCATCCACCCCTCTACATCACCTGCTTGTGCTGGATTATTTTTCGTTGGAAAGAAGGATGGCTCACTGAGACCCTGCATCAACTAGTGAGGCTTAAATGAGATCACGATTAAGAACCGTTACCTTCTGCCCTTGATTCCAGTAGCACCTGAATCTCTGCACGGGGCTACAATATTCACTAAACTTGACCTCCGAGGAGCATACAGCATTATCTAATCCGTATCAGGAAAGGTGATGAATGGAAAATGGCATTTATGACCACTCATGGCTATATGAGTACCTGGTTATGTCTCGCGGTATTGCAGGCCTTCATGAACAATATCTTTAGAGACATCATCCTCAAATACATCTTCGTATATCTTGATGACATCCTAATTTTCTCCAACAATCCCCAAGACTTTGTCCAACATGTCCGAGATGTACTCTCACGTCTCATCCACAATAAGCTCTATGCTAAATTACAGAAATGCCTTTTTCATGTCTCCAAAATACATTTCCTTGGTTACATAATTTCTCCCCACAGCGTCGAAAAGGACTTCTCCATAGTTCAAGCCATCAGGGACTGGCCAACCCCCAGAAACTTAAAACAAATTCAGCGTTTTCTTGGATTCGCAAATTTTAACAGATGTTTTATACTGTCCCATACTGTCCCTGTTCTAAAAACCTGAAGGCCAACATTCTTTCCTGTCTTTTTGATCCTCCAGAACCCATCATTTCCCCTGATAAGATCCTCACAACCATCAGATGGGACACGCATAGGGATCATAATTTTTTTCCCTCCCGACATTACAATAAGCTCTTTAAGTTAACTTCTATTGTCATTGTGCTTCAGTGCCTGTGGTGTGCAAATCTGTCAGTTCTTACTCAGTAATTTACTAGACCCAAACAGATGAAATCTGGATAGTTTAAAGAAAGGAATTTTAGCAACTACTCTTCTAAAGAAGTTTGGGAAAGAGGCTGACAAACCAGGGTTACTGATAGGGATTACTTCACAGGGATCATAAAGGGACAACTCATAAACACATCCTCTGGGGTTCCAGTCTGGTGATCAGTGGGAGAGTTGTGATGCCCTGCATGGCTAGTGAAAGCTAAGACAATATCTTCCACAAAACAATCTTCAATTTAGATGAAGAACAGCTTTGCAATTACTGGAGTAGTTTGCAGGACATTGATGTATCAGGTAAAAGAAATAGTTCCTTCTGAGACCATCCAGCATATCCCTCACAAAACACTCTTCGTATTTGTATTTCTGATGTAAATAGATTTTCTTTCCAAACTTTGACATTGGTGATGTGTGACCTCTCCATGCTTGAATTCTTTATTGGCTTCTAGATATTTTTACAACACTCTCTCTGCTGGATGATACAAAAAAATATTGTGTGACAGCAAACTATTTCATGCCGTGAAACAACACTGTACCTTCAAGTCAGATGGCACTCAGACTGCTAATTAATGACAGTTCACCACTTCATGTATTTCATGTGCTGTTGACTCAGGAAACCATAACTTTTTTTTCCATTACAACATGTGATTACTTAAACCCCTGCAGAAATCTATGTTTTTGGTTGTGAATTCTATAGATAGCAGATACACATTGTGCAACAGCTCCCCTGCTACATTTTCCATGCACTAATTTCCACAAAAAACATAAAGTGTTATCTGGAAACCTCTGACCCTACATGAATGGCTATGGGTTTTTATACATAATGATTGACAATGAAACATGGGACACTTGACTAACTAGACTAGCCTAGAAAATGTTAAAGCACTGCCATTGTGGGTGAAAAACAGGAATTGTTAAATCAGGGCAGTAGATATAGAACTAGAAGTTGTGGGCTCAAAACTTGGTTAAAGTGTTGCTTTTGTATCTATGAGCAATTTACTTCATGCATATTTCTTCAGTAAAATACCCAGTTCTACAAATGTAAGTAGTACTGGATATAAGCATTAGTAAAATAGTAATTCCTATTACTATTATTAATAGTAATAGTGACTGTTTTTCACTTTAATCAATTTTCATATTGCTTTATCGAATACAGGGTCTCTGGGGAGCCAGAGCCTATCCTGGCAGGCAATGGGTGCTAGGCAGGATATATCACGAGTTGGACACCAGTCCATCACAGGGCAGACACAAGCACACACATTCACACAGACACCAGGACCAATTTTCCCAAAGCCAATTAACCTACTGGCATATTTGTGCACTGTGAGAGGAAACTGGAACCCCTGGCAGAAACCTACGCTAACACAGAGAGAACATACATACTCCATGAAGATAGCACTCCAGGGAACCAGCACTGTGAGGCAGCAATGCTAAACATTGTACCACTGTGTCACCCCTGTTTTTAACATATATTTCTAAATTATAGTCAGGAAGGACTGCTTGCTCAGCTGAGATCTTGCTACAGTCAAAACAATCATAGTTTATAAGATTTGTCTTAGTAATCATATATACTGTAAAAAGATACAAATCTATTATCAAAAATTGTTTATAGACCAAATAAATGTACATGCATTAAAAAATATGATTGGGCACCATTTCACGTTTTTCCTTCATACTGTATATCTGATACATTAATTTTCCAGAAAGAATGTCCGCTAAAATACTACATACAGTGTCAGAACAATAATACTTGTACAAACCTGAAAAAAGGCAAGACTGAATGCACTTCCTTTAGGCTTTGTGCTTTAGTTTAATAATTTGTTAACATGCAAAATTTATAATTTTGCATTACTAAGCAGCAATTGTTTTCCCTGCTCAATATCCAGAAAAAAGATTTTTATAGTAAAAGGTCAATGTCAAAGGCATGGTGCTTCATTATTGATAGGACATAAAATTCTCCAATAATACACCTTTCTCATTACTACCAGAACAATGATCAATTCATCATTTGATTTTAAGATGCCAAATGATCGAAGTAGTTATTATTCCCCCCATTGGTAACACAGGAGCTACCCAACACATCATAATGAGCAAAGCACTTTGCATGCTTTTGAAAATTCATTTCAGAAGGGGGTGAAAAGGCAACCAGAAGGGAATGATTCGGAAAAATGGAGGTACAATGTTTTTTATTCAGAATCCCACAAAGTTCTCTCTTAATAGTCTAAAAACACAATGTGATCATATAGTTCTGGACATGATTTAAGTATCTTCTATAATTGAATGTTTTAGTAAAGGCTTACATTTTTAGTTTCTTTTCTGATTATTTTTCTTTCTGCTTAATCATTGGAATGCACCTTTTAACACGTATTGTGATCGCAACCTTAAAATAAAGTTCATACTATTCTCTTCATATGTATAATTGGTTTTCTGGCTGCACAAAACCAACTTATCACCAAGTATGTATGTTCTGAAGTCATACTTATACAAGTTAAAATCAATTAATCTATCAAAGTTTTTACTTAACCAGATGTTGAGAGCATGCTGACCAAGAACTCTGGAAAAAAGAAAAACTGTTCTCCACAGGCAAAAACAATGAATAAATGTATACCCAATTGGACAAACACAGAGGGAGAGCTTACCCCATGTGAAGGATATGTCAGCCAACCCCAGTCTCCTGAGACTGAAGATGTGTCAAGGAGATTCACTGCAATAAAAAAAGGCATTTGTGAGCTACAGCAGTCTTACATATTCTGAAATATTCTTAATTATAAATATACAGTATTTAGACATTTATGTGAAAGCATCAGTGGTAAAGTAGATAGGAAAAATAATTACGACTATTAGATTCCTCGGTCCACAAGACCTGTTCAAAGCTACATCACCAAACAGTTTGAAGTCATCTCTCATTCTCAGGGCAGTCTAAAACATGACTTAAAGAAGGCTTGTCTCTTTTAAGAGTACAGCAGTTGCCATCCCAGAGAGTGTTTCATCCACGTCTTTCACTACTACCTCACTCATGCCAGCAGGGAAGAGATCCAGGGTGGTTAAACATTCCTTCTGCAATATGTGCAATCATTATCCCAGTCTTTTTCACATTACAGACCAAAAACACCAGACCTAAGTCCTGGGCTGAGGGATTAAACAGTTCTCGCAGGCTGTTATGTCTGTGCTCACTTACAGAACTTTAAACTTAGAAAATCTTTAAAATCCTAACACAAACAGAACCTAATGTTCATCAATAAGAATTTGATGGAGCACCTCACAAAAAAAAAGTCATCAAATAATTTAAAGGCAAGTCAATGATATGCATGTTTCCTAAGAAGAGCCAAATTATTTCAAATATTTATCTGTATTATCTCTATTTCAGTTTATGGAAGTGGATCTACCCTGTGCAGTTTGTTTTCCACACTATAGTTCAAATGACAGATGTTTTGTGTGTAATGGATTTGTAATTTGGATGTACACAATTGCTTTGTCATCTTATCTAAAAAATGCCTGGGCATTATGCGAAAGTAAAAGCTTTGTACTTTGGCTATATGAAGCTAATAAATCATTAATGCTGAATCTTTGAGGTCTGTAGCCACCCAACCTGTAACCACATGCAATTCCTTAGTAGCTATAAGATATTTACAGTGAGTATTCTGTTCAATCTTTTACAGAACCAGCAATCAGATATCTAAAAATCACTCCCTTATTAGATGCTAAACAAATATAATGGAATCTTTTTGCTCTACACTAAAAAAACATAGCAATAAATCCAAGAGTTTTTTGTGGCCTACTGGATATAAAAACAAAAATAAGTCTTCCCAATACTATGAGGCAGTCTTGTTCCAAAGTCCTAAGATTGGGCCCATCCATACAGTACTTAAATTATCTGTAAGTGTTCTATAGTCTGCAAAGGATGAAGCCTTGTTCTTTTATCTACTATACTTTCACACTACCCTAAGTAGTGTGTGGAGTCGAATTTATCTGCATTTAGGCAATGACTTTTTCTAGTCATTGTAGGTGCCTTATATAAAATAAAAAAATAAAGTAAAAGACAGTTAAGAAGCTCCTGTGAGCACGGCCGGCATTCCAAACAGCAATTTCATAAGTGTCACATTTTGTATATTTAATTATAAATTATACAACACCAAGTAGTTAATTTGTTTCAGTATGATACTTTCAGACACCTGGAAGACATGTTAGAACTAAAATTTGGTTCTGACCCTTGTTCTCATAAACCAATTTGTATCAATCAGCCTTCTTATGAGCATCTACAGTGAGCAGCTTGTACCGTATCTCCTCTAAGACTACGTACTTGTACTTTTCCCTCTTGACCATGAATTCAAAATCAATGCCACAGAGCAGTAGAAAGTGCTTTAACCTGGACGTGACCTTGGTTTAACTTGCCATTAAAGATCCCATGTCATGTTATGAAAGAATACAGATTCATTGATAAATTCCACCTTGGGTTTTTACAGTATGGCCTAACTAAATTCCTTCCTTAATTCATTTGGTGAGTGATTGCTCACATCACCTGATATTCTATGTACATTAGTATGGATTTTGGAGAATAATGGGTGCCACATATCAAACAGGTGGGTGTAACACTTCAGTGGTGGATTAAGTGGGTCCTCTCCTGTGTTTAAAGTTCTTTAGGATCCATTGGGGGTTTCGGTAGGTTTCTTTAATGCAAGTAATTGTTGTACAGTAACCCTAGCATTTAATGGAAATACCCTTACAGTAACACATTTCAACATCACCAAGATGCACAGCTACAAAGGTGGGTGTCATTTGATTCATCCCAGGTGATTGTCACATTTGCCAATGTTAGAACATGGTTATACAGAAGAAATCAAAAGGATTGCTTCATTTTCTACAGGTGACCAGTGTTCGTGTTTGTCAGTGTACTGTACATACAGACCCTGTATTTAACTTTCTCCATATTTTATTACTTGTAGCATACCCTATAAAATATTACACTTTTTTGTTTACAATTCTATATTATAAGTTATCTGTAATGCTGTCCAATCCTGCATTTAAACAGAAAAGACTATTGAATTATTCATGATTATACTAAAAATATATATTGGGATTGACCAGACAAACATGAAATAAGCAAAACAGGGTTTTCAAGCAAAGAAACACAAAACCAAAAAAGTAACCAAAGCATCCCTCCTTTATGGTGAAGTATTTCCATATTGCAAGCTACAGTATAGGACAGCTGATCAAAAGTTACAACACAAAGAAGCAGTCTTTTCTATCCAATATCAGTAGCAGAAATCAAACAAATCCAATGTGTTTCCTGTTTTCCAGAATAATTATTATTATATTATCAATAATGTTATTATATTATCAAGAATGAAGTTGTTTTCACTGCATTTCTATCAAATCTTTATCCAAGTAAGCTAAGTACTCTTTGTTGTTGTAAGTAAAACCTTAATGCATGTTAAGGTACCAGTCCTTCAAAAAGAAAAATACATCTTTGGAGGATGATCAATAAAATATAGTTTCTCTTCTTTAGAGCAAAGCTGGTTACTTTACTAATCCTGTTTGAGGGCCCCAGTGACCAAATGATTCATACATTTAGAGGAGTGCTTGGATGATACGTAAAAGGGTGGTTCTGAATTAAACATCTAATGTACAGAAGGATATGAATTCATTAACTTACAGCTGTGCAATTAAGCTAATTGTTTTGACAATATAGTAAGTAGTGATTGTCATACAGTATTTATCCATTATCTAATCCATGTATCCAGTATAGGGTGTGCGGGGAGCCAGAGCCTAATCTGACAAGTAACAGGTGCAAGTATACACCCGGTCCATCTCACAGCACACAAACACAAACATACACTCACACCAGGGACAATTTTTACAGAAGCCACTTAACCTACCAGTATGTGTTTGTACTGTGGGAGGAAACCTGAGCTCCTGGAGGAAACCCAAATAACACAGATAGAACATACAAACTCTATGCAGGTGGCACTTCAGGAATCAAACCTGACCACTGCATCATTGTGCTGCCCTGCGATTTGTCACATGTGTATACTAAATATATAGCAACATCTAGAAAAGTATACATTTTGTGATGCCGCTAGGGGAGCTGCACTGAATAGGAGGTACTTTATGAAGAAAGTCATAGATTTCTCCAAGAGTTTTGACCATATTCAGATGGCAGAACGGAGATACAGTAATGTGACCTAGAACGTCACAAAGACATCAGAAAGGTTACAAGTTATGGGTGTGCTCCCACTTTCAGGCCTATAAAATAATCCCAGTGATGACAGCAAGAGTGTGGTTCATTGCTTATTGAAGTCAAGCTGCACACAATCTACAGTGCCCTCCAGAATTAATGGCACCCTTGGTAAAGATAAGCAAAAAAAAGTCTATGAAAAAATGTCTTTGTTGTTTATCAGCTTGATCTTACACTCAAAATATGAGAGAAATCTAACCTTTCAGTGAGGTTAAATTATTCAAAGAGCACTGAGTTTTATAATGCTGGATGAGGTGGGAGAACACATATAAAAGGACCTGAGAATATTTCTCCATACAGAATCTCTCCAGATGCTTCAGAATCCTTGGTCCTCGCTTGTGGACTCTTTTCTTCTGCTCACCCCACAGATATTCAATTGAGTTTAGGTCAGGGGACTGGGATAGCAACTGCAAAAGCTTGATTCTGTGATTAGTGAACCATTTCTATGTAGATTTGGAGGTATGCTTTGGATCATTGTCCTGCTGGAAGATCTAACCACGACCCAGTCTTAGCCACCTGGCAGCGACGATATCGACTTCGAGAACCAAGCCCTCGAAATGTACTCATTTTTCATCAACAGAGGATACCCCAACAGTGTGATTGACAGGGCCCTTGCCCGAGCCAAAAACACCCCCCGGACCATCAACCCGATCAGGAACTCCTGCCATAACAACCGCATTCCCTTGGTGCTTCCTTACCACCCTAACACACTTCCTATCCCCAGGACCATTAACCACAACTTTTCCATCCTAAAGGATGATCCCTCCATTGGGGCCCTCTTTTCTGATCGCCCTATCATCTCATATCGCCAACCACCTAATCTGCGTAACCTCCTTGTTCACAGCTCCCTTGACCGCCCTCAACAACCATCCACACCAGGCACTTTCCCTTGCAACAGAGCTCGCTGTATCACCTGCAAGTACACAGCCACCACCACACTCATTCAAGGCCCCTCAGGACTATTCCGGATCACCCAGACAGCATCTTGTACCTCCAGCAACCTTATTTACTTTATCTCTTGCAGTAAATGCCCAGCCATCTACATTGGAGAAACAGGAAGGAGACTCGGAGACCGCTTCAGAGAACACATCAGGGCTGTGAAGATTAAAGATCTCTCCAAGCCCATTGTTTCTCATTTCACCTCTGACGGCCACGACCACTCTAATCTCTCCGTCTGTGTTCTCAAAGACGGTTTTCCGAACTCATACATCAGAAAGACCACCGAAACTAAAATTATTCTGCAGCTAGGATCACACATTCTCCCTTCCCTTAACGACAGACTACTGTTCTTTTAAACTTTCTCCATTCATTGGAAGTTTCATTTCACACCTCTCTGCACCTATTCTGACTTCACACCTCTTGATTGGCCTCTCTTTCTGTCCCCTGCTCCCGCCTCTCACTCCTACTCCCTCCCAACCTTTGTTCTCCCACTACTTTACCTTTGCCTACTGCCCTGTCTCTCTCACACCTGAAGAAGGCTCCATGGCCGGAACGTTGTGTTCTCTTTCTTCTTTTTTTCAGCATGGAATAAACCTATTACTTGTTCCTTTGCAGCCTACACATGCTGACACAGCTACCCACCTGAACTACTAGCCACCTGGCAGAGACTGGCAGCCAGGTTTTGATCTAAAATCTCCTGGTATTTGATGAAGTCCATGATGCCATGTATCCTATCAAGATTCCTGGGGCCTTTGGAAGAAAAACAGCCCCACAACATCACAGATCCACCACCAGGACCAGAACTCCAGGCGTTTACATTTGTGGTTTGACGACAGCAGAGGCTTTCTTCTGGCAAGCCTTTCAAATAGTTTGTTGGCATGGAGGTGGCGTCTAACTGTAGTTTTGGAGACTTGGTGGCACCAGGGTGCAACCCACTCCTGCAATTGTCCAACTGTGATCCTTGGAGAAAGTTTTGCCTCTTGGACCATCTTCCTCACTGTGCGTGGGGGCAAAATACACTTGCATCCTCTTCCAGACAGTTTAATCACAGCTCCAGCTGTTTGAAACTTCTTAATTGTTGCCCTTATAGTGGAAATGGGTATTTTTATTTGTGAAGCTATTTTTAATAGCCATTGGCTGATTTATGAAGGTCAACAACCTACAGTATTGTCTGAGTTCCTAAAG
Organism: Lepisosteus oculatus; assembly: GCF_040954835.1. Classification (NCBI taxonomy): domain Eukaryota; kingdom Metazoa; phylum Chordata; class Actinopteri; order Semionotiformes; family Lepisosteidae; genus Lepisosteus; species Lepisosteus oculatus. The sequence goes on from NC_090720.1 coordinate 13,832,595, forward strand.
ACTCAAGTGTGCTTAAAAAAGGTAAAATATAAATGGGAATATATGTCATTTAGATTTTATTCATAGGAATTTCTACAGGTGCCAATAATTGTGTCACCTGTGCTTTTGAGAAAAATGTTTATATTTTTTATAAGGATTTTTTTTCTTTGAATAATTAAACCTCACTGAAAGGTTAGATTTCTGTCATATTTTCAGTGTAAGACCAAGAACAATTACATTTTTTCATAGGCTTTTTTGCTCCTCTTTACCAAGGGTGTCAATAATTCTGGAGGGCACTGTATGTCTGTATGTATATGGTCAGTACATGTTTGGGACATAAAGAGAGCAGATCAGAAGAAAAATGACTTTGTATTGAACTAAACTACAGCGAAGCACTAGAAGCCCAAAACTGAAGAAGGGCAAAGTACTAACAAATTAAGAGAATCACCAATATCACTCTGTAAAAGAGACTGAAAGAGGACAGTAGAAGCAGAAAGATAAAACAGGTTTAACAAGTGCCCATAGTTTTTTTTCCTTTCTTTTTCCTTTCCTTTGTTCAGGGCAGAAAATACAGTATGAACATAAATGAAGAAAAGGAATAAAAGGATAATTCAATACTGAGGCCATTTTCTTTTGTTTAGAAGGCAATCAGGAATTGTTTGGAGAAAGAAAATGTATTTTTGAACCTTAAGAAGAAATGTACCTGTATATACAGTGCCTTGCGAAAGTATTCGGCCCCCTTGAACTTTTCAACCTTTTGCCACATTTCAGGCTTCAAACATAAAGATATAAATTTTTTATTTTATGTGAAGAATCACCAACACGTGGGACACAATTGTGAAGTGGAACGAAATCTATTGGATTTTTGAAACTTTTTTAACTAATAAAAAAATGAAAAGTGGGGCGTGCAAAATTATTCGGCCCCCTTGCGTTAATACTTTGTAGAGCCACCTTTTGCTGCGATTACAGCTGCAAGTCGCTTGGGGTATGTCTCTATCAGTTTTGCACATCGAGAGACTGAAATTCTTGCCCATTCTTCCTTGCAAAACAGCTCGAGCTCAGTGAGGTTGGATGGAGAGCGTTTGTGAACAGCAGTTTTCAGCTCTTTCCACAGATTCTCGATTGGATTCAGGTCTGGACTTTGACTTGGCCATTCAAACACCTGGATACGTTTATTTGTGAACCATTCCTTTGTAGATTTTGCTGTATGTTTGGGATCATTGTCTTGTTGGAAGATAAATTTCCGTCCCAGTTTCAGGTCTTTTGCAGACTCCAACAGGTTATCATCCAGAATGGTCCTGTATTTGGCTGCATCCATCTTCCCCTCAATCTTAACCATCTTCCCTGTCCCTGCTGAAGAAAAGCAGGCCCAAACCATGATGCTGCCACCACCATGTTTGACAGTGGGGATGGTGTGTTGAGGGTGATGAGCTGTGTTGCTTTTACGCCAAACATATCGTTTTGCATTGTGGCCAAAAAGTTCGATTTTGGTTTCATCTGACCAGAGCACCTTCTTCCACATGTTTGGGGTGTCTCCCAGGTGGCTTGTGGCAAACTTTAGACGAGACTTTTTATGGATATCTTTGAGAAATGGCTTTCTTCTTGCCACTCTTCCATAAAGGCCAGATTTGTGCAGTGTAAGACTGATTGTTGTCCTATGGACAGACTCTCCCACCTCAGCTGTAGTTCTCTGCAGTTCATCCAGAGTGATCATGGGCCTCTTGGCTGCATCTCTGATCAGTCTTCTCCTTGTCTGAGCTGAAAGTTTAGAGGGACGGCCAGGTCTTGGTAGATTTGCAGTGGTCTGATACTCCTTCCATTTCAAGATGATCGCTTGCACAGTGCTCCTTGGGATGTTTGAAGCTTGGGAAATCTTTTTGTATCCAAATCCGGCTTTAAACTTCTCCACAACAGTATTACGGACCTGCCTGGTGTGTTCCTTGGTCTTCATGATGCTCTCTGCGCTTTCAACAGAACCTTGAGACTATCACAGAGCAGGTGCATTTATACAGAGACTTGATTACACACAGGTGGATTCTATTTATCACCATCAGTCATTTAGGACAACATTGGATCATTCAGAGATCCTCGCTGAACTTCTGGAGTGAGTTTGCTGCACTGAAAGTAAAGGGGCCGAATAATTTTGCACGCCCCACTTTTCATTTTTTTATTAGTTAAAAAAGTTTCAAAAATCCAATAGATTTCGTTCCACTTCACAATTGTGTCCCACTTGTTGGTGATTCTTCACATAAAATAAAAAATTTATATCTTTATGTTTGAAGCCTGAAATGTGGCAAAAGGTTGAAAAGTTCAAGGGGGCCGAATACTTTCGCAAGGCACTGTATATTATTTTTGATCCAATTAAATTATTGTTCTACTGTGTTGATGAAAATAATTTATTTTTGATCTAAGGACTATTTTTCTGTCCCAGTCAGAGTGCACTAGATCATTCTCTTCCAGTTATTTCTTTTTATAGAAAAATAAAACTATTTTTTTTCTTATAATTATAATTTGTCGAATGTGTGCTCTTATCTCAAGTCTCACCTACTTTTGACCTGAGAAGTGACCGCACACCCCTATGACATTACAATATATTTGCTGTATAAGCAAGCCATTCACATCATACGAGAGCAGCAGACTGAGACATGGGGCATGACCTTTTGTCACCTGATTAAATGGGGAAGACAACTGGTCAATAACCAGGAATCAGAGGCTTCCAGTGGCTATCAATCTCTGTCCTGTAGGAAGAGGCAGAGCTTGTGATAAGCACTGCACTGAAGTGAGAAGGGAAGCAACTAACTGATTGATGAGCCCAATCAGTAGAAAGAAAGTGCAAAGAAAAGGAAAGTTTATTTTGCTTATCTACCTGGTTATTGATAGAGAAGATCTACAGAGGGGGTATAGGTGGATCTCAGACAAAGAAAAGATGGTACTTAGCTTTTTTTTCTCTCCCTGTATAAATTAAAAGATAGTTTTATCTTATGGCTGTGTTTGTGTCTGTTTTCCTGAATCCCACCTGTTAAAAGATAACCACTATCACATCACACCCCTGTTGCTCTCATTATGTATATTATAAGTATTAGTCCCATCTAATTCTGGAAATATATTCCAAAATGGTAGGATTATGGTGAATAGAAGACTAATTCACATATTTGATCACTATTAAAAGGCTTGGAATTTCTTGACTGGAAGATTAATAAGTCAATCAGCTTCCAGCAAATAAATATCATCATAAGATATTGCTATTCAAGATTTTCAAACTCTATGTAAAGGTCTACAATTGTGTATAAAGCAGAGTTCTATCTCTTCTAATCAGTACCTTAAAGCTGAATATAAACTTGGCAACACATCTCTTGAACATACCTATCATGACATGTTTTTGAGTGAAATACTTTTTTTGCCTTGTCCTACAAGGCGAGACTGTCTTAGCTTCTTCAAGTATATTAAAAGACAAAAAGGAGAAACCATAGCCAAATCTATTGAAGAAGAGCTGTTTTTTTCCTGGTAAGGGTCACAGCATTTGTACATATTCACTCATTATCCAAATGTTTAGTAAATCCCAGTCAGCATAATGGATTATTTTAGTGTGAGGCAATGAGTGATTGGCTTTAGGAACATGGGCCAGACATCTGTTCCTTTCCCTGGCCAGAATAATTTCCAGATCTCAAACAATATTGAAAACTGGTAGAACTGGTAGAATGTGCATTTCTGTTGCACACACCATTAACCTCATCACAAACTTTCTTAAGGCAACAGAAGAAGGGAATGGGTTTGGGCTGCAATATATTTTGAGATTTTGTGAAAAGCGTGTCACATTCTGCTCAAGCTGTTCTGGCTGCTCACAGGAACCAAATGCATAACTCAGTTGGATGCCTAATTTTTTGGCCTGGGATTTTACATTGTCACAAACCTGCCTTGTAAGCAACTGCAGAGGAGAAGGAGAGAAATCTTTAAAAGCGACATGTTAGCTAAAAGGAAACAGCTGCATCTGGTTCTTTTTTAACCCTGTCCATTCAAGGACAAGACTGCCCACATTTGTTGAGATGCAAATGTTACAACCATGCACGTACAGGCATGAGATGAGTACACATAACATAACACATTTTTGCACAATTGCTTTCAGTAAAACCTGTTCTCTAATCAATAACACAGTGATGGTCTGCCTGTCAGTTAAAGATAAGTCCAGTGTGTGTAACCCACAGCTGTAGGCACAGACAAAAGAGTCACGCAGTGCTGCCATAATAACTTCATTACAGTTTATAGATAGCCACTTTTACCATTTTATTTCTGCCCGATTTCCAATATACTGGATCTCAGGTGTCTCTCAGCACTATTGCCTATATATGGTGTAATGTGTTTTATGACCGATGGGAGCCCTTCGATCTCCCTGCCACTCCACATCCTTGAGGAAAGATGTGTCAGTATTATGCAGAGAGACATTAACCTGACCCAGTTTTTAAGTCCAGGGACTGAGAGGGCTATTTTACATTCGCTACAGCTTGATTTCTCAAAAATGGGCAAATGAAGATTGCTGGAACCCCTGTAATCAATGTCCAAGAAACTAGACTGACCACACTTCTGCAGTATCTCCCAGAATGTGTCAACTCCATGTCTGGAGAGAGCAACAACAAGGTGTTTTTCATACACCATTACACCTTGCAGTTCCAATAGCATTTAAGTTTTTAAGGGTGCACCAAGGAGAAACCCTATGATATTCAAAACAACAGATGATAGAAGTTCACTAACTTGCTGCTATCTTTTTCTGTCATTCCTTCTATAAAACAGTGGTGTGTTGTGTCTTCTTTTAAGGGAAGGTACAGTACATGACACAAGGAAGATGACAAACATCTTTCACAATCTTTCACAATCTTTCAATATTGATACAAAGTTAACCAATGAACAATGGTGCTATAAATAATTACTGTGTTAAATATGTTGATAATGTAGGGAAACAACTCTTCAGTTAAGCTCTATCCAGAGTAACTAACAACTAATAATGAAATTGGATCTGAAGCTAAACACATCCAATATCTCAAAACTAGTTAATTCATGTTTTTGTTTGAGGTAAAAAACAATGTTTTATTTTTAGTTTCTAAAATAAAAATTAATTTAAATGATGTTTTAAGAAATAAAGTATATATTTTCACAACATACAGTACTATAGCTCCTATCAGCTTTGAAGTTTTGTTATTTGAATATGCAGATGACATGTACTGTACATAGTAATGAATTTCAGACTAAACAGAACTGCTTTTGTGATGTAGTGTAACAGCAAGGAAAATGTGTCTTCTTCCGGAGGAAGCAAACACAAACAGCAATCTTGTTCTGTATTTTTCAATTTTCGATACTGTTTGTAAGTTTCTGAAGTCAACAGTAACTGCAAATGAGGCACACAGTGTAATTATTAACACAGGAATCAAACCTCTGTATACTGTATACAGTACATATGATTACTTTTGAGGTTATAGCTAAAAGTATGGCTACATAGACAGGACTGGAATGCTGAAATATATTCAAATTAAACTACGTCACGGATATTCTAGCAATGATCCTTTGAGTATACACAGGTTGGACTGAACAGTAAATAGGATGTTTTGCAAACTGCATAGTACACCTTAATATGTCATGCAGTGAATCAATAAAGATAAAGATTAATAGCAAGATACATAATGAGCAACTGCAGTGATTAGGTGCTGGGTTCCAATACAAAATTCTTGACCAGTAAGTCTACAACAGAATAGTGAGAAGAGAGTAGAATAAAAAGTAGATGTGATCGGTCTGATGCAACAGGCTGTGTAGTGCAATGCTGGTGAAAATGTTTCATGGCAAGAAGAACAGACAAAGGTACGCTTTGTAGTTAGTACCATACGTTACACAATTATAATGCCCTCTGCTGTTACAGTTTATATAACATCTTTATTTCCGAAACACAAAGAAATGTAGAGAATGGAAAACACTGACTATCAACAGCTGTAATTTTGCAATCCAATTTACCGCAAAAGTTATTTGAAAAGATTCCTTATTTAAAAAATTGCACTCTTAGTTAGGATCCTTATACAGTGCACTGCTAAGGACATCTTAACTGAGAAACACAAATGCACAAACATTCAAACATGACACGGTTACATGACTTTCTAAAGAAAACACATCAAATAACAAGATTTAAGATGTCTTGCACTTTCTAAAAAAATGTGTTTTAATTATACAGATTCAAACACTAACCACATTTGTAGTCCTTTGTGCTGTGCTAATATACTCGTGCTGGTAAGGGGCAGTAGGTCAGAATGAGCAACAGATGGCCAGCAATTGGCCCCCTCCCACTCTCTCTGGGTATCATTCCCCACTGCGCTGGAACGATACCGCAGAGCCAATAGAACAAGGTTACAAAGACGTGTCATAGTCGTGCTTTTTGCAGTTTACCACTTTTCTTATTCTTCTTCTTTGTTCCTCAGAAACACTGGTTCCACACAGTGAGTTCTTTCTTAAATGTATTTCAGGCTTCAGGCTTAGGGGAAAGGTTAGGTTTGTTCTTCAAGCAAATATGCAGAATAGATTTGATGGAGTAGCTGCAATTCTCATATCTGTATTAAAGCAACAGACATCTGTGATATGCTAAATAAAACCACTACTACCACTAACAGGAATGAGAGTGAGAGTGAGAAAGAATAAGAATACAGTAAGTGAGCAACAAACAGCCTCACCTGAACATAGCGTACAGGGAAGAGATTGTAAACATGAAGGTGTTCAGAGATGTACTGTATGACGAACTCAGACTATTCAGAGCCTTATAAGCCAGTAACAAGGTTTAATTATATTGAGGTGGGTAGCTGCGTCAGCATGCGTAGGCTGCAAAGGAACAAGTAATAGGTTTATTCCATGCTGAAAAAAAGAAGAAAGAGAACACAACGTTTCGGCCGTGGAGCCTTCTTCAGGTGTGAGAAACAAAAAGAAGGACACCTGACACCTGAAGAAGGCTCCACGGCCGAAACATTGTGTTCTCTTTCTTCTTTTTTTCAGCATGGAATAAACCTTTTACTTGTTAATTATATTGAACCCTTAACTTTATAGCTGATAGAAATTGTTTAATACGAGCAATGTTTCTAAGATAAAAAAGAGGCCTTAATAAAAAAGCCAAAAAGAAGACGATCAAATGTGACTCCTAGATTCCTATTAGGGTGTAGCTCTCCAAACTTTCCAGCTAACATTTGCTGCCCACCAGTAAAATTCAGTTTTGTCACTTTTTAACTTCAAGAACTTTGATGTCAACCAGTGCTTGATGTCACATATATACGTAAATACGTGATACATAAAGACAACACAAGGTTTTGCAATACTTGGGGAAATGATCTTATATCAAGTATAAAAAATTGATCTATTTAATGCATTGGAAACCATGCTGACAGAAAATGGTAATGTTTATAGAATAAAAGAAGCGAGAATTAAAGTTTATTTTATTTTTTTACCAGACTTTGGTAATAGAGATAATGGGGAGTTAACAAATTAAAGAAAAAATAGGAGTGAGGACTCCTATCACACATGTATATATTCCCCTTCACACAGAAATAACAATATTCTGCTCAGTAAGTTCTTTGCACGCCAAATAACACCCCCATTTTTACGGATCACTCAGTTATAGTGGGCTCTAATTTGGTGCAAATTTATTGTAATAGCTGTATTGTGTGCTTAATATGCAGGGAGAGGCTCCATTTTATCTTAATGCAGTGTGAAGTGAGGGACCCATGGAGAAGTGTCCTTCTCCAACAAGATTCAATTGCTGATTGGACTCAGAAGGACCCCACAGCTCTCAATCAGCTCATGAGAACACATACTGTACAGTCAATAGCACCAACACTAATTTGAGTTAATACATGGCATGAACGATAAACCACTTCATTTATAAAACAATATGTAAATCATTCAGTCTCTTACCCACTGAATGATAAAGCAGGTCTCAGGTAAATCTTTAATCAGATGGGGAAGCAAACTGTTGTCCTAGGAAGATTGCCTTCAATACAGTGGTCTGTGCACAAGAGGTTACCAGTACAAGTGCATCCAAGTACACAGTGTTTTGGTTTTTGAATTTCACTATAAGTCAGTTTGAATAGCTTGCAAAAAAAGCAAATAAATAAAACATGTGGATCAAAGCATACCTTACAGATACAACATATAGTACTCACACCTGTTTTTTTGGAATAAAAAAAATTCCAACAGTTCACCCTTTACAAAACAAGATAGAGTTATGGCCACGCTGATGCAGAACCACTAGTTGTGAAGGTGTGTGATTACCATCACTAATACACAGCATCACCTAATAACACCCTACACTACTATGTGTCACCCTACACTACTATGAATACTGTACATAACTTAAGGGTTTGTGAGAGTTGACCATTCTTCCCATCTTGGTTAATTTGGTTGCTGATAGTGACTCCAGAATTTCATTCAAACATTTAATTTGCTAGCTCATGAATTGAGAGTTATTTCCAGACAACCACTACACCTTGCTGAAAGAAAACATGTCTCTTTTTAATCCAAAAAGTGTTTGTGCTCAACTTAAATGTCCATTTATATCTTTTGATTCTGACACAATTGTTCAATATTTTCAATATCTGAATCGGTCTAAACTGAATGCATTCTTCTAACTCGTCCATGTATGATAGTACTTTGAGGTCATGGTTCTTCTTAATTTTTTGCAGCTCTTTAAAAATTGTTTTATAGCACACTAATAAAACAGAACACAATTGGAGATGAAATCTTACCACTGCTTTGCATAGGTTAAACATGACTTTCCTTGATTTTTATTAGTATCTTCAGCTGCATATCCAAATATTTTGTCATCTTTTCCTCATTTTTTTATTTCCCTCAGTTTTCTTTACTATTGTTAAAGATACGAGATTTGAAACCACATCTCAAAACCCATTCCAAAGGGTACATTGGAATTTTATGTACTGTGGTAGTAGTTCAGGTGGGTAGCTGCGTCAGCATGCGTAGGCTGCAAAGGAACAAGTAATAGGTTTATTCCATGCTGAAAAAAAGAAGAAAGAGAACACAACGTTTCGTTTTTATGTACTGTAGTTGTTACGTTGTTTTTATGTAGTATTATCAGCGTTTTCATAGATTTTGTGTGCTTCTGTTTGTAGCTTATATCTGTGTTGGCTATCAGTTTTTCCATGGACCATCTCCAAAAGGAAAGTTGGAGCTTTTTATTTTGTACCAGTACAATGGCTTACAGCAGAGTGAGAATTCTATACATGGATGTCTCTTGAGAGGAGGTCATACTGTCTTTCTGACTTGCCTTCTGGCTCCAAATCCCCTGACTAAATTTCTCCTGTGGAATTTCATCCTGGCCGCTAACATTTAATATTTGTACAGTGTAAATCCATGTTTTTTTAATTGGGCTTCTTAAAATGCAAATACTATTTTAGCTATTTTCACTCTTTTTATAGACCTAGAGCTTACAGCTCTAGAAGACACACACACCAGTTTGAACTATAGATTCGATGGCATTGCAGTTGCTTTACTGTTCTGCTATGTATTTTGAATTAATGCATGGATATCATGATGCTTGAGTATGTTTCTGTCTACTATTACCTTTCGCTGATGATGTGTTTCCCTTGGATTTCTATGCTGACATTACCTAAAATATCAGCAAGTTACAGTATCTTGGTTACTGAAGCTCCTGTCAAATATGCCCCAACAATCACCTCTCATTAAAAGTCACTGAGGTCTCCTTATTCAGCCATAAGAGCTATAATTATAAGCACCCAGGCCTGTTCAGAATTTTTATATATGACCTTAAGCATGCCGGAATGTTATTTCCTTAAGTAACTCTTGAGCCACACCTGTGTGGAAGTCCTTGATTTCAGTATACTTGGTGTTCCTCATTTACCTTTGTGTTTCCTGTTTTGTTTCCACTGGGGCAACATTAACTGTACATTAAAAACAGCTTGTTTTTTAATTTTCTGTGGAATACAATGTGAGGACACTGATAATAAAATGTTATAGAGCATGGAAATTCAATTATATCATCTTATTTGACAAAAATCACCCTAATCATTGTTATTTGTAAAATTCAATGTATGAAAACTGCACAGTGAACTGTCATAACTGTACACAAGGCAGAGTTGCACTTCACTTTTCTGATCTCTTTTAGGCAATCCAAATTATTCTGCCCACTTGTAGTTTGGGGGCAAACTTAGCACAGTTTGACCTAGTTTCCTTCTACTGTACAGCATTATCAAGCGTTGTCATTACAAATTATACCCTCTTAAGTTGTCAGTGTGTGAAACTAGTTGGAAATTAACCAGTGAGGCATTTAAGACTTCTGTAAGCTAAATACCTACAATTCTAGCAAAGGTCCTACCAGTTCATTTCTACATTTAACTCTTTTTAGTGCATCCTCCCTTCCTGTAATTCACAGCAGCTGGTTTATACATACTGTAAGTTGTTTCCTGAATTTAAATAAATTAAAACACTAGTTTAGCAACTGCCTGCCATAGAATAAATCCCACAGTTATTTTCCTGTTCAAAAATGTACAGTGCAACAGTAGAGATGTGTAATTCTTTGAGAACAGCAGAGGAAAAACTTATAGTTTTCCAATGCTGCTACTTTGCCGAGTGGTTTCATGTGCAAGCTCAGGTGTATTTATCTTTGTGACAGGCAACTCCAGGAGGTCAGCAGGTGACAGGCTTGCTGGTGTCCATTAATAAAATTTCAAGGAAAAGAAAATCAAAATGCAGGCAGGTTGAGAATAGAGAGGCTGTTGTATGGAAGGGGAAATCAAACTGATTTCCCAGGACATCCCCCCCTCTCTGCTTTACCTTGTGTTGTCCAAAATGTATTTGCTGTTTCTGCCCACTCAGACTATCCACAGAGGTACCGATGTATCCAATCATGACTTGACCAGGGACAAGTACAGTCCTGAGGAGCTCAGGAAGTGCAATATTAGAGCCAGTTGGCAGAGACGAAGAGTTATTTCTCTGGTGGCTGTGATAAAATATCATCCATTGACACTGGAGTGAGGAAAAAAAGGGCACTGCCTCTAGCCTTGGAAAGAGTAACAGAATGCATCAACAAACTCTTGACAGACACTTGAACTGAAAAACGTCTTTGTAGAGCTGAAAACTCTCTCCTCTACCAACATCCATGGCTTCCAAAAAGTATATCCCATGCTTGAAAGGAATTGTGGAAATTTCTTTAAAATCATCTAATTTACTTAATAGTTTTGTCCCTGAATGGAAATGAAGTTCACTGTTGAAAGGTGTCCCTAGTGGCAAGCTCTGTGTCACATCTATTCAATCATTGCAATTTCAGGATTTGGTGAACTTAAATTATACTTGTTCATCCATTTTATTTCATTACAATTTGAATCATAGTCATGCTGCCTGGAGGATATACTGTATGTCTCTCCCTCTCTCTGTCAGTCATAATTAAGGGGTCGCCTGGACAATCATCAAAATACAGCAACAAATTGAAGAAGGAGCAAAACTATTCACTCAGGAAATACTGTAATACTATATGTTAACCTTATCCTAACTAAGCACTGAAAGGGATATTTTGTAGACTTTTTTCATTGTAAACTTCTGGAAAGTGTGCCTGTGTGGTTGGCATAGAATTCTTAGCAGGATCAATGGAATCAACTAAGCAACCATGGCTTAGACATGACTTAGCCATTAAGAACACGATGATGTGGTGAAGTAGGAGACTGAGAAAAAATTGTAGAGCAATGGATAAGCAAAGTATAAAAATAATTAGGTGTATAAATAAAACTGGTAAATGATCGGCATTATGTTCAGAAGTAAATCTTTTAACCACTTACTTAAGATTAACACTCATCAGAGTCTAAAACAAACTTGACTCTAAGATAAAGGAGTCCCTCTTTTATAACCTAAGTATACTATGACACAGTGCTGACCAGAATGGTGTAGCGGTCGTAGGAAATGAGAGAGTGAATTGACACACTGGGCTCTGGGAAGTCAGAAAGCAGACTGGCAAAAGTGAAACAGAAACAGTGAAATGCGTTGAAAGAGGAAGAAAGGTGAAAGTCAGTCTGTGACAAAGGGCAAATCTAGGAGACATAGCCAAAATAGCAAGCTGGGTTGGAAGCAAAGTACACACGGGAAGTGAATGTGCCAAGAAAAATCTGGGTGCAGGGTCGCGAGCACAAGCAAGGCTCTGTGTACAATGAATCCACTTGTCTATCAACTACCCCCGACTGTCCACTTCAGTTTATTACAAACCCACGGATTCACACAGCTACCTCCTGTACAGCTCATTTCACCCCAACCACACTAAAAACTCTCTTCCTTTTTCACAGTTCCTTAGGTTACGACGACTATGCAGCGACGACATCGACTTCGAGAACCAAGCCCTCGAAATGTACTCATTTTTTATCAACAGAGGATATCCCAGCAGTGTGATTGACAGGGCCCTTGCCCGAGCCAAAAACACCCCCCGGACCATCAACCCGATCAGGAACTCCCGCCGTAACAACCGCATTCCCTTGGTGCTTCCTTACCACCCTAATACACTTCCTATCCCCAGGACCATTAACCAGAACTTTTCCATCCTACAGGATGATCCCTCCCTTCTGATCGCCCTATCATCTCATATCGCCAACCACCTAATCTGCGTAACCTCCTTGTTCACAGCTCCCTTGACCGCCCTCAACAACCATCCACACCAGGCACTTTCCCTTGCAACAGAGCTCGCTGTATCACCTGCAAGTACACAGCCACCACCACACTCCTTCAAGGCCCCTCAGGACAATTCCGGATCACCCAGACAGCATCTTGTACCTCCAGCAACCTTATTTACTGTATCTCTTGCAGTAAATGCCCAGCCATCTACATTGGAGAAACAGGAAGGAGACTAGGAGACCGCTTCAGAGAACACGTCAGGGCTGTGCAGATTAAAGATCTCTCCAAGCCCATTGTTTCTCATTTCACCTCTGACGGCCACGACCACACTAATCTCTCCGTCTGTGTTCTCAAAGACGGTTTTCCGAACTCATACATCAGAAAGACCACCGAAACTAAAATTATTCTGCAGTTAGGATCACACATTCTCCCTTCCCTTAACGACAGATTACTGTTCTTTTAAATTTTCTCCATTCATTGGAAGTTTCATTTCACACCTCTCTGCACCCATTCTGACTTCACACCTCTTGATTGGCCTTTCTTTCTATCCCCTGCTCCCGCCTCTCGATCCTCCTCCCTCCCAACCTTTGTTCTCCCGCTACTTTACCTTTGCCTACTGCCCTGTCTCTCTCACACCTGAAGAAGGCTCCACGGCCGAAACGTTGTGTTCTCTTTCTTCTTTTTTTCAGCATGGAATAAACCTATTACTTGTTCCTTTGCAGCCTACGCATGCTGACGCAGCTACCCAACTGAATTATAAAAAAGGCTGATCTCTCCCAATAAGAGTATACTGTACCACACAGAAAAAAACTAAAGCATTTAAATATGCAGCAATTCAAAATGCATGTACAACCCCGTACCACATGCAATTACCCACTGTTCACTGCGTTGAACCACGGAACATGATTTGGCTGGCCAAAATGACCGACAGCGGCACTCGTGGTTCATTGGTTGTTAGTGAAACAACTTAATCATTTAATCTCTTTACTGTGCATGTTTTAATCTGCTTAGTATTGAATATTTATATGGAATTTTACAGCTAAAGGGAAATTTTAGTAGCTGAGCATAAAAAGCATAAAAAGAAGAGGAGCATAAAGCGTCTGGAGGTCATAAACGATATTTTGTAAACAGTATATAGCTGGTATGTAGTTTAAATAAGAAATACACACCAGTATTCCACTTTCTTCCACTTTCTTCCTAAACATTTTAAGCATCAAAGTCTTGCATTCGGTGCTGATTTTGGAAAACCTTTTACGTTCTCCTTCTGACTATATTAAGTTTGCATACTTTGTAAAAAGTTATAATGTTTTAACCTTTTCTACAAATATGGTTGTTATCGCGATAAACCAAAGCATACTTTTTAGAATTTGATTAATAGGGAATATAATACAGAATCACAAGAAGAGTATTATTGGACAATGTTTTGAGATTGGAGAGAAGGCTATGATTAAAGTTAATTAAGGGACTTAGAAGACAAAGATTTACAATGCATTGTCAGATTGTGAATCAATAAAGGCATTTAATTAATCACGCATTTGCTATTTTAAATCAAAATGGGGGTAATGGGGACTCTCTATTATTCATCAGGGCTTTGTGATGGTAGGAATTTTGGTTGCAGTATTTTAGGTGTAGCCAATACTTTAATACTCTCTTCTGTATGTTTATCAATAGTGGGTACATCTCTCTTTCTGCTGGGGAGCGGGCGCGGGGGTTTTGCTGGCTGTGCTGAAAAATAAAAGCACCGTTTTTCAGCCAACGAGTGTCTGAATCACTGTGCACATCCTCGCCAAACCCGAAAATACTACAATATATCTTTCTAAATATCACCTATGTGGGTTGTTCACACAAAGTCGTATTGAACATTATTTCTCGCATTATGAATGTGTGTACACATCGGTCCCACAGGGTGGAGGGCACAAACCCACGGGAGCCCAAAAGTGCTACATTATTAATAATATCTTCCATGTCGCATTAACATTGGAATGTTCTTTTTTAAAAGTGTAAAAAGAGGCGATACACAACATGTCTCCTCTATAACTCTTCAGTTTACAGAGAAATTCCTCCAGAGCCTCACAACATTGTCCAATAATACTCTTCTTGTGTCTAATTTTTAGCAGGATTTGAGCTACAGTTTATGAATATAATTATAACATTATTAATTTATTTAGATATACAATTATATTGCCTATTAATCAAATTCTCAAAATGTTAATATAGTGTCCATAAAATTTCAAATAAATTTGTATTTGTTACAAGAAAACTTATGGCAACAGTGGAGATTGAACACCTACCTTCCAGCACAAAAGCCACATGCTTTACTCATCATTCCACAGACATAATCACATGAAAGGATTGAAACTGAAGCAGACATTTTCAAATAAAGTGTACTACTGTGATAATTTGAGCTACAGTACTGTATATGAATATAATTATATTGTTATTAATTTATTTAGATACGCGATTCCATATTATATTCCCTATTAATCAAATTCTAAAATGTATTTCAGGTGGGTAGCTGCGTCAGAATGCATAGGCTGCAAAGGAACAAGTAATAGGTTTATTCCATGCTGAAAAGAGAAGAAAGAAAAAAACACGTTTTGGCAGCGGGGCCTTCTTCAGGTGTGAGCAACCTGAAGAAGGCCCCATGGCCGAAACATTGTGTTTTCTTTCTTCTCTTTTCAGCATAGAATAAACCTATTACTTGTTCTTCTAAAAAGTATGCTTGTGTTTATTGCGATAATGAGCGTATTTGCAGAAAAGGTTACAACATTATAACTTTTTACAAAGTATATTAACTTAATATA
Organism: Lepisosteus oculatus; assembly: GCF_040954835.1. NCBI lineage: Eukaryota > Metazoa > Chordata > Actinopteri > Semionotiformes > Lepisosteidae > Lepisosteus > Lepisosteus oculatus. Next base: position 13,848,017 of record NC_090720.1, read on the forward strand.
GTCAGAAGGAGCACGTAAAAAGTTTTCCAAAATCAGCACGGTATGTAACCGAATGCAAGACTTGGATGCTTAAAATGTTTAGGAAGAAAGTGTATTTTTAATTTAAACTACCAATACCAGCCAAATACAGTTTACATAATATGTTTATGTTCCTAAATTTATATCGTTTATGATCATGTGAAAGACATGGCGAATCGGAGATTCTCAAAACCATTTTGATTCTCAAAACCTACTTTGTATGATTGGAAACGATTACGTGATTAGATCAACGAAATGCTGTGGTTACTGTGGTTACTTTTTGTCAATGGAAAAATAAAGTATTTTCATGTTGCAACAGTTAAACAGATGTTGCAACAGTTAAGACGGTTATAAAGAATACGGTAATACTTTGTGGTTATAGCCTGTCCATTCATTATTAATACTATTAGTAATATCTTCCGTAAAGACTTCGATGCATAAAACATTTCTGCATAATTAAAATATTTATGATGAAGGTGGAAGGTTGTATACTTTTGTCCAACTGAGCAATCTTGCTTTTATGAAATAAACTGACTTTTTGATGTTTAATGATTAACATGATGCAATACACAGTTTAAAATTATTAAAAGTCTAAAGAGTATTCAACTTAATTCTTAATTGGAAAAGATTGTCCCTCAGCAGTGATTCCTCACTGGGATTTGAAACCAGGTGTTTTCTGGCGACAGCTCAAATGCTGTACATAAGACGTTAAGCTTAATTAGCTCCACCTGGCGGTTTTACAAGGTCTTACAAGGTGCTTCAGGATTCTATTATCACAATCTAATTTGCATACAGTATAATGTGGTATATGCGCCAAGCCCGCGCATTTTACCACAGCATACCTCGCTCATTTTGAATGGCTGCACCTGTACATGTTTATTCCTAGTGATGGTAAAACAGATTAACAGCAAAGTAAATAAAAATTTAAATTAACCATGGAAGATATGGCAGTAAAAGTGACAATGTACATTTTTTTGACATTCTATATAACAGCTTTCACATAAAAGCCAGGTAATCCTTGCAGTTTGTTTTTACATAATGGGGTTGCTTTCCCATTGTCAGCAATCAATCAATTCAAAATGATCTAAAATACATTCATACTGTTCTGTTTGAATTCCTCCCTTTCACTGTCCTGTTAATCTTATCCTACAACATTTCAAAATAATTTGGTTTTAGTCTGGCTGTTGTTTAATGTTGAAGAACAGAAAGATCCTTAATAATATACTTTTTGGATGTTGCTTATGACATTACAGTAAGAGTGGAAGGGCATTGTGCTTCTCTATATCAACAATATATAGTTTCAACTCTTAAAAAGAGATTAACCTATTCGTTATTAAAGAAATATGATGTACACACAAATAAAAGGTAAGAAGTCTATATTATCAGATTTCCTACAGTTTACAATTTCTTCCAAGTTTGGGTAGGCCTATACCACAATGCAGAGACAGCAAAAAAGAAGCTTCCCTCAGCACTGAATGTTCAAAGGGGTTAGATGAACACAGAGTTGAGCTGTGTGGCATAAAGAATGTTCACTGCAGCACAAAACACAAGAGTGAAAAAGAAAAATAAACAAAGATGGCCTAGATTTTTATTTACCTCTCAATAACCTCTTTTGAATTCTACTTTTAAAAAGTTGGCACACGGAAACAACAAAAAAAATAAAAAACAAGCACCAGAATAATGTAACATATATTTAGGACCTTTCATTTTCTATTTATTTCCTGCTAGTCTATAGGCCCTAAAAGTATTTTATGATGTACAGAATAGTATAATTGTATTTTTTTCCATCTGTTTTCAAATCCCCTGCCCTTATTTTCTGTTTTAATTCCTCTTGAATGTTCTTTTTTTTATTTGATAAAAATCACCAATTGGAAAATGTTTTCAGTTATTTGTGACTCAGCAGTATGGATACACCAGTAGATCACATGCTCTTCTGCCAATTCCATCTGTCAGAGTTGTTCAGCATCTGACCCACTGTGAGATCTATGGTGTCTTGGAACTAGAATCAACGGGAGGACTAGAACATTGCTTACTGACTTTACTGCAAGCCTGCAGGTGTCCAGCAAGTCCCAGGAGTCACTCTTGCACAAATAAAGGCCTGGCTGAGAAAGGACCACTCACCACACTTGTGTGCTTGGAAAATTCTAGTCACTGTCAGTTAATGACTTGGCCTAAACTGAAAGGGCAATGTCAAGTCCGTTAAGCATGGACTGTTCTCCATTTAGAATTACTTATAGTACGTGTTGTTTGCCAGTGTTCTCATAATTCAGAAGTAGGAGAATTTACTACCACAGTCACTACTAACACTCATTAGGCTGGGCAGGAAATGGCAAATCAAAAAAATAGAAGAAGCTGCAACTTAGCATCACATATAAAAAGAGCTCAGTAACTATTTGTTTACTCTTTATTTGCCTCATTACCTCAAAAAAAAACATAACCTCATTTATGACATAAAGCAAAAACAATTGAATCTAAGCATGCTTAAAGAATTCTCTTACATTTTAAATAAAGTAGAAAACATCTCAGACATCTAAAAATTAAAACAATATAATTAAATGGTATTACTCATCTGTTTTCTACTGTACTTTATACTGTACTGTAGCTAAATTCGATTCTTATAGTACCTTGCCATGCTCTAGAAAATGCTAAGACTTTTTAAAATCATTAATACAGCAACTAATTGCCATTATTTCAAAATGTTTTTCTTTCAAATTATTTTTTTTTTACAAAAATAAGCAGATTTTCAGGTACCCCCAAGGGAAGAAGAAGACAAAAAATAATTTCCCATGAGGGAAATAGTTTTGAGTTCTGCAAATTCTAAAAAAAGGATTAACAGCTTGCAAAGTAAAAAAAACACTGAACCCACACAACTGAGCAATGATCAGAATTGTTTTTTTCACAAATTGTTATTGAAATGAAACTTACAATGTATAAAAAATAGAATGGTTGCCTCACTGTAGGGGAAAGGGGGCTAATTAATTAAATTCCGAAGTCAAGAAAAGCATTCTGTCAAGTGTTTTGCACCAGTAGAATATGCCGTAGTTTACCTGTAATTCCTTAAATGAAAACCCTTTGTGAAAATGAATGCAACGAAGTGTGATTTCAGAATATCTCACTCTTTACACACCCTCAGAAAATATTTTTTATTGCAGTTAAGCATGAGAAGAGAGGCTGTTATGCCTGAATATTGATGGTACTGTGGTAATCACCACCTGTTAGGATATGTCAAGATCTCGGCATCATAGACACTAGTCACACCTGAAAACATTCATCACATACACTGAAAGTATTCTATCACAGAACAGTCCCAAACACTACTGGTGCAAATACTGTATGACAGAGTAAATAGTAATTGTTATTGAAAACCACCAGTTTGACATTCTCTGTCTCAGGTACAATAAGTGCTAGATGATTAGAGGAATATAATGTTTTTTATCTTAATTAAGGATAGCCATGCAAATGTAACTAATAGAGGATTCATTCTAGAAGGAAAAGGGAACTCAGGGACAGTGTTGCTACACTTTTGGGTGACTGTTGAAAGAACTAACGAACAGGCAGCTAAACTGGCAGTGTAAAAATGGGGCTGAATGTCCAGAAAGCAACATTAAGGCCCTCAAAAAATAGGAATTCAAGGATTTGTTTTCACTTGTAGGCACTGTTCTCCATAAAAAAACATTCAGAGTAGACAGGAGTTGTCTACTCAGACCTTTGTAAGTTTCTTAGACAGCGAGACCTTAAATCTCAGGGTGAGGTTGGTGGTGAAAAAGAGGAACATATTTTGTTTTGGACAAAAACTAAAAAATATACTTTAATTTAGCAGCAGACTCGATCGTTTCCATGTGAGCACGCCAGTAAAAAGACTGACCTAAAAGACTGACCTTAACGGAATCAACTGTGTTGAGTTTTAATAATAATATGAATTCATTACACTTATATAGAGCATAAGTGGGCACTCCACTCAAAGCGCTTTACAGGTAATGGGGACTCCTCTCCACCATCACCAGTATGTAGCCCCACCTGGATGATGAGACCCCAGCCATAGTGCACCAGTACACTCACCACACACCAGATATCAGTGGGGAAGATAACAGAGTAATTAATTCAATTCAGTAATGGGGATTATTAAGAGGCCATAAGTGGTAAAGGCCAATGGGAAATTTGGCCAGGATGCTGGGATTACAACCCTTGTCTTTTAGAGAAACGCTCTTGGATTTTTAATGATCATAGAGAGTCAGGACCTCGGTTTTATGTCTCATCCAAAGGATGTCATTTTACAGCATAGTGTCCCCATCACTATACTGGGTCATAAGGACCCACACAGACCGCAAGGTGAGCGCCCTCTACTGGCCCCACTAACACCTCTTCCAGCAGCAACCTTAGTTTTTCCCAGGAGGTCTCATATCCAGGTACTGACCAGGCTCACACCAGCTTAGCTTCAGTGGGTTGTCAGTTGTGAGTTGCAGGGTGATATGGCTGTTGGCTCTATACAGTATATGGTTTTCCACTGCTGAGTGTTTCGGGTGAAGAGGGAGTCTGGTGTGCATTTATTCGGACAAGTATAGGGAGGGGAGGAATAATTACACAATGGATATTCCAACCACCACCTAAACTCCCTTATATAGGGACAGGTTTATGTGCAGGTTCCCTGCTATGCTACCAATTAAGGGGGATATGTTACTTCTGGTGGAAGTGGTATGTGACAAAACAACATTCAAAACGAGAATAAATTTCTTGTCTGGTTAAAATCATAGAGGCGGCTATTACATCACTGATTCAGCCTGTTTCCATATATCAAGAAACAAATAGAATCCAACAGGAAACAAAATACGACAAGATCTTGCAGATCAGCAGGAAATGATAGCAACTCGGTAGGAGCGTACAAGAGTCTGGTATAAAAGATCTGCTTATTTAGTTCTGAATATGGGAGTGAAAGAAGGTGGAAGAAAAATTAGTACACCACATCCTGCATTTCTTACAAAAAATTACAATGCAGAGGCATATGTCATGGCGTTTGACCAAACTGCAGAGAGACAGGGCTGGAAAAAGGATCAATGGGCCAATATTATTGCTCTGTTTCTAATTGGGGAAGCACACTAGGCTTATTTTGATTTTGAAGCTTCTGATGTCTCCCAGTATGATCTTTCAAAATGCAAGATTTTAGCTAGAACAGGCATTACCAGCCAAGTGACAGCACAGTGTTTTTGTGCCTGGAAGGTTGGAGTGTCCCTTTGATCTCAAATGTTTGATCATTTTGTTGGAAATAATCGTTGATGATCGCAAAGGTCGTTGAAATGCTGGTGTTGGAATCCAAAGTTTACCACCAGATTTAAGGCTCAAGAAGCCCCCCAAAATGTGAATAACTTAATGTCCTTATTAAAAAGACATTTTGTGGCACAGGAACTTTCTAGGGAAATAGGAACTGGTATGAATAGTATGGGATGGAGATAAGAAGGGCATAAGTCTATCAGTTCTCCCTCAAGAAATACTCTGCTAAATTTTATATCAGGCTCCAAATATAGCAGCAATAAATCAAAGTCCAGCATGTAAATTAAAATCAGGAATGTGAATGAAATCCTTTTAGGATTTATCATTCAGTATTTACAAGAGGTTCCTCTCAAGAAAGAGAATATCAGTGTTATACATGCGGAGAGTGGGGTCACAAATCTGCAACTTCCCTTGAAACATCTATACATGTATGGACTAAGGTGTCCCTCAGATTCGGGCTCTCATAGCACACATCAATTGTGTTGTACACAGTAACCCGACAACAGGGTTGTTTGAAATTACAGCGAGTGTTAATGGAAAGATGGTTCAAGCCTTCATCAACTCAAGCAGAGCCGTATACTTAATTGGTTCTGTTGTGATAAATCAAAAATAAATCCATCCAGAAACTAGGAGTCAACTGTGTACATGGAGATGTGAAGTCCTATGCTCTTGTGACCACAATGGTGCAAATTAATCATCACACTTGCACTGTGTGATCTGCTGTAGTACCTAAAATAAAATACGTTTTTGTGATCTTTTAGAAGGATGAGAACTAGAGCAAAAAGGAAAATCATTGTAAAATAGATTTAGTCTGTAGCCCTTTGCAGGTGAAATATTTAACCCTCCTTGCCAAAAAGGTAAAGAACCCAAAGACCCTAGTACTGCAGACCCTAGTTTACAGGAAGAGGAACCTTCTATTAGTCTTCTGAGATAATGGGAATCGGAAAGTCTTTTGGAGGGTTATTGGTGAGAACAGCCTACTGATCGTACTTTGAGAACACTAAGGAAGCAGTAGCTAAAATTAAAGATGGATATATCTCTATATCTAACTGGATTGGGTACTTGAAGAAAATTACCAGAATTACTCCTCAAAAGTTCCATTTGACAGTCATGCTGGAGGTGCACTCATGTGTTCAGTGGTCATTTGGAAAAAATATAAGCCAGGATTTTACAGGTATTATTTTGCAGGTATTATTGGCCTGGGATCTACAGGGAAATGGAACAGTTCTGTCAATCCTGCTGGGAATGTCAGGAAACTAGTCCCAAACCTCGCTTTCATGCTCCCTTAATTCCTCTCCCTATAATTGACAATGCCTTTCTGGCACCTCATTATGGACTTGGTTGGTCAAGAAAAGTCTACCAGGGGACATAAGTATATTCTATTCATAGTGGTCTATGTTTCTTGCTATCCAGACATGTTTTCCTTGAAAAATACAGCTAGTAAAACCCTAGCAAAGGAACTGACTGATCAGGGTACCTCTTTCATGTCAAAGTTAATGAAGAAAGTCACCTCAGTGATACGCTTTAAGCTATTATTCCAAATGATTAATAAAGTTTAGTTTTAATATTTTCTTGTGCTTGATAATTTGAACGTGATTATTTTAAACTGATGCATCTTAGACAATAACAAATGTTATATTTAATGCATCTTAAATTTGATGTTTTTCATTCTTATTAATCCCCTAAATGATTCAGCCATTTGTATTGTGGCTAATCTATTCATCTGTATATTAATACTCCTGTTCATTTTTATGCATGTCTTCATGTTTCATTAATAAATTGTATTTTGTATATTTACAGTAGAATGGATGTGTGTAAAATCCCTGTTATTGTTTTTGATTGATTCCTAACAGCTCTGAAAGCACTTACAGAAAGCATTTACTGTACCAATTTTTAGCTGCTTCAGTAAATTAAAAACCCTTAAATCACTGTAATATTAATGTATAATTAAAATAAAGGTAAGTTATATTACATTTGCATCATGCACTAATAAGGCCTCATTTAGAATGTTGTGTACAATTTGGTCATTGCATTAGAAAAAAGACTATTTCTTATTTGGAATCAGTACAGAGAAGAGAGACTAAATATTTTATTGAATTAAAATAAATTGTCTTGAACTAAAATTGACTGGTCCTTTTTAGTCTTCAAGATTACAATGCAATCTGATTCATATTTTTTAAATCCTCAAAGGCACTTTAAAACGTCTGTCCAATTGACATATTGTATACTGAGCTAACAGTGTAACACAAACCAGAGGACACTACAGGGAATTGCTTTTAAAATCTAAAAACAAGAGGCACTTTTTTACATAAGGATTTGTGGATCCAGCCATCTGTTGAAAATAACCAGTGTGAGATCCTTTAACAATTATATACTGGCAACCGAACAAACTAGATAGGAAAAATTGATTCCATGTATTTGACATTCATTGTCATTTAAAATCAAGCACAGCTACTGTAGGTTTCCAAAATCTAAGATCACTGTAATGCTGTCATCTGGAATGACTTTCTGCATTTGAGGAGCCAGAATTTTATTATATCAGGGTTCATTTTCCACTAGCAGGGGAAGAAACCCCTGCCTCACTTTGAAAAAAGTATGTTATAGTTTTACACACAAAGAAATGTATGACCAAGGGACAGAGCAGATCCTGTACCCACAGTAGCATTGAAAAAAAAGGGAATAATCCACTTGTTAGATATTACTTCACTCCTGCTGTGCTGCTGTGAAACAAATCTTTTCTTTTCATGTGCCTTGCAAACACTTAGGACCTGCCTCCATGAATGATCTCTAGTTCAGCTGATCTGGCATTCCAAATTAACAAAGGGAGTTCTGCACAAGAATAAAACACAACACTGTTTTCGGCTGTATAAAGGATAAGTTGCTGATCAGTATATCAAGTTTAAAGAAGTAATAATTATAATAATAATTGCTTACACTTATATAGCGCTTTTTCTGGACATTCCATTTAAAGCGCTTTACAGGTAATGGGGACTCCCCTCCACCACCACCAATGTGCAGCATCCACCTGAATGGAAGTAGGAACAGACCTTGTGCCTACATGTACTGTACTGTAATTGCTATGAATCCTACAGTATGTATACTTTTGTCATCAGTGAGCAGAGTGATGGACAGAAAGTGTATCATTTTTTGTAACGTTAATAGGCACATGCTCCTTGGCAACCTCCAGCACGTAAACAACACTTAATTAGATTCATTAGATTAAGTTTGACAGGATTTAAGCAGGGTTATCTCCTCCTCCAACGCACTGATGGTCCTGACACTACACAGCCTACAGAACATACTCTGCACAACATACTTTCATCAACAGATCAAAGAGCAGTTGCAATACTCTACGCCAAGCGCTTTACAGGCTTCATGGGCTGATGAGAATCAGCTAGATGATTCCCAGTTTGACATAGGTAGCTTTAACAGAAGCAGAAACTATTTTCAGAGAGTCTCTGAGGCCGTACACCAAATCTTTCAGCAACTAGAGCCTTGTGTCAGAGAGCTAGGGTAGTTCTCATAGTGGAACTACACATACAATTGCAAAGTCTGTAGTTGTAATCTGCAAGGTTACTCAGTGCTTCAACTTTTGTTTTTACCCTTAGGTTTTGAGGAATGGGATGATCATCTCCATTTTTAATGACTTGTAGTTCCCCAAGGCTTGTATAATGGGGAATGGCCATAAAAACTTCCCTAAACTGAAATGTCAATTTGTTCTATTAAAAAAACAGCTAATGAATGCAAGTATCCTAGTTGGGAACTGCTGAAGGTGTTGTATTTGGCATCTTAAATGTACATTCACTTTAAGTATTGTGGTCAATATTAACTACAGAAGCTTATTTCTATTATGTATTTTTGCTTTATTTTATTATTGAAATCCATGGCATAATTAGGTGTAGTTGCTCCCATTGTGGTTAGTATCTCTTACAGACTGGAATGTATTATATTAGGTTATGCTGTACCCTGTAGCTTGTTAGTCCACTGTACTGATATATCTCAATTCATATTGCTTTACTTAAGGCTCCATTTTAAGATCAAAAGAAAAAGTAAAGAAAAATAACACTGCACTTGCAGTATGTTACCTGCTACATGAATTTTCTGTTTCTAGCACAGAATAAAATTAGAAAATAAATGATACATAGCCAGCCATAGCAATACAGTGGACTTACAAACTTCAGGGTAAAACATAATCTAATCAAATAAATTCCACTATGTAAGAACCACTATAAGCAACCCGGGAAATGAAGTCAAGCAAGAAAATCAAACAAAAACATAACAATGGTTAGAAAAACGTCTTTTGAAGGCTTTGTGCACAGTGCATTTTTATTTTCGTTCTGTTTGTGTAGTCTAATCTGCATTTTTATCATACCATCTTCTACAATAAAAATGATGAAGATATAATGCATGCAAACTTATTTTAACATGTTAGTTGATTGTTTTCATTTTTCCTCATGTTAAATCTCTTAGCATTGGCAGGATGAGAGACATCCATTGGAGGACTCATTTTAGTTCTTGCTGCAACTACAGGAACTCAGTGGTATTCTGGGTAACTCAAACCACCCCATGCTGGTGGTCCTCAGTAAATCCTGCACTGGATGTAGAAACCAATGAAAAAGACTAATAATGTTTAAAAATACACTTTTAACAGTATATCAAGGATTATTATAATGATAAAATAATACATTATTAAGCTTCACTAACAACATTATGTTAAGTGTAGTCCCTACATTAGATAAAAATAGTGAAAGAAGACTTATCTGAAAAAAATTTGGATTTCTTGAAATGTTACATACATCTGGACAGTTTAAACGAAGAACAGTAAATCTTTGCATTGAACAGAAGAGACTGTAGAAAAATGTGATAAAAAACGCTGTAAGGCATTAATTACATCAACTAACAAACTCAGGAATGAAAAAGATCAAGTTGAAAATAAAGCACAGGTGCATTGATGGCTTAAAATAGGATGTCATTTTTTTTCCAAAAAAAAAAAAGCTGCTGGTTTGTAGAACAATCTGTACAGAAATACAGTTTGTAAGTGATGTATTCCGCACAAGCTTTCAAGACTTCTTACTAGCAATCAAACAAGTTAAACAGCCCTCTGCAAACTTTTCTTCCAGGTTCTTGTATTGGCATGAATAATACATATTTGCAGGTTTGTAGTGTGTCACAGGAGCCATTGTTCTGTGACAGAGGCAAAAAAACGAGTTCAACCCAAGTACAGTACAAATGACAATTAACAAGTGTTGTGCAAGCATTGAGCAAGTTGCATAGCTTTCATGGTCGAAATCCATGGTAATTTGACCACTTGGCTGATTATGTAGAAACATCTTTTACATCTTCTGGACAATGTAGGGAAACAATATGGAAGTAAACAAAATGTTAGGGTAGTGTAAGGACCAGTTTTCAGTAGCCTGGCTCAGTACACCCATAAAACACCACAATGGTTGTTGTATTTAAAGTGTACAGATGCACAGATTGTATTTAAAAAACATTTTATCAAACGTTTACACAACCTAAATTACATTTGAACTAAACTTCTTTCATATACTCTATCCTTTCTCAGCCATAAACAGGCAGCTAAACTGTTATCATCATCAAAGTCTGTCTCAAATCCAAGACTCTTTCCCCCCAAAAAAAATCTCACATAATAAATCATGTCTACAGACCAGTTAGTTCTTCTCCATTCAGCTTCAGGACATAGAACAGAGTCTCTGCTTTCCTCTTAGACAGCAGATGTCAACACTCTACAGCTGTGTATCTTGCTGTTTTTAACAAATTATTTCAGCCATTTTTAACTCATTATTTCACTTAAAGACTTAAGTCTTTAAATCAGGCCAAGCGAGTTAATACAGGAAGTTATATAGTTCCAGTCTCAGAACTCAGTGACTGAGTATAATATACAAACCAGAGACTATGGGATTATGGAACAGGCATCCCAGTTGTTAAAGCCAATACCCTGAATTATTTCAAGAAATGCCAGGAGGAGCTTTTTGGATTAATTAACTATGAATTACCAAATTATTTCTTCTCTTTTGTAACCATATTAACCATTTTGTAACCATTTTAGTAAATATTAAACAATTCTACATTGTAAAACTCCCTCCCACACACATCGCTCTTGTATTAATATGATGTTGTGTTGCTGTGCATAAAGAATGTATTTTGTTGGTCATGTCAAATAGTGGCACTTACTCAACTTCACAAAAATGCACAAGTTACATTAGAGTATAACAATAATAATAAAGCAAGATACACCCCATACAAGAGTCTATAATTCTTCTGAGATTTAAAGTTACTAATTATGTATTCAGTTATTAATGTAATTATGCTGTAAAACAGCAAAATTAAATCTTGATTATTAGTTTTCCACTTTTAAAGATTTAAACCTTGAGTTGATTTTGTTACAGTAGTGTAATTTCTATATACTCTATAAATTAATATAATAATTAATAGATAAATAAATTATATTATAATATAAAATGATTAATATTAATTATTCGAATTTTTTTGCTAATTTACAGAGAACTGTACATGGTGAACAGGCTAGGTTTATGTACTGTAAGATATTTGCTCCCAAAAAATTGTAAAAACTGAATCTTGTTCTTTAAACTTTATATCTCTCCATGTACTGTAGAAGTAAAACTACCAAGAGTATCAATTTTTTAATACATTTTACTTAATTACTGTATATTTTCACTGTGTTCACTGATAGAACAGCTCTATCAATTCACTTGCTCGAACTCTGTTCAGCAGTTTTGTTGCGTTCACTGCCACAGACTTAATTCAGTGGTGTTGTGCCAAGTGACTTGGTGAATCAAATGAATGGAATTACCACATCTTTTGAATCAATTCACTAAAAAGATCTACAACATGTTACGACCACGGACTGAGATCCATGTCAGGTCTTGTAGTAGACCCTATGCGATGCGGTAAGAGCTGGAGAAGACAGAAGGAAACACACACAAAATAATAGTGACACTCCATGAGACAGTGAACGGGGGAGACAAAGAATGACATCCAAATCCAAACAGTTCCAAAGGCAGGTCAGGGCACAGTCCAGGAGTCCAGCGGCGAGTAATCCATCCTGTAGCGGCGAGGCTTATTAATAAGACAGAATTAAGTGTTGCTGTGCATTTCCAAATGAGGCCTCATCTCTCTCTTCATCTCTGTGGTGCAGCCACAGAGAAGCTATTCATGCAGGCTGATTTAAAGATGTTTTCTTTTGATAAGGGACAGCTCCCAAAGGGGGATGCACTTAGCTAAGCCTGGCTATCATGATCAATGGTCATCCATTGGCGCCTATCTGTCTAGGGAGTGCCAGATGGACATCTGGTTTGCATTCCTAAGTGTCAGGAGTAAGTGACTCATATCTCACCTTGATCAACCAATCAGGGACTGGTAGGGCCGAGTAACCTATGTGGGACTCTGATGCCCATGGAACTTTCAGCCAATCAACGAGCTGAAGTTCCTCCAGGTAAAAACAGGCAACACGGAGCTCCAAGACTATTCTGTGGACTGTTCTAAAGGGAATTCAAAGGAGAATTCCAGGGCAGGACGGCCCAGGAGCAGAAGGCTCCCAAGGGCAGGACATTCTCGCAGCGCAGCTCCTGACCATCCTGAGGCTCAGCCCGGACAACCACGGAACGGCCAGTATGTCCGAGTGCCAGAACTTTCCTTTGTTCTAAGAGTCTAGAGCGGAGGTTGCCACGAGTGACCAAAGGATCCACCCGAGGTTAGCACCAGCAGCAAGCCTCGTGAACAGGTCAGAACTGTGGACAGCTGAATCACTATTCAGAACTAGCTCTTCATTAGGAACGAACCGGTCCTCTTCCTGGCCTGCTGGGAGCCACAGTTATCTTTTCTCCTGTGCATAAACTTTGCTAGTTAAAGCCAACACTAACTAGCCGGTCAGTGAGCAGCAGCAGCGTACCGTCGCAAACCGCACAGCACAGCCTGGCACCTAGCCAGACAGCGCGGATTGGACAGCAACAAGCCTGCAAATGCTTCTTTGAGTCCGCAGGAGATCTGAATCCCCAGAGATTGGATGAGCATTCAACTTCACTGCATTACTGCTCGAGAATTCAATTGTTATCCCAACCAGTTGATATCAATTTAATTCCTAAGAGTTATGTACTTGTTTTGAGTATCTAATGTAGAAGTTATAACCAAGTTCATTTACAAAACGGTCTAAATGAATGATGTACTGAACGTATGTCCTCTTAAAATATGTAACTCTTTGTAGCTGACTGAATATATACCTTTTGTATTCTGATAACCCTCTTGATAAGATCTGTTAGGTTTATATGCATATTTTATGTATTAATAAATGTATCCTCGTGTATTAGTACCTGTGTGTGTGCGTTGTTTGAGTTATATCGCATGGTTGGATTCTAAAGCCATCAAAAGTATCAATTACAGAAGTGGTGCCTTCAGAGAGCACACTACACAGCTGTACAATGATATAATTTGTCTGGCACATCGTTTTGGGATTGTACAGTGAGTTATCATTTTCTTATTTTAGTGAAGAAATAAATCAGCAATTTGACTGATTCCACACTTTCAGACTACAGGATGGTGGTTCTACAGAACTGATTTTGGCTATCCTTTCCCTAGCAAATTTTAAATTTCAGTTGAATTATATTTGAATGTATGAATATCGTTGCATTTTTTAAAGACATTCCCTAAAGAATATAACTATAACAACAAGAAAATCAATAAAAAATTCAACAGATGAGGAAACAATCTAATGAACCCTACCTCTGCAATTGCGTATGGTTTTGCAGTTATGCTAATTTATCAAGAATGACAAATTCTACCAATGTCCTCTGGAAAATATTTCCTGTAATTCATTTCTAAAAATGAAATAATTAACAAATGAGCACATTTAAGAAAGTGGGAGAGAAAGCCATTGAATACCACTTACTCTAGCTTAATGATTGAGCCTCCAACACTAATGAATAATTAGTTGTAAACAATCCTTTGACAGAGTTGCCACAGAATCCCTTTTTGAAAAGAAACATAAAAGCTACTTTCTCATGAGAAGAAGGAAATATACCATCTGTTAAAAAATCTAAAATGAGAACAGAGGAAAACAGGAGCCAGCAAATACCGCTACAGTATGTGGATTAACTTTAGACATTAGTCAAAAATCCATAAAAATATATTGTCAACTCTTTCTGCAGTAATTCTGAAATAATTAACAACAATGTCAAAGATAATAAAAATAATAATTATGAATAGACAAATGGCATAGGAATTTGGAAAACACCAAAATAAACAATAATCAGTTTTCTTTGCTCTCTCATCTAAATATTTAAATACTGACTCTATTAGTAATAATTTGTATAGTCATTTAAAAAAAATCTGTTTTACATAAAGGCTTCAGAAACATTTTTATGTTTAAGAACAGTATAAGAACAGCAATACTATGGTGGTGAGATTTTTTCACAAGAAAGAAAAGTTGTTACATTGGATATAACCATTTTATAAATTAATCTAAGTTACTGTATATTGAATGTGACATATATTGTATATACATACAGTATAACAGTAGCATTGCTGTTTTTATAAAGCTATGAAACATGTTAGATATTTGTAATAAAGCTTATTTGTGAGCTACTGTGTAATATTCCACTCAATGTCTTTGCAACATCTTCATCTCCAGCAATGTTTCTGCTATTACTGGGGTTATTATCTGATCTGTTTTTCTTTATAGACATTCCTGGTCATGGCACTGAAGTATAAAAATCAGGCAGTATTTTATCACTGTTAATTTGATAGCTTTGACTTTAATTATGACAGCACACACACTTTTGTTCTGCATTTAATGACTAAGCTTGAATGACTATTTTTGATCTTTGATACTGATACAGGACTGTGCCTATCTGATCAGCAGTGAAATATAGTTTTCTGACTGAGCACAAGGGAGGTCAGTTAAGTTTGTTTGCTAATTTAATTATTCTAACAGGTTTGCAGTGTTGTCCACATTCAGCAGTAGGAGACTGCTGTCTTAATAATCTTGATTATCTAAAGCATTATTAATTTGTGGGCAGCACACACCAGCTTTATCGACACCACTTTTAAAGGGCGTTAGAAACTAACAGGATTATCAACAACACATACCGTACAAATCAAGGCACAATTATCTGATATCACCTATTGGAAGGCAAAGAAAACCATCTTTATTTTGATTGACAATAATGCACTTTTCTTTGTTCATTGTTCCAAAGGCTAAAAGAAGCCATGTAGTTCTTAAGTAGATACAACCAACCCAATAATATTTCTAAAGCTTCCTTCCATAGTTCCTCTCATTTCCCTGCACCTATTCACAGACTTACTAAATGAATATTGGGAGGCAGATCTACAGTATCACTCAGCACAGACAGCATATGGAAACATGTGGCTTTAATAAAAGCTTGAATTCATAATTAATAATGTTTCTTTATTAGCCCTATAAAATTTCTTGCATTAGGAATTCATCTTTTAGCATACCCCAGCTTTTCTCCATGGAGACACAGACAGGGAGAGAAGCTTGGGGTCAGAGCGCAGGGTCAGCCATTGTACGGTGCCCCTGGAGCAGTTAGTGTTAAGGGCCTTGCTCAGGGGCCCAACGGAGTAGGATTCCTCTGCCAGCCGCAGGATTTGAACCAGCAACCTTCCAGTCACAGGCACAGATCCTTAGCCACAGTAATTACCAGCCCACCATCCAGGTGGATGCTGCACATTGGTGGTGGTGGAGGGGAGTCCCCATTACCTGTAAAGCGCTTTGAGTGGAGTGTCCAGAAAAGCGCTATATAAGTGTAAGCAATTATTATTATTCTGCCTTGTAAACTTTCGAGAACACGAGATGTGTCTGTCACTCCCAGTACACCTAGAGGGCGCTCTACTTCTGTTCTGTTCCTAGCTCCCTGTGATAATTCATGTCTTTCCGGTGTGTCTTGTTGTGTAGCC
This sequence comes from Lepisosteus oculatus, assembly GCF_040954835.1. Taxonomy (NCBI): domain Eukaryota; kingdom Metazoa; phylum Chordata; class Actinopteri; order Semionotiformes; family Lepisosteidae; genus Lepisosteus; species Lepisosteus oculatus. Next base: position 13,864,253 of record NC_090720.1, read on the forward strand.
TATTTACTTCCTGTGTCTGCTCTGCTCCTTGCCCAGCATTGAGAGTACGGATGTCTTGAGACCCATTTAGCACCAGGTCCCTAGACTCCCGTCCATGGCCTGAGAGCATAGGTTTTTTGCAAAAATCGTCTGACCCCCTAAACCTGGGCTAACCCCCGTGTTGCCCCTTTTACCACTATGCATAGGGTCTTTATTGCTCTCCTTTTCATTCCAGGGATTGTCCTTCCGACATCCCTGATAGCATCTTTATCCGAAGGGTGGTGGGAGTATGGAACAAGCTACCCAGACATGTTAGTGAAGCTGAATGACATCCTCTCTAACTACAAAGCAAGGTACTGTAGATGGGTTAAATGGTCTCCTCTCATTAGTAACTGTTCTTATACAGTATTAAGAATGTTTGGGTTTTTTGGTGTTTAATTTTTCATCCTAAATTTTCCTACATTACAGTATACTTTAATTTACATAATAGCTTTTAAACTGACTCTTCAATAATTCTAATTAAGAGATATACAAATGAATTTGGTTATTTTTGTAATTATTGCTATACATCTCCATTCTTTGAATAGAACATCAATAAAGTCTTAGGCATCTAAGATAGAATCAGAAGTTCCAATATGTTTGTTTGTGAGAATCTATTAGCATGCAGTCTGACTAATAGATTAGGGGTATATCCCTTACACTGCACAGGGTCCTCTCTGTCTGATTCCATCCCAGGTTTCCAGTGTCAACTCAAAATAAGAAAGTTAAAATATATCCAGCTGAATCAATATTTTGGTAAATTCATTAGGTTATTCATACTATGGACTAGTGTCCCATAAAAGGTGTACCCTGCCTTGTGCCCCTTGCTTGCCAGGATAGGCCTGCAACTCTGAACTGGAAGAAACAGTGAGAAAACGGATGGAATTTAGTTCTACTTTCAGTGAGTTAGACTTGCTGTAATGTAACCCTACATAATACCTTCCGAGAAGCTACTGTATATAACAAGTCATGAAAACATTCATAACCCTTTATGACTGTTCTTACAACAGACACAACAGTTACATTTCAAGTACATACTGTATGTATACAGTATACAATAACCCAAACCTTAATTCTTACTTTAATCCCTACACCAGTTTTAGGCCTATCCTTAACCTTTGCACAAAACCTAAAACATTCTATAATGTGCACTTTGGCACATGCTAAAACTGTTTAAAGTATGTATTTGTTGGGTCTTTTGGAACTACTGCATAGTCACAGAGGGTTGTGAATATTCGTATACCATCTTATGAAGCCGCTACGATGTTATAATACAGGCTGCATAAAGCTTTATTTAGTAGAAGTGTGACCACTAAATCAAACAAATGCTCAATTTTGAATGAAAGCTCGAGAACCCCTCAGGGGCTCCTCAGGAGCTTTACACCCTATATTTGGTTAAAACGAACAGAAGAATACTCAATAGACTTGGAAATATAGTTGTTATATAGTTGCCTCATGAGCTTCGTGTCAAGTGATTGTCTATAATTGTTGAGTTGCATGACACATTTTGCACTTGCTGTTTGGATTTGATTATGTCAGCCATGTCACAAAGGTTTCTGTCTGTATATTGACAGAACTGGTGATTTTTTCTATTTCAATTTTGAGCACATACTGGAGCTTTTGTTTACACAGTACAGGCTGGCAGAGAATGAGGACAGAGGACAGAAACCTATTCCAAAAAAGAAGCTTACAATTTTAAAATTAAGATTTCTCAGGAATTACTGAGGGCAGGGCACTGCTTCTCCTGCTTCTTCTGATGTATGAATGGGCATTATTATGTAGGACATATCCTTTTGCGTGGGTGTTTTTCTCATTTGGACCTCTGCAGTTGATAATTGAAAGACTCATTGTAATACCAAATTACTTCTTAGCTGTAGTATCTCAGTAGCTCAGTTAATTCAGGATTTTTTTTGAGAGAGAGACTGATGAAGAATGGAAATTGCAATGGTATTAATTTGATTGATTTCAAATAAATCAGTGGTAAATTTTTCTTTCTCAGTTGGAGCTGTGGTTAATACTGTAAGTACGTTCAAATGTGCCTCTTTTCTATATCATTTATTTTACAGTTACATTTTATCATTTTTATTTTGCTGTTAGTCTTACTGTACATAAAGCAGTGTGTTGTTTAATAATTGCTGTTTACATTTTGAAAGCTTGGACCTAGATTAAAATTACTTTAGACCACATGCAAATCACAAATTAAAACCCAGCGAAAGATGTCTGCTTTCTTTTGATTTGAAGCTTTTTGCTTCTGTCTGTCATAAATCCAATGGGTGCTATAAGGGGTTTTTATAATTTGGTTGTTGAGTTAATGTTTTGATTAAACTCAGGCCTTAAAAAGACCTGACTGAGTCAGAGTCAGTTCATTGCACTAATTAAACGTGTATGCATGGCTCTTCACTTGTCTCCCCCTGAATAAGCTCAGGCTAGTTTTGATACCATCATATCTTTTGCTTGGAGCTGATTGATCAAAAAAATTCCTTGAACCATCCCAATAAATCGGCTTCCATAATCACCTCTGTAGTTTGGTCCATGCACCTGCAATCATCATATTAGCCAGCAGCCATATCACTCTGCAACTCACAACTGGCAATCCACTGAAGCTAAGCAGTGTGAGCCTGGTCAGTATCTGGTTAGGAGTGACTTATTATTGCATTGTCAGATTTACATTGTTTTGGCAAGAACCTTACTGTATATCACCTAATTAGTACTTCCAGTGGAAGCTATAGTATATTAAATAGTGTAGAAGTAAGATCACAAGACAGCATATTCACAGCAAGTGCCACATCCCTTGATGAGTTTGTAGCTGTAGTTTTAAGCTCAGATCTGCATCTCTTACATAACATAGCACAGAACTGTTACAGGTGCTGTCAGTAAAAACACAGTTAATTATGTTTATTATTTATTATGGTATTGTATGAACCTATAATTTAAGATTGGGTCAAAATCAAGAATATACTGTATGAACTTACTATTGAGTAGCTCAAAAATTACAGAAACATGTACAAAGGAACAAGTAAAGATTTATTCCATGCTGAGAAAAGAAGAAACACAACGTTTCGGCTGTGGAGCCTTTATTCTAAAAATAGAAAATGCAATGTATAGTAGTCTATAGTAATATGACAAGTATATAATATACAGTGTAACATGTTACTTCACTGGTTTTTGTCGAAAAAAATAAATAAATAGAAAGGGTGAAAACAAATTTTAGTTACCATAGAAGGCTCACCCAAAGAAGGCACCACAGTTGAAACGTTATGTTTCTTTTCTTCTCTTTTCAGCATAGAATAAACTTTTACTTCTTCCTTTGCAGCCTACACATGCTGACGCAGCTCCCTACTTGAACAAGTACAAATGAATAAGGAAATTATGTTTCTGTCACGAGTTTAAATTCCAAAGCAAACAAAATACAAAAGAACAACAGTGAAAGTTCTTGAAAATGTTTAAAATAGACACATCACTGATTAAAACTAATAGCTTCCACCTGCAATTAATTTAAAGAGAAAATAACTAACCAGATAATCAGTAATGGTGAAATTCACAAAACACCATAATGTTACTCATCTTCACAAACTAAATTAGGGATTTGAGCAGCTATTTTTTCGGAGAATCGGAGAAGAAGCTGTTTGGGAGCAAACTCCTTTTCCAAGAAGACAATACCTCCAAACCTCACTTCCCTGAGAAATTTAACTTCAAATTTGAATCAGTCCAGACAAGTTTCCAAATAATAATTAGTTCTCCTGTAAAATAATATGTTTTTCTAAGTGCAAAGCTCAATAAAAGACAAATCTTGAGCAATTTCCTCATGGCTGTAATTGTACAAGTTAAAAGGGCTTAAAAGCTGTCCATTGTGATGGGAAGGTACAGTACAGTATACAGTACAGGTATATTAGTTTTTGCTAAATTGGATTACTTCAGTTTTCAGGCAGTGCATATTTCTTTGACTACCTCAGTCTTCCTTTCCATTTAAACTTCTTGCCAAAAAGAGAAGTTTCCTACAAGCTCTGTTCAGCTAGAAGGTGACCTTTATTTTATTTCATTTTAATCCACATCTAAGATGGCAACACACAGATATGAGGTACTGTACTGTATATGATCACAGCAGATATAGATACAGTACAAGGCACTGGTGAGCCATAACCTCAACTCTCCCTAATAATGCCTCTCATCTGTGAGCATGTTTTTGCTGCTAAGCAAAGAGAGAAACCACAAGTAAAGGTGTCAGTAGAAACATTGACTTCAAGCAGTTAAACCTTAAAAAAAGACAAATCTTGAGAAATACATTTCCTCAAGACTGTAGTTTTACAAGTTAATGGGGTTCAAAAGCTGTACATTGTGTTGGCATGGGAAAACTTACAATTATATTTTAAAAATCTGTGTTAGTCTGTTCATAACTTGACAACACTTGTGAAAAATGCCATCAGACTGGCTGAGTGCCACGAAATAAACAATCGGGGACTTGTCAAAAACATTCTAAGAGATGATGTAAAGATGCTAATTAATCTTTATGCTAGAACACATTTATAAAAGAGATTCCCTTGTGGATTTTTTGGGGCCTGTGAAACACTACCCAGCATCTGACTGTGATATCTGAGTGACTCTTCTTCTGTATCGTGGTTAGGTTCCAATACAATACAGTATCTTAGTGCTGATTGAATGCATATTCACACTGCTGTATGTAACATGTTGAGAAAAAAGCTGCCATACTGTATGTCAGCTGCCATAACCTGAATAGCATTATTTTTCTAAAATATATGGTAATGTTTAGAAATATTTCTGGCAGTAATTTACTAATAATGCTTACTGTAACTCATACATTATAAATAGATACTGTTCATTAAATGGGTTGCTAATACTACTCTACAAAGACAAGACCTAAAAAAACATGTACTGTATGTTGCCCCTATACACTCAACAGTGTTTGTGGTTAAGGTTCTGTAAACTTAGTATGCAGAGAATTATGTTGAAATGCAAAAGGAGACTAAATCTACGACTTGGTGAAACAGCACATATTTTGCCTAGAAGCAACAAACCAACAGTCTTCCCAAGAGGAAACAAGTGAATCTGGGCAGACTGCCTCCTAAACCCTCCCAAAGGAGCTTTTCACTGTTATGTGAGGGAGAGGCAAGGCCGGAGGAGCTATTAATAACTTGGGGAAAAAAGAAACCAGTGGCGTCACAAGCGGGAATCTGATGACCCAACACTGCATGCCAACAGTGGGCTACTTTAGTATATTTGTGCCATCAGCAGAAAACAAGAGATGTCTCGTCTGTTAGAAATTAGGCGGCTCACAGGGATATCTCCTTAACTTCTGGAGCCTTTTGCAACTGGAACCATGGATTCAAACCTGGACTTAGTCAAACTCTAGTCCCAGGAGTTCACATACTACTTCTATGAAAAAAAACAAAGAAGTAAAATATATATATATGCAAACAGGAGGCCAATGGAACCATCTTGCTAATTTGGCCACTAGGATCTCATAAAAACTGTAATCTAATACAATCATTTTTTGAAAGATTGCTGAGAATCAGATTCAGCTACAGTACCACACTGGACAGACTGATCCAAACATCCATGACTACTTTGCAGAGCTAGAAAAAATTGGGTCAGCTTTGTCAAAAACTTGGAGGACTTGAATCAACCCGTTTTGCAACCTGTTGTATTCAAAAGCAGAAGAGCGACTTCCTTGTGTGTATGAAATTCCTTTGAGAGAAGGAATTAGCCTGGTCTTTCACATCTTTGAACTCAATAAACAATTCGATTCCCTTGAGTGGGAATTAAACAGCTGGTGTGAAATGCTCTGTAACCTTGCTTTGGACAAAGGAAAGTTATTTATGGTCAACACTGTAGCATCCATTTCACTGTCTGGATCTGAACCCCCAGAATACACTATTACCATAATGAAATCAGTATTTAATTAACCCTTGGAAGGGCTTGATTTGACATTTACAATATACAGTACAGTATATATACATGGGTCCCAAAGAAAAATACTGTACTAGAAATTAAATATTTTAATTACAAGCTGGAACAAATGTCTTTACTCCACTCTGAGACTTAACTTATGTAACTTAATACACATCAGTTTAACAATGGAATTATGCTTCATTTAAAAATTATTGTGGCACTCAGCAGCATTTTAGGATATACATAGGTTACATGTGTAATTAGAACCCACTGATCTCAACAGTCATTCAGAAATTAAAATGTTGAAACCTCAGGTTTAAATACCACAAACTAAGCTAAATCTATTTTATCTCTAAAAATATAGTTTATTAATAAATATTCAGTATACAGTTTACACACAAAGTGTATTTTCTTTTCTAAAAATCCACATTCATACTGTAATGTAATGTATTGTAATATTGCAATTGGATCCACACAGGCACTGGAGTTCAGTGGCCTTAGTCCTAGTTCTGAAGTTGATCTGCTGTTTAGAAAGTTTAGCACTGTGTTCTTAAAAACATGGCCAATTCCTATCAAAAAGGAAAGCTACTGCAGGCTAGCAGTGCTCTCAACAAATGCTAAAACATTCATTGACCAATGTAAATCTTACACAACAAGGTCTATAATAATGAAACAAGGAGCAAAGCAAACCTTAAACCTTAAACAATGAAAGATTGTGTGTTTGCACTGAAGCACATGAAATACTGTAGACTTGTTAGAGGGTTTTCTATTTTTTAATTTCTATAGTTTTATTGTGTTTGCACTGTATATTACTGTGCTAGACTATGACATTAAGACATCTATTCCATAGTTATACCAGAGTTGTTCTATAAAGCCTTAACAAACACTTCAAATGGTAACATCATGTTGCTTTGATCACAGAAAAGCATAGAGAAGTGAGGTAAAATAGGGAAAAATCTAGAGGGAAACCACATTAAAACAGCAAAATTATAACAGTAACCTTTTGCGAGAGAATTTGCTTTTTCCGTGTTAAACTATACATACTTTTATTCTATGTTACTGTGATTTGGTTGTTTGTTTTTCCTTTGTGATGTAAAACACCTGCTAGTGTACTGAATAAATTATTGGATTTGCAGCGATAAGACCCTTGTGGCAGTAAAATGCCAAACATTGCCTTTAATCTGTATGAAGAATGGCATCAGTGTTTGACTTTCATTCACTGTAACTGCTGAACTGTATCAATGAACTTGGCTCTTAGTCTTCACTTGTATTTACCCGAGACAGCTACATGAATCTGAGGCATTGACATAGAATAAGTGATTGGTCCCGAAGGGATCCAATTAGTCAATGTGTTTGTCTTTGCCTGTGCTAAGTCTAGCTAAGGGAGCCCAGTGCAAATGTGTATTGCCTGGTTAAACAAATGGCAGTACCAAAGATGTGAAGCCAGGAGCTATGAAAGTCATAGCATTAAGAGAAATTTTACAGAACCTAAATAAAGCTATACAAATTGCCTGATGTGTAAAGAAACCAGCTAGAATAGCTGTAATATCATTAAAATCACATTGTGTACATAGTCAATCACCAGTTTCAACTGCCAACTGGGAGACTGTTAAGTACCTGACCTCAATAGGCTGGACAATTGTGTAGTGCTCTATCCTTAAAATTCCAGCCTCTCTACCATAAAGGGATGATTCTGCCATAAGTAGGTAATTTTAGAATATGAGCCTTGCGAGCGCGGCCTGTGAATTAATAACACCATTAATTGACACTATGTTGAAAATATTTTCTACACAAAATACACAGAGGGGTTTTTCTTTAATGCAATCTGTATAATGTTGTAAACACAACAGACAGGGTTCTTGCTATTCTCCAGTGCTCAGGACATTGTGATCCCTCTGTTCGGTGAAGTTTCTGTTGTTGGGTTAGGTGTAGAAAGAAGGTAAATAGTGAATAATTTACTTTCAGCTCAGAGCAGGGGAAGATCACAACACTACAATTTCATTAATTAAAGTAATAAGAAAGTACTCCTTTAAATCTAAACTGAAAAGTAAATCCTGAATGTACTGTACAGTAGGTGCATGAAATTTTGTAAAGCAGTTTTGTAATGAAGAGCTCTTTATTAAAACAACAATGTATTTTATTGTATCTATTATGCACCTCGTCTTTTCAAACTGTAAAATCACATCACCAAACAGAAGAAAGAGCTATAGAAATGGATGATTCTGATTATGAGGCTTTTGATCTCAATTAAAGAAGCACTTCCTGCTCTTTGAAAAATTATCACACTTGTGAGTTTTCCAGTGGTCTAATAAATACCAGCAGATGGACTCAGCTGGAATATGACCTCTGATTAACAAATGAAAGAAAGACTGGAATCCGGTACAGTAAGCACCTCTCTGACGCGGAAACGTACACATCTGAATGGAATTTAGGTTAAATGAAATATACTGTAGAATAATTTTTAATTTGCTGTCCAACCAGTATTAACCCATGCTGTCCAACAAAAAATACAGGCTTGAATCTGACAACAGCTACACAGAGAAAACTCTATGACAGAACACATGAAAGATTCTGAACCACCAGAGACCATAAAAATGTTTTCTCTGGTATGTTCTTAGTGACCACTTCTCAACTTGTGAAGCAATATTTCTTTCAAAGAACTTTGATAATAAGAAACCTCACACAACATTATGTTAAATTCATTTTTTTCAGTCCAGTGCAAATTTAAATATTATACGTGGGACAATCAATGCTGTAATTAATTATCTAGTCCTGATGACATTTAATCTCCAGCGCTCCAGATTAAAGTGATAAATTCAGAGATAAGAGTGTGGACACCTCTAAAAAACTGGGTGGGTACAAATGCACATGACGACACTTTCATATCTCTCAGGCAGTGCAACTACCAGACCTTTTTCACATCCATGTAATTTGAGGCAACTGGATTGACTAGTCAGGGAATTTAAGAATTGAGTTTCTTAATTGGACAATCAATCAATTAGTTACCTAGGAAGATACTGTTAGGTTCAGTGTAAAAAGGCTGAAAAACATTTTTCTTTCTTCTCAAATGTTTATACAGACCCTTATTTACAGTCTGTGTGTGGTGGAAAATGGTAGTTTTACTATGTTTTGGTTTTTTATTATGTTATTTGTGAAAACAATAAATTAAATTGTTGTAAAAACATAATTATATATGAATGTGCACCTTAAATGTATTCAATATATTTTAGAATTTTTATTTCTAAAATTGTTATTATATTTCCTTTACCTTTTTAAAATACATACAGTACCTAAAATATATTTTCAATTTACATTATTCAAGCATGAGATCCAGGCTTCTAAATGCTCAATACTAAGTCATCACTAGGGTGTCAATTTTTAGCACTATATTTTATTTTTATTCTATACTATTGTATTATTTAAATGTGGTAAAAGGTAGCTTCTTCTAAATTGCAGAAACACACATATTTTAAAAATAATGTGATGGTGTATTTTAAATGGAGAAATTGAAGTTTGACTTAATCCAGGCCATAGTTTTAAAAATTTGGTAATCTGGTGTTATATGTTGAGAAACAGAATCGAACAGTTTCACTTTTATTCTCTCCAAACAGGTAGATCAGGGTGGATGAGGTGCTCCCAGAGATATAAGGGCAAAGTGCTGTGTTGAGGCACGGTGATGACTGTAAACAATGAGTTTTTAATAAATTCAGAAATTTGGAGTTTCTTAAAAAAAACAGACCAATTGAAAAAAGTATTTTGCTATGCTTCCTAAATTCTTCCAAGCTTGAACAAAGTTTGTTTAACAGTCGAGCTAAACTGTGTCATGGCATTCTTTCCTTACCAAAGTAGATCACTTTGAAGCTCAGAACAAGGCCTTCTGGATGAAGCATCAGAGGGAGTAATGACCTAGAGTTGGTTTTAATAAATAAGCTTATGGACGCAGGATTATGTTTTATTTTAAGAGCACTGTAGACAGGGAGATGGGCCGATTCCACTTAACCCACATTGCCTGTGCTACAGCACATTTCCTCCCACCTTCATCTTCATTTCTTCATTTCATGATAGGATTGTTTTTAATTTTTTAACATGGATTGATTTGGGTTTTTTTTTTTGCTGACACTGTAATGCTACTATTTCAAGAATATGATTGCACTGGATGATTTTTAACTAAATAGATGATAAGTGGTCTTTTATAGTTTTTTGTCCTCCTGCCAAAATCACATTTGTATCAACAAATTATTCTATCAATTCCTCTGCATATTCATGTTTGTTTTCCCTTTTGTAAGGAAAGGAAGATTAATGATTATAAATACAAAATGCTTTTAGCTTGTTATTAGTAGGTAAGCTAAACATCGCTTTAGTATTGGCTACAGTTATGATTATTATGATCCCAATCTTAAACTTAAATGTAAAGTTTAAAATTTTAATACAGCTTAAATAAAGTTTATTAAACTACATTTAGAAGTAAAAATTAAAAGCTCCAAAATGTATTCATCTAAATATCAATATTTTCAAAGCATTGGCCTGATTGTAAAGCATGACTTGACTCATCCTTAGTAACTGTTCTAGATTAATTTGAGAAAAATACACCGAGCATCTCTGTGTTTCGCTCCCATGCATATGAAATAAAAACTTCTTTTAATTTCTGAGATGTCCTGAAACGGAAATGGGGAAAAATGCAAGTTTGCGGATTGCTAAAGCAGGTAAGCCCCACACTACTTGAGAAAGAACTTTGTTTACCGTTGGCAAAAGAGTTGACACGTATTACAGTATGTGTGGAGAAAAAGCTGCTAAACAGCTCAACCTGCTGCCCCCTTCGAAAGACACAGTCACTTGTAGAATTATTGATAGGGCAGATGATGTCAAAAGTATGCTGGTAAAGCGCTTTAAGATGAGCAGATGCTTTTCATTGCAATTAGATGAGTCTGTAGATGTCGTTGATTTGGCCAATTTACTCATTTACGTTAGATATGAATTTGAGGAAACATCCCATGAGGAGTTTCTGTTCTGTAATCCGCTAACAACAAGAACTACAGGAGAGCATATATTTCAGCTTCTGAGTGAATTTATCAAAGAGTATGGCATCGACTGGAAAAAATGCATCGGAGTTTGTACAGACGGTGCAAGAGCAATAGCAGGCAGACACAGCGGTAGTTGCACAAATTAGAGAGGTTGCTCCAGATATAAAGTGGACACACTGCAGCATTCATTGCGAGACCTTGGCAGTCAAGAAGATGCACAAGGATTTAAAATCTGTTAGACTCTGTTCTGAATTGTATCAAGGCTCGACCTTGTGTGTGTGAGTGTGTGCATGTGTGCACTCATGTTAGTCATTGAGATTTTCTGTGGTTCCTATGAGATGTAGGTGGTACTTAGATGCTTTGCTTTGATCAGGGGTGGTACTTGGTCCAAAAAGTTTGAGAGCCACTGCCCTAGTTAATACTTTAACCCAAGACCCGATGCTTGATGAGCTCTCTGTTATAGTACCAGCATCCAGCCACCAGAGGGAACCTATACCACTTGGCTTACCTCATCTTCTCAGGGGAGGCATAGATCTACTAGACTTCATTAGCCAATCCCAGTACTCCTTTATCACCACGCCTCCCCTCTTCAACTTACTTAAACCCTGCACTCTGTTCCAACCCAGCTCAGTATTGTGTTTTATCTGGTGAGCTTCACTTCTGATCCTCCTTGCAAATTCTCCTTTGACTGCTTCTTGGTTTGGATTGTCTTTTGACCCTGATTTCTGGATCTTCTCTTGGGTATCGTGTGATTTATCTCTCTTCTGGCTTTTGACCTTTTTGCTAGTCGTTAGGCCTCAAATTCGGATTTCACTGATCATCTGATTACTGATCAGCCTGTTAACGGCTTCCTAGTGATCTCGTCACCCACATAGGGTCCATCACTTTCCAACTAGCTGGTTTCCAACGTAACTGGAAGTGCAGGCCAAACACCTTTGACAAACACAAAGCTACCATTAAGGTATGATTAGCAGTTGTATTAGTGTTATTTCATTTTATTTCAATCAATATTTTTACAGATGCAGCCATTCAAAATGAGATACCGTATCATACCGCAGTTATGATAATAGTATCTGGAATCACCTTGTAAAACCGCCAGGTGGAGCTAATAAAGTTTAACCTCTCATATACAGCATTTGAGCTGTTGCCAGAAAACGCCCGGTTTCAAATCCCGGTCAGTGCTGAAGGACAATCTTTTTCCAATTAAGAATTTAAATTGTATACCCTTTAGACTTTTAATAATTTTCAACTGTGTATTACAGCATGTTAATCATTAAACATTAAAAAGTCAGTATGTTTTATAAAAGCAAGATTGCTCAGTTGGACAAATGTACACAACCTACCACCTTTATCATAAATATTTAAATTATGCAAAAATATTTTATGCATCAAAGTTTTTACGGAAGATATTACTAATAATATTAATAACGAATGACCTTGGACAGGCTGTAAGCTCAAAGTATTACCCTGGTCCACTTTCATTCTAACCGTCTTTGTAAACGAAAATACCTAATTTTTTCATTGACAAAAACAACACAGCATTTTGTTGATCCGATCACGTATTCGTTTCCAATCATACAAAGTTTTGAGAATCTCTGATTCACCATGCCTTTCACATGCTCATAAATGATATTAATTTAGGAACAAAAACATATTATGTAAACTGTATTTGGCTGGTATTGGTAGTTTAAAGAAAAAATACACACCAGTATTCCAGTTTTGTCCTAAACATTTTAAGCATCAAACTCTTACATGTGGTTATTTTGGAAACATTTTTACATACTCCTTCTGACTATATTAAGTTTATATACTTTGTAAAAAGTTATAATGTTTTAACCTTTTTTGTGAATACGTTCATTATCGCAGTAAACAAAAGCATACTTTTAGAATTTGATTAATAGGGAATATAAGATGGAATCATGTAACTAAAGAAATCAATAACAATATAATTATATTCATGTACTGCAGCTCAAATTATCACAGTAGTACACTTTCTTCGGATCAAGTAATAGGTTTATTCCATGCTGAAAAAAAAAAAGAAAGAAAACACAACGTTTTGGCCGTGGAGCCTTCTTTCTTCTTTTTTTTTTCAATATGGAATAAACCTATTACTTGTTCCTTTGCAGCCTACGCATGCTGACGCAGCTACCCACCTGAACTACTTTCTTTGGCTATGTCTGCTTCAGTTTCACTCCTTTCTACGTGATTATGTCTGTGGCCTGATGGCTTAAGTGTCAGGGCTCAGCATTGACGTTCAGATGTCCTGAGACCCACCTAGCACCAGGTTGCCCCATGTCCACTACCTGGGGGCATAGGTTTCTATACGGCATTCCTGAACTCTTTGCACTATGAGCCCGGGCCTTTTTCCCGTCTCTCTGCTACGCATATGGGTCTTTTTCCGCTCTCCTGCTGCCCTCAGGTAGTCCCTTTGGACTTCCGTGACAGAATGCTGAGCCGTTTTTTCGACCCCCCGAGCGGCGCCTTTTGTTTTTTTCCGCAGTTTTTTCTTGTTCTCTGGGCTGTTTCTTTTCAGTTCCTCTATTCTAAATGCTGGATATCACACCGAGCATCTGTGTCTGTGAGCGGGTTTTCGTGACTCTCCTGGCTCTCCTCAGGTTGTTCATTCCGATATCAGTGATTGAATGTTGAGCTGGCTTTCCTATTCTTATTGATAGATATTACTCAGAGCTTCTGTGGCTGGAGCGGGTTTTGTGCCAGGCTCTTCCTGGTTTGGCTCTCTCCAATATCAGCGTTAGAATGTGAATGTGCCTATGGCCCAGTCTGCGTTATTTTTCCCCTTGTTTTTGTGTTTTTTTCTTGTTTTTGCCTTATGTTTTGATTTTTTCTTCCTGGTTTCCCCTCCTTTTTGGTCCCCCCTGCTCCCTGTTTTTGGTTCCTATCTGTTTTTTGTGGTTTGTCTCCTTGGTCTCCCAGGTTTATGTTTTCGTGGTTTGTGCTTGTGTACGTCTTTTGTTTTTGTTTTTGCCTCCGGAGTTCTACCTGACCCCCCCTTCCTCTACCCAATAAAGGTTTTTATCCCGGAGGAGGGGGTAGCTCTCAGCCGTGGACTCCCGGATGTTTCCTTTCAGTTAAATGAGGTTTTTCCTCCCCCCAGTGCTGGGCAGCTCATTTATTTGTATGGGCGTCAGGAGCCGCCCTTGAAGGGGGGGGGTACTGTCACACCCTCTGTAGCCAGAGAGCGCTCCTTCTCTGTCCTGTCCCTAGTTTCCAGTTTGCTGTCCTTCCAGTCCCTCTCTTTCTCTTGGGCTATATATTTCCGGGTCTTGAACTCTGTCTTGGCTCAGCACTGACGTTCGGATGTCCTGAGACATGCCTAGCACCAGGTTGCCCCACGTCCGCTACCTGAGGGCATAGGTTTCTATACGGCATTCCTGAACTCTTTGCACTACGAGCCCGGGCCTTTTTCCCGTCTCGCCGCTACGCATATGGGTCTTTTTCCGCTCTCCTGCTGCCCTCAGGTAGTACCTTTGGACATCCGTGACAGGATCCAGCCAGAATTATTAACCCTAATACCTGTAATGTTGGCCAAACGGCGTATGTGTTACTGAAACTGAAAATTCGTTTAAAGTTTACTGGAGAGTGGTGGACGGTGCGCTATTTAGTCAGCAACCTGTAAAAAACATGATTTTATTTCTGTACAGAATGCGTATTATGTTTACAAAATTAAAGTTAATACTCAATACTAAGCAGATTAAAACATGCACAGTAAAAATATTTGATGTTTTCACTAATGACCAATGAACCATGAGTGCCCCTGTCGGTTATTTTAGTTAGCCAAACACGTACCGCAGTACAACACAGTGACCTGTGGTAATTGCATGCGGTGCTGTGCATTTTGAATTGCTGCATCTGTATATGATGGAATTTCCATTTTACTAAATTATGAAAGGCCTAGCTGAATGAGATACTGATCTGTAAAAAACAATTTTGGCAATGTTCTTTAATGTAATAAATTAAATCCTATTTAAGGCACCAAAGTCACATATCTGGATGGCCACATTTAGAACAATGTGTTTCCTTCAATCACCAGACCCCCCCATCCCCCCAAAAAGAATATCACTTCAATGGAAAATATATAAAGAAGAGTATCTAAAATCATTTCTGAATTTAGAAATAGTGTTTACCAAGAGTTTTAAAGGTCTCAGCAGTTTCCTTTTCACTTAATTTGCTTAGAAAAGAGAATACAATCTGTAATATGAACCTGCAAAGTTAATATAATGATAAACTACTTCAAGCTCAGGAAAGCAATTATGAGAGTTGGAAGGAATTTTCCAAATGAAAATAGGAGACACTTAACAAAGTTCTAACAAACCACCTACTGTAACCACTCTGCAGACATTCAGTTTATTTCAGAATGGATGAAACAAGTTAGTTACACAACCAAGATGGGCTGGAAGGCCTCCTCCCACTACGGTACTTTTTAGAATCTTTTTGGGATAATGACTGCTTTGAGCAGTAGAATTTATTACAGAATTCCAGCCTCCTTTTAGACTAGCCATTGATGCTGAGGTTATCCATCCACCCATTTTCTAACTGCTTCATCCAATATACTGTATGTTAAGGGGGAGCTAGAGTCTATCCTGGCAAGCAATGGGTTCAAGGTGAGATAAACCTTGGACAGGATACCAGTCAATAAAAGGCACACAAAGACACACCTTCACACCAGGGTCAGTTGTCCTAGAAGTCAGTTAACCTGCCAATATGTCTTTGGACTAAGGGAGGAAACTGGAGCACCCGGAGGAAATCCATATGAACACGGGAGAACATACAAACTCCATGCTGTTAGCACCCCAGGAATTAAACCCAGGGCCCCAGAACTGCAAAGCAGCAATGCTATCCACTATGCCGCAGTCCTGCTACTTCACTGGTGTACCTTCTACAAAGGCCTGCAGGTCACAAACCCTGTCACGGCCCAAATTGCTATGTAATGTGAGTTTTATGTCTCTTAGTTAATGTAACATTCTTCCAAACATCTGTACTTCCACCTGAAGAAAGAGACTTTCACTGACATTTAAGAAAAAGCACTTTACTCAAGTGCAAAGGTAAAGTGACAGGCTGTAAGCACTGCATTACAACATGTCATTTTGATACTGGGATCTTGTAAAACATAAAATTGACCAAACTGCTATGCAACAGGAGCCTTTTCCATCTATTCTGTGATAAAGTATTTCACCAACATTTTGAGTTTATGATCTCAAAGCTTCCCTCACTGTGTGGTCATGCATTATAAATATGTTTTTATCTTAACATATACAGTATATACTGCATGTGTTCCAGATATTAATATTTGCTATACATTATAAATGTGTTTATATCTCAAAACGTATAATGGTAGCAGAACATATTTACCACTTTAACCTGTTCATTATATTATATTTCTTTGATTTATGTGTGGTTCTGTGCAGTGTAAATGTATTAAATTCATAACAGAGCACACTAGGTGAGTTCACAAGTTGTAATATAAGTTCCCCCTGGGAGAAAATTTCAGCATGCGTAGCTGAACAATTGATATTAATGTGCATGTAGGGAATATTTGATACCATCTTGGATTTGAAGGAATGTTTCTTGAAAGGCAGCATCTTAGGTGATGTTTCTAAGCTACAGTTCTATAAAACACTGCATTTTCTAAGTGGTAATGAAAGGGAGTTATTTACAATACTGGAATGTAAAATCAATCATGGCTGAAGAAGCAGCTTATATAATCTGCAATATTTATCTGTTTACAGATAAAGTGTACATATTGTTTTATCATGATGAGAATAATAATGAAGAAAAGGCATTAGTTCCCATCCATATATATATTATATGGCCAAATCACTCTCATATCAGTACTGAAAAAAAACAGCATTACCAATCCCAAGTCTGTGAAAAGATCTTTGGTTTCCTTCCACTTCCCACAGACTTACTGGCAGGGTTAATTGGCCCTGCACGTATCTTGCAATGGACTAGTGTCACCTACAGGCTATAGTAACAGGTTGTAACCTATGCTTCCAGGACAGGCTTAGCATTTCAGCACTTCTTTCCAGGTATAAGTGGTTTTCTTTCACTTTTGCAAGTGATCACATTACACCTATCCTGGAGTCCTTACACTGGCTTCAGGTTTTGTGTAGACTTCTAAATCCTTTGACTCAGAGCCTATAAGGCTCTGCATGGCTTGGCACCTCATTTCCTGTTCTATTTACTAGCATCCTGCTCCCCTCTTTCATCCTTCATTGGTCTAATTCTGTTCTCCTGTCTGTCATACTATCCTGTCATACTACAGTATGGGTGACAGAGCCTTCTCCTGCTACTCCCCAAAGCTTTGGATATCAGAGTCACCTTCCTTGAGCTCTTTCAAATCCAGACTCAAAACCTTTTTCGTTAGAAGGGCTTCTATTTAACTGGTTTTGAATCTGCCCCTTTGCGTTCATACTGTACATTATTCCAAACTCAGATTCTAATTGTGCAGTTCTGCTTTCTCATCTGATTGTGTACTTTTTCTTACTGTAAAACACCTTGAGAAACCACTTAATAATAAAATAATAAAACACAGATAATAAGTAGAAGATACACATTATACAGTACTTATAGGTACAGGTAAGTATAAATGTTTAGATACATTGTCTTGTTTTGAAGGTCCTATCATTTTATTTCTGAGGTACATGTTTGGTGAGAACAAACTTTACTATTCTGATACACAGAATATGCAGTAGAGTCTTCTGGTGGTGTTGTCATTTTGTTTACGGCGGCAAACTGTAAAAGTCCAACAACCGAGAATGTGTGACAGATTTGTGAGAGAGAATATATTGTTTATATATATATAGTTTTATTTTACTCCACATTTCACAGCGTTTAATAACGACTATTAAATAATTAAGAAAAACAATAGAACTTTTCTTTAGATTCAATCAAGCTTAATTTCTTTAATGACTTTAAAATCTATATACTGTAGTTAAACATGCCCTTTAAATGGTTAATCGAACAGAATCTTTGGGATTATGAAGTTTGTTAAGTTACAGCAGAGATATCCACTGATGGCTGTTATTTCTTTGCAATCTCAATAAGGCTCACTCTCAGCTGTGAGCACAAACTGCACTGCCTCTAATCAAATGAAGCTGATGTTGGCCAGTGCCTACCAATTATAAAAGGTGTGATGATTCAAAAATAAAATAGAAAAATGTCATGGAATGACATTAATATGGTTTAAACTGTGTAAAATATGTACATGGCCCCATGCTGAAGTCAATACTTGGTCAGAAAAAAGATTAGATCACATGAAGGAATACTATACATGAGATAGTTACAGACTCTACAGTGAATACATTTTGCAACTGCTCAAAAGCAGGCAGTGATAGTGATTTTTCTTTACACACCTTCTGTTAAATTCTGTAAGATTGATTTTGATGCTTTATATTTGCCACATACTGTACAATACATCCAGCTTATATGAATGATAAGAACTACACTTACTATGATATGAGTGAAAGTCTGTGTGAAATATTTTTTAAGGTTCTTTAAAGGTTCTTTTTTGAAAATATCACAGTCTGTAGTCAGAGCGGCATCATCATTACAAACATCACATTTACATTGTCCTAAACAAAGTGCTTATGTTTCTGCTCTAGAGACAATAGAGCCAAGTGTCTCAGAAGCAGAGCTTGAACTCAGCAATATTTAATTCAGGTGGGTAGCAGCGTCAGCATGTGTAGTCTGCAAAGGAACAAGTGATAGGTTTATTCCATGGTGAAAAGAGAAGAGAGAAAACACAACGTTTCAGCCGTGGAGCTTTCTTCAGGTGTGTCATATTTATATCAGATTGTTGCTGCTATTCCTGCAAACCCAATGCAAATTATTCTGTAAAAGCTGAGAGTGAGGAAGTGTTAGAGGAACATAAGATGTATACTGGTAATAGGGTAGTTTGGCACAGGGGCTCTCACTACAATGGGACTTTATAACTTGCCGCGAATCATCAGTCAGAGCAAACTACAGACATTGAAAGCAAAAGCATCCAAAGATCTTACATACAAATACATATCACAGTATATGACAAATATAAAGTGGACAACATAAAGGAAACACCAATGTAAAGCCATTTAATAGGACATTGAGCCATTGCTGATTTGAAAACACTTTCTCTGGTGGTATTCCAGAATATCCTGAATATGCTTAATGTAGTTCTTATCTGCTGACTAAGATGGCCACAAGATACGAGTAACAGTTTCATGTTCTTCAAACTACTGGACGACAGACATGATCTGTGAATGGGGTCACTGTTATCTAGAAAGACCTCTTCCAGCTGTAAAGAAGCACTGCAACATGGAGTGTAGATGAACATCTAGTAACATTAAGCAGCGATTAGCACTGACCTTTCCTTCCCAGGGAAATACAGTAATATGGTGGCTACCTGCTCTGTGGAGTTCTTGGTGGACTGTTTTTGATGAAACTGAATGTTTGAGCCCAAGGCTGAAACTTGATGTCAATTGATCTGCAGCTGACTACATATTTTGCCTTGCACTTTGAATTCAATGTGCTTCTGCCACTGTTGCCTTCTATTGTTGATGTCCTCACCTTGTATTTCTATGCTGACATCACCTTGGACACTAAGGCTCATGAAACATCAACAAGCTGGTCACTGAATACACCACAACAATCACCCCTCTTTTAAAGTGACAGAGGCCTCTTGCTGCCACAGTAGCCAATTACAGTACATATAGTACAAACGCACCTCTCCAGCATTGTCATATGTGACCCTAATGGGGATGTTACTTTCTTAAACAACACTTGAGCCTCACCTGTGTGGAAGCCCTTGCCCTGCCCTGGTGTTTCCATGTTTTTTGTTTACTATCTGTACAGTAGCTTGAAGGAAAGCACAATTCTTAGTAACCTAACTGTTATACTGTAGTCTCATGAAGTTGAATCTGAACTATCAGCAGTAATGATTTTTTTCATATTGATTTTCCCCCAAAATCTTTTAGAAAGCATAACATGGGACTGCTTTATTCCCCACTGAAGTGAGGAACCCTCTGGGGTAGCATACTGCAGCCATTTTGGGCCAGCAGTCCAATTACACAGCAGAAAAGGTGAAGTGTGAAATTACTTAACTAGTTATACTAGAGAGGGAAAGCTTAACGGAGAAAAAGAGCTATACTGAGAAGGGTTTGTGAGAAAGCACTCATGTAACTGGAATACAAATTTGCATTCTTGTTTATTTATATTTCGGAAAACAATGGATTAAAGTAGGACAAGGGGAATGTACAAGAAGACATCTAAGTGACAAGAGGCAATTTATTTCAACTCATTTTCAACACTGTTCTCTACTTATAAAATTGTAATTTAAAAGTGCATGACCTAATGTTTTTCATTTACAACAAAACCACTAATTGTAAAAGTCTTTGATCTTTATGTGTTATTTTAAATTTATATACATAAAAACATATAAATTTGAAGATGTGAAGGACTCAGAGAAGAACAGTTTGACAGTTTCCTGCTGGGATGTGGGCGAGCAGCTGTCCACATATAATCAACACCAAGAATATTCACTGGGGATAGATTTCTAAAAGAGAAGAAGTGAAAGGATAATCATTACTCTCAGTATATGTGACAGTGACTCGGTTTTGGACAATAATGAGGGAGGTCAGGTATGTGACTGTGACCCAGCCTTACAGCATGCCTCTCTTGGTAGTGATTGCATCCAGTGAGATTTCTTTAATAATTTAATTTACCTACTATGTAAAAAATGCACTAGTTAAACATAGAAATAAGAATACATTTTTTTGCTAGATAAAACGAATGTATATGCATTTTTACTGTGCATCACCTTTCCACTATGATCCACTTACTAACACAAAGTCAGCCAATATACACATAACATCCCAGACATGAGCTGTCAGACTATTCTCTTCTCATAAAACCTCTGAGACCCACACAACAACCTCAGAGTAAAGGCGTCTCTCACTGACAACACTGCTAGCTCGCAGGGTTCTGATAAGCTTCAGAGGTCTCTGGGATATGGCAAGTCACGGAAATATGTTGTTTATTTGCCCTATTCTTGACGTTGGTGACACTTAGCCATTTCTGTGCCACCCTTTCGGGAATCTCAGAAACAGTCAGCAAACAGCAGCTGGCAATTTCGGGGCTATTGAGCATAACCTGGACATCAAGTAAAAGCCTTCAACTGTGGAGTCACCCAGGAGCCTCATGATTAAGTGCTTTGGGCTAATTTGATCCCACAAGATAAAAGCCAAAACAGACACCGTCCTGATTCCTATTAAGTATAATATTAAAAAGCAAGCCATGAAAACCGGATTCTACCTCAATGTACCTCATACTTTGTGGAGTACCTAAACAATGCTTTACTGTGAAGTGCCAAAAACTGACAGCTCTGTTGTGAAAAAAAATTCACAGAGGAAATAATCAATGACAGATGTTTGATGCACTTAATGCAATGAAGAGAAAAAAGAAAAATATCTATAAATAATAACTACTCAATCCATAAATATTGTTAAAAAGCCTAAAGTCTAAATTCAACATGTTGTTGCAACGTTTGCCGTTTAACCAAGTTCTTTGAGTTATGGTAGAGATGGGCAATCACTTGAAACAACAAGTAGGCTTTGGAAAAATATTAAAAAGTATTTAAAAAGCATAACGTGGGACTACTTTATTCCCAACTGAAGTGAGGAACCCTCTGGGGGTAGCATACTGCAGTCATTCTGACCAGCAGCCCAATTACACAGCAGAAAAGGTGAAAAGTGAAATTATTTAACAAGTCATACTAGAGGGGGAAAAAGAGCTATACTGAGATGGGTTTATGAGAAAGCAAATATAAATACAAGAAAGAAAGAGAGATACAAATTTGCATTCGTGTTTATTTATATTTTCAATATACAAGGGAGTAAAGTAGGACAAAGGAATGTACAGGAAAAGATCTAAGTGACAAGATGTGATTTATGTTAATTATTTTTTTAACACTTCTCTATTATTAAATGGGTTTTAAAAAGTGCATAACCTAATGTTTTTCATTTACATCAAAACATCACTAATTGCAACTGAGTAGAATGCAAACAAGAAGGTTTGTGTTCATATTTAATTCATTTGTTAAAAGTATTATTTAGTAAATAATCTAGTATAGAACCCATAAGCACTTAAAATACTACACTTGTTCTTTTAAAATCCTTATATACAGATTTATTAGAGAAGCCAAAAAGTACAAATAATCGCACTCTTGTACCTGTGCAAAAAACAAAATAATCTAATGTTTCAACATGAAATCTGTGGCAAACACTACCTAGAACTACTGCGAGCGCTTTCCAATGTATTGTATACAGTAGGTTCCATAATTAAAATAGATCCTTTTCATATTATTTATACCTTATGCAGGTATCACTGAAATTACAGAAGAACAGTAGCAGTCACTGCTGTAAACATATCTATTAACTCCAGTCTGTATAAATACAGGTGGAGCTACTGTATAAAAAATGGTTGACCATCGTTTTTGAATCTGAGATTACTTTTGTCACTTTACCAAGTCCATAATGAAAGACTGAGAGAAAGATGGTAATTTTCCCAAATAACAGTTCTATCCATTAATGCGGCACTTCAATCTCCTTTCCCCTCCACAAGGCCTGTGACCACCGACAGTGCAGTAGCTTGTTCTGGGGGGCTTGGGGGCTGGAGGTGAACAATGACAGTACCACATGGCCATGAGTCTTCGCTCGAACAAATTTGGGCAAAATTCACACCATGTCTGTAAAATCTTCACACCCGTTTTGGGGTTTGTCTGTCAATCCTTATTAAAATAAAATGTAGTTCTGTCCTGCTCTCACCAGCAGCTGCTCTGCAGGGTGAGTTACGGTAGCTCTGTCATGCAGCCAATTAACTCATTGTCTATCTGTCTCCCTGAGCCAGCTGTCACAGATGCTAACCACCTGGAGATGTCACAGGTGTTCCTGAAGGTACTCGGACCTGACAGAACATGAGGCTCTGCCATTGAGTTTCGACATTGAGCCCCTCAAGCTTTGTCTGTGTGTTTCCCTAGTAGCGCCACGTTCAGCACAATAACCTCTGCATTTTTGATAATTACCTCACCTCCTGGATAGCCTCTCAGCATTGACAGTGTGCTCCTCGGCTCTGACCCTTGTCTGTCTCCCCAAACTTGTCTTTTACCTATGGCTTGTTACATAGTGCCTTCCTGACTTTGGATTTGGACTCAAACGTGAGCACAGCTCTTGTGTTTTCCCTCGCTGCAGACTGAGCTCCCTGGTTCTCCGGCTAGCCAGGGCACTAATTCTGTCTGTGTGTGGTTGCTCAGCTTGCCTGTCGGCAAGCAGCCTGCTACTTGTCTCCAGGGCATGTGTTCCCTGCTCCCTCCAGTTCCAGTACCGCTCTGGGCTATTCCCTGTGTGCTGTTGGTGGGATCCCCAAGTTGGCTGCCTCTCGCCTAGCACATGGGTTCTCAGGCTACAAGTCCCACAACATTACAGGTACAGTGTATTTCCATAAAACCATTGATTCTGCAGGTATGAAAATAACCTGAAAGTTTTTTTTATTAAATCTCCTAGTATTCTGTTGTTGGGTTATTGAATAAAATATACTTATTGTTCAGTTAAGTAACACACCTTCTGACTTCAAGAAATTTCCCTCTATGGAGAGAAAGCTAGCATTCACTATTAGCGCCTCAGTATGATGAGAAAATAAATAAAAGCATACTGTAAGCACATAAAAGAATTCATGAACCAGGACTTGTTTCATAAACTGCAATTTTAGTTGGGAAAAAACAATGGATATGGATAACAATATAGAATGGATAAAAAGCAGGGAAATTTCACTATCATCATGATTGAGTGCCAAAGCACTGGGTTTTCTCCTATCCAAAAATGCAGTAAAATCAAGGTTCATTTTAAGTTCATGTCTCACAATCATTTGATTTGGGAAAGTACTACAAATCTTTGGCATTGAGCCGCAAAAGCTGTGGTTTGAAACAGTTACTAACTGTGTACGAATTCTCTGCACAGGCCATCTTGGAAATACTTATGGAAATTTTTCCATATAGTTCTCAAAGACTTAAAACGCAGAGCTGTCTGCTCTTTTGAAGCACCGCAGGGGCCCCGGCCATCAGATTCTGTGCTCCTTGTGGTAAATTAGTGCTACGTTGCAATGTAGTCTATGTTATGGCAGATGTGCTAACTGCTGTATTCTTCAGTTGAGAAAGGATAACATTGTTGCTTCTTTCATTGTCTTGAAGTGAGTCATGATAATGAAAAGTTTTTGTAGCTGAAATGTAGCAAGATTTGACATAAATATAGTTGCATCGGATTACAATTTCTTACCAAAGTATAGACATTAGCCCATTTTTACTCCTGCAACGTGTCCCCTGTTCAGATTCAAATTTTTATAGATGTTTTTTGAGACCAAAAAAGAAAAGCTGCAAAAACTCATGGTCTGAATGTTAAAATAAAAAAATGGTGCAGAGCGAGTGGTTGAGAAAGGCATTTTGCAGGGGATTCTAATTTACAGAGCCTCGCTATCTCAGGGGATCTATTATGATGCAGAGAAAGGGAAAAACAAAACCAAACTAAAAAAAGAAGTTATGATTCTGGGAGAACCTGTGAAAGACACAATTAAGGGCAAAGCAATATCGCTGTCTGACAACTGTGGGAGAATAAAAAAGAAGAAAGCATTAGAATCATAATACTATTATGTGGAAATGAAAGAAGCCCTAGGCTTTAACTAAATTAATCTTACAAAAGCAACTAATAAAAACTCACGAGGAGATTTATTGTTCTTCTGAACGGAAGCTTCAACTGCTTTAGGATTATTGTGGCTAAACGAGGAAGGCACAAGATTCAATTTAAACAAAAACTTTCAAATATTTATATTTTCTTCAAGTAGAGTACTACTGTAGATACTTGAAACAAAACCTGCATTAAATGAATTCTTTGTTAATTTTGTTAATCATTACTGTATGTAAGCTACACAATAACAGGATTGCTTGATCTGAGACATGACTGTGTTATATCAATGACAACAGACAATTATTAATAAGTGAAAACTTACAAAAGCTTGAGAATGACTGGCCATGCAGTCCACCTTCATTTGCTACTTAGTAGGTAATAAAGCTGAGGACCTCATCCACCCATTTCTTGAAAGAAACAACTGTATCAGTTTCCATTTCTTGGCAGGGTAGTGTGCTCCCAACTTCCATACCCCTTTGTGTAAAAGATCCATTTGTTTTGTTTTAAAAGCACTTCCCGTTATTTGTTCCATCTGTGTCCTCTGTTTGTTTCACTATCAATTTAGAAGACGTGCAGTGGGCTGACTTTGTCAATGCCTTTGAGGATTTTCAAGTGTTACTTCTGGTCATTTGAGGGAAAAATAGGAGACAAACATGTTTTCTTTTTTAGATTAATTTCAAAAAATAAATACTGCCATTTCCTAGTCCAAACTTAAGAAAGTGTTGTGTGTATCAAAACACATTAATATACTGTAAGAAAGTTACAGATGAAAAGAGGCCACGCGGTTGATAGTAGTGAACTGATCCTAGAATCTTCTCCAACTCTTTTTAGAAAAACTCCAGTAAATCTGCCTCAACCCTTTTACATGGGTCTGAGAATGACTGCCTGTCCATGTTGCTCTTGGGACTGATCACCTGTTCATTGTTGCTGTTGCAGGGACTAATGCAACTGAGCTTTGTAAAAAAAACATTAACAGATATTAAAAATAAAACTATGTCATGAACAGTAACTGAAGGACAAGAGGCCACTCAGTTTGCAATAGCAGCACAAAAACAGTATCCAAAAACAATCCTTTTCCACACGATAGCAATTCAACTTGAATGTTTAACAAAACATTCTTCAGTCCTGCATTAATATTGTAATGGCTTTGTATCTCAATGGCACTGCAAAATAAATTATTTTCTATAGCAGTTTGATTAAATTAATCAGGTTGCCTACCCTGATAATTCACAAAAATAACAAATTTGATTGTTTAAATAACTTTCCTTATATTCAGAAATGTTGATATTCCCTAAAAATACTCAAAACTTATGAATGTTGTATTAGATGTAAAATAAATCAAGGGCATTTATTATACAGATGTCACAGTGGTGTGCTCACAATAAGAATTTCCCTGGTTCTATTGTTAATAAAACTGGTACTCTGACAGAAAACAGCAGCATACATTCTAAGGGAGGTGTAGCACAGATAGATTTACAGTTTTGAGCTGCTATATTGAAGCTCCCAAGTTTTCAATCCCTTTAACCTCAAAGTGATGCCTTTGAAATGGTGAAACTATATCATTTTGCTAGTCTCCTTGATATATAGTTACACATGTACAAAGAGGTGTCAGATAGCAAGAAAGCAACCTTTTAAAAGAGGCGTTACTTGTTAAAGCTAATTAAAGCATTAGAACCTGAAAATCCATTCATGCCTACAGGGATTTGAATGTATTCCAGATAACTTTATCCAAAAAGGGCTTTATTACTCATTTTTCAAAAAGCTTCAGTGAAATCATTCTCCTGAAGGGGAAATGCAATTTTAACCCTAAGTTTGAAACAGTTTAGTCTGCAGGGTTATGTCAGAAATGGGGGGCATTTAAAGGGAGATCAATACAAAGAGTTTTTTTTTTGCCAGCAGTGGTTCATGCAATAAGCAGCAGAGTTGTGGATGCCAGTTTTTTAAAACTATCTCCATAAGACATACAATAGATATACTACTGCAGGGATTAAAACTAGACTCCCATTGTGGAGCACTCTGAACCATTTCTTGTTTTAACAGCTACAGGCCCTTCTATGTACTGTAAGCCAACACCATGATAGGCATTTCATGCTTTTTATTTTTAATGGAACACATTTGGCATTGAAATAACCTTGCGAAAAATTGTCAGCATATTTCCTTTTTATTGTTATAAGTACAAAAGCCAGAAAACCTGAAGTGTATCAAGCTGCTAGACAATGGGAATCTGATTTCCCATCCTTGCTACTGGGGTAATAAACCTGTCAATATAACAAATCAAAAGGCTTCTTCTTAAACATGATTTTTACAGCTTACATTAAAAAACAAATTAGGTATTTAATGTTTTTTTAGTATAACAAAACTATTGCAGTGTGGGAATCAAAACAATTGTAACAAAGTAACAGTTCCTCTGTAGTCATGATGGCAGTTAATTTAGTAAAGCTGCAGTCCAAGTTATGGTGTCCACAAATGTATCTTGATTCTTGTGGTGCTGCTGAAACTATTTTTTTCCTTTCTGACCAGAGTACCACAAAGCAGGCAAAAAAGGTCTCTCATTGATGAGGTTAATACAATCCTTTCAACCAAAGAAAGAGAAAGTCCAGCAATCGTGATGCACAGCCCCTGTCTGCCATACCAAGACAGGTGAAGGGCCACTTGGGAGAATCCTACTTCTCTTGCCTCCCTCTCTTGGAGCCAACTACAACTGACAAGCAAGGTGAGAGCTGACTGCGCTGATTTATTACATCTTAATCCACAGGACTCCTTTGTCCACAAGGGTACTGACTCTCAGCAGCAGCTGACACAATGTAACCATAGCAAAACACCCGGACAGCAGGCACGTGATACTGTATATAAAATGCTGTAACAGAGCTAGCCATTCTACACTGTTATAATGACTTCTGATTCTTGATCTACAGTATTTTAAACAATCAACCAAAAAGTACAGTTAAAACAGTTAGTCTGAACTACACAAGTAAAATGGATTTTGAAAAGAAACCTGTCGTGGCATTACAACTGCAGCAACTGCAATCCAGAGATAATAATTACAGTTCATATATAATCAGTTGGGCAGGAATACATAGTTATAGTGTGTTTATAAATTCTTCAGATATGAAATGTAAAACCTTTAATTTTTCACAACAGCATGTGAGTAACCACTGTAGCATAGACCTGTACTGGGATGTAATGACAGGAAAATCACTAGCAGTGTCCTCAGATACAACTTCAAAGAATGGATTGGTGTTACTAGTTGTGTTGATTGAATAGAATAGAATGCAGGGATTGGTACATGTATAGATTTGAGTATAAGAGTGTTGGTAAAGGTAGCTCGCTTTGAGTTGGTAGCTCATGGTTGGAAGGGTTGAGTTTTGAATAGCTGTAGGCTAGCAAAGTGGTGGTAGACATTCTCTAGGTCAGTTGTGAATATAATATGGTTAAGGCTAAGGTAAGTGACTATTGATGTGTCTTCAAGAATCTACAGTAGATACAATGGTTAACACCTGACTATTGTAAGCATTTGCAATTCCCAGAGCTTCAAACCAAGGAAAGAACTGTGGTGTTTGCCAAGTTGTACTAGGTGTGAGATACACTGCTCAAAGGAATGGTCTGGTTTACCTTGGTTAATTAAGTGTCAATCAACAGTCCAGGAACAGAGGCAGGTAGAAAGAGAAAAGGAGGAGGACAAAGGGAAAAGGGAGAGACCAAAGAGAGGAGTGGAAAACAGAATGTGAAATATCTTTGTCCAGATCATCCATAAAGGCAAGACACAAGAATTTGAGCCTTGTTCAGAGAACTTGGCCTTCTTTCGGTTTTAGGAAACTCTAATTTGCTGTTTGAAGAATCGCCCAATTTTGTTTTATATCTACTAACCAGGTCTCTCTTCTTTGGACATACTTTGTAAAGTATTTTGTACAGTGTCACCCAGAGGAGCCCCATACAAACACAATGTGAAAGTACAAAACCCAAACAAACAGCACCCCAGGAATTGAACCCAGGGCCCCAGTCCCTGTAATGCTGACCACTGCACCACCATGCTGCTCCCATTCTCTGAATATAAAATTAGGAAATACAAGTGTGTAATTTGCAAGTCAAGTATTCAGGCTCCACCAAAAGATTACTCCACCATATCTACAGTATAGCAAAATGAAGCCTTGACAAAGAGTTCAAAGACCCAATCATGAATTGTTGCCACTGGCTTCAGAACCTATGGTGTTTTTCATTGAAAATAAAAAGAGTTGTGATCCAGTTTAGTAAAACTGCATCAAACAGAATAATGAGTTAATAATATGAGATATTTTCACATGGCTTAGTTCATTTTGGGTTACAGTACGTGTGAAACTCCAGCAAGCATTGGAGCATTAAACCAAATAAACCAAGTTGATGTGCAATGCTAGTCTTAGTTCTTTTGAACATGTTTAGTATATTTTCTACATTTTCAACCTGAATTCTAAATGAAATCTAGTTAATTCTGAAATGAACAGAGCTGCAATCCAAATCATGGAAGTGATATAGTTAAGCAAGCGCCAAAGAAATGTAGGGGTTTTGTGCATTTACTGGGACAATTATTGATTATAGCAGTAAGTCACAAAATGATTATTTGATGGTTATTAGAAAACGGACCTTGCGGGATAACTCAGCAACGCACACACACGGATACTAATACACAACAATACATTTATTAATACATAAAATGTGCATATAAACATAACAGATCTTAAGAGTGCGGGTTAGCAGAATACAAAAGATATATATTCAATAATGAAGAGTTACAAACCAAGAGGGACGTGCATTCAGTATACCATTCATTTATACCGTTTCGTAAATGAACTTTGATTACAACTTCTACTCTAGATATTTGCAAGCAAGTACGTCACTCATAGGAATTAAATTGATATCAACTCAGGTTGAGGTAACAATTGAATTCTCGAGCTGCAATGCAGAATGTTGCATACTCATCCAATCTGTGTGGATTCGGATCTCCCACGGACACAAGGGAACAGCGGCAGGCTGTTGCTGAGTCCAATCAGCGTCCTCTGGCCTGGTGCCATGCATTGCTGGTTCGGCGTGATGTGGGGGAGAAGGAGGGAGAGATTCCTGCTGCGGTGCGCTGGAAGTGGGCTCTCTGAAGACCGGCTTGTCAATCCCGGCTTAACTAGCAGAGATTGTGCACAGGGAAAGTGACTGCCGGTCCAAGCAAGTAACACTCTTTAGACGGGAAGAAGACCGGTTCGTTCCCAATGTAGTGCTAGTCCTGAATACTGATATTCAGCTGTTAACAGTTCCGACCATAGTTCACTTGTTGATCAGGCGGGTGTTCGCGGTGGGGTACCGGAGGTTCATGAGGCTTGCTGCTGGACTAACCTCGGGTGGATCCTTTGGTTACACACAGGCGACCTCCATTCTCGACTCTAGAACAAAGGAAAGTCCTGGCACTCGGACACACTGGCCGTTACGTGATTGTCCGAGATGAGTCCGTGAATTTCCTGGATGAACCCCTTTCTGGGCCCTGTGCTGCCTGTTTTATCTGGAGGAACTACAGTTTATTTGATTGAATGTTCCGTGGGCATTCGAGACCCTGCCCTACTAGTTCCTGATTGGCTGATCGAGGTGGAGGATGAGTAACCATGCTCTCTGACATTAGGATTGTAAACAACCTGGGATACAACTCTACCAAGGACTCTCCCAGACAGTAAGGCGCCAGAGATGACCATTTATTAGGGTGGCTGGTGAATCTCTTTGGAGCTGTTCCTTATCAGGAAACATTCAGCTAGAAAAGCACCTTAAATGTGAACCAAATGGAATGTCCTCTCTGTATCCAGCTCCACTGAGATGAGTGAGAGAGGGACTGGCAAGGGAGCAGCAAACTTAATTCCTGTATTTTTAATAAGCCTTGCCGCTACAGAAGTGTCTATACATTGTCACCTCCATGCAGTGTAAACCTTGTTAAAGAAACTGTAGTTACTGATCCCATTATACACCACATATTTATCATTGAAGTGTGTGTATGTGTTTTAGCATAGCAACAAAACTGTTAATATCATCTATCACAACAAGTGGTTATTAATAATTAGAACGCATTGATTGAATGTACAATCTAAATCTTTCTCTTAATCACTTGGTATTCAGTACCAGATATTCTCTGCTGGAAATCCAGCTATAACAAAAGTAATGTTTTCGTAAAGTTTGGCTTCATTTAAATCAGATGTTACTCACAAATGTCTTCCAAAGAAAGAAAGATATTAAGAGAACTATGTGATGCTCTATAGGCACCCTACACATCCTGTGTAATTATTTAATTTAGGGACAAAATAAAGCAAAGGTACAGTACATGTAAATAATGAACAATGTACTTATTTACAAGGATGGTTAAATAATGAATTATACAGACTTCCGCTCAAGTAAATATCAAGAAAGTTAACCACATTTGGAAAGCTCCACATGCAATGTCCTGCACATACAGTGCACATCTGTGTGCTGTTCCCAGAAGACAGTAACATAGGCTTTCCAGTGTCCACTTAATGACTCAATGACATTCTATCTCCACTGTTCAATACCCCAGCCGTCCCTTATCTATAAATTTGGAGGAGCTTTCCATTACCTGGATGCATGGTGCTGGGGAAAGGATGGAGGAGGCATGGAGCACAGCTGTCTGGCTCGTATTCAGTGGTATTTTGGGTGAAGCACCACTGATGGTGGGAAGGATGGGCTGGCAGGAGTGAGGCATGTCTTTCATAACATGATTGGTTGCTTTCTCTGATCTCCAGAACATATTTGACTAGCCCTTCCTTCCCCTGCCAGGTAAATGCACAATTTTTATTGTGACATTACCAGGCACAGCACCTTCCAACTCAATCAGCCTATTAACTTAACCTGCAGGAACTGCAAATGAAAAAGAAACTGCTGCATGTTGGATTTCAACCAAACTCCCAGGTGGAGCTTATTCTTCCTTTAGGAATATAAGACCACCTGAGAGTGGTGGTGTCAGTCTGGTTCAAGCCACGCTAGAGAGAGGCTGGCTGTGTGCCTAAGAGTATCTCTAAAGAACTTCCCCTTCAGCAAAAGTCTTTTAAGTGTCTCTGTTAGTAGCAGCCTGTAGACTGGTGACTGATGTGAGCTCACGTCTGATTATCCTTTCGAGAAAAAAAATACTGTTGCCATCCTATTTACCTACTGTATTTATTGATTTAAGTTCACAGGCCATCCACTAAGAATTAAATATACTTTACCTTTTTAACTTTAACTCTTCTGGTTCACATAAGAAAAACCAGGGGTCTGGCTGCACTGTGGGTATCAGAGTTCACTGATGTAATGGAAAGAGTCTTACTATTGTTAGTGTTATGATGATTGTAATAACTGTACTTTTCAGGTTATGCCACCCCAATGGCATAGGAGAAGATGACGAAACAAGCAGCAATGCTGTCAAATTATTTTTGCTGAATAAAATGAATTTTAAATGAAAAAATACTTACAAAAAAAACAGGCTCAGGCAAAACAATGTAGATCAATGGTTTAATACAGGCAAATGATAATTCAGTCCTCCCCTTTAAATAATATTTGGCTAACATTGTCAACAGAGGAGGAAGAAAAATCTATCTGATGTTATCTAGGTGACACATATAAGAATTCATTAAATTTTAAAATGGATGTTCCTCTTGAGTAAAATTGCAGTTCTGTGAGAGATATTTTGTAATACATTTTCCATCATTTTATTATTGTATATATATTTTTTTATTACTGGGCTTTTTGCATGACACTGGAATAGGGTAATCGTGTAATTAACCGTGGGTATTTTGGGGAACAATTACTCTGTAATTGTGAAGGCTGCTCCCTTGTTAAGGGTGATGATAAGTATGAGGACATTGATTGTAATATACAATAGACCTAATAATTAAAATGTCTGGAAGAGAGATGGTAAAATGGGAACATGAAGGTATGTATTTACTGTACATTCAATGCTACTTGTTTGCAATTCTTTAAAAAATGCTTGATGTATAGCAATACAAAAATTCTTGCTTATGTTCCTATAATTATTAATAATCAGTAAGAATCATATTGGATAATTCCATAAGGTCTAGTTAATAAATTCACGCATTAAATATCATACAATACATTCAAATATTTTATCCCCTTTGGCAAGAATACAATATAAATTGACATTATACTATCCAAACCTCTTCATACACACATTTAAAAGAGATTTAAAAAAGGAAATTAAGAAAGCATTTTTACAATTCAAAATAATAACCATTGTTTGCCTTGTATAGAGTTTTCATCTCAAAGGGTCTTAGAACACAGATCAAACACCAATTCAGTTAAGGGGTAATTTTAAGTAGGCAAGTCCGATGTTAGGACATCAGAGTTAACATTTACACTCTTAAAAAGATTTTTATTGACTTTCTACAGTCCTTCATTATATGAGCTCTTTGCATCAATCATTAGTGGTGTTTATCGCTTTCACAGTAATGCAGAGCAAAGCAATGAGGTACATTTTGAACATGGTGTTCCAATATGGAATTGGATTCCAATTGGAAACAACTTCAGCAATGTCCAATTATTTAAAAAAATCAAAATAATATTTATTTTGCTCTTTATTGATGTTCTCCTTGCTATAAATAACTGTAAAAACTCTCAGCGATAATGGGGAAAAAAGGCTAGAATATAGAAAAGCAAACTCCGCATACTGTAGCTGGGGTAGCCAGCCCTGGTCTTGGAGAGCCAACGGGATTCATGAGTCCACCTCAAATCATCAGTTTCTAAAGATGTTTTTAAGCAGTTTACAGATTCTTGGAAATGAAAGTAGCAACACTCTGTATCTCTCAAGGACCACATCAGTCCATTGCTGACTTTGAACAAACTAACTTACAGAATTGATCACAAACTGACAGATGTGCTTTTACAAATTTTAGACCTGCAAGGTTGTATCTGTCCAAGATCAGGGCTCCTCACTCCTGCCATACGGGATGATGTGCAGGGAAATGCACACATACTGTACCTCTTATAACAGCATGGTTGCAGCCTGAGAAGTGGAGAAAAGGTCATTATAAGATGGTCCTAAAAACATGCTCTCAATAGCAGCTTTTTTTACTGTAACAGTATAAGAGCGCATCACTTGGTTATCAGTTATACTGCAGCTCCAATACAGTTGTAAAATTTTATAAAGAAAAAACTAACTCCAAGCAATATTTCATGAGGAATGACAGCAGCCAAAGATTGTGTGACTATAATAGAGTTGTTTCCATAAATTATGAAAACTTTGTCTTAACCACTTGGCTGAGGACCAACCTCCCTGGCCACAAAACGGGGAGGCAAGAACACTCAAAAGAACCAGGCGGGACCCCAGCCACCACTGAACAAAGCGAGGTGTGATCCTAAATTCATCCAATGAGGATGAATGCTCATTTGAGGATGTCTGGGTTGTTGTTGTTGTTGTTTTTTATTTGGGAGGTATTTAACTCAGAAGGAATTCCATGCATTCCCTGAAGCTTTGCTGTAGCCCAGCTGGTGATTACAGAAGAGGATCTGGATGAAAGATAAAAGGATACATGGATACTGTGGAGTTAATGTTTACATCTGAGGGCAGGGCTTCATGGAGAAAACTCACCAGGAATTAAAGCGTGGGCTGGATTTTTGAAGAGGAAGGGGTGGTAACAGCAGGTCGTAATGTTCGGCGATAAGTAGAGGCCTGTGAGGTCCAACTGGGAGTTGATCTGTGCCAAGATGAAAAAGCAGGTGGCAAGAGGTGGAAAGAGAAGCAGAAGGAATGGGATGATCTTGGTGGGTGGGAGATTCTTGGATGCCACTGAAGAGTTTTTTGTCAGAACAAGAAATCTGGAGATCCATGGAGAAGCAAATCACAATAAGTTAATTGTGGTGTGGGGCAGAGCACAGTCTTTGTGAAAAGAAAATGAGCAAGGATGAGGAGAGGGAGATGTATGGTATGCTGTATATGGGAACTGAGATGATTACCCCAGGATTAGTTGTTAGTTGCAGCAGCTGAGCTTAATTAGTTCATTAGTTCATTAGCCTTCTTCCCTCCCGAACTTTCGTTTGAACTCCATTAGGTCGACACACACACACCAGCCTGCACACCTATAATCTGCATTTTACAGCCATACCGATTCTTTACCTTTACACTTTTGCCAAATATAATTACAGTTCTCCTTCCAGATATTATGGGTCAAAAGTGATAAAAAACAAGTGAAAATAAAGCAGAAGAGAAGTATCGACAAGAATGTAAGAAAGTCGTTTCACTGAGGGTTCTAGATTTTTCACCACATGGGTGGGTTGCTTTTGCCAGACACCCACATCCCATTGTGTAAAGACATACACCCCAATCACACTTCTATGTGTATATCCTCAGAATTTGTATTTGTGCGTTAAGGGTTTAATTTCAAGTCTGGGTATGAAGCAATTGACTGGGTTCATTTTGTCAGTACTTTTCAGGATTTTGACATTCCTCTGTGAGAAAAATGCTTTCTTTTGGTTTCAGATCAGAGAGAACTTCATCTTGACGTTTTCTTGGGATTGAGGAATGAAGTTATCATTGTTGTACTTGATTGACCTGTGATACTGGCTTGAGCAGATTGCCATTCACTGTGCTGAAGAGAGGACAAATCAATATGTCCTTACCCATTTATTAAAGTTTATACAGCAGAACTGGACATCACATACAGTAGAGGTACAAGTTCATGCTGTGCTGACCATGAGGAGATTATCTTAATTCTCCAATAATGTCATGGAAGCTGTAACACTGAAAGCTACTAAAAGTTAGGTAAGGCAAAGAGCAGAAATTTGAAAACTTATTTTACGTGACATGCAGGATCAGTTTGAAAGTAGAAAGACACAAATGAATTTTATTAGCTTTTCTGACATGCAATGTACCTCCAAAATTGTGATTTTGAAACCTTTGACGTGATTAGCCCACTGGAAGACACAGTGTTGCTTCCTAATCTGTTGCAAGCAACTCAATGTAAAGGAGATCCAGCAGTCACATAATGTTTTACCCTAAGCCAACTTAAATAGCCCCTGCTGCAAATATTTCACTGATGAATGGTGTCTTCATTGCAAAATGCAACCAATTGCATGTTGCAGCCTTGGTATTAAGACTTATTGTTTTCTACTTGTTTATTATGATGATTATGATTATGATTATGATTATTATTATTATTATTATTATTATTATTATTATTATTATTATTATTAAAGGCAAATTTCTGTCCTCTTATTACTTACTCCTGGTGGAATTCCCCAGGTCAGAGATAGGCCTGGTGGTTTAAATCACCAATACATTGGGACAATAAGACAGTAATGATACTGTACATGAGCAAGGCCAATTACATTGCATACAGCATAAAATAGTTGGTTTCTAAAAATACTTGTACCCACAAACTGAGCACATGTGGCTAGTTAATTCTTCTGAAAGGTTAACTAATGCTCTATATCTTCTTTAGTTGGGTTCCCTGTTCTAACTATGAACAATTGATTAACATGTTATAAATAATTGTAAGATATTGTTAGGATTAGGGTTAGGATTGTGGCAAAGACTATAGTCAGAGTTCAGGTTTTGTTAACAACACGCAATTAATCTACAGCAGAGGTTTCTTATTATCTCATTTATATTATCCTATTAATACTTAATATATTCCATACATGAATTCCATTTTAACCTCTAAATCTAAAGTGTTAAAGGTCTCTTTGCCCCTGTATTAAATCTACAATCATGTTCATAAGATAAGCAAACCGATAAGAAGACTGACATTAAATCTTGTAGAAATGCTGACTGGCAGGGAGATAGTGCACTGTGGAATTTTTGAATAAAGCATCTGAGTATCTTGTTGTCCAGCCTTAAAACCTACAGTATTTCTCCTCAATGGCTTGATTTGCCTAATTAGTTGTGAAAATAAGATCTTTGCTATTTTTTGTTTCATATTATTTTATCTTGCATGACATGCTTTTTCATAAAAGGAGCAAGAAGACTTAAAGATCATCAAAATTCTCTATAGACACATACAGCACATACAGCCCATCCAAGGGTTCTCACCTTTTGTCAGGGTGAAGCAGAACAGCCGTGCCCATGTTTAAGAAATTTGCAAGCATGCACTTGAGCCTTTTAAATCTCTGCACTTGTCAATAAATTAAAAGAACAACAGACATCAGTATGAACTTATTCGGTAACTAGTGCCGCGGCTGTAAACAGAGCAGCACCCGCTATGGGACATAAAAAATCTCAATTTATTTTCATCCTCGGAAGTCTCTAATCAAATTCAAAAGAGATGAACTCGTTATGCATTTTCCATTCTCTGTGTGAGACTTTCAAAGCATTTCTTTCTACATCATGAAAAAAGGGGGAAATAACTACTTGATTCTCAGCAGAATGCCCTGCAGGCCAACGAAATATTAAAATACAAGCAGACTCCAGGTTTACACTGAGCAACTGGGCCGAGGAAATTGCTTCTAACCCTCCTTGAACTCTGGATGGTAGAGCCCAATTACAAAGCGAACTTGCCTGCTCTCTTTCGCGGCAGCGAAGGTTCCCGTGCAAACGGCAGGGATATTATGCAATTATGTACTTGAATTATTTTCTATCTCCCGGGGAAATAAGGCTTTGCTGAGATTTTTTCCCCTGTTCATTTTTGAGAAACAGAAGGGGGGGGGGGCTGTCAGGTTATGTCAAAATATTGGTATACAAACATAATAGATTTTCAAAGCCCTCGCATTACTATGACTGACTGCATGTTTGAGTAACGCATAAAGCACAGATCTAGCTGCATATTAAAATGCTGACATTAAAATTAAAGCTTTACTTTTTTTTTACTATGTCTGTTTGTTTAGATATCAGGATAAGAAAAACGTACAATAACCGCTCATTTGTGGTTATACTTAAACATATTCTTTCATGATAGAGGCAAATTAAGGAAAACTTTAAACTGCAGTCATTTTAATTTTTAACAAATAGTTGTTGTTTACTTCACAGAGACAGATAATCACACAAAATGATTTTGCAAGCACTTTATGTAATCCTGTTTCATTTAAAAGTTTGGTCTACATTATAAAGTAAGATAACCTTTTTTGTTGATACATATTTTCCATTTTCTCTTGTATAACATGCTACATGATATAAGTACTGTACTGTATATCAAATACTGTACATGACTACCTACAGTACATTATTCTAATTAAACTTGTGGTTTTAAAAAATCAGAATTCTTCTGTTGCACAGCAGAGAACTGCAAAGTAAATACTACATTCACACTAATAACAACCATAGCAAATTTTGTTTAGGTACTGGAAGTCAAATTAAAGAGCAAAATAAATTTCCACAGTTAGCATAGATATTCAGGGTGATTAAGAATGAAATATCAATGATATCAGATTTGACAACTGGTTTCAAAACCAGTTTGATACAGCTCTAATTACATTAGTTCATGTCTTTTGTGGGCTACAGAACACACTTGTTCAAGCAGGTCTTACAATTTGCTGGAAAATGATAAAAAGATTAAAGTCTTCTTAAAGCACAATTTTAGGCCATTAGCACTAAACATCTGATGCATTTTGTTCTATGATTGTTTATTTTGTTTTTAAAAAGTGGAAGAAGATATACATAGAATTGTATTATGCTAGGTCTTACATGCAACAAGATACTGTACAGTATATGATCTGTGTCTTAAAAATGTCAAAATATGTATTTTTAAAACATTTGATACTGCAGATTTTATTTTTGCTGTCTCAAAACACAATCCTTTTGTCAGTTACCTCCTGCTTAGAGTTTGATCCTTAAATAGCTACACAAAGAAATCCCTCCTGTTTGAAGAAGCAGGTGTATTTCGTAAATAAATCTCTTATTATCCTTTTAAAAGTGAACATATGGATCATGTGGCAAGCTGTGCTTGTATCTGTATGTTACCACCACGCCGCATACAAAAACTCTGTGTTGCTGCAATTGCATGTTACAGCTGGATTTAAAGATGAACAGCAATGAAAATCTAGTGAGATATCTGTTCTGTGACGTTTTGTATGTATTATACAGAACCAGGATACAGCTTCTTATATTATTCAGTGCAAACGTGTATAGGAAGACATAAAAAATGCCACAACGTGGATATTTAAAGGAAGTCCATGCCTCAAAGTATATGACTCACTCTCAGATGGTTCTTGACATCAAATTCCAAAATAGGGTTACCCCAGAAATTCTGGTACCCTTTTATGTACCTGGACAGAGTCCTGCAATTGAGATAAATTACCTCAGCAATATGTGACTGGAATAAATTACTATATTAATTGAGAGTCTCATTGGTTTCTATGAAAACTGAATTAGTGCTTTAAGAATTTGTTTTCATCCTGTGCAGATACAGATTAAAACACTTTAGATCAGCATTAGGAAATTTTACTTTTAGAAAATAATCCATTACTGTTCCATGTTATTTACTGTATGTAAGAGATTATTTTCTGATTATTTCTGATAAATTCGAAAATAATGTTTTTTAGAGGTATTGTATTACTTTCCGTAGTAACTACACAAACTACTCCAAAGATCACTTTAACTGCTAACTTCTTAAAAATAATTTCTCAAAATTAAAATTTGTTTAGACAAATTTGTTTCCTCAGAATATTAATTTGAGTAAAATATTAAATTGCTTTAAGTTACTGTTTGCAAATTCAATTTAGATGTTCTTTATAACCTGTAGTAGAAATAAAGAGCAAAAAGTGTTGTTAATCTAGAATTACAAATCCCCACTAGCAATGCTTATTAACAAAATTCACTTTTTTTTATCGACAGTTTTACAGTATGTTAATAGATGGTTCTGTTACCAAAGATCATCCCAGACAAATTAGTAACAGTATAATTCCCCCTTGTACATGGATTTAAAAAGATTTATTTTTGGCTTTTCCAACCTGCACATTCTACCATATTACTTGTATAATACGTGTTTATCATGGTATTTATAGGAAATTACACGACAATTTATTACATCTTCTTGTTCTTTTACTAACATCAAGCAACCATGGACCTCAGAATAGGCACAGATGATAAAAAGCTAATATTTTAAGCATAAATGTGTGGTGAATTATAGTACAAGCAAAGTAATTCTTGTTGCATTAATGATTTTGATTAACTGGCATAAAATTAAGTGGAAAATTATCCCTTTTCCCCCTGCTTGTTCTGTTGCTGCTTTAAATTAGATTAAATACTCCTGTATTTGAAAGCATATCCGTTCGGAATGTTACCTCCTTTAAAATATTAAAAGATGGGAAAAATTAAGATGACTTAACACAGTATTATGGGAAGATGGCAAAAGGTTGCCACAGTAGGAATTTTGCTTTCTGGTCATTTCTCGACATGCAAGGCTGTATGTGCTCAAACAGCCAACATATCAATTAAAAGTAAGGCAGCCTTTTGCAGCAAACATTTTAAAGAAATGTTATGGTTTTATTTTAACTATGGGAATTTGGTTTAACTAGGAAATACAAGTTAAAATATAAAAATATAGAAGAAACAATACACATAAGGAGTATTACATTGTGATCATAGTGGCCGGGGGTGGGAGAGAACATGGGATACAGGACGAGCTAGAGACCAAAGCAAGGGTCAATAAGAACAATTGCCTCTTTATCTTGACTGACACTTTACATAGAGACATTTTCTGCTTACAGTATGTTTCACAAAGCAAAAAACACCAAAGAAGCAGACAGGTACTTCAAAAGAAATAAAACCCATGTTTTGTATGCATAATAACTAAAACTTCAGAATTACACACCTTGTGTGAACAAATGGATATAGTTAAATAACTGTTCCCCAGGTAATGTTAGGTTTCATCAAAAATAGCAATAGAGGTGTAAAGTATGTAATACAATTAATTTCAACAAGCTACAGGTAGCCAGCTCTAGAAGGGACATACTGTATTTGATGTTTGAAAGACAAATGTACAATCTATCATCTTCCAAAATATAAACATGCAATATGAACTTACTGTTCTCAGACTCAGTCATTGCATCATACAGTATTTCCTTGCCCATGCCCGTGTGCATGTTTCCCTGGATAATGGTCACAGGTTACTTTACAGAATGCATTTGTTGAGGTTCTCACCTCTGCCGAGTATTATTGCGGGAGCACTATCAGGCACTGCTTCTCAATGTTGATTTTGCATCACGCTCATGAATGACCCATTCACTAGCTCAAAACATGTTCTGCCGCCACACAGAGATATTCAGATGATTAAAATAGCGGTGTATAATTGTCATCCAGTGAAGCATCTCAGCAGATGTTCCTAAACTACTGATTTTTGGTTGTATCACAACAGGCTGCCTGGTGCTTTTTGATGATGGATTCACAAATTATGCTATGTTGTGATGAAGCCGATGATATTCACTTAAATGTTGCCTTGACAGTCTCTAGGCAGGGTGATTTTAGATGTACATATAAAGCTAGATAAATCAACTGGTAATATATTTCCTCCCTTTTCCCTATATGCTTGGAAAAGCATTTCTTAGTGTATAATAAAGATGCCATTACAGCCATACATTTACATCATCACGAAAGGGTAGAGCACAGCATACATGCATCCTCCTTCTTCAGTCAGGGGCATAGCCTGGATTTGAACTAGCAATGGATGTGCTACTCAGGAATCTGGGGCCAATTTGCAATCCTTAATTCCATGGCCAGGCTCTAAAATCCCTGATTTTAGGATTTGAGAATCAGTCCATGTCATTGCCTGTCTTCCTCAGACTACAACTACAGCTGCATGACTCTTCGTATGCCAGGGACTAAGACTCTTAGCTCACATTAAACTGCCTTTCCTATGAGCCTCAGACAGCTACTCAGCCCGTGACTTTTTTCTTTCTTTTTTGAAGCTTGCTGTTCTCTGTTTATCCGTGTCACCCTTGTAATTGCTTTCCAACCAAAGCAAGCATGAAAACGAATTCATTCCATACCATAAATTGAGTAGCTGCAGTTAAGACATTGCACAGGACCATTTACAAATAGTTTAGGAATTTAAATTCATTAGGAGACTATTTATAGGGAATTAATCGGTAATTACACTTGGCAATATCATTTGGCAGCATGCATAAACAGTCAAATGTAAGCTTTGATATAGAAATAAATCCTTATTAACACATTTACCGGCATATATATGAATGTATACTGCATATCCTGTACATCTTGTGACATCAATTACAGTAGTTTGTGCTGTTTTTGAGCAATTTTCCTTTATAGTTACAGTATTAAAAAGCTATGTGCGTGTGAATCGTAGACAACATTTTAGTAAGAACAGGATAGTGCCAAATAAAATAAATAAAATAAAATGAGAAAAAAGAAATCATCTTTTATATCAGACAGTGATCTGCCAGGGGAGACATATGCATCTTGAGGAACTGTAGATCTTTTCATCTTCAGAAAAAGGTGGACAGAGGGATTGACAGGTACACAAATACACACGAGAGCAGACACAAGACAAGATTTATCTGGCCTTGTTCACAAAGAGTTCTAATGTGTTTAGACTTAGCAGTTGAAAAGTTGAACCGTATTACCTAGTAACCTTTTCTGAATTATACCCATTGTCTTTGATTCTTTTTTCTTTGTAAAATATAGAACAACATTTCATTTAGGATTTAAATTGAAAGTAGTCAAATTACACATTACAGTATGCTGATAAGCAGGTACTTATTATACTCTTTTTATATGAATTTACTGTAAATAATAAAGATTATTCATTGGCTCTAAAGATCATACACTTGCAGCAAGCAATATACAGTATACAGTACAAAGCCTGAATTTGTTATGCCTCTATAAATGGACAATCATTCTGCATTAAAGACAAATTGAAATTTATACCACTGCCAATACATAAAATTGAATGGTCACAATTGTAATACAGTGTGTTTTAATTGCCTTTTTAGATGTACATTTCAACCTAGAATTCTTCTTCAATAATTTAGTACTATACTGTCCAGTGCATGTTTCTTGTCCTTGCATCTCTTATTTTTAATAATATGTAAATCAACTGATTTGTCAGTTATAAATGATTACAAAGAATTTTAGAATATCTTAAGAAAATTATTTTATTCTATTCCATGCCTCGATAATGTCCAAATAATTGTGATCATAAAGCTCTTGATAGAAATAATTGGAAACTGTTAATAATGCTGCTGTTAGCAGTCATGTTTAAATTTTGTGATCTGAAATGGAGGTTTTAATGAAGGTTGGGAAGGGGGACAACCCTAGTCCACTTCAAGTACCCGGTTTCTAATGCACTGTCCCCGAGTTCCTCAATTTGCCTCCTTCCCTCCCCATCAGCACTGCAGTGGCTCCTTCTCTCATTCTCATTCCACCTGGTCGGGGGTTCAAATGACTTCATCTTTATGACCAGGAGTCGCCCCCTCAGCCAAGTGGAGTAAGCTAATATTCAAACCTAATTAAATTACCTCTATCATTCCATCTTATAGAAGGTTATCTATTACGGATGTGTAAATAGCCATTCAGACTTGGCTGAAGTTGCTCATTGTTCCAATGTTTGTTAAGGATGCTGAATAGCATAAGAAGAGTAAATATAAAATACAAATGATTCCTTTGGAAACAGTGCTAGTATGTAGCCTTGAATTAAAGGTCATCTTGATAAAAAAAACAAAAAAATATCCTTAGTCTGCCTAAAAACTAATTATAAATGAAATTAGTTAGGTTTTGAATGCTGTAATTTATACAGTAGCATCTACATGTGGAATATAAATTGTAACACTGAAATATACTGCCAACTTGATACCTTTATTCTTTAATTTCATTTCCTTTGTCATTTTTCTTTACATATTTTCTGCTGTGTATTGGGAATATAGTATATTAGTATATGGGAATAGTATATTGGGAATTCCTGGTACAGTTTTAAATCAGAATATTAAAATACCATAAGTTTTTAGCACTTAGAGTATTTGACACTTATCAGTTGTGGCAAAGTGGAATAGTATTTCTATTCTTGCAAAGTCTTGATTGTAACAGAACTTTTAATATACTAAGTTGCTCAGAGAAATGGTGGAGCCTGTATTAATTAAACAATTTAACATTTTCACTTATGCAGTTGTAGTTAACAATATTGTATGTGGTAAACTGCAGTGGTAAATTTCAAAATGAAAGCTGATGGATGTACTTGCTATCTACACCATATCGCACACACTCCTGAGAACAGTATAACCGAAAGGCTGTGCCATTACTTTTTCTGGTCCTTCTAAAACTAACACTCAAATGACCAAACTGAACCCATATATCTTGCCATGACAAACGGCCATAGGTGTAATAGACCGAGGAAAAAGCTCAGGAATAGTATATTATTTTTTACAGAACATTCATAGTTGCCAGAATTGGAATGTCATTGTCAGCACCATTATAACACTCACCATTAATCTAATCCTACCCTAAAATTAAGAATGTGGACTGTTGTGCTGTACTGAGTTATATCAATGACTCTATGACCTTTAGTAAACTATACAAAAGTCAAGCAAATAAAATACTAGAAAAAACAGAAGCCTCCAGTAAGAGTATGAAATTAAAATATTGTGGCA
The DNA here is from genome assembly GCF_040954835.1 of Lepisosteus oculatus. Classification (NCBI taxonomy): domain Eukaryota; kingdom Metazoa; phylum Chordata; class Actinopteri; order Semionotiformes; family Lepisosteidae; genus Lepisosteus; species Lepisosteus oculatus. The sequence continues at coordinate 13,908,468 of NC_090720.1, forward strand.
GCTTATTGGGAAAAATAAAGTTGATCTAAGGATAAGGAGAAGACAATAGTTCACCTTCCTCTACAGCTGCCTGCTCCGGAGAGCTTACCTGTCTTCAAAGCCTGGCTTTACACATCTTCACCCTCCACCTGCAGCACTGCAACACTCTAACTGACATGAGACAATGGTTTCTGACAGGCATGCAAGTGGCCTTTCTCCAGCAGTATAAAACTATCTTGATCTGTAACAGGAGAGCATCCTTGGCTGAGTAATACAGAGTCCCCTCATAGTACGAGACAGAAATCTTAAGCAGTTACCATGTACGTACAGGTAGCTAAAGACTCGGCTCAAACAATGAAGATGTGGGAGAAAAATGAAAGATGTTCCAAAAGGAAGAAACAATTGAAACCAAAATGCTGTGAAAAATGTTGCGAACGCAGATTATGTAAGAATGTTATATAACAGATAACTGACAAAAAATAGCAATAATCTCTGCGCAGACATTGATACAGTGCAAATTGTATATGTACATGGTTCTAGCTAAAGTTCAGAATTAGGTCATTCGCATATCAACTAGATCATTTGTATTTGTGTTTCATGCTGTATTATTGATCCAACTTTGTACTAAATCAAAATAAAATGAAATTATTAAAAATTAAACTCTTTTGAAGCTCTAAACATACGATATTACAACAGTTGTTGATATTACAACATACAGTTGTTCACTCAATTATCAGGGACATCATTGTGTACGTATATACCATTTGTATGAAAATACTGTACATGTAAGTAAAAATTTTAATTTGTTGTTTCGATTTGCTGTTTTGATCTCAGAGATGTAAAACTTTTGTGAAGCTTCTGTAAAGATGGTAAGAATTTGTCTGATGAGGTCAAAAGGTTGAACTAAGGACTGTATTCACCGTTTATGCTTCTTAAAACATGCTCTAGATTTTTACTTCTCCAGAACAAAAGTTCAAAGGAGCATAAACATAGTATCTGCTCCCATAACAATGGTAAGGGAAATTGTTTAAACAGAAAGAAATGGCTTGAAAATAAAGGGGATGAAGAATCTTTTGCACTGGATATACAGTAATAAGAATACAAAAAAGTGAATGTACACCACCGTCAGGAATGTCTAAACAGATTGAAATCAGAAGGAGATGCTCCAGCTGTCTTCTTTGTTACAGTAAATGGGTTACAGTACATACTGTATTATTCAGTCTAGGAAAGGTCAGTTTCTTGATTTGCAATTAATGAGTTCAAACTCGCACCAAATGACAGATATAGTACGTCTCTTAATAAAAGCTCTCACTTGCTGTTCTATTCTATTTCTCCCTGCTCTCACTCACAAGTCAGGCAGCACATCTCAGTCTCCTAATACTACACTGCTACACTCACTGAACAGACTCTCTGACAGGCACTCAGCACCTGCTCACCACTCACAGATCATTGGTCTTCATCAGGCCCAGTCACCCCACAGTCTCAGGTGGAACTGACCCAAATATTTGTGCAGGGAACTTTGCCACTCTCACAGGGAGAAATACTCTCAGCTCCTGCTGCACATGCAAAAAGAACAGCGCGGTCCCTTTACCTAACTGGCTGGAAGTTTAGCCATTAGCCAGGAGCTAACTGCACATCATGGCCAGCAAGTGTTGGGTTTGCTTTTTTACATTCGCATTAATCCCCGCTGAAGGCAAAAGTGACAAACTATTCACTATCAGTACATCAGAGCTTACCTTCATTGTTGGTGCTTCTGGTGCAGGATGCTTGGAAGGAAATAGTCCACAGAATGAATGGCAGAAGCCCAGGGTCCAGTGCCATTGTGCAAATGTACACCCTGCACACAGGGTCTCTCTCTCTTTCTCCCTGTGTACAAACAGACCCTGCTCTATTAGGAACTCTAAGCACATTCGGTAGACTTTAAACTGCCTGCACTTAGACACATACACACAACCAGCCACAGCACAGGGGGAGTGGACAGCCTGCCTGTCACAATTTAACAACCAATTAGAACAAAGGCTTTGCACTTCCACAAACCAAACACACTCTCTGTATGTATGTATATATTTTTTGCCAATAAAAAGGCTCATCTTTTAACTCCTCTCATTCTGGAGACTGAGAGGCAATTGTTTTCCCAATATGAGCAATACAGTTTTCTTTTATCATTGCTTGTGAAGGGCTTATCTAAAATATGCATTTATTTTATGTAATGCAGGATTTCTTTTTGGAACTTTGTATATGCGGAAAAATAGTTTAGGTAACACAGTGGTTACTGGTATAAAGATATTAATTAAAGCCTTCAAGTATGATTATTGCTGAATATTTTTAAATGTGCTGGATGTGAAGTATATACAGTACAATCTATATGTACAGTAAATACATATACAGTAGTGTATACAGTACAAAGACAAAAACCTGAAATTAATTTTTAAAAATTGATAGATATACAGTGCAGTGCATAGTAATCTGCATTTGCTTACTTTAAGGATAATTTGCACAGCGTATCATTCAAGTGTTGCATTGTTTAGGAAAGCCATTCTGGGAAGATCACAACTTTGGGTGACAAACAATAATTATCTATCGATTTACTAGTTCCAAAACAGTTTGGCAAATGAGTTGTCTACAAGCCACAGGCAATGTTCCTTTCAATCAATACACACTAAAATAATTATTTTCACGAAAAGTGAGATTAAGCTACATAAAACTGAGCACATAAAATATTCATTGCATATACAGTATAAGTGTTTGTACACTAAAACCAAGTAAAAAAAGTAAATGTCTATATGAAACTTTCAAGACGAAAACGATACAATACAATACACTGGCAAATCACATACCATATACACACACTTCACTTCAGGACACTACTGTTACCCTCCAGGTCCAATGTAGTCTGTTAAAATGATGTACGAAATAGTTCCCACTGGTATTTTAAGCCAAGCTTTCCAAATGTTTTTTTTAGCTGGATTCAAACCTGGAACAGTCTAAAATCTGGATCGCATTACATATAGCTGAAGAAGCAAAGATAGAATATCACTTCGCTAGATAAAGGGCTATAATGAAGTTGCAGATGCCTTAAAGTTATCACACATAATGCTTCATTTTAACACTCAAGCACAATTAACCATGACTTTAAAAACAGAATTCTTTATATTGTTCAGCCTTTAAAATGACACCCTGCTTTGTTTAATGTGTTCCTGTAACACGTTAAATGTTAAATGCTCAGAAAGAAACACTGAAGCACCATGCAATGAGCTTAACTGCTGAAGCATAATGAATTCTGAATATATTCAGTACAGTATACACAAAACAAAAGCTTAAATTAGTAAAAATGAACACTACATAAAGCAAAATTTCTTCCAGCTAAAAATGTTACAGAATAATTTCGACAACTATTGCAGAGCGATGTGCACACCTTTAATATAATATACAGTGATGCTTTGCATTGGTAAACTAAATGTGTAAATACCTTTGTAAACATAGGTATTAGTTTTATTAACTGATATACAAAATCAATTTGAATTGATTGGGGGAATTGATTTATCATTTTTAAACATATTTTCTTTGGGAAAGCAATTTAAATTTTTATTTTAAAAGCGATCAATGCATTTCATTAAAATGTCTGACTTTGCCGATTACTGTTCTATAGTTCACATAATTTTGAATGAACCCGTGATGTTAGTCCCATGTTGGCTTGTGGTTGAAAAGTATCAACTGCAGTGTCTAGTATTCTGGGGAAAGAAAATGTGAAATTAAGTAATTGCAGCCCACTGTTCCGCTACTGAAATTACACATTTTTCAAGGTGTTTAGTGGTAATGGGTTTCAAAGTCATGGGTATTTATTGTTTAACAGTACCCACTGGTCCAGCACAGCTTGTAAGACTGATATAGTACATAGCAAGGCATTGTTATGTTTAAAAAAATTGGAGTTGAAAAGTGCAGCATTGTGGAAAATCAGATACAAACAAAATGTGAAATATGACCAAAAATCATAGCTATATGCTGAAAAAAATAAGATAATTGATTTAATATTAAGAATATAACAGTACATGCCTGTTGTATTTTTTTAGTGAGTACAATTTGGATCTTTAACTGAGTAGGTGTGCACTGCATCCCACATAGATACACATTTTGAGAAAAAAAGGAACTTTGAGCTTCAGAGTTATTGAGCACTGCAGTTATTAGATGGTTCTTACAGAACTTGGTTGGTATGCTTGTCTGGGAGAAAATGTATAGACAGGAGAAGAAGTAGACTGATAAAGAGGTAAATGCGTCAAAGAGAATTCAAAGTACAGAGAATTAGTTGAGACTCAACATGCAAAGGATAAAAAGTGTTTAAAGATTGAATGAAGCGGGTGTGCAGTGTAGCTGTGGCCACTTCTTCTATTAAAGTTTTGTGTCTGATTGCTGCTTGCATCCTTCTAACTGCATTAAGTGCTGCTGCCGGGTGCGTGAGACGGCTGCAGTTTCTGTACTGCTTTCCCCAGAGCAGAGCAGACCCCAACACCCTCCGCACCACCAGCACCTGGGACAGGCTGCTCTGAAAAGTACATCAGTACCCAGTGGGACTTCAGCTGGCTCTGTTAAAAATGTTTCAAAGCAGGACAGAGGGGGGCAGCTAGAGACAGACTAACTCTTGGCAAGTCCTTTATTTTTTACAATATACAAAGGACTCCTACAATTAAATGGAGCAATTTCCCCTCGTTTCACAGACTAACATGTGCATTCCCGTGTCTTTGTGTATGTGCTTTGTGAAAACATGAATCAGAAATAGTGCTTGTGGCAACCTCTACAGCAATCCAGCAAGTGCTAGAAGCAGGAATACTTGCTGATGACTTTGTTTGTTGATTTATCTGAGATACCAGTACATCACTAATATACAGTATACGTGAATTATATATTTGAATGTGTGAGCTCTACACTGCAGGGTTTGTGTACTGTAGCCTAACTGCTTGGTTACCTTATATATAATGACTCTCTTGGTGGTATGTATTAGCTGAGTGTTAGCAGAATAGCCACCAGCTTGTATTTCTTCATTTAATTCATAATCCAATACATATAATACAAAATACATACCGCTAGGACTTCTCAAACTGTGTTTGGAACCCACTAAAAACAGCTATTGTTGAGAGGTAAATTATTTTCATTTTGAATCAGCTGATTTAAAGAAAGAGCTGGAACTCTCATTGTCCTTCCTGAACTAACCACTGGGCTGCACTGCCTGTCTGTCTCGTGAGCAATTACTGAAGTTCGCAACTAAAAATATTATACTAACTTACCACAGCTCTATTGGAGAAACACAGTTTCACAATGATGCAGCAGCAACAGAATAAACCACAAGTGACATTTTAAAATTAATGCTCAACCTACAAATGTACTGTAACTGTATTTACTAGCATGTTATTTATTGAAATGTGTATTATAGTTTGTAAAACTTTTTATTGTAGCAGTAGTTATATAAACTATAGGTAAATGCCACAATGTACTAGTTTTACTAGAAATTGTCGATTTACAGTAGAGTACATGTATGTTTACTTCAGTAGTGTGTTACATACTTATATACTTACTTATCTCTTATATCTGCAAGAAATGTATTAATTATTAACTTACACAACATTTTTAACATGATAGGTAAAATAGAAAGCAGATTAAGATGTATATCTGATATTTTGTATTTTTCATTTTTTGTAGTTTTGATCTGGAATTAAATAATTATAAAAATGTACAGTATATTGGATAACTAGCACAAATACCTAATGCACTAATTACACTTTCTGACTACAGCACTGTATTACAGTGTTCAAGGGAACACAACAACTTCAATATAGCATTTCCTGAGGCATGAAAGTAATCAATTCTTTCTTACCCATTTAATGGAAAAAAATGAGACAGAACACGAGACATGTAAGCAGCCCCACATAGCTCTCACACTGACGTCTGTCACAACTACCCGTTTGTGTTGCTGAGTCTGATTCAGACTGGCTGGAGACTCCCTGGAGAGAGACTCATATGTCGAGCTGGTTAACCTAAAGTCAAACCTACACCAGAGCTTTGTTTCAAACACAGGGACCTGTGTCCAGGGCAAACGTACACTGTGTTATATGACCTCTTCTCCCACCCTCTAATCCATTTTTCTCTGTTCTTGTGGAAGGTAAGAATGGTAGTAAAAAGTTCAGGTGGGTAGCTGCATCAGCATGCGTAGGCTGCAAAGGAACAAGTTATAGGTTTATTCCATGCTGAAAAAAAAAAGAAAGAAAACACAACATTTCGGCCGTGGAGCCTTCTTCAGGTGTGAGAAAGACAAGACAGTAAGCAAAGGTAATGTACCGGGAGAACAAAGGCTGGGAGAGAGGAGGAGCGAGAGGCGGGAGCAGGGGACAGAAAGAGAGGCCAATCAAGAGGTGTGTCAGGATAGATGTAGAAAGGTGTGAAATAAAACTTCCAATGAATGGAGAAAATTTAGAAGAAAAGTAGTCTGTCGTTAAGAGAAGGGGGAAGGTATGATCCTAGCTGCAGGATAATTTGGGTTTCTGTAGTCTTTCTGGTGTATGAGTTCAGAAAACCATTTTTGAGAACACAGAAGGAGAGATTAGAGCGGTCATGGCCATCAGAGGTGAAATGGGAAACAATGGGCTTGGAGAGATCCTTAATCTTCACAGCCCTAACATGTTGTCTGAAGCGGTCTCTGAGTCTCCTTCCTGTTTCTCTAGTATAAATGGGTGGGCATTTACTGCAAGAGATACAGTAAAAAAGAAAAAAGAGATGTAAAAAAGAGATTTACTGTATCTATTACTTGTTCCATGGTAGTAAAAAGACTGAAGTCCTCAAAGCAGGTGCAGCACAGAAATCAGTGTGGTCTCATCTCAGTGAAATATCTGTTCTATTTGTTAGTCAAAGGAAACTTTTTTGTTTTGTCAAGAACTACAAACAACAAGATTTCTATAGGAATTTGTGTATATCATTTACTAGTAATTTAATTTATTACTCCTTGACATTTTCATCTGGCATGTGTTCCAGGTTTTGCTTCTCAGATCTGTTCAGATTTTCCAGGGCATCTTAACATTCTGGTATAAACAGCATTATAAAGTACTTCACACCAGGGAGCTCCTGAGTGGCTCAAACAGGAGAGGTAGCCAAGATGTGAAATATAGGTTATGCCCAGTAGTCCAGAAACTACTAGTTCAAATCTGAACTGTGCTATTAATCAACTATAACATAGGTTTCTTCATCCTTGGCTAAGTACCAAGTATCGCATGTGTGGTCAAACCCCAGATCTGAACCACCATCTCTCGGAAGCCTCCAAGCACCCAGCCCTCACAAATGAGCAGCAGTGAAGCCCACATTGGCAAGTATCTCATGTGTCAACATACAGAAAGACATTGTAAAGAATTGATTGTTTTATCAAAAATTGTTCCAATGAGCTGAAGCCAAATATTATTTTTCAGAAGTGCTAGACTGAATAGATTGTACACTATAAAATGAACCAGTATCTAATATCAAAACAAGGCAGAAATCTTGAATATAGAAAACAAGCTGGCAGAATGTTCATGTGGTTGTTCTTTCGAATTCTGCTATGAGTGGTACAATCACAGCAGGACTTGTATTAAGTTTATGCCTGTTTTATGTGAAGCACAATACTCTGATCAAGAGGTTAGTTGTAGTCCACCTTTTCGGATGTCTAGAAGCTCCCTGTCTTTGAACAGAACACAAAACCTCCCACTAGCCTTCTGTTAAAGTTTCCTGCTTTTCGCATGTAAATTTGACAGAGAATATATAAAAAGAATACATTTTTAACCTTGCTTTTGCTGTTATTCTCTTTTTCATGCCTTCCTGTTTAATGGTGCGTATAGCACATTAAAAAGCATTATATATTGTTTAAAAAAGGTAAAAAACACAAGTAATATGATGAGATGAAGCATATATATATATACTGTAAATATTACAACTAATCCAGTAACCAAAATTGTTTCTAACCTCAAGGGAAGTTTTAAACTTTTAAAATGCTATGAATTTCTCACAATTTAATTCATGTACAACTGTAAAAAACAATCCATCCATGTTCTTACCATTCTGTCCAATACGGGATCACTGGGGAGCCAGAGCCTATCCTGGCAAGCAACGTGCTCAAGGCAGGATACATCCTGGACAAGATGCCACTACATTGCATGGCACACACAGACACACCTGGGCCCATTTTCCTAGAAACAAATATTTTTTAACTGTGGGAGGAAACTGGAGCGCCCAGGGGAAACACACAGAAAACATATATTGTAAAGTTGAACTCAGGGCCCCGAAGCTGTGATGCTAACTGCTGCACTATTGTGCTACCCTAACTGTAAAACAGGGTCTTGAAATACAAATCATGGTGCAACTCAATGTACTGTTCTGATTTAGATGTGACACCTTTTATTACAGCAGTGTTCTTAATGTGTTTTTCTGGAACTCTTCCTGCAGCAGTAAATTTATTTGTAAAGCAGTGACCTTAACAGAACACAATATTTCTGATCATTATTGAACAATCTCCCTCAGTTTCAACTGAATAGTTTTCACTTTTCACCATCACCTAATGTCCTGTTAGGTTTTTCATCATATCTCCTCACTGTCTGGAAATGTTTGCTGATGAGTCAAGAAAGCACCTGGGAATTTCTCAGCAGAAGGCTGCTCTAGCACATACTGTAGTGCAGTGAAGGAAATCACTTGATATAATTTGGGGTCAAGGTCAATTTAATGAAATTTATATCTACAGTTCACATTGAGAAATATATTGCAAAATACTAATTCACCATACTCTACTGTGTCAATGTCTGACTTCATGTAACATTTCAGAATGACTACATTTAAAAAGTACATTTCTAACGTGCTTGAATCCAGATCATATAGATAAGCATGTGTTACTTCCTAGTGTGACACTGAATGGATTTAATCATGAAGAGAGGAGTCTTGATTGAAGAATTCTAGAACTCCACAGGTATTGAGTACTGTAACATACTGTACAATATAAACAAGCAACAGAAACATACAATTCTATATTAGAAATACTGATGGTATTTATCAACATTTGGGTTCATGTAAGTGGGCCTACATATGGAATCAGAGAGATGACAAAAGAAGGATGGAGGGACACTGGTTGTAATTTTCTGTACTACCTACAGGTTTCTAGTCATTTAGAACAAACTACTGTAAGCATTCATGTTCGCCAATTCTGTGGGCCCCTTGAAGCAAAAAGAGCTGAATGAGATTCTGAGGTCAATCAGCTATCAAGAAAGATTAAACAAATGGCTTGTACTGTATGTGTTTGCATGTCTCAAATTCACATATATCAATTAACATAAAACATGCAGTCAGTCCTATAATAATATACTGAACACATTTCCTCTATTTTATGCATGGATTGCAATTCATAAGTTTGTTTTAAGTAAGAGAAAATGTATTCTGCTTTGTGTTAGCCTTTTTCCTAGGTGATACTTGTATTGGGAAGTCATCCATTGTTTGTTTGAGATGCATGGCTTAATTTCTTAATGAAAACAATTTCCTCTTCTGCTTGTAAGTTCCTGATAAACAATGCTGTTAATTATCTAAACATACAGAGGAGAATGGGTCATGTAGCTACAAAGCTTTCGGGAGACTTTGTGACGCATGTAATTGCTCTAAAGAAATGTCGTTTGGATTTCAAATTAAGATGTTCCAAAAAGCATGCATTTAGGCCTTTTCTATATTTATAACAGAACTGAAATTATAATTATACATAATCTTTATAAATGTATCACTACTCTAAAATGAATATTACAGTACCTAGCAAAAATTGATCTCCCTTTATGGAAATTATGTTTACTTAGAATTTTGAAGTAAAATAATCAATTTATTGTACCAAACAGTTTAACTTAAAAGGTTTAACATGTCAAAACATGCTGACCACAGGCCCTAGGGACTGTAGGTTTGAATCATTGGGGGTGTCCTCAACTATGGGCCAGCTCAACCATAAAGGCCTGCATATTCAAAAGAGAAAAGTATCTGTACTCTGAGAGAAGCAGTAGAAGTTAGGGTAGCCTTTTCCGGCTTTTAATGGAAGACTCTCTGTACCCCTCTGGTATCGTCTGTCCACTCTAGATGTCCAAGCCAGCGTAGTTGTGCCGCTCTTACCTCTGCGGTTATTGGGGGATCCTCATACAGCTCATAGAGCTCGAGGTTGGTTCTTATTCGCCACTCTCCTCCTTCCTGGACTGGCCAGTAGATCTTTCAGAGGATCTTTCTCTCCCACATATTAAGGAGTTCCACATCTCGCTTTGTAAGCACCCATGTCTCCACTGCGTAGGTAACCACAGGGCGGATAACCATCCAATATATCACCTACTTTGCCTCATCGATAAAAGTCTGGTCTTCATCAGGTCCTGCACACTAAAGTAGCATCGATTTCCTGCATTGATTCTCTCTCCAATTTCCAGGCTGATTTCATTTTTCTCGGAGATCAGTGAACCCAGGTATTTAAAAGTAGTGACTTTCTCAAACTGGTAGCCCTGGATTTCAAGCAGTGCATTGCTGGTGATGGTGCTCTTCCTGGTCATCACCATGTATTTGGTCTTCGCCATATTGATGGTCAGTCCAGCCCTTGTCGATGCTTCTTCCAGCTGAATAAAGTTTTCTTTAAGTGTTCGGACATTCCTACCCAACAAATCGACGTCATCCGCATAGGCTAAATACTGTCCCAATCTATTCAGTAATGTTCATCCTCTGTTGATATCAGTGTTCCATATCACTGTTTTTGGTTCTGCACCTTCATATAGAAATGTTTAAAATAACAATAAAAACAAATACATGTACATACCCCTTGCTCATGATTTATGATCATTTGAAGTGCCCAAATAAGAACTGATCATTAGAGCTTGTTATAAGATAAAAGAGTAAATTGTTGTTTTTGTAGGTAAAGCATAATCTTAATCAATTTCCAACTATAAAACACTGATACATCAGTCAAAGAACTGCAATTAATAATTTAAATGATAATAATAATCAATAAGTCATACAGTAACAACTACTGATGTGATATGATACTTGAAGTCATTACTGTTAGGTTTTATAAGGAAGCCATACAGGGACATTGACAAGAAAAATGATTTCATTATATTTTTAAATGCACGTCAATATTATTTTTCCATTCTTCATTTCATATTGAAATGCAAATCTAAACTAACAGTACTTGCAGAATAACAGTTTCCCTGTATTTTCCTCTAATAGAGGAAGAGTGTACCATAAACAGTACTGTGCTGTATGTCTTCATCTCTGCCAGGTCAGCACAGTGGCTGTGACACTGAATGAGAAAGAACTGGCTATTTTATATTGGTTGTTATGAAAGTAGCAGGTGGCTCTAAATTAAAACTAATGATAATAATTTTCAATGTACCAAGTAAAGCACTGCATTTCATCTCATTTTAAAGAAGATTTTCCATTAGCCCACAAAGCTAAAAGTCTTGGTGAGAGATTTCATCATGATTTGACAGTGTCCTGTTGCTTGGAAGATATTTTAAAGGTCCTCTAAACTCCTTTGTAAGAAACATTCCATACCGTCCTACCAAATAAATAGAGAATAACACTAATTTGCAGGTTAGTGCATCTCCAGCAGTGAATGCAATCATAATGCTCATTCCAGTAGATGTTCAAATCTCCATGAAGATCTGTGACCACTAAATTAATCAGCAGCTGATGCTGCTCTGAATGAGAAACAGACAGCTGCTTAATGCCTGAACTGTGTTCCTTGTTAGTTTTTATTATCCTTAAAACGCAGTCTATAAACCCTTGAGGCTGTCTGAATTTACACATTAGCCAGGTCTGGTGTTTTTTTCATGCAATGCACCAAAGCCTAGCGTACCAACAATCATCTGGTTCCGAGGGAGTGTCCATCAGCCTTCTTCCCTGTAACATGGCAGATGGAGAAAAGGCATAGAATGCCACTACAGTACTTAAGACAGGATGGCTTCGAATTTGGAACTTAGTATTTACTCATATGTTGCAAAGATAATTAAAAATCATCTGCCTCAGTAGATAAGGGTCTATATTCTGAGTATCTTTCATATTTTGGATTTTGGAGATCTTTTAAAAGGCTTATGGCACACCCTGACAACAAGTGCTTGATTCAGTGAAATTGACATTTTGTATTTTTCTTTTGCCACATGAAATAGCTCCCGTCACAGTTGTCAACTTTGGAAGTGTGACATTCTGTATGACTGTGCAGGTGCCACATGCTTTACACGGTGATGATGATTCAAACTTGCTGAAAATTAATTGGTGTTGTCAGGCACCAAGAAAACATCACAGGTACTGTTTAAGCCTCACCAGTTAGAGACCTTACCTACTATTGTGACAGAGTGTAATTGTTTTGGCCAAAAAGTTCATTTCTTTATTTAATACATCCCTACATCCCTAAATCTTGGCGACCCAGGTGCACTAAGATCTTTAAATGAGTATCTGTTTTGCATTGTTAGGTGTGTGGTAAACAAATAAGAAAGGTTACCAAAAAGAGAGGGCATTTGATCCATCTATTCATTTGGAAATTAGTAACTACAGAACTTGATCCAAGGATATCATTGAGCTGTTTCTTCTAAGAAGCTAGGGCATCGGCTTCAACAATATGGCAAGGTAGCTTGTTCCAGACTCCCCCAAACCTTTGCATAATTCCATCCATCCATCCAACCAGGACATTTATGCCAGACGGTGCTTGAGGAAAGCTCTAAGCATCATCAAAGACCCCACACACCCCACCTACAGACAGATGACCCTCTACCATCTGGAAAACAGAGACAGTTTTTACCCCGGCAGACTTTTAAACTCCCAGCCTCTCTCACCCACAATCTGAACCCTTACAGTGCCTTCTCTTTTTATCAAAACTCAAACACACATTGAAATCTATCTCTACCCCACATGTAAAGAAGTTGACTCCCATCATTTTCTTTCCTTTATTTCATTCTGTTGATGTATGATTTTGCACACCTGATGTTGTTTTGCACATTACCTGTTATCTCTGTCTTTCTTTTCTTACACAATTGTATTGTTTTTTTAACTACTTACCGTCTGAGAGCTAGCTTAATAGCATTTCATTGTACCATATACCTGTGTATGAGTACAATGACAATAAACTTGAACTTGATAAAGAAGTACCCTCCTGTTCTTTATAATGCACTTCCCTGTAATTTCCATGTCATCTGGATATTTGGGTATTTGACCTGGCACTCTTGGTATAACAGCCTTGTCATCTGTGGTGATTAATTTATTTCCTGTTACACTGTGTGCTTCATAGTAGGCCAGTATCTTTAAAACAGCCCTGGAGAAATTCCCTGGAGAAACTGCAGTTTAATATTATCTGTTGAATGATTGTTTTTTAATAAATATTTTTCTTTCACAAGAATACTTCAAGTAAACAGACACTTCATGCAATGTTTTTCTTCTATCCTTTTTTATTACTTTTGTGAGCATTTCTGGCTTTATTGCTTGGTATCTTAGTCACAGACATAATCAGGATTTGTAATATTTGCTTATGTATATTTGAAGTATTTTACTCAAAATTTCCACTAGTATCTTGCTCCCTTATAATGACATTTGGCATAGAAGAAATCAAGCATGCCTTTTAGCAAGCTTTAATTCATGTTGATCTTCAAAAACCTGATCACAACAGCTCAATATAAACTATACATGAGCTGTCAGTGTGAAGCACTGGAGTAGTTAATCCACCACATTTACTAATCCAGGCTAAGTGAGAAATTTTCAGGTATTCCTCAGCATTAACATCAAAAACTCTACACAGCCATAAAGCTATTAAGTAGCTCTTTATAATGTTCTGTCAGGATTAACTGTTTGATTAAGGCAAAAAAGGGTTAAATTCAGTAGAAGATCACCATAGCATTGTATTTCTGCATAAAGCAAGAAAAACATTGAAAAAAGGAGAAAAAAATAAAAACATCAATGAATTTCCAATCTTTTTTTTTCTCAAGCCTGCAATATATAAAGTTTTGTTCCCTAGGATGTTTTCTTTGTCTTCCAGTTCTACATCCTACTTAGCACTTGCACCCATTTCAAATAACTTTTTTGTTCTCCTATCTCTTTAAACTAATGCGATTAGAGAGGCTTAAAATATTCAAGTTACAATGGTTTGGAAAAAAAGAGGATAATAATTCTCCTGATCTAGCACATACCATTTTTAGCCACTTCTAATCTACTGCTGCATTTTGGAAACATCTTACAGCCCTTAATTATACTCCTGGCTCCCGAATCGTCTATTGTATTCAATGTGACATTCACAGTTACACAAAGCCTTTTTAAGAATTAAAGGCTACCTCTGCAATCACAGCAGTGCTTCTCTTAAGCAGATTATGACACCTGTTTATCGTCCACAGTCATGAACCTGACAGTGTTCTTTCTAGCATCACGTACAGTAGATTCAATTACTCAGCTACCTGAGCCAGGTACAATGTAATGGAGTGGTAGGTCGGGGTGAGCTGTTTAACAACATTAGTTAATGCACACTGTGCTTGTTAGCTTGAGTGGCAAAAGCCTGTGCAACTCACTCCCAAAAAATATGTATACCACTTGCTACCCACTGCCACACTTAATAATGGTTACTTTTGATGCTTTTCACAACGGGGTAATCATGAGGAAGCAGACAACAGCAGCACTGAAAATTTAATTAACACACCTGAGGTTGAATTAGGTTATTTTTCACTCACCATATATTATTTAAAATAACCTAACACTCTCAGAAACCCTCTGCTGCTTCTGTAAATATATTACTATCATCACTAAAATATACAGAAATGCGAACAGTGAATTATATTTTTTTGTGAATCTGATGGGTGAAGGCACTTCATAGATTCAATAACAACTGCTTACAAGCATTCAAACCTCACAGCCACACCATGATGCTCTGTATTCTACTATCATAATTTCTTCTACTACTATTATATTATAATTATTTAGTATATTATATACGAAAACCTATTGCTACTTATTAATTACTGAGTGACATTATAATAATTCTTCTTATTATTATTTACTGAAAGAACACCAACATTTTTACACCAAAAGACCAGATCCTCTGCCACAAGAAAATTATGTCACAATACAGTAACATGCTCAGGTGAGCATGCTCTATTATTAAGATGAAGGAGGAACATGAGATTTAATCAATTACTCAAAGGCCCTAGAAGAAGCCCTAGGCATGTCATTCCACACTCAGATGGATTAATAGCCCAATGTTCTGACAATTGCCATGTCCATTTGTTTTGACTTCAGAAAGGCCAGACAGGTTTAACAAAAATTACCCTGGGGTTTCTCATTGAAGTAGAGTAAATATCATGTCATGCTGTATCTCTCTAACCATATTATAACGGAAGCGTTCTTTCCGGACCTTATGCAGATGACACAATCCGGGGTAGAGTGAGGAAAACGCAGGGGAAAAAAGCATGCAGGAGTCGGGAATGAAAACAGGGGGCGTGTCCAAGGTGCACAGGTATTCTGGGGGTGAATCCAAGGCACACTGTCCAAAAGGGAGTCCAAAGGGAAATTCAAGATGAGGCAAATGTCCAGAGCTGGACGGTCAATCAGAGATGAAGACAAACGGGCTTAAAAACCGGAGCAGGTTGGAACAGGGGGCAGGTGCACAAAATCAAGTCAGAAGTGAAATAGCCAGAGTGCCCTTAAGGGGGAGGGACTATAATCGTGACACATATGTTATCATGAACTGTAAAAACTAATGCAAGTTTGAAAGAGCCATATCTACAATGCAAGGACAAATGACATTTTTATGAATAATAGATTAAATTTGTACAGGGGCAAGTAATAGCTTGGCAGGGTTATTTCGGGGGTGGCCAAACTTGCCCTCCCACTCATTTTTGAATTTCTCTCTCTCCCCATTCAGGCTCCCAAGTACTAGAAGATGACAGTGGATGTAATAAAAAATATCAAATAATTAATACCTTGACCAAAACTTTGCTGGGAAACATAACACTACCAGCATCTTAGGAACAACTTCATCAATTGACCTGAATCTTTACAAATTTAATCACACTAAAACAGGTTTCGGATTAGCATCTCTCATATTGCAGTGACACTTTTGTAAGTCCACAACACATTATCACCTTTGTGGACTAATAACTGCTTTTATTCAAAAACCGTGTGGCAAACATACTACAAACATAGTTTCCCTGGAGCATATTTGGGGTTTACCCAAACTGTAACCACCTCAGAATAAAACAGTTCTTTTTTGTACTTCCTCAGCAGTTATTAGGTCTTATTAAGACTTTTATGTTAATTTTAAAGGAAGTGTGGACTGTGTAAATATTATTACAGCATATAGCACAACTACTCAATTACTCATTTGTATTATAAAATAATTCTCACCTAAGCAAAAACTCCAAGTCTACATTATCTTCCAGCATTATTCTTTTTTACATTGCAGCTATGTCTGAACAGCCAGTACACATTTGAAGCAGAAAAATAGAAAGATTAAAGAAAGGTAATGAGAAAGTGTAATATTACTTATTAAGGCTTATTAAATTAAGTTATATCCTGCATTTTTAAATAAAATAAGACCTAGGCTTAAACTGTTTCTCTTCCCTGAATGATAAGCCTATATTGTGCATTTATTGAGTGAGGAGTTTTGAATAGTTGACATTGTTATCAATTTCTTATTGTAAAACATAAAACCTCACAATTACAAACTTCCACCTCCCACTCTCACAGCATCTACTGCCACTGGCAAAACACTGCATCGGGAAATGCACTTTCTAATTTTCTTAACATGTACTGCCTAAGCTATTTAAATAGTTCTCTCACTGTCTATCTGTCTAAATCTAATTTTCTGATTTTTTTTACATGATATAAGAATAGTAGAGATAAGGAGAAACAGAATGCCCACCCCACGCACAGAAATGAAAGTGAAAAATAATATAACTTTCACAAAAAGACTTTAAAGACACAGTAACATTTGCAATCAAGGCAGATGAAAGCTGTGCTTGTTGCTCGAACGTTTTAACATATTAAACATATTCATGCCTTCAGACTTGCACTGTGCAAACGTAAGTTGCTATGGAATTAGGAATTACAAATCTTCTACTTAAAATGGTGGAGTAAAACCGAAGTACTATTAATAACAATTTTATTATTGATTAACGACTTTTTTTTCCAGAATCCTGTCATTTGGCTTTGAATCCTGTCAATGGTCAACAGCTATGCCAATTTAAAAAATAATTAGGCAGCTTTTGGGCTTTGATAGTAACAACAAGACCAATTAACAAAGAAGTATGTATTACAGTAGCTGGTAGATGGACTGAGAGGCCTTCTCTTGTTCGTGACATATCTCATGTTCTTAGTACAGTATGTGGATGGAAGATGGGAAAAGTGTTGGTGAACCAGTAGGTGGAACTCTCACATGTGGACTGGAGATTTTAACCTATGCCCCTGCATGTTGACTGCAATCATAGTGCTGTATGAGCTGCACTCTGTAAACTGACACCCTAACTACTGTACTTATGGACATTAAAGAGCAGGGGTACTCTGACTATATTTCTCCCTGGTTTGCTTTAGCTGTTTTTCTGTTCTGTGTAGTGAGTTGTTTATTCTCCCTGATAGGTGCTGTAACTTGTGTACAGTAATAGGTGAAGTTTATCCCTTCTGATATGTAAAAATGCCTGGAACTCTATCTGGATGAATATTATGTTTGTAAATATTAATATTATGATGAAGAAGTTAATGATTAATATTGCCTAGTCACTTACTGTACCTACTGTATATTGTTAATTGATTTCAGCTCTCTTTTAAATACAGCTGAGAGTCAGCTACAGTATCCTTTGCAATTTCTTTAATCTTGGCTTGTTGAATACTTTGATTTCTGTTGACCCTCAGGCTTTTGTAGACATCATCCTATTCCTGCTCTGTATGATCAACCTATTTACCAATAGGATATTCTTCTTGGACATAAACATCTTGCATGATTGTCACTTTTGTGCACCTGTCCAAGCAAATTTCCTTTCCAATATCACCTCTAAGTTCATCCAGACAGAGGTGACCATTTACTGGCTGTCTGATCTGCACCTGTGCCTGAAAGATTGCCAGTTCACATCCCGTGGCTGGCAGAAGAATCCTACTCCATTGGGCCAATGAGCAAGACCCTTAACCCCAACTGCTCGAGGTGTGCTGTACTGTATGGATGACTGACCCTGTGCTCTGACCCCAAGCTTCTCTCCCTGTCTGTGTGTCTCATGGAGAGCAACTTGGGGTATGTGAAAAGACAACTTCCTAATGCAAGAAATTGTATATGGCTAATGAAGTGATCTTATCTTATGTCCGGTGACTTCAGTAATTTTACTTAAAGTAAAGGTATTCTAGGTTTGTAGCTACTGTTTGGTAGTATTTTTCCTCAACATGGCTTCTTGCATGAGTTCTTGTGGGTCTTCCCAGATTTGGGCATGGACAGCTTCAATGTAGAAGCCTCATTTGCTCATCTGTACAGACCCAGTTTGTCACAGCCTTTGAACATGGTTTTAATGGAACTATTTACTGCATTTCTGGAGCCTTTTTACAGCTCACCTATCTGGCTCTTATTGACTTTTTCCGAGTTCGTGAATAAGTCCTTCTGGATTTGTTCCTGACCTTGTACGAAGAACCATTCATCTCATTTTCAGTCAAGATGGAGAGCTTCTCATGGAGTCTCTCTACTCCACATGAGGCTTTTACTCCCTTGTTCTTCATGTGTACCTCCAGTGCTGTCCATCATTGCATTATTGCCCTTGAGAATTCCTGTTTAGCAAGTACAGCACTAGTCTTGTCTGGTCTGCGGTTTAATTCTTTTCATGTTGGTAATTGATCTTATCTCAGCAAACTTGTCACATATTTCATTCTGCGGCTGTAATACCCCTTTGTCTGATGCCTGTTCTTCTTGATGAGGCTTAACAAGATATTCTCAACTGGATCTTTTTTCCCAAGGAAACCATTATAAGTGTTACCTTGAGTCATGGAATCACCAGTGGTGACCTCTGAGAGGTGGCATTTGACATCTGCATTAATTGTTTCGATGCTTGTGAGATGCTTGCAATTGACTGTTGCTCCTTGTAAGCCACCTGAGTTTTGATCAAATTATGGAAGTAACCTATAGTACACCTACAATTTCTTCAAACATTATGTCATTTATTTCTCTGCTCCTCTACTTGCATTGTTTAAGCTTGTGATTTGTTTTGTGTTCCTCCTTGCATCATCTGTGTTTTTTTTTTTAAGTGGATACTACTGATGCTGGCTGTCATGTCTCAGCAGCTGGGCAGGGCTCATTCTCATGCTCATGCTCATTCAGATATCCCAGATCAGTAACTAGGTGTTGATGTAGTCTATAAGGTAGTGGCAAAATTATGGCATATTTTTGTAATTATTAAAA
The DNA here is from genome assembly GCF_040954835.1 of Lepisosteus oculatus. Classification (NCBI taxonomy): domain Eukaryota; kingdom Metazoa; phylum Chordata; class Actinopteri; order Semionotiformes; family Lepisosteidae; genus Lepisosteus; species Lepisosteus oculatus. Next base: position 13,927,855 of record NC_090720.1, read on the forward strand.
AGTCTTTACCAATTAAAAACTCTGATCACCTTAAATGCCTGTTTGTGTTATTATCTAGAGCAGACAAATACTGTAGCTGTCAAGCATCTGGGTAGTAGGTCCCAGGAACATTTGCCATTGCCTGCTGATAACATACCTGTCAGTTTTTAAGATTTAGTCGGTAGACCGAATAGCAAAATTTTAGAAACCATTTTATCTTACAAGATATCACTTTTTGTAATATTTCCTTCAGATATCTGAGTGAATGGTTTGAAAAAAGAATTAACAGGAGCTTGCAGCTTATCAGACATGACATTCCTTATCTTAAGCAATTCAACTGTAAAAGACTGAGAAACTGTCAACAGACTTTCAACAGCTGAGTTAGCATTTGGGACAGTGGCTTTGAGTAGCTGTTACCCATGGTGGCAAGACCCTTGACATGTAATTTCTCAGACAGACTGGCATCTGTAGCCTGGGGTGCTCATTTTATAAAGAGAATGCACATGCACATCAAAACTCATATCATACTAACATTATTTCGTACAGTGCAATTGTAAAACATCTTTGAAGTTCACCCTGTGTTGCTAAGCACGGCACTTAACTGTGCTGGGATGAAACCTTTTGCTCTTTCCTGCCTATATTTCTAAATCTCATCATCTGTAGTGTGGCAACTGACATTTCTTAATAGTAAAGATATTTTAGTTCAGAAAAGTTGATTTTATTTTTATTTACTACTTTTACTTTTATCGTATTTGCACATTCTGTACTTCAGGATTGTTGGACAAAGGGGACTTTATTTCCCCTCAAAAGAAGACTGGGAAGGAGGAGGGGGACATAAAATTATAAAACACAACACTAGTATGAAATTATGCCTCCAGTTATTTCTAGTTTTGTTTAATCCTTACTTAGTGCCACTGTTATTTTTTTCTTCTCTTCACAATCAACATACTAAAAGCACTCTAGAGTGAAGAGGGGGACTTTGAATTCCCTCTCAGTAACAGGGGTGATCATATCTGCATATTTAAATCCTCTTTGTAGTTAAACGATTAAGATAAATGTTGCCACCTGCAGAATGATATGGCCTTATCCTGCTAAACTGAATGAAATCCCCTTCAGCCCCAATGATCAGACCACGATAACAGTCCATTAGCATTAAAGGCGTGTTGAGGAGAAGCAAGCTCCTGTTTGATTTCTTCCAAAGGTGATTTACTTCCCAACCTATTAATTCTCCCCCTGTGGTCACAGTGCTGCAGAACATAATGGCTTGGTTCAGGCCCTGGCATCTCCTCACACAAGCAAATGGAAGGAACAAAGCTGGGGACTGTACAGGACATTAAAAGAGACAGGCTAAACGAGATTTATTAGACAGACGGTCACAGTGGCAGGCTGGCAAATAGACAGGCTGTCAGTCTGCTGTGCAGTTAAAAAATAATAAAAAATGAACCTCTTGACCCTCTACATAGAGAAATAAATCCATTTTTCATGGTATTTTAGATTTGTAGGTATAGATGTAATCATGCAACATCTCTTTTCATCATTGATGGTTTTGATGTGAGCTTCCACTCCATGGAAGGAAAAAATCGGTGATTTCAAAAAACGTTTTTCAAAGTAAAGTGTCCATTAAGAATTAAATTAATCTTAAAATACATTTACATTAAAATTATATTACATAATAAGTGATTGACCTTCATTTCTTTTGTCCTTTTCATCCATAAGGATCCCGAAATGCTTTATAAAGGGGACCCTGTTCATCCATCACTGAAGTGTAAATTAGAATTGAAATGGGGGAGAACTTTAAGAAGGCTAGACTGAGCAAACATAGAGTTTAGTAAAAGAACAAGTAATAGATTTATTCTATGCTGAAAAGGGAAGAAGGAAAACACAACATTTCGGCCGTGGAGCCTTCTTCAGGTGTGAAGACCTGAAGAAGGCTCCACGGATTAAATGTGATGTTTTCTTTCTTCCTTTTTCAGCATGGAATAAACCTATTACTTGTTCCTTTGCAGCCTACGCATGCTGATGCAACTACCCACCTGAACTAATAGAGTGTAGTAGTTCAGGTGGGTAGCTGAGTCAGCATGCTCAGGCTGCAAAGGAAAGCATAGAGTATAACTGAATTAGAGAAAGGGGTTAACCCTAACCCTTCCTACAGCACGCAGTGTCCCAGGTCACCACACTCCAAACTGGATCACTGGTTTGGAAATTCTATTCTAGGAGAAAAAGCTCCCTTAATAAAAAAAAGTCCACTAACAGCAGCAACAGGACTAAATATATCCTTTCTTAGTTTCTGAGATCTGATAAAATCAGGGTATGAAGTATTAAACATCAACATTAATGTCTACAATAAGAATTATATATTTGGCTGATACGTTTCACTTACAATGACTTTTAAAATGTACAACCTTCATATTTTATATTTCTGTGTCTGTGTATGTATCTTTCCCCTGTTCAAGTTAATAAATGTGTTGTTCAACCCCATTCCCTGAGTAACATGCCTTCGGTTGTTACAATATTTTTACAAAAGAAAAGGTGTGAGTTTTTAAAACTAAAGATTACTGTCCACACCACTTGCAAGTCCTCCTCTGACAAAAGCTGCCAAATAAGATAGAGAACAAATAGCTAATCAAACTTCACCCATCCATCCATTTTCTAACTGCTTTATCCAATACAGGGTCACAGAGGAGCTGAGGTCTATCCCAGCAAGCAACAGATGCATGGTAGGATAGATCCCGGGAGTGACACCAGCCCATTGCAAAACACACAAACAGGGCCAGTTTTCCAAGTAGCCAACTAACCTACAGTATCAGCATGTCTTTGAACTGTATTGAGGACACCCATGTGAACACAGGGAGAACATAAACTCCACAATGTTAGCACCCCAGGCCCAGAATTGAACCCAGAGCCCAAGTACTGCAAGGCAGCAATGTTAACCACTGCACTATTTTTATCTCCACTTACCAAACTTTCTCAAAGATTTCAAGTGTCAGCTAGCACTTTATATTAACCCACCCTAACAAATTTAACTACTTTTTACCTAATAAAAATACCACTCCATATTTTAACATTTCTGTAATGTTTTAATTGCATTTCATTAATCATAATATACTGTACTTCCTAATAAAATATTGGAAAAGAAAACGAAAGGTAAAAGCAATAACGTCAACAGGATTTTTGTTGCAGTTTCTCAAATTTTCCGAAAGATAATGATCCATTAGAGCTGCTAAAATTTAAACCATGCCTTATAGTGATTTTGCATTCATCAATCTGTTGCCGCAATGATCATGCAGAGATAAAATTGGGTTTGCTGGGAATTTAAACATACAAATAACCTGTTTTTCTCAAACTCCTCCCTAAATACACATTTAATAAAAAGAGCACAACATTTCTTAAAGCTTTCTGAAAGGTTTTCTGTGTGACTTTGCAAAAGCAAAGCTTCAGAGATAATGAGAAGTTGATTCAGGTTTCTTGATTTAAGGTGCTTCAGAGATCATGAGAGGATCATAATCAGAGGATTCACCAATACCTAGGTTAAGGTAATCAAACAGAAAGGGGCTCTTTTTATGATGCAGTTGTAAGCACATTTCAAGCCTCTGGAATTTAAATTTAAGGTAATATGCTGGCAGATTATGAGACTGGAAGAAAAATCGTGTTTAATCTCTGAAGCTTTGCAAAATCATATAGAAAACCTTTCAGAAAGTTATAAGAAATAGTGTGCTCTTTTTATTAAATTTATATTTAGGGAGGAGTTTGTGAAATTCAGAAATTATAAATTGTTAAAAATGATCATGTTATTTCTTTGTTTAAATGACCCACAAACGTATAATTAAATCTCAGAGAAAAGAAATATTAATTGTTCAGCCTCTAAATTCTAAGATTCTAAGTTTCTTTGATAAATATCTGTAGGTTGTGGACAGTATTTTCTGTGCTTTAATATTTTTATGGAGCTCTGAAGGCTGTTGTGAAGGTTCTAAATGTTAAATTAACCGAGAGATGAAAAACAAAGATGTACATCTTATGAAATATGCTTTTCATATATTTACATAATTATGCTGGAGGTCTGCAAAGTATCAGCATCCAGTGTTTGCAAGAACAAAATATGTACAGTATGAGGGGGAAAAAAGCAAGAAAGTCATCATTTCATTTTGTGTACAGACCACCACTAAAAATCTTAGATGCGAATCACAGAATTTCAAGGAAATGGGGACAAAGCATGAAATTGTTTCCTATAGAGCCTCACTTAGCCCTTTATTCTTCTTGTCTATTCAAACACAGTTCCCAGTGTTGATTCTTTAGAACTTTTTTGGCATCTAAATTACAGTAATTTAACTTCTTCTTGTACTGTGGCCCCATTTCTACAAAAGCTAAACCTAAAGTACTGTAATTTGAGCTTCAAAATCACGCTGATCTATGTCATGGGGAGTCATATTCTTATTTTGTTATTTTTATTTTCTTAGCAAATACTTATACAGATCAATTTACAATATGTACAGTATAAAGATTTACATAAAGAAAATTATATATATGGAACATGCAAGTACACAAATTATCATTAGTTTAATTAAATTAATAAAATTACTACATAATTTAATATGGTAAACAGACATGGTAGTAGCATAGTACAATACTAAAAGTAAAAAAAAAGTACTAAGTAAGTACTAAGACCTCCACCAACAAAAAAACTCATTAAAAGGTATTTTCACTTTTCCAATGCAGAACTGTCACCAGCTAAACAAAGCACTCTTGGTCATATCGATCCTTTGCTGGCACCTAAATGGATAACTTGCTGTCTAATCCAACTATTGTAAATACTGTTGTGTTGATCTCTTCCAGGATGCAACAAAGATATAGACATGGGAAGTGTTTTTAAGGCAAGCCTCAATTTGCTGAAAATAAAATGCTTAGGTTAGCTGAAAAGAACAAATATGGTTTCAATAAGAGGTCACAGGTCTTTGTTCTTAAAATCTCAGTAATGTCACTTGCTTTACACAACTTACACAGCTCAATGGAAGAAGTAAGGTACAAACAGAACATACTAACCAATAGGCGCTCAACTACTGTATACTGTCACGCCCTCTGCAGCCAGAGGGCGCTCCTTCTCTGTCCTGTCCCTAGTTTCCTGTATGCTGTCCTTCCAGTCCCTCTCTTTCTCTTGGGCTATATATTTCCGGGTCTTTCACTCTGTCCTCGCTCAGCATTGACGTTCGGATGTCCTGAGACCCGCCTAGCACCAGGGTGCCCCACGTCCGCTCCCTGAGGGCAAAGGTTTCTTTACGGCATTCCTGAACTCTTTGCACTAATGAGCCCGGGCCTTTTTCCTGTCTCGCCGCTACGCATATGGGTCTTTTTCCGCTCTCCTGCTCCCCACGGTGAGTCCCTTTGGACGTCCGTGACATATACACAGCATTCTCACACCGTGCGCAAGAAGATGATGGGTGTACACTCAGATATTAAATCTTTCTACAACTCTATTAACCCATATACAGTAGGTGAGTTATGTGTTACTATCTTTGGCTTCATGTTCTAGGTTATAGTAGTGAAGAACAAAGTGTAAACTTGTATGCCTCTGTCCTGAAAGCTACAATCAAGAGCAATGCTAATGAGGGACATAAATGGAATCCTTAGCATCCTGTCTGGTTTGGTTGGCATAGTCTCAGTGAGGGTCATTATGGAAGTTCAAGGCTCTAACTCACTGATAATGCAGGCCAGGACAGAAGTAATACTCAGCATTGCATTGAACTATCACTTATGATTTAAGTGTTGCCTTAGATGTTTCATGCCACCAGCCACTGGCACTCAAAATCAATTACATTTTATCATCTTGGTCATTTTGTTAATCAGAAACCAATCTTGCAATGGAACTGCAACTGCAGACATTAAAGCAGTAAAACCAGATGCCAACCATATTTGAGCTAATGAAAGTGAAAAGCTAGTGAACTGTCTGCTCACTACTGTAGGTTCTCCCTCAGCACTGAGGTGCCCAGGTCATTCAATTGATTGTGTCCTCTGCAGACCTCATGTGTCATTGTTTCTAAGCCTCATGTGACATGGTTTCTAGGAGCAGTCTAGCAGAAGAACATTTATCCTTCTGTACCATTTCTAAGAATGCAATCCCATCTCAGCAAAACACCTAGAATATCACTGGAAAAATCTCTAGAAAAAATATATATTGTCTTGTAATAATTCTATTAAAACCAAGGATAATTTCAATATTTGTACTATTATTAAATGTTTCTGTTGTTTCTGCATAGAATATCTCTGCACAGCAACAAAGAGGAAATTGGGGACTGTAGCAGTTAAGACAGACTTCACTACTACTACTTCACTAATTATCATTCATCCATTTTCTAAACGCTTCATCCAATTCAGGGTCACAGGGAAGCCAGAGTCTATCCTGTCAAGCAATGGGCACAAGGCAGGATACACCCTGGACAGGACAGCAGTCCACCAGAGGACACTCACACCAGAGTAAATTTTCCCAGAAACCAATTTACCTATCAGTACAGTATGTCTTTAGTCTGTCGGAGGAAAAAGGAGCACCCAGAGGAAATCCATGCAAACACAGGGAGAACATATAGTACAAACTCCATGCGGGGAGCACCCAGGATCTGGAATTGAACCCAGGTCTCCAGGGAAGAAATGCATACAACTGGGCCTCCATGCTGGCATGTTAATTTTCATTCCATCTAATCTGCTTTACTTTTACTATGTGTAGCACTATACATCATTACACTTTTTATAACTCATGTAATTTTTAACTAGAATCTCAAATCAAACATATTTGCAGAAACAGAAAATGCACAGTACATGGTTTGCAACAGCACAAATTATTTTTAGTACCAGTACACCAGGGGCATCCAGTCATGGTTCTGGAAGGCCAATATACAATATGCAGTTCAGGTAGCACAGCTGAAGAAGGCTCTATTTTATTTTCCTTTACTTGTTCCTTTACAATAAAGTTTTAATACTAGTTAAGTTCTTAAAGAGTTAAATCAGCTTCTCATTGGCTTAAAATGACTAACCTAACTCTTTGCAATATTGCATCTTTAAAACTTATTTTAAACAAAACCTTCCTCAGGCTATCAGATTGACCATCACCATCTGCTTGGGGCTGGGAGACTATCTGAACAGCATGGAGAGCCCAGTTCATTCACAAAGACACCCATGCCATTTGGGACCAGAACTGCCAAAGTGTGTTGTGGTGTTGTGGGATTTTGGTCATGCACCAGCAGACTTGAAAGGGTTTATTTGTCCAAGAAACTTTCAGTGTATGGGAATACAGCAATTGCTTGACCTGCCTCAGCACCTGTAAGTTTGCAGTGACATTAGTGAGACATGTGCTGCTTTGTCTAGCCAGTACAGATGTTGTACCTTTAAAGCCATAAACAACAAGCAGTTTTAAGAGGTGTGAATATAAAATAGATAACTGGCGATTCTAAATAAAAACAAATCACCAGGTTTGACAAAGTAACTGTAGCCTTTAGGCTTGAAACAAGCTATTAGCTAGTGGTCTAAGCTCACATCTGAGTTACCATGATAGGCAAATGCTCTGTGCCTGACTGACACAGTTTGAATACCTACAGTATGTCTGATTAATATAGTTGAACTGTCTGGGTCTGACTGATACAGTTTGAAAAAGCATAATGTGCTGTATGAAAGAACTAGCCATATGATGCAAGAGATTTGAACATTCTACTACAGCTAGAAGAAAAACATTTACATAAAATGGACCATGATACATCAGCTGCCGTTTGCAGGTCAGCTAGTCAAAAGTATAATCTATTTTTTTTTTCAGCAGTGGCAAGAGAGCGTGGACCTATTCATTTTGACAATATTCTTCACTTACAATTATCAACAGTTGATATCACATGCTTCTTATAATACGATGTTATATAATTTAAAGGGGTCAATGAACTGATAATGCAGAAATGTACAGGTTACTTAAAAAATACACTAACTTTAAGATTTGACTTTTCATGTCACAGCCCTGTCAAGACAGAAATTTTGGCTCTTAGTTTAGATTTTTCGCTGTCTTCTGCATTTCCATGGAAGCTGTTTTTAGCAGCAACCAAAGGCTTGACGCGTCACCAAGCTTTTGTCATTTTTAAATCCGCTGTAAGTGAGTTAGAAGAGAGAATGCAGGGAAACGGGGTGAGAAAGAGTTCAGAGGGAGATTTGAGCTGCTTTAATTCCACAGACTAACTCAAGTTTTGGCTTTGCTGTCTGTTATACCAAGCTTCTTGCTGTGTCTAATTCCAGAGACATTCTTGCAGGGATGACTCTCAGAATCCCATTCTAATTTGAATCTGAGAGATGATGTTGTGCCTTGCAGAGCATGTAACTTTCCAAATGAGGTAAGAAATGAAATTTTATTCTAGTACCTATCACAGGTGATATCAAACTCATTTCCTACAGTATCATCATGATTTCTTGCTTTCGTTCCACCTGGGCATCTCAGAAATTGATCTAATTATTTGATTAATTGGGCAACTTCAAAGTGTCCCTCTAGGCACCTGAAGTGCTGTAAGTGTTCCTTCTGTACCTTGAAGGAAGTATATCTTCTCAATGGACTGTAAAGGACCTTAAGACTGTTTAAAAGTCTCATCTTTTATAAAATAATTATGTTAGTTAAATTAACCTTGAAGTTTAAGATGAAACAAAAAAGGAAATGTTACAGTTGTCCCCACAGGGTGGAGTTTGGCTCCTCTGGGAGGTATATATATGGTGTTTATATAGTTTACAAAAAGATAGGTTTACCAGTACTAAATGAACCTTTCTGAATTGTCCCAGGGAGGTCTTGGTACAGTTGTGATTACTGGCTCAGCAAGCCATTGCTTGTCCTGATATCTGGTGTTAAATGGATTGAAAATACCCTGACCCTGACCACCAGTCCAGATGTGACAATGGTCTACTGCAGGTCTATCCCCCCCCCCAATACCGTTAACTTAGATTTAATACACCTGGGTTGCATGGAGCATCTGTAGAAGAGCACCTCTCTCAGGGGTACAGCAAGTGGCAATGAGGAGTCCAGAGACCTGCTCTACTAACCACATTCCCTGATCCTTAAAGCAGTGGGAAGTGCCCACCAATCCTAAGGCTACAGTACATGCATATGCATCTTATATTAGATTATTTAAAACATTTTAAACAGATTAAACCATAAACTTATTTTTCTTATAAGGCACACACTCAGTGCAACTGTCTTTTAGAGTTTACTACAATACAACCTGACACTTTCAATTCATCTGTAAGTCACAAACAAAAGGAGGCCATTAGGTCCATCTAGCATGTGTGGTTGGTAGCATTTTATCAATCCAAAGACCTCACGGTCACAAATATTCATCCAGCAATCTGATTAGGGAATACCTTAACATAAATTCCACCTCAATATTATATTTATGCCCACATATGTACAGTATATAGCTGTACAGAATTTGAAAATTTAATTTTCATTGTCAGGTAATGTAATGCATATACTGTATACTGTATATGAATTAATTTTTGTAACTCTCCAAAGTGCATAATGATTGATTGATAAATTATTAATTCCACACATTAATTGCAAATTTGGCATTTACCTCTGTCAGCTGTCCATCTACTATCATTAAAATAAAAGTAAGATTGCCCAACTTCAATCATGTTGCAGGATAAAGACCTCTTTGATAAGGCTGATGGCTATGACCCATTGCACTGGCCATAGGGAGATCTCCTTTTGCCTTTGCATTACCAATGGAATGTTGTACCAAGTAGAAACCACTTTTTATCTACAAGCTAGCCTTTCGATCAGATTAGAATATTCCTTTGTACATAATTACAGTATATGCTATGTATTATGCAAACTTTGTTAATTCTTATGTCCAGTAGATATACTACAACAAGAAACAGAGCTTTTGGTCTAAATTTCCTTTTTCCAGAAACATTTAGGTTTCATATACATGCTCTGGACTGGTTCTAATGGTTCAGAGTTAATTTTTTCAAAGGGAATGCTGCAGTTTTGTCCCGGCTGCACAGAAGAGTAATGTTCCCCACTGCACAGCTGCTAACTGACAACAAAAGGGTTGTCAACATGATAAATGGTGCAGAAGACGCTCTTTGTTTCCAGTGCTGCACAGTACCAATTTCTTCGTTAAAAGCTATTAAAGAAAAGAGGTGGAAAAACTTCTCAAAATCAATACAGCTGAATTGCATGGCATGGTGTGGTAAATCTAACATACAGTAGTAATGGAAACAGTTCTTTGGGAGGTGTAGGCCTGACTAATGCAGTGCATTCATTCACAAGTTCATCCATTTACAGTGCAGTATTGAGCAATTAGTGTTGGATTCTATTATTAAACTACACTTTTTATATTAAAACAACATAGGGATAAAACAGTAAAAACAAACAGAACTTAGTATATTTTGCACCTATTTGCTGTTTTTAATTATGTACAGTATAGGAATACCACAACTTATCAGGGTCTAAGCTTACCATAGTTTCGGTTTCTGCCATGGTAAATCAAGATATTGTCGTTGCCCAACATAGAAATGTAAGAATGGAAAAATACACAGAAAGGGCTAGTTTACATAAAAACAAGTATTGAAAAATACAGTGGAGAACCATGGTAGAAATTGTGATATTACCATGCAATTTTACCAATATTAGACTGAAGCAGCTCTCTTTTCCTAATTGGCAAAAATATTTTAATTTCTTCTTTCAGTGGTACATATTTTATCCCATGGTTATATTTTCTAATATAAATCTAACTGTAGTATTTTACACATCGAACCTCGAATCAACACATCAAGTAGTTTGTCCAGCCCTGAATGTCTGTTTACACAAGGACTCTTACAAATTGCTGTGATATAACAGAAAACAAATACAGTAGATTTGTGTGAACACACAGTGAAACTAATGCTAACAATGTAGCAAGGCAAAGGAAATTGACAAAATTTGGGTTTATTTTGTCTGAGGCTGGATAACTCCAGACTGCTTTCAGGTTAAGCAAAAAGCTGTGGCTGCCTTTTCTAGATGGAACAGTTACATAGAAGTTTAGGAGGAGGTCAATTTATAATATAACACTTCAGCTCTTCACAAGGTCACTCTTAACCTTAAGGCCATACTTAAAATTAATGGACATACTGCATAACTGGGTGTCGGATTTCTGTGGATTTATACATTTAAATGAGATCCATAAATATTAGATTTTACCTAAAAATTTTGAGACAAACAACTATACAATAAGTACTGTATATTGGCCTAGTATTTTTCCTTATATTTGTTTCTAATTCCATATCTTGTACTGTGTCTCCACGTTACCGTATATCCTATTTCATTACATGTACCTTGAAATTTCTTCAGACTACTGAACATTACACTATGTAACTTTATATTTAGTGTTCCATAAACTTACAATATAGTTTGTGTAAACAAGTACATGTAAATTAATCATTCTCTAAAAGCTCTCTGAAATCTGTAGTAGAAATGAAAATCTTTGTTTTTGACTCTGCCAAATAGCACACAAAGTGTGTGAAATAACCATGTTTATTTTTCTTTCTAAGTGGAATGCTAAACTAGATAGACAAAATGTCAAGAGATTCTAACAGGTCCCTTCCTCCACAGGGACTACAGGCATGGCTCCTCTTTCAGGGCAACACAGGATTAAATGAGCTGATGATTAATCGAGATATCAACCAGAGGAGCATTAAAATCCGTCACGCTCCACTTCGATGGTATTCAGACTTCCAAGCATGGATGGCCTTTCTGAAGATACCCTGTCTGTGCACGGCTGAGACTATTGCTAACAAGGATTTCAGGATGGAATAAACCTATTACTTGTTCCTTGTTAATAAAATGCTTTGTTTCATGGAAGATGCATATCAGTGTCCTTTTTATTGTTCTGTCATAGGGAACTCTGTTTCATAAAACACTAAAATAAGACTTTCAAGTCAACTAATTTGGGTTAGCTTTCCCTTTTACAATGAAAAACATTCATGCCAAATTGTATTTCAATGACTAGTTTATCTGGAGATTTTGGAATTACTTGTCTATTCCGCATGTCATGCATAATATCATATGGCATGATTTAGATGGATCACCGACTCCTTCTGAACATTTTGTAATGAGCAGTGTCTACAAAACTGGGATTTGGTAGTAAGATTTGTCAGTGAGTGTCTCACTTCTGAGATTAAACAATCATTTTAGATCTGCAGCCCAGTATATTTTTAATAAAAGTTGCACTGATTCTGTGGCTGTGGAAAATCCCAATGTACTGTATATGTTTGATTCATAATCAAAAAACATACTCTTTAATCTATGAACTGATATTAATTTATAATTAATACCAATTATTTATGTATATAAATGTTAATTTTCTTTGTGGTAGAGCAAATCCAATAAATGAAAATCTTCTTAGACTGTAAACTATGTATATTTCTGACACTGAGGAGCCTGTCAATCCAATTTCTAAGGGTTTCATCCAATTTTAGGGTTGTGAGGAAACTGTAGTTTATCCCAACAGGCAAAGGGTTCAAGGTGGATGTATTCTGGAGGGGATGCCATTTCATCGCAGGATAGACACACAGACACACACACACATATAGGGCGAGTTTTTCCTGAAGACAAATTAACCCTCCAGTATTTGGACTGTAGGAGGAAATCAGAGCACCTGAAAAAAACCTGTGAAAACATGGGGAGAACATAGAAACTACGCTCAGATAGCACCACATGTCCAGAATTTAACCCTTGGCCCCAGCACTGAGGAGTCATAAGCTACTACTTATAATGGCTTTGTCGCACATTGTAGTTTTGAAATGTCCATCACATTTTTCCTATTCTCAAATAAATATTTATGCTATTTTAGTTTTTGATTTTTTCTTATCAGATTTACTGATTTAACGCATTTCACCAGTAAAAGTGTTTAAGGTTTGATTAAAATAAGAGTTAAAGAATGTATATATCATCTTGTGTAGTTCAACAAAATGGGACATCAGAGGAAGGGGTTGAATACTTTTATGAGTGTGATGCCACACAGTGCGGCTCCCACAAAGAACATGCCTGTCACAGCCAATAGAGGAGACTTTTTGCACCTTTTCCTTTTACCCACATAATCTCCTCCAAAAGTTGTGTTGACTTCGTCCCCCTCATTGGGGGTAACTCTAGGACACAAAGCAACCATGCTTCATCAGGAAAGCCTCTATACAGTATGTTTTTCTCCCTCTTGTTCCATTTAAATGAGAAACTCTGAGCCCTTCGCTCACAAAATCCTAGGCTCACAAACCTGCACACCAAGTACACTGTCCCATGTGGCATGACATAAATCCTTATATTACTATCATGTTTCGGTCCTAACTCTCATCACCTCCTCTGAGGTCAAGGTGCTAACTAAACATCACTGAGCCTTTCAGTCAGGGTTTCCAGGGCTCAGTGAATCATACTCCTCTTGATTCTCTAACACTTGTCTGTTTCAGGAAGTAGCAGTAGAAATCCTTCACCTGGTGATTTCCATTTAGCCAGAACCTCTCTACTGCATTCTTTACCTTACTGAATACTTACAGTATCACTTACAGAATAATCACTCATATTCCACCAGTATACCCTTCCCAGACTCTGTGTTGGCTTACAGCAACTGGCACCTCCTCTCTGCACCACCTGACAGTGGTCTCACATGCTCAGACACTACTAACAATACATACAATTACTGGCTTACCCATATTCCACCAGTCTATGTAACCCTTGGGGTGGTGTGGTGGCTACAGATCTTCGCCTGTGGCTGGAAGGTTGCAGGTTTGTGTCCCACGGCCGGCAGGTAAATCCTACTTAGTTGGGCCCCTGAGCAAGGCCTTTAACCCCAACTGTTCCAGGGATGGCGTATAAATGGCTAACCCTGCACTCTCACCCCAAGCTGTCTATGTGCCTCATGGAAAGCAAGTTGGGGTATGGGAAAAGAAAAATTCCTAATACAAGAAATAGTACAGTATATGGCCAATAAAGTGATCTTATCTTGTGCACCCAGACTGTGTCCACTATCAGCTGCTGACACACCTCCCTCATGCCCAGTCACACTATTTTCACATCCACGTAGGTAGCAAACCTCAGAATCACATTGTCACCACATGCCTATTCCACACAATAACCTGAGGTAATACCCTCACAACCATAAGCTAGCAGCTAGACAAACCCTTCCACTAATCAGGACTTCATGCATAGAGCTGGGTCCTTTTGGAGCTTTTCTCTTCAGTATGACAAACAGTCGAGAAGCTTTGCAGCTTCTACGGTCCTGTTACATCAGCTTACATCAGATTCATAGATCTTGCATCGCTCCCCTTCGGGGGTGGAAGATTACTTTCTTAAATCCGCTCTGGAATTTATAACCAACTAATTCAGTAGTAACCACAAGGTCACTTGGCCCATTCCAGGATTGGCTACTATCTTCTCAGACCACAGGTTTCCAGCACAACACTCATGCAGCTGCAAGCCTCCTGTTAAAGAAGTGTCTGTGATACACAGAGTCATCTGCTCACACACCACACAAACACATGCCTGCACACCCTTGGCTCTGGCCTGGCCAGTCTCACTGCTTCAGGTGAATGAGAACCACACACAGGCAACTCAATCACTCCAGCTCAGCCAGACCTACTGCCTCACCCCACATGTGCTGGGTGAACCGCTAACAATGACAAACTACCCAAGAGACCTGCTCTTGCTTCCTTCTCTGTCCTGAGGCTAGCTAAGTGGTGCCTTTCTCTGACTACAGGGAAGCACAGTCTCTGTAATTGTAATGCTGGCACACAGCTGTAGCTCATCAGAGACATACATCCTACAGCTCAAGAAGAAGCCTCACCTCTTGGCGCTCCACCTCTACAGGATTACACAGGGCATTTCACAGCCGACACATGCAGTTTCACCTAAAAGAATTAGTGCCCTTTATTGGAAACAATGTTATTCAAGTAGTTAATTAGTTTAATAAATATAGGTAAAGTATAGGTAAATCCATGCCTACTGAACTCAAAAATGTACTTTTCAAAGTCTGCTTACCATTGTTTTACTTAAATGAGAAGCAAAGACTCTACAGTAGGTAATTTAACTGGATTGTAACAGGAGAGGTCAATTCTTACATTATGTCTGAATATTCCATAGACAGTTATGGAGTCACAAACTAAATCTCAGTCTGTTTTTATGAATTTTAGATTGTAAGAGGCTAAAGCGTTTTTTAAGGTTGTCAGTAAGATTAATTGCTTAGCATTAAAAAGTTATTTACAAAAGTCTGTTTTTGCTAGAACTGGTGACATGCATTCAGTATTATATCGAGAAATGCTAAGGCAGATTCAAGTATTATCCAATGGACTCAAACAAATCAAGCATTATTTCATATCTCAGAACTACTTCATCTCAACATTATCCCTAACATCTTGGGGTCAGTATTGTAGACGAGGTACAACAGGTCTAATTAATGAGAAACAGGGACTGCTGTTGCTTTTCATGGATTGTCATTCCAACGTGCCTCTCATCTCACAATAATCAGTCACTGCCAAAAATCTTTTATGTAAGTAGAACACAGTATTTGAAAGAATCACTCTTTGCAAAGGATAAGAGTCACTCATAGCTGAGCCTTAGACAGTACTAATAAAAAATGTACTTCAATAATTATTTGCATCAAGTTTTGAGCTATTGATCCTTTTTCCATTTCTCACAGTAGGTGGTTGCTTGGTCCATCACAAATCCAGCATCTGTGTCTCGAAATTGCTCCCCTGCACAGAGTTAGGAAATCTATAATGCTCACATAGGTTTTTGCAGATAAATGGGATGTTTCAGATTCAATACAAGCATACAAAAGAAAGAGACGTGTTTTAAGATTCTGTGCAAGTTGCTGTTCTAGAACTTTGGAATTCTAGAACGTTGGAATTGGACTGCCAAATATTTAAGTTTAGAGCACCAAGTTTTCAGACATGTCTCAAATCAAGTATACTGTACTGTATGTGTGATTCCAATTCCAGTTCTTGTTCTACAGCTCAGTTTTGGGTAGACTTGTAATTGAATCCTCTTTTTCCTTACTAATAATGTGTCACATCATAGGTAGCTCTCTGTTTTGGAACACAAAGTACAACCTGTTACGATGTATACTTTTTTTACATTTTTACTGTAATTGGAAATTTTTACATTTTGAATATTTATATGATTTAATATTTTCTTTTTTACAGAAATTATTAAACTATGAAAATAGGGAATTAATAGAGTTTGAGACACTAGTTTTACAAAGACTATAAACCTATGTAAACTTATATACTGTAGATCTTTGAGGGCTTTGCCAAAATAATCAATCTGTTTTAATACATACATGTAGTGAACATAAAAAAACAATGTAAAGTCACTTATCAGGGTATTGGGCTATTGCATGCAACCAGAATGGCTTGTACAGTATGTGCCATTACATGAGTCTACCAGGGTCTGGAATTCAGAAGTAGGGATGTGTCACCATTCTATCATGAAACAGTCAATCAGCTCATGTCTGCTTAATGAAGATGCCAAAATGTTTGTCTTAGGCATTACTCTAGCACAGTGGTCACCAACCTTTTTAGGCATAAGATCACCTTCTGAAATTAAAACAAATCAAAGATCTTGCTCATCATACAGTATATGCCGGAATTAGGCTATCCAGAATAGATGTGCATTTAGCTTATTCCCACCTTACTATAACTACAATTACATGAAATATTAATGTTTACTCACTTCATTAAGGAGGTGCAAAGTGCTTACAATCATGGTATTAACAGTCAGTGAGATTCCTGTGGATCTGCAAGTGCTTTGTAGTCCGGAGTATAGTTTGAGACAGCAAGTCTAATGCAGTTGGTCTGGTGATCATCTGTTAGGCGAGTGCAATACTTGTACTTGATGATTTTCATCTGTGAAAACGCCATCTGACAAAGATACAGTATGTAGATCCAAAGAAGGCCTTCATCTTAAGTGCACAGGATGAAAGGAGTGGATGCCTCTCACTATTCACAAGCCCCCGAAAGTCCTTGTTTCTTGACCCGGCTTTCATCTCAAGTTCATTTTGTAGGTCAATTATTTCCATGTCAATTCCACTTGGCAACATGAAGCACTGTTGAAATTTTGCTGACAGAGCCTCAATCTCAATGGCAAGAAAGGGGTTTGAGATGAACGTGGCAATGTCTTCTATCTGGTTTAGCTCCTGGAAC
This sequence comes from Lepisosteus oculatus, assembly GCF_040954835.1. Lineage (NCBI taxonomy): Eukaryota > Metazoa > Chordata > Actinopteri > Semionotiformes > Lepisosteidae > Lepisosteus > Lepisosteus oculatus. The sequence goes on from NC_090720.1 coordinate 13,945,006, forward strand.
TACCTATTAAACTCCTCTGCCAGTCTGTCCAGGTGGACACAGAATCCTTTAGGATGGAACGAGTCTTTGTCTAAGATGTTGCTCAGCATGTTGGCCAATTTCTGGAAGTGAGATAGATTCCTGTTCTTTAACTGGAATGCCCACAGTGCATGTTTCACTTTGAAGGCATTCACAGCACTGATCATGTCTAACACGTCTCCTTTCCCTGCAATTCACAATTCAGCTCATTCAGTTTGGAAGTTAAGTCTAAAAATCCCAACTCGAGCAGCCATGTGTCATCTGACAACTCCCTGATTCTTCATTCCTTGACTTCAGAAAAGTCACAATCTCTGGCAGAAAATCAATGAAGCGCTGAAGCACCTTCCCGCGACTTCACCAGCGCACGTCACCATGTAGAATCACGTCTCCATATTCAACATCAATCTCATCAAGTTATGACTTAAACAGGCGGTGCTGAAGAGATTTTGCGTGAATTGAATTTACCATTTTGACTACATCAGTTACCACACGTGAGAAATCCAGTACTTTGCTGGCTAGCACTTGCTGATGAATGACACAGTGACAAAAGACAAAAGAGGGGAAAGCTGGATCTTTCCTACAAAGTGCAATGAAACCATCATTCAGACTGCACATTGCTAGTGCCCCACCTGGTGTGACTGACACTAGTTTCTGAAGTGGGATATTTTTCTCAAGTGTGTGTTTTGAATGCACAGTATAAGTCCTCGCCTCTTGTCCTCTCTTTTAAAGGCAGAAAAGTAAGAAAGTCCTCCTTAATAGTCTCATCCATAAAAGTCATGCGAACGAACATAAGTTGAGCCGTGTCAGTCATATCCATAGATTTGTCAAATTGCAGAGAAAAGAATTCACAAGGAGATAAATCTCTCAATACCTGCTGGGATATGTCTTCCGACAATGACTCCACTCGTCTTGCTACAGTTGCAGCTCCAAGTGACATATTATACAGTAGCTGTTCTGATTCCATCTTTGCTTTTAAAGTCTCTTAATAAGGAATCAGTGGCAACCATCATTGCCTCTTTGAACAAGTCTCCATCCATAAATGTTTTTTGTGCTTTGCTAGGAGGTAACTAACACAAAAGGATGCCTCTGTGTTGGCTTTTCCCTTTTCCCGTGGTTTAGTAAAAAACAATTGCTGAGCTTTCAGCAAAGCTTTCGTCTCCTCAATGTTTTTTGAACGAATTGAACTTTTTGGAGGATATGTGTCCTTAAACTTCGAATGCATCATGGAGTTATGGCCCTTCCTCAGCCATTGTTTTTCACTGAGTCTGGAAAAATCAATAATCTAGCTAGAAGTGTGTAATGTTACAGCTTTTTTGATAGCTACCCATTTAGCTAGCCAAAGACCACTGATTCAGAGTGAAGTAGCTATAATGAAAGAAGCAGCATAACGGTAGCCTGATTTTTCATGATTTCCTTCCAGTGTCTGTAAGACCACTGCTCTAGCATGTCTCATTGAATACTTGAAAGTGTCCAGATCTGTCAACTTAGAAAGCTTTGACTTATTGATAACATAATGCGACACTGAAACAGCTGTCATCCACACATCCTTGGAGGATGGGAGTTTTGTCATTGTGAAAGACCCATCCCTGCAGGAAAGAAATGCTACAACATAAGGTGAAAATGATTGCTCAGTAATGTTTAGTCACGATTAGGATTGGCTTTGCCTACTTTGGGAATCAGTGCATTCAAATCATGCCAGGAAAATGCACCCCACATTACAGAACTAGCAGAACCCTTCACTGTTGGTTACAAATATTCAAGATAGTAGAGTTCTCTAGGGTGGCCCAACACATGATAAACTGATCTGTAGCCCATTTACCATGCCTTTTGCACCACTGAACTCTATGAAAAATCTACACTACCTGGTGTGATAAACTGTTTAAGCACTGCCAACTATTATATCCCACTTTAGGAGTTCCCATTAGTTTTTGATGAAAGTGGCTGCTTGCTCCCAAGGTTGAATTTTAATGTCAATTAATCTGTAGGAGTTCACTTGTTTTCCTTTGCACTATAGACTAATGCAGATATATCACAATTCTGGAGTATGTACGTGCCCTCCCCTCTACTATTTCTCTTTGCTGATTAAGTCTTTTCCTCAGCAATGCTCAGCAATTTCAATGCTCAGCAAGTTGAGCAGTCTTGGTCACGTTATGTCCTACCAGTTAAGCCCCAACAATTACCTTCTTTTTTATATTTTGAAAAATGCCTTATGTAAACAAATACAAAAACAACATCAAAATCACAAAGAAAAATGTATGTTTTGTTTGGCATCCATCAGTCCAAAAATACATTCAGAAATATACTGTAGGTACAGTACTGTATATGCATATAAAATTGTCATTATTCCACACAAAATGTATGCCTTTACATAATAACTTATTCTGATTTACTGAGTCAAAGCCTCAAGGACAAAGGGAAAGGCAGGTGTCCCAGTTGCCTCTCCCCAGCCTAGCTGTCTATCATCCAAGCGTATCTGTCTTCTTTCCATTTAACACTTAACGTTTCCCCATGAAGTTTTCTGTTATTTCCATTGTGATTTGAAGTGTTCTAATTCTTGAAAAGAACATGTTCTGTCTCACCTGAATTGTCCTTGGTTATCCTAATGCCATTTTACATGCTGTCAGCACAATTCAAAATCTAATAAAATGCTTCTCATCATGTTAACATAATCACACACCCTGCAAACGCCTTTTGGCGGAAAAATGCCTCCCTCTGAGGAATAAGTCCACAAATGACTCTGAAGCTTTCCTGAACACCCTGGCCACCACACATCAGATGAAGGCAGGTTTCTTTTGCCCCACAGCCTTCCTCAGGGTATCTAGGAGACCTGTCCATTCTTCTTATGTCCATTACCCCAAGAACCAGAAGGACACAACTAACCACCAACCAGGAAGATACCACAGCCTTTTTACCTGGAAAAAAATGTCATTTTGTAACATTAAGTAAAACATTTCAGTTTTTTTCAAACCATTCTGCACAATTCATTTTTTTAAATGGTATATTATCTCAAAAGCTACAGATACTGATAAAGATTTATTTTTAGAAAATACATAGTTCTAAGACATCCCCAAAGACATCCCCTCCATTACTAATTTAAAACGTGCAGATAAGAAAAACATCTTTACATACAGTACAGTATAAAGCTCAATTGGGACAACTGTACCCACCCTTCCATTTCTGTCTGCAAGCAACCTGAATCTGAATCTTAGCCAAAGCCACCCTCCCCAGAGGACAAATTACAGAGAAATATGGAATAAGTGGCTCTATTACTTGCTTCAGTCTCAAGCCAACCCTCTAGAGACAAGGCCCAAAATTCATTCTTTTCCTTCACTTTTGAACACACATTTATCTAACTCGTATAAACTGATCCACACTTATCAAACTCATAATCTAAAATTTGTATACAATCTATCCTTTTTTCTCTAACCTTTTCATTACATTCCATTACAGTACATTATTTTAGATATGGCTTTATATAACTTTGTCATCAAAGCTTTAAAAAAACTTACTAAGCATTGTAAACTATTTTTCAGTATTTCTTAAACCTTGCAGAATAAGGGTTATGCCTCCCCCTATTTCCAGGAACTTTGAAACCCTTAATTCCTTTTTTGGTCCTCAGACTTTGCAGTAGTAGTATAAACAATATAGGGGACAATGAACAGCCTTGTTGAGCATTACATTAACAGTATTCTTACAGTATATAGAGTATTGTTTAAATATAAGCTTTCTGGCAAAATAATCCTTTCTTTTCACTTTCCTCAAAAACTGTTCATAAATCTGGCCTCAAAACATTCCAAAATATATTATTTTAAAATTATGGAGACAAGCTATTATTCCTCAAGGCCTTCCCCAACTTAAAAGTCTTCAAAGGCTTTGTCCAGCTCTTCTAATATAAAGTCTCTTTCAACTTTCATCAACTTTAACCCTGACAGCTAAATCTCTCAACAGATTTTCCATCTCAGTCTTATCTATATTCTTCATATATTCTGTATAGAAGTCTTCTACTATCCACAGATTTTCTTCTCATTCAGTTCTAAACCATTTTTTTTCTCCAAAAACCCTTCAAACGATCATGTCTTCCTAAAATCTTCTTTAAAAAAACTGAGCACTCTTCTCCTTTTTCTAACTTCTTTTCTCTACTTAAAAACATTATTCTCTTTTCTTTCTGCTCATGAACTTTTCTTAGTGGCTTTTTCACTCCCCTTATTTCTTCTGTAAAATTCAATTTTGAGTCTTGTAATGCATAGTATCTTTGGAGTCTTTTTATTACACCTCTAGTCACACATCACTCTTTTGATATGTACACTTAGAAAAAAAAATGATTTTCAACCCATTCCTACCATTCCAACCCATTCTTAAAAGAATCATGCAAACTAAACATTTCTTTATTCTTCTTTATTTTAAAAGCATATCAGAATAATCAATTTTATCATTCCCTCTATACGTTTCTTATCAGAAGGATTTAGTGACATTTAAAATCCTCCCCCAACACCATCTTTCCTCTGACTGATAATCTCTTAACTCACAACTCTCTATTACTTTCAATGAATTTGTTCCCCCAACATCCATCCTTATTACGGAACTCTGTTTCACTGTTACCTCTTAACTAAAATCTAGAAACCCCATCCACTCTACTTTAATTAAAACCACTCCCCAAAGGTCACTTTGTCCACAATCTCTCCCATTCTCTATGCACTGCTCTAAAATGGAGATAACATTTTTTTGTTAAAAATATCACACCTGCTTCTAATTCTTTCAAATAAGACCACACACCTCGAGCTCCCCTAAGTAACAACCCACCTCTCATGCTATTGCTTAAGCATTGCATCAGCCAGAGCCATGAAAAACTATAAAAGAGAAGCCATTTTCTGTATCAAGGAGAGAAGAAAAACTTCACTTATTTCACCACCTTTCTCTCTCTGCCGTCTTCATTACCCTCTTCCTCTCCTTCATGCTCCCTTTCTACCTCTTCTAGAGTCCCTAGTGACAAATTTGTTTCTGACTTCGGACACCATTGAACTGATACTCATATCTCCTCTAGAAAATCTCTATTCTCCCCTCAGTGACTCCACTACAGTCACTGGGCCCATACTCCTGTACCTTATTGTTAGCAATTTCAGCTTCAAGTTCCTTTCTAATGGCATTTCCTCTTGTTGTATCTTCTCCTCTAGTATCAAATCTCTGTCACGCCCTCTGCAGCCAGAGGGCGCTCCTTCTCTGTCCTGTCCCTAGTTTCCGGTCTGCTGTCCTTCCTGTCCCTCTCTTTCCCTTGGGCTATATATTTCCGGGTCTTGCTCTCTGTCCTCGCTCAGCATTAACGTTCGGATGTCCTGAGACCCGCCTAGCACCAGGGTGCCCCACGTCCTCTCCCTGAGGGCATAGGTTTCTATACGGCATTCCTGAACTCTTTGCACTAATGAGCCCGGGCCTTTTTCCCGTCTCGCCGCTACGCATATGGGTCTTTTTCCGCTCTCCTGCTCCCCACGGTTAGTCCCTTTGGACGTTCGTGACAATCTCCTCTGTTTTCTTTTACTCCATCTGCTAGAAAACAAACCCATCCATCTTTAGTCCTCTGATTTCCTGATTTTTCCTGACTTTTTCTGCACATCTATCTGATAACTCTCTTCCAAATCATCCACCAATTGTTTCTCTTTTTTTTTTCTTTATTTACAGAAGACTATGGACAATGCTGTCTCCCCACACTACTTACATGTTCTATTAGTCTGACAATTTTGTATCTAATCAGCCAGCATCTAGACATGTTTCTCCACATTGTGTTAATACACACTGTTATCAAATGTCTAATTTTTCCACATCTCCTACTGTACATAATTTTGTCTGAATTTAATTTAAAAATAATTACTCAGGAAAATCACTTATGACGCAGCTAACCAAATCACATTGCAAAACTACAATATTGTGTCAACACAAAATTATAGTATCCAGAGCATGTTCGGAAAATATTTTAAAATTAACATGATGCTGCAAAGTTTGAATAAAACTGCAAAGTTCTGCATTCTAGAGATTGTTGTCTCACTGTTGTAAAATGATTGATATAACCAGTTTTCAAATGATAAAGTTATAAAGTGAATGAAAAGTTGCTTTAAGTTAATGCAGTAACAAAAATGATACCTTATTAACAACACTGGTTCCCTGTAAAAAAAAAATCTGCAATGATGTTATTTAACAGAAGTCTGGTAGGAGATCAAGTTCTAATCTATTGCAAGATGTTGCATGCAAAAGACCAAAGGGTTCAAGGTAATAGGGATGAAGAGTCATGAACTGAACATAAAGATACACCAGAAGGCCCTGGACCCACAGACAGCCACACTGAATAGACGACATTCCACAGAAATGGACACACACAGTTGCAGAGGCTCATAGATCCACAAAGCCAAAATCCTCTACCGACACACCTTATTAAAGGGCAACATGACAGTAAAGATTGAAGCCACATTTCTGACTCAGGTTTGGAGTGGCTGGGTGTTTGAAAGGTTCAGGGGCAGTCAAATGACTTTGCATAAGGCACTGCCACGTCATGCAGTCCCAAAAGTAAAAAGTCATTTTTCTTGCATTAATGTGAAAGGGTGGAGAGGGGTTTGGCTGCCGTGGGACAGAAGGAAGGCTTGGAGAGGAGCCTCAGACAGTCTGGAATAACTAGAGGCACCCATTTTAGTAGAAACATCACACTGTCTTACAGGTATACATAATGTCAATGTATATTGCAAATGAAAAAAAAGGAATACATCACAGGCTTCCTGTTTGTTTTTTCAAATTTTCATAAAACAAATACAAGTCTGATCAATAAAATAATGACATTGTTCGTAGTATTTGCAGTCTGAGTGCCAAGTCTGAGTGGTTGCAAGTTACAAGTTGGAGATGTCAAGTTAGTATTGCAATTTAATACACATGATAAAATTGTATTTTCAGGAAGCATCATTTTAACTGACCAAATTAGCTAATGTATACACCATAAATACACACATACAGTATGTGTTTCATAAAGTGATTTGCAGATTATTTCTATTTCAGTTCTTGCAATTATAGTTGGCAATCTGTCTGTTCAACCTTATATAGTTCTTTTGTTACCAGTGATGTGCAACAGTGTTGTATTTTTAGCAAAGTATTCATTAATAATGTCATTCCTTGGCACTGTATTGTTTTAAAATATGAATTTGCAATATGTTGAAAGACTTGCAAACATGTGGACTCATGTCACACCACAACATTAAAAGATATTTGAGTATTTTGGTTTTAAAAGCCTTGTAAAAATGGTTTAACAAAACATGATTTTGTGGCGACGTGATATCCATTGTTTATGTAGCTGAAATACAGGGATTATTGGCCTTGCTCTGCTCATATGCAGATATCCTTTCTGTCCTCTATAAGTAGCAATTTCACAGTTAATCAGTTAATCACTTGCCTGTCACTCACATTAAAAATGGACAGACAAAGATGCCATTCTTGAGTTTAAATTTCTTTTAAGAATGCTATGCTTTTCTTGGCAGAAATGTTAATTTGATTTTTATAAATATACTTAATATTCCTACTAAACCTGTGAAGTTCATTTAGCCACTCATGAATGCCAGAAACAGCACATTTCCTCCACATTAATTGCACATTAAGTTTGTATTTTTTCAAGTTCAATTGCATATATTGCTGTTGAGAATTCTTTTTTCTAATGGCTGTAGATAATTGTGTTTAATAAAATTAATGAAGAGAGGTTTACGGCCTCATTTCTGTATTACAATAAAACACACATTCCTTAGAACTACAGTGTATTCAATTTTAAGCAACAGTGCTGACAAGAAGGAAACATTGACGATAAGGCACGTTAGGAGTGGGAATACATAAACAATGGTCTCTGAGAAGGTGTCTTGAGATCCATCAAGCACTTTATATGCATATTGGAAGATATTTTAAACATGACGCATAATGGAAGAGGGATATGAAGGTTCTAGAAACTTTTTAGCAACCTGTCATTCATTTATGACCATTTTTTATATGAAAGCTAAATGGAATGACCATAAGAATTCCATACATTAAAACTGTCATTAAAGGAGATCTGAAATTAAACTGAAAACACTAATGTTTCAGAAATTTGATCTTTTTATGGAAACTAAATGAAATGACACCACTTTACTATAGCATGACACATGTTCACAATATAATCCACCGATAAACCAAAAAGGAGCAGAATAGTGCAAGTGCTTGTTGAAGGGAAAATTGCCTTTTCACAAAAGAATTATTTGATCAATATCTGTTTCTTTTATTTGCATATAGAAGTGAAATTGTGACCCTGAATACAAAATTGACAGAAATATTACAGACAACTCAAAGAGGCATACAGTAGAAAGACTTATGATCACAACAACATGACAGAAAGAGAAACAAATGGGTTACATCAGAAACAAAAGTATGTGACATCACTATGAGAGATAAGAGACAACAGCAGCAAGGGGCTGGATGTACAGCAAGCAATACGGACCTTTTTATTTCCATGTCATTCCATTTTTCTTCCTCTGTACCAGCTCCTTTCTTTCATCTCCTTCCTTTGTGTTTTCTCTTTTGCATGATGGAACCCCATTGCGAATCATCCTTGTGCTGAACTAGTAAGATTGGTTAATGGGTCCCACTTTAGGCCTAAATGTAGATCCTGCCTCTCACTTTACACGTAAATGAATAAGTAAGAAAAAAATACCAAACAAGATCTCAAGAGACAAAGACAACCAAGAAGATTTCAAAGTATCATGATGAAATCAATAAGTTTATGGGAGCAAGCTGGGAGAACACAGCTTTAGGCAGAGGTTTGTGACATAATCTTGGGGAGGCCTTCATCCAGCAGTGAATCAATGAGGTCTGAAGATGATGAAGATCTATATAAATGATGTTACTTAAAAAAAATGTATGTAAGTCTGTTTGTGCCATACAGAAATATCCATGTTGTGGCAGCAAATGGAGGGTATTGATATTGTATTCATGGATATTGATGCTCTAACAACATGTTGGCTTAGTGCTTTTAAAAAAGCAGTTACCCTACCCATGTTGCACCATGCTAAATGGCACCCTGCTTGAAGTGTAATGATGCACCAAGAGCAGGGCACCTAAGCAAACTCAGTCCTGGTGTAAATCCAAGAATGTTAATGTGTTAAACAGTTTGGAAACTGAGGTATGGAGAGAGAGACAGCCCCAAAATCACATTCTTCACCCAATTAGCATGGCAGCAAGTTGTCTATTTCTAAAGCAGCATTTGGTTGCAGTCACAACCAAACAATATGGCCAATCCATTACTAATCATAGAAGGAGGTTTATATAATTAATAGTCTGTTAAATATTCTCCTAAGTTGATCAACCAGTTCAACTGCCCTTGGAAGGCAGTTTGGATCCCATCAATAATAGATCCTGATGTTTGCAGTTTTATTGTGCCAGGGGTGGCAGCCATGTACCTGAACACCTAAGGGTTTGGGTGCATTCCAAGTCACCCAGTGCTCCCCTTGGCTCACTGTAAAACAGCAGCAGTCTGATCGACAGTGTTAACAGAAAAAGCTTCATTCCCCATTCCTCAAGTTCTTCATCCAGCGCATTGGCTCTGTTGTTTCTCTGTATGGGTTACTACCTGGCAGTATATATTCCTATGTACTGTATGTGGTTGTCAACTCTCTTGTAATTATTCTGACATCAGAAGTTAACTAAGCTGTCAGTCTCTGTAAGTTCTGTTTTAAGAAAAACAATTCACATCTTTCTCAGTTGTACATTCAGAGGTTTTCCAGCTCTCCTTAGTTGCACAAAGATTAGAAGAAGTGCTGGTGAAAGGGCAGCATGGGATAGAGCAGAGCAATGTAGTGCTTTGTTCTCAAAATCAGGGAAAGGACCAGACATGCACAGATCTACTGCTCTAGAATTGGACTTCTGAGCCACCTCAGGATCCAAGAGTAAGCTGTAGTAGAGAACAGCCTCGAATTTCTATATCACCAAAGAATAAAAGAAGTAGTAACAAAGTATTTTCTCAAACAGCTTTTAAAATGTCTAAATCTGAGTGGTGCATATAAACAGACAGAGGATAGTGGGGCCGCACCGATAACATAGTGTACTTAGGCTCTCAAAGTCCATTACAATTGGTAACAGAAAAGAGATAGCAATGAAATAATGCTTAAGAACACAAAATAAGAACTGCACAGTATTCTCAATGTTCATATCTCCCCCCTGTCTCTGTCCCTAGAGAGGAATGATGTAAAATCTCTTCAGGCCACACTTTCCATTTTGAGCACCTGGCTGCCTGTGGAGGCTGCATAGCTTATAGCCCGCAGGAGCTGCTGCAGCCTGCACTGTGTGGAGTGAAACAGATCCCAGCCGGAGTAAGGAATTCATGGCAGAATCACTCTCTGTCATGCATCCAGTAGAACATATCCCAGCTGTCCTGTATTGCACATAGGTCTGAAAGTAATATACTGCAAATACACAGTTCTTTATTTTACATTTTCAGAAGTCCAGCAAACCATGGAAGATTAAATTAGTTGATCTGTACATATTTAGCACATTTTTATCTATAATCCTGAGGCACAATGAAGGCCAACAGTTAATAGCCTTAACTGCACAGCTGGGTTGGAGTGAGGACTCATCCCTGTACTGTTAATAGAATCAGTCACCCAACCCTGTGATTTAGCTCCAGCTACAAAACCTGCACATATTTTTGTCTACATAGAACACAGACATTTAAGGAACTTTGAGGGAGACTAAAGTATTTTGTATTTGTTTTGTTAAGCATCTGGATTGCTTTATTTTCTGATTTCGCTAGCAAATTCCCCTAACAAACACTTTAGTACTGCCACGGTTCTTAACATTAAACATGTACCACAATGTACAGTAGGAATTTGAAATGAATATTTTCATTCCAAACACTGTGAACTAGATTGCTCCCTACACAGTTGTAAAAGGATAAATTCATCATAATCTGTCCTGAGGAAAGTTACAGTAAATTAAGTGTTCCTCCATCATTGTGAGATGCATCCTTACATCTACAGTGATAAGGCACAGTTTAATTATACTGTAATAAACTATAAATGCAACATTGTCCTTCTAATTATCAGAAATGCTTTTTTACTACTTGGGGAAATTATGACACAACTAAAATATCCAGAATAACAGAATATCTAAGACTCTTCGTTTGCTCCATGAATCTGGAGTACCATTTCGATGGAAAAGTTGCCTAGTCTGCAGGTACATATAGAGACATGTTATAAAATTATACTTTTTAACATGGACACCTCAATCCTGAAATTATTTTCTTGTCTTCTGCATTGGTTGTGGTGGTAAAAATTAAATCATAACGAACCTCAGGTGGTTTAATCTATATGAGCTGTGAACTTGCACTTCTCAGGAGCTGTCATAGACATTTCATCTCATGCTTCCTACCAGTTCCCAAATGCTCTGTCTGTTTGCTTCCTGGACTGTGGACTGTGCCTTCTGCCCTCATCCTCAGTTTGTGCTTTGGATTCTCCTTTGGTTTGGTGCTCTGTACTGTGACTCTTGATACTGCCCATTGCTTGTCCCTGTTTAAGGCTCTGGACTGTGCTCACCTTTGCTGTGCCAGCCTGTCTCTTCTGCTTGCTGTGTGCTCATGTTTATCAGCCTGCTCTTGGATTTATTTCATGAAAACATATTGCTGTCATACTACTGTATTTGTGCCAGTGACATGTTAGAAACTAAAGATGTATTGCTGGGCATCTCCATTTGTAGCAATTTGTACTTCACACCTAACAGTAACCCATGCCAAGTTTATTATTAAATTTAAGATTGTTACAAAATGTAATGGCTGAAAATAAATATATGTTATTTAAAGCAGGACCTGAATTTGTGTGAAGTAGAATGTAAGCATTTGATGGGATTACTGTTCAGCTGAATATACAGTATCACATCAATGTGCCTGTAGACTTACATTACTTCATTTATACATGTACAGTGCCTTGCGAAAGTATTCGGCCCCCTTGAACTTTTCAACCTTTTGCCACATTTCAGGCTTCAAACATAAAGATATAAATTTTTTATTTTATGTGAAGAATCACCAACAAGTGGGACACAATTGTGAAGTGGAACGAAATCTATTGGATTTTTGAAACTTTTTTAACTAATAAAAAAATGAAAAGTGGGGCGTGCAAAATTATTCGGCCCCTTTACTTTCAGTGCAGCAAACTCACTCCAGAAGTTCAGCGAGGATCTCTGAATGATCCGATGTTGTCCTAAATGACTGATGGTGATAAATAGAATCCACCTGTGTGTAATCAAGTCTCTGTATAAATGCACCTGCTCTGTGATAGTCTCAAGGTTCTGTTGAAAGCGCAGAGAGCATCATGAAGACCAAGGAACACACCAGGCAGGTCCGTAATACTGTTGTGGAGAAGTTTAAAGCCCGATTTGGATACAAAAAGATTTCCCAAGCTTCAAACATCCCAAGGAGCACTGTGCAAGCGATCATCTTGAAATGGAAGGAGTATCAGACCACTGCAAATCTACCAAGACCTGGCCGTCCCTCTAAACTTTCAGCTCAGACAAGGAGAAGACTGATCAGAGATGCAGCCAAGAGGCCCATGATCACTCTGGATGAACCGCAGAGAACTACAGCTGAGGTGGGAGAGTCTGTCCATAGGACAACAATCAGTCTTACACTGCACAAATCTGGCCTTTATGGAAGAGTGGCAAGAAGAAAGCCATTTCTCAAAGATATCCATAAAAAGTCTCGTCTAAAGTTTGCCACAAGCCACCTGGGAGACACCCCAAACATGTGGAAGAAGGTGCTCTGGTCAGATGAAACCAAAATCGAACTTTTTGGCCACAATGCAAAACGATATGTTTGGAGTAAAAGCAACACAGCTCATCACCCTCAACACACCATCCCCACTGTCAAACATGGTGGTGGCAGCATCATGGTTTGGGCCTGCTTTTCTTCAGCAGGGACAGGGAAGATGGTTAAAATTGAGGGGAAGATGGATGCAGCCAAATACAGGACCATTCTGGATGAAAACCTGTTGGAGTCTGCAAAAGACCTGAAACTGGGACGGAGATTTATCTTCCAACAAGACAATGATCCCAAACATACAGCAAAATCTACAAAGGAATGGTTCACAAATAAACGTATCCAGGTGTTTGAATGGCCAAGTCAAAGTCCAGACCTGAATCCAATCGAGAATCTGTGGAAAGAGCTGAAAACTGCTGTTCACAAACGCTCTCCATCCAACCTCATTGAGCTCGAGCTGTTTTGCAAGGAAGAATGGGCAAGAATTTCAGTCTCTCGATGTGCAAAACTGATAGAGACATACCCCAAGCGACTTGCAGCTGTAATCGCAGCAAAAGGTGGCGCTACAAAGTATTAACGCAAGGGGGCCGAATAATTTTGCACGCCCCACTTTTCATTTTTTTATTAGTTAAAAAAGTTTCAAAAATCCAATAGATTTCGTTCCACTTCACAATTGTGTCCCACTTGTTGGTGATTCTTCACATAAAATAAAAAATTTATATCTTTATGTTTGAAGCCTGAAATGTGGCAAAAGGTTGAAAAGTTCAAGGGGGCCGAATACTTTCGCAAGGCACTGTATTTCCATTATCAGAAAGTTGCTTATTCCTAGTGCAATTCATGTCAACATGTCAGCATATCCCAGAAGGAGAGGCTTCCAACAGGACTACAACTTGGATGGAACACTCACCTGCATTACGTTTTATTTATTACTATAATATTTTTATTTATTAGAAAAAATGTTATGTGCTGTAACTGCATTAAAAAAATCAATGAAGTTATACAGTACATGCATACTCATGTTCATAATCTTTCTGCCATCAACTAAAACTGATAAGCTTTGGCCAATGTAGCCCAACCAACTAACTTTTTGGAACAAGTAATAGGTTTATTCAATGTTGAAAAGAGAAGAAAGAAAACACAATGTTTAGACCATGGAGCCTTCGTCAGGGTGAGCTCACATCTGAAGAAGGCTCCACGGCCGAAATGACGTGTTTTCTTTCTTCTCTTTTCAGAATGGAATAAACCTATTACTTGTTCCTTTGCAGCCTACACATGTTGACACAGCTACCCACCTGAACTACTTCAACTAACTTTTAGCATACTTGTTCTTGAGGTCTTTCTACATCATTGAAGGAGAAAGCTATTTTGTTATACCTGTAAACTGTCATGACTACCACATTCTGTTAGAACTTTGGCTTTTGCCATTCTCTGAGAGACTGCTCCCAATTATTTCATGTTCATATTTCAAATCACACAAATAACGTAACATGAAGTGGAGACAGGTACTTATACTAATGTTCACTATACCGCACACCATAATTATCTGATCATTTACACCATTTTGCATAAATTAATATTGTTACAGCTGTTGAGCTGGGTATGGAGGGGACTCAGGATCTATAAACAATCTGGATTTGAAAGCTTCAGAGCTTCAGAGGTCTGAGACATAAAAAAGGAATCATCTGGTTTATCTTAATTAAGTTCTTGGTAAATCATTAAGAATCAACAACAGTCGAGAGAGAGAGGATAAAACACAGGCACACAAAAGGAGAGATAACATACAGGAGGAGACAGGAGGAACGTCAGAAAGCGAGGAGAGAAAGGAGAAGAACAGTGCCAGGTGAGAGGACCTTTTTCTATGCATCCTTAAAGACCAGTTTCTAATTAGGCTTTGAACCATGTTGAAGATAACTTACATACCTTTCTGTTGTTTTAAGGAAATTATGATTTCCTTTATAAACAATCCATAGGTTAAAACATGCTCTACTTGTTAGTGGAAGCATTTTTTTTTTAAATAGGAAGATAGTCTCATTTCCTTTGCCAGCAGCCATATCACTCTGCAACTCACAACTGCCAACCCACTGAAGCTAAGCAGGTGTGAGCCTGGTCAGTACCTGGATGGGAGACCTCCTGGGAAAAACTAAGGTTGCTGCTGGAAGAGGTGTCAGTGGGGCCAGCAGGGGGTGCTCACCCTGCAATCCATGTGGGTCCTAAGGCCCCAGAATAGTGATAATTGGCCCTTACCAATCATGGCCTCCTAATAATTCCCATCTATGAATTGCCATCATTACTGCTCTACTCCCCACTGACCGTTCTGGTGCACTATGGTTGCAGTCCCATCATCCAGGTGGATGCTGCACATTGGTGGTGGTGGAGGGGAGTCCACATTACCTGTAAAGTGCTTTGAGTGGAGTGTCCAGAAAATACACTCCACAAATACAAATACTGTATAAGTGTAAGCAATTATCGTTATTACTTTTTAGAATCCAGATTATACAGGAAGAGAGATTTAAATCATGTGTCATTTAGAAGGCAGGTTTAGCTCTCTTGTTGGCCTGCTGAGGCATTATATACTGTAGGATGTTTTAGAACTGGATTAGCAGTCTTTCTTTTTCTGATTGGTGAAGATGTACTGTAGGTCTTGGAGGCAACTTGTTTGTAAATAGGCTAGCTTGTACAGTATGCTGTGTTGTGTGTGGTTTAGTTTGTGTTATTGTTAATATGTATCCCAGTTTGGAATAAACCTATTACTTGTTCCTTTAATACTAAAATTGTTTGATTGATTGAACAATAATAACAGTATGTCAGGTTTGTTTGAAGTACTGAGTTTCATCTCATTCTGAATCTCAGACTCTATCTAGTCTGCAGACTGAGAATAGGAAATTTCAGTGAATCAGAGCTTGTTCTTCGCTTCTTCACTTATATGTAAAGTCATGGGATGTGGCCACTGTGCATGGAAAGGTAAACACAAATGAAAAGGTATTGTGAACAACATTCAGGCATCTTATTCAAGGTCCTATGGAGAGTTGGGGAAACAAAGACTTTCTCTGTTCTCTGGGCTATGGGCTATGCAAGGACAGAGGGTTCTGTTATTCTGTTATTCTGTTATTCAGCTTTCAGGAGACTCTTGCTCCTCTGGCTTGTGTCACGCAATTTCCATTTAACCCCTTTTCCTTTCAGGATATTTAAAGGAGCTGCAATTTCAGCAAATCATAAATTGAACTTTATAGCCCTTACATCTCATCGTGATTCCATTGTTCATCTTATTTTAATGTTTTAAAACTGTAGTTTTATCCACCAATCCCTTCGTAGTAATCTCCACCAACCCCTTCGTAACCAAATGATCAGATTGTGCTACAGTAAGCTGGCCTTCCATCAATCAATACAAATGACTGATCTGCACAGAGACATTGAGAGTGTGGGAGATTTGCTGCCATGTAATTGCATGAGAGTGAAAGTACAACCTATATCAAACACAGTCTCCTACAAGATCCTCAAGTCCAACATTTTAAGTAATTTAGTCCTACTAGTAATGGAAGGTTTTATTTTAGATTAACATTAGGGTTTGGTGGATGCTCTGGCTGGACCTATATTCATTTTGGAAGGTCCTCCCTTGGTTAACCTTTTTCCTATCTTCCCTGGAATGTGCTGTCGATTAGCTTTAGTCCAGTAACCTTTCTGAAGGGCCAGTCCCTTTCAACTACTGTTTATTATGGAACAAGTAATAGGTTTATTCCATGCTGAAAAAAAGAAGAAAGAGAACACAACGTTTCGGCCGTGGAGCCTTCTTCAGGTGTGAGAGAGACAGGGCAGTAGGCAAAGGTAAAGAAGCGGGAGAACAAAGGTTGGGAGGGAGGAGGACCATGATCCCCAGGACCATTAACCAGAACTTTTCCATCCTACAGGATGATCCCTCCATTGGGGCCCTCTTTTCTGATCGCCCTATCATCTCATATCGCCGACCACCTAATCTGCGTAACCTCCTTGTTCACAGCTCCCTTGACCGCCCTCAACAACCATCCACACCAGGCAGTTTTCCTTGCAACAGAGCTCGCTGTATCACCTGCAAGTACACAGCCACCACCACACTCATTCAAGGCCCCTCAGGACAATTCCGGATCACCCAGACAGCATCTTGTACCTCCAGCAACCTTATTTACTGTATCTCTTGAAGTAAATGCCCAGCCATCTACATTGGAGAAACAGGAAGGACACTCGGAGACCGCTTCAGAGAACACGTCAGGGCTGTGAAGATTAAAGATCTCTCCAAGCCCATTGTTTCTCATTTCACCTCTGACGGCCACGACCACACTAATCTCTCCGTCTGTGTTCTCAAAGACGGTTTTCCGAACTCATACATCAGAAAGACCACCGAAACTAAAATTATTCTGCAGTTAGGATCACACATTCTCCCTTCCCTTAACGACAGATTACTGTTCTTTTAAATGTTCTCCATTCATTGGAAGTTTCATTTCACACCTCTCTGCACCCATTCTGACTTCACACCTCTTGATTGGCCTCTCTTTCTATCCCCTGCTTCCGCCTCTCACTCCTCCTCCCTCCCAACCTTTGTTCTCCCGCTACTTTACCTTTGCCTACTGCCCTGTCTCTCTCACACCTGAAGAAGGCTCCACGGCCGAAACGTTGTGTTCTCTTTCTTCTTTTTTTCAGCATGGAATAAACCTATTACTTGTTCCTTTGCAGCCTATGCATGCTGACGCAGCTACCCACCTGAACTACTGTTTATTATTCTGCTAATACTATATTATTTAAAATCTGTCCTGAGTAGGCAGTTAAGCACAACTAACTGTGCATCTGGTACTACACATGATCCTATCCAACATTGTCTTTTGAACACTAGAAAAACTATCTTTACTAGAAAAAATCTTTACTGATATAGAAAGAACACACAAACTTCACACAGAAGGCATCAAAAAGACAGGATCCAAGAACTAGGCTTCTACTGTTTAAACCAGAGATGTTACAAAATTTTTGAGGGGAAATAGAGTGAGGTTTCATTGGGATAAACACCATGTTGCAATGATAAAGAGTGTCCCAGATCAGAACTGAATGCAGGACAGCAGTGTTGGGTGGTAACGGTTCTAACTGCCATATTACCATGATAAAGACTGAACCACATGGAAATTAAAATATTAAATTAAAGAAGAAGAGATTAAATGACAATTAGAGGCTCATTTTTTACACGGTAGTTTACATTGGCCATAGTTAATGAATGTCTAGGATTCATACACAATTAAATGTGTGCAAATCTTGTAATATTTTATTTTATAATATTCTTAAAAAGTACATGCCGAATGTCAGTGTATGCCTGCAATAATTTCAAATTATATATTTTCAGGTGCATTTCTGGTTTTACAATACAATTGTAATACTGTATATATTTCATTCTTTCCATTTCTGTACAGAAATTTTCAGGTCCACTTCAAAAGCTACCCCAATAGTAAACAATGACAACATCAGTTTTAATGTCCTGTGGTGGCCAGGATGTATCTTTCCTAATAACATCATTTTTATCGTTGACATCTGTGTAAATGGTTTGTGCTCAATTTGTTCTCAGTGACAACTTTTTCAGTTTAGTCTACACTATGGGTAGTTCAAATATTTTGATGTTAGACCTTCAGTAATATTTTATAATTATTATACATGTATGCTGTATTAAAAATCTTCAGAACAGTTTATATTTTTTCAAGGAAGATAAGCAATATTTCTGAGATGCATGACACTCTCACTGTATTGCCCTTGTCAGTTCTACATTCCAAGCCCTGGCTTTTTTGAACCACTGTCTAATTAGTATTCTCTGCTGAGGCACACACAGACCTGCAACAGCTGGGAGATGACCCAGGGCCACCAGCCTGCCAGCTCTGTCTCCACTTTCCCTAGCCTCAGCCATTGTATGCATGCCTGCTAAGCCCTCTCTAAAATATAGCATTTCTAGCTGGCTCTGCTTCACTTATTTGGAAATTTCTAAGGTTTTCACCTCCTTTCACCCTGTGCTTCTCTGCTCTTAACATGCTTTCATCATGCAGGTCTTACCATGGTATGTTTTACCCAGGCACTATAAGGCTTCTACAACTGAAACTATTCTCACAGAGGTTACACAAAAGATATGCTCCACTCCAACTGCACATCCATCATCTCGACTGTTGGTTTTCAAAGCTGTGTTTTCAAACCATCAAAGATGGTTTTCATTCGAGTCCTGAGTTGATATGAACAAACCAGTGCCACTTCAAAGAAACCAGACATAGATCTAGAGAATGGAGCCTCTGGAAGCCCCAGAATCAAAGAGAGATTTTTACAATTGTCTTGCCTGATCAGTGTTAGAAAAACACTCAGAAAATGAATGGCTTCAGTCTAGTTTTAACTCAAGCATAACCAGATCTGAGCTCACTGTAAATGTTGGATTTACTGCATCTTCCACTGTTCTGTTTAAAAATTGAAATTTTTCTAGACTACATGACCTTTCCATTAATGGATCAATTCATACATTTTCTCATCTCCTAACAGGTCTAGATTGTCTAGAGTTCTGGAACATTACTTCACTTCATAACCTAAAAACGTCCTGAGAACCCATTGAAGCTATTAGTTTCATTACAAATAATGTGAAAGTTGCAAATTGGCCCAGTTTTTGCTGCCATTTTAATGAAATCAAAAGCATCATTGTTCTGTGTTAATGCTGCAGTTAACGTGAAATTGTTATCTCCACCCACTAAAAGTGTTCATTTCCATACAGTCATGACGTGACAGTCATTTTAAGGTCATTTTGCTAATAGCATTCAACAGACTGTGGAATGTGGCCCAATATTCCAACCACCTTATCTCAGAAATTGCTGGTCACTTGTAATTGTTAATCAATAAACAAATATAGGATTTTAGTCCTCTGACTGCTGTTGCATTGTGTAATTGGTTTAAGTTACTAAAAATTGACCAATTTAGGCATCACTGCTATTTTTCTCCCAGATAAATACCTCATGGTGTGTTCCAGAATCAGCACACATTATCTGTGCAATTTGTCCTATACCTGCCAGTGCTGCTGATCTTGTTAAATGTCTATCTTGAGCAGCTTCTGAGCTCCCTGAGATATTCCAGCCTGCCCCTCTTCAGACAAGGAGTGAGCTGCTGTGAGCAGGAAGATTGGCACTTTCTGTAATATTCTAATATGACTTATGTGTGGTAAATCAGCCATGTGAAAACAGGATGTGTACATGGGTATGACACATCAAAGTAAATATTCCCCAACTTCTAGTGTGTGATCTACAGTATATAGTCACATTTTGAGCAACCTGCTTTTAATATTTCATTGTCATTTTCATGAATACAGATTTAATCAATTTATGTTATTAATACTAAGATATTTGTGGTGTAGAATTTGAGAACCTACTTTTTAAAGGTACAAAGCATACATTATTTTTCTTAAATTCTAGTGGCTGTTCATATGCCTATTAGCTATTCATTGGAATATGTACCTTAATGCCAGGAGGATGAACAAAGCTTAAAACATTTATAGATCAAATCCTTAGAATTATCCTACTTCTGTAGAGAGGTACTGCGCTAAAGACATTAAAAATGCAGCCAGTATTAATATAACTAAAAACATTCAATATGGTGTAAAGAATGTAGTTGGGGTGGTGATATTTTGACCTAACTATAATACCTCATTGTGAAGACCATTACTGTCTAACCAGTCATGTTGTTTTATTTATTTTGGTTTAGACAGCCATTAAGTCATTTCACACTACCTGGAAGGAGTTTACATCTCGAGCCTTTAATAAAAGAGGGAATTTGAGAGCAGGTAGAGGGATTCTAGAAATAAAACAATCTTAATCCCCCTCTTGTTTTGCTACTATTTAAAAGAAATGCCTCCATGTTACTGTTCTCATAAGCTGAGTGCATTGGGGTATCCCTGGTGCTGTGTTCTTTCTGAAGTCACTTCTAATTGATAGAGAAATCTTTGTTTCTTTCTTGTAATATGAAGAATGTACAGTACCACATTATTAGATTTGTCATAATTTGATCTTTTGTATTCAAAAAGAAAGCTACTACAAGCCACTGCATCTTTATAATGTGTTCCTGGCTGGAAAGCTCTTGATCCACACACAAAAGTCTTTTGATTAGCTTTAATTTCAACGTGTCTTTCAAATTGGTGTCATTTCTGTGTTTAACTAATTGGACAGAAGCTAACTTCTTAGCAATGGGAGAAGTGTTTCGCATAGCAAATGTTAAGTTAATGCCCTGAACACCCCCAACAAATTAATCATAATTTAAATGATGCAGACTGAATAATTTTTGAGAAATGGAAAAAGAGATAATGTAGCCAGAAGCTGGACAATTTATCACTGACCAATTTATGAATAATTCACGATTAAACTCTTATCTGCAAACACTTTGCAAAGAAGTTACTGTAAATATGACGGAATGACATAAAAATAAAAATTCAAGAAAAATTGTTTTAGTCCCTCAAAAAATAAAAACAAAACTCAATACACATTCACTCTGCTCTAATTCTAATTAAATAGCAGTCACAAAATTATTTTTCTCACCTAAAATCAAAGCAGCATTTGAGATATGTATGAGCTATACAATAAATGCTTCTCAAGGACAAAAGACTTCAAATTATTTAGATGTATTTAATATATTAACATACAGTATATTGCCCAATCTTGCTGCCCAGCATTCAGTTAATTTCACTTTTTTTAAATCAACTTATTAACTGATTAAAATAATTAGATAAAAATGTGTTACCTCTTGCCCTACATATCACGCTCGTAAACCGCTCCTCTTAAGGGCGCTCCAGCCCTTCCTTGTTTTGTACTCATCTGCTGCACCTGCCTCCGGTTCCTGCCACTGTCCTATAAAAGCCAGATATTCCTGGCAATCTGGGCTCAGCTTTGGAAGATGGACACCCGGAAGGCCGCCTATCCGCGAGTCCAGGAGCAACTTGACGGCACAGGCTTCCAACGGCGTTCTGACCATCTGGGTCCAGGACTGGAGTGTCTGGTCCCGTGACACCCCTTTCATTTCCCCCGACCCTTTGCCAGATCACGCTCCAGATTTTAACTCTGTTTGTCTGTGTCTGGATGGATCTCCCAGTTTTGGACATTGGATCATTCTTGGATTTGCTACGGACTTCCTTGGACTTGTTTGCCTCGGACACACCCCCTGAACACCAGCGCACCTTGGACATGCCCCTTGTTTTCCTTTAAGCCCCTTTGCATGCTTTTTTCCCCGTGTTTACCTCAGTCCTCCCGGATTGTACTGTCTGCATAGGGTCCTGAAAGAACACTTTGTGACACTATATTTGTATCAAGATTAGAACATTCTGACTGTGGAACTAATACAGAAGAGAGCAAAATATCCTGATCGGATAGTGTACAGTGGAAATTGTTAAAGTGGAGATTGTTTAGAATATTTGAAGTAGTGAAAGAAATCTGGTTGCTAGAGAAATGATCCTACTGTCTAGGAAAGACTTAATTGAAGTGCACCTAGAATAATTCCAGCTGAAAGAATTGTCCTACTGTATATAAACAGATAAGTGAGATCAATTATTTCTTGACCTGAAGATTGCAAGGGTATGTGAAGTATTCAAAATCCTCAAAATGTATTCACCACTTCAATAAAAGAAACCATTTAAAAACTGACTGACATCAGGACCCACAGTTAAAAATGCAATTATAAACAAAAGGTCAGGTGGTGGTCAAGACTAATCGTGTTCACTTCTGCCTCCCTACATTATGGCCAGCAGCCATATCACTCTGCAAATCACAACTGGCAACCCACTGAAGCTAAGCGGTTGTGAGCCTGGTCAGTACCTGGCTAGGAGACCTCCTGGGAAAAAGTAAGGTTGCTGCTGGAAGAAGTGTTAGTGGGGCCAGGCAGTGTCCTTTGGATGAGACATAAAACTGAGGCCCTGACTCTCTGTGGTCATTTAAAATCCCAGGATGTTTTTCAAAAAGATTAGGGGTGTTACCCCTGACAAATTTCCCATTGGCCTTTGTATGGTACACTATGGCTGCCATCGCATCATCCAGGTTGGGCTTCACATTGGTGGTGGTGGTGGAGGGGAGTCCCCACTTCCTGTAAAGTGCTTTGAATGGACTGTCCAAAAAAGAGCTATATAAGTGCTAGCAATTATAATTATTATTATTACATTGAATTTTTATGTTTCTTTCATGCTTGTTTCATTTCCCCATTTGGTGCCTGCTCTCTTGCCATTCTACCCATTTGACTGCTACAACTCCTTCATCCTTGTTTCTGTTACCATCAGCATGGAGAAAAGGACTGAGAGCAATTCTGCTCCTTTTGGAGTCTCAGGATCCTAACAAGGTCAAGCATGGCAGCTTTGAGTTAAGGAACAAGTAATAGGTTTATTCCATGCTGAAAAAAGAAGAAAGAAAACACAACGTTTCACTCTCATTTCTTTTAGAGGGTTCCAACAGCCCTGTCAGCAGATGGGTTGTCGAGCTCCTCAGCCAGGTGAGCTACCTAAATAAAATCCTCTTTTAAAACTTTTTCTCTCTCTTTATTGGGGTTTGGCAGAATTGTTGTATTGAAATTCATCAGCCACCTGGTTCTCATTTTTAATTATTTTCAAATAATGGTTGAGAAATTATAGTGTTAAGGTCTTATCGATGCATTCTTTAGAAACACCTAAATGTGTACTGTATTTAACTTATTTCTTTGTATGAGTATTATCTTCTGAAAGCACCACCTTCTGTCCTGCCTTCAAAGGGGATTCTTGAGCTACAGTAATAATTCTTTCCCTCCTGGGGAAATCATGTGAGTGACCAAGAGGAGTTTAAAATATTTAATATTTTACTGTAATGTTGGGTCAGGTAAAACAGTTTTGGTTGTGGTCTTCACTGAAAGTTACTTTTTCAAAGACGATATGTTATTCTTAAGCATTCATGTCTCCTCTCTGACCAGTACATCCTCTGTCATCTTCAAAAGGAAGGGGGGGGGTGAGTTCTGTACAATTGCACACCTCACATATCATATTATCTGTCCTCTGCATCATCTCTATCTGACAAGGTAGTGCAATAGGTCTGTGCAATTTCTGTCATCATTACAATTTTCAATTTTCTTCTACTGTTAATTCTAACACGGAGGCAAAGAAAAACAGTTTTTCAGATATTTGTACAGCTCATACAGTTCCAAGAAAGGAAATATCTAATTTAGTCAAGCCTTTCCAAATAATTCTGTGTAGAGGATTGTTGTACCCCTTTGAAAGTTTTTCATTTTCTTGTTTGTATCTGCCAGCTGATGTTCAAAGGTTACAGTTATTTTCGTTACTTCACCTGCTTCCAGTTCATTGGGGCAATATATTTTTTAAAGATTTTATCTACTTTGTTTCTTATGGTATTTGGCTACACTGCTGTGTTCATCAATCAAGTCTCTGAAACAAAGTGGTGCTTTTCCTATTATTTGTGACCTAACACTTAGTGTCAATGGGACAGCATACATGACCGTTTCAGGCATGAAGTAGAATTTGAGAGAATGTGATTTGCAGGAAAAATAACAACAGAGGAATTTCATTTAAATGTGAGTTTCAAAGGCACAATCCACACTCATGTACATATGGAGACTCCAATTTCATCTTAATGCCTTACGAAAGAGGCTCTCAATACATATGTCTTATGAGTCTTTTTTCTTTATCCAGAATCAAAGTATTTACTGTATGTATAGGTAGATACTTTATTGTGATCTCAAATCTAGTTGCCGGCAAGGGTATGAAGAAAAAACACTAACACAATAGCACTAACTAAACGAAAGAAACAAAAAGACAACTAAAGACACAGAGCTGCTGTAGCAGGCTGCCACTTACACAGTGCCATCTTGTAACTTCACCTGCTTCAATTTCATTGGGGCAATATATTTTTTAAAGATTTTATCTACGTTGCTTCTTATGGTCTTTGGCTACATATACGGCACTTATTCAAATTTTTCAAATTGATACACACACACACAATTCTTAGTTTAAGAAGAATCTTACTTTCATTGTTTTGTTGTAAGGATATCTAGCTACCAGACCAGTTTGTTCTCATCTTGTTTAATAAGCTGTTGCTGTACTACACCTCTCTTAACAGCTCTTAATCGATTGGTGATTATTGATGCAGAGAGAATCCCATAACAAGCATTTAATTATTTAAATTCTGGTTAGGTTCATGCTAACATTCCAGACACATGGTCAGCAAAACTGTGCACCTAAATAACAGGTTTTAAAATGTAATATTCTGTAATAAAATATTTCCAAGCAAATAACCCAGTTAAAGACTTTGTCTAATCTCAGTTTATTTAGGAATGAGCAGAATGAAAACTGAAGATACCACTTAGTGGAGCAGAACGTACTCTTCTATGCTCAAGGGTACTATAGGACAGGATTTGAGCCCACTACCTCCTTCAGGACCCTAACTGATATTTTACCCACAATAGTGTACATTGCCCTTCGCTTATGACATTCAGTTGTAGTTGTAACAACCACAAAAATATGTTGCTGCCCTAAAGGAAGACAAATACAGAGCAAAAAAAAAACAGATTCCTGGTCTGAAAGGAGTACCATACACAGACAAAGGAACTGAATGTTTTTAAAGAACAGAGCTACAGTAACTGAGGGGTTAATTGATTGAGGTTGTCAAAAAAGAAAGACCATGTCAATCTAACAGACCTTTTGATTATCATTGATAATTCAGAGACCCATGAGCATTTAGGAGCATTTGGGGCCAAAAAGAAGAATAATTGGTTATGCAGAACATTGTTGATGTTCACATTTTGTAGAAACCTACCTGATGTTATACAGTACCTGGATCTCTAAGATACTTGAAGTCAAGGGAGCAAGCTAAGGGCTCATGTCATCATAATTTTCATTTCTAACCCCAAACTGTGCCAATTCAGACTACAGTACATGGAAATTTACCCAGCAGTGGATTTGCAAGGACCACCTTAACAATATTAATATATGAAGATTGAACCAGATGGGAACTTTTACTTGTGTTTGTTTCATCAACAAAGAACACTAAGATTAAAAGCAGGAAGAGTTCAGCCAGTTTTATATATTTGCCATTTGTACCAATGTTTGGTTGCAAGATCATTGAGAGGTGTGTGGACAGAAGTAAACATAAAAAAGCCAGGTTACTTTGAAGACTTCATCTCAAAAGAATAAGAATGACATTACCCTGACTGGGACAAGAGTTTTGACCACAGTGCAGCAGCCACAAATTTATTCCAACAGACAAGTTGCATTTATCAGACACCGACAAAACTATGAACCAGGGCTGGACTTTCACAAATGCTAAAATTGCAACTGGGAAAGAGGGACTCTAATACCACAGATGTTCGAGTAAAGGCATAAAACGGAAAAGGCACAGCTTCAGAACTGGGTGTTCTTAATCTTTCACAACACTGTTCTGACAATGTCTCTTCGTTTCGAAAGGGCTTATCTTTTGTGCCAGCTCTAATTTAAAAGATAGGGAACGGCAGCCATCAGTATGGCCAAGAACATTCTATTGTGGTAAAACAGGGAAAAAATATTCAATTCCCTGGCATTCAAGAATGAATAAACCATTTATCGGATGCTGCAGTATACAAAAGATTAACACGAGAGGTTAAAAGACAATATTACAAAATACAGATGCATATTTGGGGGCTTATTTTTATAAAAATTATCATGGTAGAGTAACTTTTTTAAAGGGCGAAAAAAAGGATTTAGATACAATGGACCAAAAGAAACCACTTTAGCATCCACATCAAAATCACATTAGTGAGAAACTTTGTTTTTTTTAACTTGTGTCCTATTTTTTCAAATTAATCACAGCACATGTTTTTAACAGTTCTTCCTGGACACTTCACTGGGACTCAAGGCTGGACTGATCTCAGCTTCTATACTGTATGACAAGGGAGAGAATCTGTTAGGTGTTGGAAGGCCTCTGAACAAATTTACAAACATGAGGAAGCCCTTCAGTCTAGTTGCGTGTTTGATAATTTAGTAGTTGTACATCACAAATGTCATCCAGCTATTTCTTAAGAAAAACCTGTTTGAATGGCGAGTCTGTTCCACATACCCATAACTCTGAGTAAAGAACCATTTCCTTCTATGCATCCATTTATTAACTGTTTTTCCCAATTCAGGGAGCCAGAGCCTATCCTGACAAGCAACCATCACAAGGCAGGATACACTATCACTGGGCAGACAGATAGCATCACAGGCACTCACAAAAAGGACAGTTTTCCCAGAAGGCAATTAACTTCCCAATGTTTGTCTTTGGACTGTGAGTGGAAACCCAAAGCACTTGGAGGAAACCCACACAAACATGGGTAGAACATAAAATCTCCACACAGATAGCACCCCAGGTCTGGAATCAAAGCCAGGGCCACAGCTCTGCAAGACAGCAATGCTCATTACTGCACCACTGTGCTGCCCTAAAGAAGCTGGATTTGTAAGTGTGACTCCTTGTTCTTGTTTCCCTGCTGGGCCTGAAACTCCAGGTTTATTCTATCTGTACTGTACCCCTTAAGAGTTTATAGAAGGCAAAATCCATTCCAGAACACAGGAACTCATTGGGCCAGAGCTAATTCTGGTTACAAGAGTATTAAGCAGACTGTGAGCATGTGGCTCCGCCCTGGTTGGAACAGTAGTCCATTGCAGAGGTTACTCCCCAGCAGTGCCGGGCCCCTCTTTGCACATTCAGCTGGGTAGACCAGGAACCTGGAGTGAAGGACCTTGCTTAAGGCTACAACATCCATGTTGACAGCAGTGAATTGGCCCATAACATGTTAGTTATGAATGCAGAGGCATAATTAATACTTTCTGACAGCTGCTAGCATTATAGAGACATGGATCAAACCTGTTAATCTCTTTTGTTGCAGACTGAAGAGATTTAGCTCCTTCATATCATCTGTATATGGTAATTCCCTGAATCCAGGAACTGACAATCCCCTGAGGCCAGGAATTATTCTTGTGGCTTTCTTATTTATAAGGCTTTAATATCCTTTTTGTAATTCACTGTATTGTAGCGACCAAAACCTGCTGCAATACTCCTACTGAGTTCTTCCCAACGCACAAAGTCTTCCTACTGTAGTACAGATCTCCTCAATATCTGTCATTTTACAACTATAAGGTTGTCATGTTCTCAACTCAATGTGCAGAGAACTAAGGGGAAATTACACACGATCAATTTCATAATAAAAGTAACAATGTGGAGAAAGCTTTAAATAACCAAATACAAATTTTGCCTCAAATGCTGTTTGTTTTGTGTGTGCCCTGTGATGGACTGGTTCTCTGTCCAGGCTGTACCCCGCCTTGCACCAGTTGTTTGCTGAGATTGTTCCAGCTCCCCTGTGACCCTGAATTGGATGAAGCAGTTAGAAAATGTATGGATAGATAATAATAAAGCTACCAAGTCACAACAACCTGCCAAATCAATAGACAACAATTCAGTAGTTTTTCCCTGAGTAACTGTTAAAATACATTTAATATTTTTTGTAAAAAGTAACTTAAATGTTCTATTTGTATTTGTATTTGTATTTTGAAATTTTCTATCTATGAAAGCAGTTTAAAAAATCTTTTTGTAAGGTACATGCAAGAGTGCCACTTACAGTTAGTGTTCTTGTTAACGTATCATTACTATGGTTCATTTTCTTCCTCTGTTTGCCCTTACCTCTGTTACTTTCTGACCTAAGACAATGACATCATCATCTTTTATTGTTGGTGACCCTTCAGGGCAGTTAAAATTCTGCAGATTTAAACCAAACATTGAATAGTTCAGTCTCAATCTGATGGGTGGACATGAGAAATGGTGACAAAAGCACTTAAATTAGATATTTCTTAACTAAGGTCTTGAATACTTATTATTTACGATTCCATGATTAGGAGTAGTAGTATTAACATGGTGCCCTGGGATAAATTCCACTCTTTACTAGGGCAATGTGGTTTTCATAAAGTCCATTGTTGATTCAATCAGTGAAGTAACTTCTCTGAATCACAGTGTTGTGGGGTTCCTAATACCAAAAGGCTACTATATTCAAATAAAAACATTATTATTATATTATAAATTCTAACCACTTCCTCCAATTCAGCGTTGCAGGGAAATCAGAGATCAGCATACAAGGCAGGATACACCGTGGACAGGAAGCTAGTCCATTGCAGAGTACACAGACACAGAAATGCACACACTCATAAAGTACTGTACCATCGCCTATAGTTCCAAAATTAAACCCAGGGCTCCGATCTTATGAGCAATGCTGACAACTGCACCACTGTCCCACCCTATTATTATTGTTGTTCTGTTACTGTACAGTATGTTGTTGTTATCATCATCAATATTAATTTGCTTTAATGTGATTTTTCCACCATTCTAATTGCACCAAAAGTGGCAAGATATCCCAGGAGTACATGGCTCAAGCAGCTCAGAGCTAGAGTACAGAGCTACCGGTTTCAAAAGCTTAGGTAGACCCATAAATGTCCTGGCAGGACACTGGTGGCTGAATTGTCCTGAATGCTGTTTCTTTTATGTCTCTCCTTTGTGGGCTCCCTTTTAAAATTACAGGGGTTACATGACATGACAAGTCTATGACCCTCTTCAGCACTATCCCTCTGCCACAGGGCAGCCTGCTTTCCTTCGCTCCGCAGGGCTCTCTACTGAAGTCTGTCGGGCTGCTGCAGTAACCTGAACACTGACAGCCCATCGCGTTTTAGTACACATATTGATTCACCCTAGGACATTCTATTCGACCAAGGATAAGGTTCGCTATACAACATGAGTACCCAACTGACTGGGCGAAGATAACGTTTTACAGCTACATGACAGTCTGGGGACCATGTGTTAATGGAAAGCAAAAAAAATATGTCTTGGCAGCTATTTAGTCAATGTTTCTAAAAATTACATCTTAAACGTCTCTTGTTAAACATCTTTAATTGACATAGTGCTTGACATTCTGCATTTCCAAAGTGAAAAGAAATAAGTTGCTAAGTTTTATGGTGTGTGCAATCAGGTCAGGATTTCACAGCCTGTGTGTTTTTTTTTTAGATCTTGTCAGCTCTTCAAGTGCTCTATAGCTTGTTTAAGGAAGTCACCTTCAACTTACTACTTCAAGAACGACAACAGTAAAAAAAATTCTAACAATTTCATAATTTTAGAAGCCAGCTTGAAGACTGAAGTAATCATCCCACCCGTGACTGTTCTCTGAGTCCCAGCCAAGGTGATTGAAGCACGACGGACAGACTGTTTAAGAAAGTCACATTGTGTCTGAGAGCTCATCCTGTTTTGAGTTCTAACAGTTATATTTAGTGTCCACTGCTGACTAAGAAAAACCTTCTAAAAGCACTAAAAAGGAAAACAGGATTTAAAAAATACTTTTCATTTTCCTGAAGTTTCCATAGCAACTGATTTCAAACTATTGCATACTTGTGCACTCGTGGGAGTTTATATGTTATATATAGCTGTATGTAGTATATACACATATACACAATCTGTAGTGTTGTACACATTAAAGTTGGATAACTGCAGAAGTGTGGGAAGTAATATGAGTTTTCAAGATCCTACTGAAATAAAATCTCTCCTCCAAAGACAATTTCACTAAATGTAGATACTGTAGTCACACAAAGAATTGTGTGATAAATTATTAAATGGCATGGCATATAATGTTAACACTTAAACATGTAGAAACCACAGGGGACCAAAAGAGACCTTAATGTGAAACAGAGGAAATCTCTTTGCAAAGGTGTGATGAAAGAACTGCGCACAAAACTTGCCAGAGACATTTTGAAAGAAGATCTTTGCTCTGCACAGCCACCCCCCACAATGGGACAGCAGGGCTCTCTATGGCTCAGGTCCACAGGCCGGGGAGGTGACAGGACCAGAGGCTGGGGAGCAACCAGAGCTCCATCTCGATGTTGAGCTTGCCCCAAAATAGCATGAGCAATGGGGATGGTTTGGGTCCTCCGTGATTGGCGCAGGAAAAGGTTGCCAGCTGGGCAAGGATTGTGGCTGGGGGTGGGAGGATATCTGATACTACCTGGTGATAGTATCTGGGATGGAGAGAGGAAAACAAGTGAGAAAATGGAACTGGCTGTCAATTTTGTTATTTTGTTATTTACAAAGACATGCAAAATTTGTATGGAAAGTAGCAATGGGGCTTTAGTCGCTTGGCTTTCTTATACGTTGCAAATTTGGAGAAAAACTAAAAAATATGTCCCTGTCCTTAATAGATTCTAATGTGTTTCTGATTTTCCATTACAGTGGATGCTGAGCCTTCATCCTCTCTGCCTTGAGGAATCCATTTACAGAGATTTTCTGTTCTCGTACTTTAAGTGCACAGAAATAGAAAGCATTCACAGACACACCAAGCATCCTATAGTCTAATACCTTCTTAACATACAAAACCCTTGATGTAGCTGAACTACTTTTTTTCACTTTTTATTGACTTCACACTGACAATTTAGGTTTAATGTACAATGTTAAAATATTTTACACATTGCTTTTGTGGCTATTTTTAACAATTTTTATATTATATTTGGCCATTTGAATAAGGAGTCATTCAAAAGTCTGTAAAAAACGTATTGCCATTACTGCCATTAAATGCAACCACAATATCCCTTAAAAGACGACCTAATGGGTATGCTACAGTACATTAGGATTGTATGAAAAATTATTTTTTTTTAATGATAAGCTGACTCAAGGACTTCATCATTATTTTCCATCTGAAAAATCAAAATCCACAAATAGGTTTTGTACTTTGTTCCATTTTAAATGTTGTTCTTACAGTGATAAGCACTGCTTATCCCTGAAAATTATCATGTTGGTTTTTTGTAAGTTTCCAATACAATGAAGTATTCAATGAAGTATTCATAGTGAATGCGCATGAAGTCAGCTTGTATTCAAAGTTTTTCATATTGATTCATATTACTGTATTTTCACTTATTCAACAAGCCTCAGTCAGGAGCAGCTACTTAAAGGCACCTATCAGCATATGAACCTTTAATAAGAGGAACAGTATGTTTTACACCAAGGAGTCCATACAGTATGTATGCATCTTTATATAAAATGTATGAGCTCCAGTTAGCAGACAGTTCCAGTTCTTTCATGTATAAGATTATAAATATTCAAAACGCAAGGCTTTGATGAGGCACAGTATTAACTGCATCCAGCACACTTGTTTTGCTGTTGGCAGTTTTGCACCTACAATATTATTTCACCTCAACACCTTGCAACTCTTTTAAAAGCTATAGAAGACCTCAGCAAGACACCAGCACTGCCTGTTACCTGACGCTGACAAATGAACTAGGTAAAAATTATGTAAATACTTCCTCTGGGGAATTTGAGTTGTCAGCTAATGTTTCTCTTGTGTATTTTTTTTTATTATTGCTGATAATTTATCAGCCCATGGGGCGTTTACTCTCACTTGAAACAAGGGGAAAAAAACTCCTGTTGTCTGAGTGAAGGGATATTAATGAAAGAGGAGTGATGCCATTTTTACACAAAAGGTGAGGCAGATATAGGCAGTGATAGATGCATGGAGGCACAAAAGCAACAGAAATGTGCAGTTTATGTAAATCTAGCCCACTTTGTCCCAGCACTAGCCGGATAGCCGACTCATTTATTTTTTATTCAAATCAAAAACTATTTTTCTTCAAAAAAGGCTGCAAAAGACCAAAAAATATTCCAAGCGCAAAATCTTTCCTTAGCCTGTTTCTCCACAGTTCATTAGTTCAGATTATATAACTATGCTAATGAGTAAATGGTTTCATTGCACTAATTACACCATGGGGGGATTTATATGATAAAAAAGAATTATGTAACTAGATTGAACCAGAGTTGAACATCTGTTCAATGTGATAATTAACCCGTGAGCGCCTACTCTGTTTCAAGGTATGCGTTTGAACCACAGGGAGGACTGAGGTGCTTTTCACCTTTATAGGCTTTAGGGCCCAAGGCTTTTTCCTCTCTGAGGTCTCGTTGGTGTCTTTGTTTATTCGGCTTTATTCTTGTTTTAGTCTCAGACACAAAGATGTGGCTTTCTTGTCACTAAACTGTGCTTTGAGGCAGTCAACTGCTCTTTTCTATGAAGCACTGAAGAGCTATGTTTTTTTTGTTCATTTCTTTCAAGTTCAAGTGAAATAAACTACACAGGGTTGGCACCCACCTTTTAAGTTTGCTCCTTTTATATCTGTTTGTCTTGTCATATTCCATTCCCAAGATATTTTTTAGTGGTCTTAATTTTGACACAAATTTCCACAAATCTTAAAACCACATTTTAATATTGATTCACGAGAAATGACAATGCCCCAAAATCAAAGCGTGGCGAACTATTGTGGAGTGAATATTTGGCTTAACCCGCTTGGCTGAGGGCCGACCTCCTGGCCATAGGACGAGGAGGCCAGGACCCCCAAAAAGAACCAAGCGGGACCCCAAACCACCAATACAGAATTTGGGAGAGCATGAAGAAGGAAAGAAGCCGTGATCTGTGGCATAGGGCAGTCGGAGTGCCTGTCTGCATTCTGTATAGGTTTACTGTAGGGAAGTCGCTTCTGTTGCCCTGGCAAGTCGCTTATTATAGATACACGTTGAGGCGTTAACAGATGGGAATTCAAACGGACGTGGGGTCATTTTGTTTTAGCAGGAGAAGTATCTGGAAGTATCTGGATGTTCGGATGCTAGGTGTTTCGAATGGATGGGTTGAGAATGGCTGGTCCTGGTCTTGGGAAAGGTGTGGCCGTTTTTGCAGGGCCTGCAGGGGCCTGCGGAGGCCTGCGAGGTGTGCGAGGCGTGCAGGGGATGGCAGGGGATGGCAGGGGACAGGGGACGGCAGAGACGTGGCGCGGTGGCGCCGGAGTTTACGTCTCCGCTGGTGACGTCAGTGGAGGGTTCTGGAAAATTTGGAAGTGTTTCTTTTGACTGGACTGTCACAAGCCTTGAGGTCGCAGCGTCAGGTCTGTAATCGTGGGAGAAACCGGAGAAAAGGAAGAGCGGATATGCGCAACTGTGGTGGTAACATTTACATATGAGGCAGGGGCTGCTTGGAGAATTCGCCAAGGAGGAAGGAGAGCTGGATTCGTTGTGAGGTGGGCGATAATCGAAGATGAGCGCTGGTGGCAGGAAAGCAGGGGATGGAGGCACCAGGGCACTGGAAATAGATGCAGGAGGACAGGCTGGTCGAGGAGTGCAGGGGAATCCTTTGTGTTGCTGGAGGTTCTTCATCGGAGCAGAAAAGTTACAGGTCCGAAGGCGATTGAAACGTGAGAGAAAAAACATGGGCTTGTGCTACGCTAAAAGACGCACCCAAGTATGCAAAAGTTGCACGCGAGGGAGAGGGAGATATCACATTTGATATTTAGAGCATTTGGTGGAGAAGGATGAAGGGGGTGATTGCTAATCGCTGATGGCTGAGGATGACGTTGTGTTCTCTTTCTTCTTTTTTTCAGCATGGAATAAACCTATTACTTGTTCCTTTACTGTATATACTGTACACATCAATTCTCCAGAAGGTAAGATTTGTTTCCATCACTTTTAAGATATAGATGTTAAAAAATGTTTCAGAAAATTGTGCTTGAACATTTTCAAAAATTTCTTTAAAAGGTTTTGAACAGTTTATATACAGTACAGTATTATGCCTCCTAGGAAAGTCTTCCATGAGTTTGAAATGATATTTGTTTCTGATAAGTTAGATAATATTGATATTATTCAGATAATGACAATGATTCAGAATCACCTTTATTGCCAAGTACATTTCATGTACAAATAATTTACTCTGCTGTGCCTTGGTGCTGCAAAAACATTCTACACACAGTATACAAAACATAAACAAGACAATAGACACCATTTACTTTAACAGAAATAAAAATGCAGCGATAGTGGATGTGTGGTGAGTATACATTTTGGCTGCTGTCGCATTATCCAGGAGAATGCTACACATTGGTGGTGGTGGAGGGGAGCATTATTATCAATGACTATTATCATGGTAGTAGTATTGAAAACATACAGTAGCTGTATAGGAAATAAGCTGTTCAAATACCAGTTGGTCCTGGTTTACGTAGACCAGTAGTATTTTACCGAGGGAAGTTTATGAAACTGGTTGTCACCTGGGTGCAGCAATCTTTCCTGCCTGCTTCTTTGCTCTGGAATTGTACAGTCAGTGGAGATTAGATGACAGCCAATGACCCACTCTGCAGTGTGAACAACACACTGCAGCTTGCCTTTGAAGTGGGCATATATGCTGCCAAACCAAATAGAGGTTGTTAGAATATTCTCAGTAATGGCTCTGTAAAGCTGTTTAAGAAATGGTTGAGAGATACCAATGATTTTTCAGTATGTGCAAACAGTACATGCTCTGCTCTGTTTGCTTTGTGATGGATATCACCAGTATGTTCTCTTAAATGCTGTAAGAGATCATGATTCCCAAAAACTTAAAGGACTCCACCATCTTTACTGCCACATAATTGATTACCAGGGAGACGGGTAATCTTTCTGGAAATCAACCACCATTTCCACTGTTTTAATAGTATTAAACTCCATCCATTAGCATACCATGATACCAATTGACTCACCTCCTTCCTGTACAGCGACTCACCATCATTAGTGGTGAGACCTACAGTACAAGGGGAATATCATCTGCAAACTTAATTAGTTTGAAAGGAGAATCACTGGAGGTGCAGCTCTTGGTATACAAGGAACAGAGTAATGGGGAAAACACACATCCTAAAGTTCCAGCAGTATTCACAAATTGCACTCTGACAAATATAAAGGCCTATGTGCACCCATTGTCTTCTATCTGTGAGAAAGTTGAAAATCCACTAGCAGAACATTCAGCTGTAACAATTTATTGTAAATGAGTTGTAGGATGATAGTAGTAAATGCAAACAAATTTGAGATAACAAACTATCATACGTTCAAAATAAATAATTTTTTCTCTCATCTATAGCTTAAAAAGGAGGCTCCATTTAGGTGCTGGGCTTAAAGGATTTTCTATCAAACTCATGATTTATGAATGTTTCCATTAGACACGGGGGAGTCAATAAAAGCACTGCCAAGATTAAGCTTGAAAATAGTTTTAACTACAACTGGACATGGTGTTTAAAGTTAAGGTCAACAAAAAAACACATCTGCAAATGCAATCACTCACAAATACTGTACACCTACCGAATGTGCTGAATGTCTTATGGATCCTGGCCACTGCCTCTCATCCCTGGCCCCTTCCCCTTAAAGAAATTTCCATCCAAAATTGAAACAGAACTGGCTTCAGTTCACTGATTTTCTTTCTTGGTAGTGGACATTCTGTGATATCAACAGCTCGAAGACACACCTTAAGTACCACGTATTTGGTTAGTGAGATGTACTATGCATTACACTCCCCAAATCATTATACCTGCAATTGTATTTGTAAAATGTTTAAATAAAGCTTAGGAAGGCTCCACATCCCATTCCCAAGGCTGAAGATTATTTCAAGGTGTAATCTCCCCTGACAACTTTAGCTACAACACAAGTACAGTGGTGATCAAAATGAGGAGTCTGCAATTAAACAAGTATGTGGTGTCACTCAGTAAATTGTGATGTCCCTAGCTTCATAACACACTATTCTACATTTGAGGATAAGACATCATACAGTAGCAAGTACACTAATGTTTTACAGTTTGTGGATTAATGAAGTGAAGCAACCCCATTTCACATTTGAATTATATCAGTCATGTTGTGGCATGAGAAATTAAGTATTACATGTATTACATATGTACAAAAGTACTACATACCTGTAAGTATTATGTATTACTGCATATGCAGAAGTACTACATAATTTTAATCATACATAAAAGCATCAAAGGAATTTGTGGACAATTGTACATTGTCTTTTAAAAGAACCATACTGTAAGTTTAATATACAGCACATGTGCAAATACATATCAAGTTTACCTTATGATACATTTACCCACACTTAAAAATCAAACTTTGACTAGGCAACCCTATAAAAGGTTGCTTGTGTCCTTTTGATTTTTTAAATAGGTGCTAGATTTAGTATACTAATTATGGCCTGATATTGTTAAATACCATTGTTAGTCAATAATTAGTGTAGGCTTATTTGTCGTGGGTTTGTAGTACTGTAATATTGTTGTAGCCACACTTTTATGGCCCCCTAAAGGACACTACTGTTCTTTAAAGTATTTTAATAACATTGTATTTAAGTAAAGCCTGTCAATATGAAACATTTTAAGGGAGACAATTCTATTTCTGAGAAAAAAGTCTAAAGACAGAGTACTAATAGTCTTTTCTATCAAGGTTTTATTTATATGAATACTAGAAATTTAAAAACATACATTTTTCTGAGTTTAGGGAGATACAGTACTAATTACTGAGCTCCATGCTCAATTTTGGTTAAAATAATTTATTTCAAGGGAAGGTGCCAAGAATGAAAGGCAGTCGCCAGAATCCATAAGCCACTTAGCACATAGATGTCTTCTCATTTTTATTTTGTTGTTAAAGCAAAGGCTAGCTGCCAGTTTTGTTTCTGGCTATAAGGAGAGAGAAAATATGAATGCCTTACCCAGCTCCCATAAGACACCTATGAGAAAGTCTCTGGTAAACAACTTGTTTTCCTTTCATAAGAGATGTAAAAAACTAGAAAAGAGCTAAATTTTTAATAATGTCAACTCTGTGTCTCTTTTTGGCAGAGAGGAAACAAAAATTAGGCCATCACATGTTCATTGCAAAGTCTAGTTGCTACTGTCACCTTTCACTATATGTCAACAACTCAACTTAATCCACCCATTAAGAAAATAAGAAGGTAATTGTGTCTGTTGTTAATGTTTTGGTTGCCTGCACATAATCTTTTTACTGCGAAACTACTTGCTTAAAATGAAAGAAATGTCAAGATGTTCTCAGACAGGATGAAACTTTTGGGCCGGCTGCTTTCTTAAAAAAATTAACCACCAGAGAAAAGAGAAGCTAGTTTCTTCATTTCTAATGCATGAAGTATAAAATCATGCTTTTTTTTCCTACCTACATTTTATGTGGTGCAGAAAATAATCAACAATTGTATGTCCTCAGTAGGAAATGAAGTGTTTCTTTAGGCCCTTTCCAGTAATGGAATATAATTTAAAATTAACTCTCAAATCACATGAGAGGTGATATAGAGGAACAGAAGACTGAACAAGTACTTAGTGGCGAGCTTCAGTTGGGAGGACCTCCGAACAAATTGCTACATTGCTACCTAATTAAAAACAAGTCAACAATGCAGCCTGTGTAAGCTAATTTGGTTGCCTCAGATAAGGGGATTCACTTTTTAATAAGAAAAAAGAACAAATATTTACAATGTTTTTTTTTATATTTATATAGGTTGTGGCATTGAAATGCCCTCCAGAGAAAACTGAATAGGCAACTTTGAGAGCAGTGAAATATACAGATGCATGAAATCAGGGGGGATGAATTGGTTTGGTAAATAATTGTAATGCTGGCAGATGGCTACAGCATCTAAAGGTTCAACTATTATAGCCTGTCAATCCACCAAGAATCACATTTATACTTGTCAAATTGGTAGCAGTGAGTAACTGTAAATAAAGTGACAAGTAAGATCTCACTTGGAATATTTCATGCCGTTTCTAGTCACTTTGCCGCAAGAAGGGTATTGCTCCAGAGGTCCTACAGGAACCTATTGTATAAAAAGTGACAAAACAGAGGAGGTCATTCTGACATCCTGTTTGGCCGTTAGCTAATTGATCTAAAGATCTCATCAAGCTGATTATTGAAGCAAGCATCTATATCAACTCCATCAGCACAGCTGGGTAGCACACTCCATGCTCTGACAACCCTTTGAGAAAAGAGCATCCTGTTCTCTGTTCCATGCAGTCCCAACTCACATCCTCTGGTTTCACTGTCGATTCTGAAGAAAGTGTGTTGGGTTGTCATCAGTGTCTTTGAGAAAACTTACAGATTCCCCCTGTACTCTTCTGTTCACAACTAAATGTCAAGACTATTGGTTGTCAGTTTGGGACATTCCCCTAAATCCAAGAATGTACTTCATTTCAGAGGAGCAATACAGTATCTTCTCTAAAGAAAGTGAATAAAATTGCACACAATTGTCTAACAAAAAGACATTACTGGTGTTCTATGAATTTTAAATAACATCCTTTAATTTACTCTTAAAACATTCAACTATGTACTGTACATTATAGCATTTTAACAGCAGCCCCACTGTCTAACAGATATAAAGTAAGTGTCAAACACTAAGTCTTGAAGCTAGAAAAGGTTATGCATGGCCAAAGTCTCCAATTTTGTATTCAAAATTGTTTTAGGTACCTGCTTGCAAAACCCATTGTTTTGATCCTCTTGGAGTGGGGCAGTTGTTTGGTAAGGAGATGGTAGGTGACATTGTTTGAACAGGATCCTTTCACCACCTGGACCAGATTTACTCAGTCTCTTTCTCCAAGTTGTTTCTCTAACAATCCTACAGTATGTCCACACCAGGTAATCTCTTGGAGCTATTTAGTTCATCCTCCTGTGTATTAGTCTTTTCATTCAGCATCTGGATTTTGTTGCAGTTCCCACAGATGAAGTTTAGCTGGATGTCACATGATGCCAGTCTTCCAGCCTACCAGTCACACTTTTAGCCTTTTCTGCAACACTGAGTTACAATCTAGTCTAATACTGGACAGGATAGCAGGCTTAACAGTTCTTTCCACTAGAAAGTCCCCACTGAAAACACACAGACTAATACCTAACACCCAGCCACCACTATAAAATACCTCTATATACTGTACCCAAACCTTCCACTAATTAACCCCGTATGAGAATGTGGAACTATTCACCACCATAAATTTTATCCATGGCCTAACTACCACCTGATGTGTCTATTTACTAATGCTAGAAGCCTTTGACTGCCCCTAGTGGCAGGTCAGCTACTATTACAGTCCCTTCCAAGACTGTATGCCACAAGCTGAATTTTGTTTAACCTGGAAAATAATATTATATTGGGAATTGTTTTGGCTGTTCAAAATCTTTAAAAAAACTCTGAAAAATAATTTAATTTTTAAAAGTTTAACTTCTTCAAAATTGACAATGGCACAAGGATACAAGTGCAAATTAGGTTTAACAGCATTCTGACAGAAAACAGAGAGTTGTGGTAGTATGGAACAAAGTCACTTACAGTACTGTACAGCACTATCTTATTGAAGCTGACTCCTTGAAATCCTTTAAGAAATAATTTAATGTGATTCTTGGATTTCTAGAATAATAACCAAATGAGCAAGATGGGCCAATAAACCTCTCTTTTGTATCCTTTACTATAGACATACTGTGTAATCTTAAAAGAATAAGCCATATTTGACAACACAAACCCAGATCTGTCCAATAAATTTAAACAGTAAAGTTCAAGAAAATTTTGATGTCAACCAACCATTTGTTACTACAACTGTTGCAATATTGTGCCTGTACCTTTTCTATACACTGCCCATGATCTGACTAGTTTGTATACTTGCATAAATCTTGGACAAGGACTTACAATACTTCAGTTAACATTCAGTGCAGCAGATGTTTGTCTTTGAGGATACTGTCTGTGTGATATCAGCTGTGGGAGAAATACTATAGGTATTTCCATCACATTTAAGGTTGGAAAAACACATTACTAGCAGGTTCAGTGATGTTTTGGTTTTCAAACATCTATCATTCACAGGTTTTTAATGGGTTTTTGCAATCAGAGCTCAGCTTTTAAATTGTGTTCTTCTAAAGGACCTATAATAAAGGGCTAACATACACACAACTGCGGGAGTGAAGTGATTTGAGTTGAATAAAAAACCTCACTAAAGCCTTGTTGATTCTGACTATCAGATATAGTATTTTAAAATGTTAAACTCATTATGATGAGCTTCGTAGCCCATTAATTTCTTTATTGTAGTGTGAGCAGAGCTTTTATGCTTTATGATGTGTTTTTCTACTGTGTGCCCTACAGTATATAGCTTGTCATACCTTTTAAGCTTAAATGTTAGTTTTCATTGTTTAATGTCTGCTGAAATAAAAAAGTAAACTGCATATTAACACATCTGTGCCAAGTGCCAAATGATTGCACTCACAAACACCTCAGTTATTTTATGTTTTTTTTAATGCTTCAATTGCATAATTGCCATAATTCCATATTATTTTTTCAAAGGGGCAGTTGATATTTTCACTCAAAAAGATAAATAGTCCTTCTGATACATTTCGAGCTCTGCAAGTTGAAAGCATTTGTAGGACCACAGACAGTGTGAGATGCTACATTTCCTGATTGTACCTCACTATAAGAAAATATGCATGGATAGCTGTTTCAGGCTAAATAATGTTGAGTTTATTTGCTTTTCTGAACTATTATTTTTCTTTTGCTTGCATAACAAAGCTCATTTAGCACTGGCTACCCCTTGGAATCTAGATAGCACTGATCTCTCCCAAGGCAGCAGGTCTAGCCTTTTGTTCTGGTGGAAATGGGCTCTAGACATACCAGGAGTGCCAGTGCTGCACTCATGAAACCTGCAGCTCATAAAACCTGAAACAGACCTCATTGCTATGCAACAGGAGTCTTCTTGGTTTCCCCATCATTACTTTTTTAATCTTCACATCTGTTTCATTGGACTGGATAGACCCGTTTGAGGGAAACTGTGGGCTAGTCAGGTGCTTCCCACTCACCAAATGTATTTTACAGGGCTCTAGTGAAAGTGAAGGCCAGGTGGTGAGACACCTTTAAATCAGCTTTATTAATTTAGCTGCCGCAGTTGGTCAATTTCATCCCAAACTCCCTCCTCCTTGCTGACCCCTCTTTCCACCCTGCACGATCGATCACAGCAGTGTTTTATTTCAGATTGAACCTCCATTTGCTGGGACGTTTCTCAAACTTGTCACACGACCACGGCAATTGAATGCCACAAAGTGGAAGACTGAGCACAGAATTTTATTTATTTATTCTTGTGAAAGAACTCATGCTGGCAGCTACACTGGTTTCACTGCTGACAACAAAATGTCTATAAAACTACTTGAGCAGGTGTTATTTATTTACTGAAGAAGCAATTTTCTTTCTTTGATGCAAAAGACAATTTCCACGATATCAGCTTAGCCCTTTTGTATCTCTTTTCAGCAAAAACAAACCCTTTCATCAAAAAACAAAAGGAAATGTATGAAAAATTTATAATTCAATTCCATTGTGACGCCATATTAAGAGTCAGATATTCAAGAATGCCTTCAAAAGTAAAATCAATGAAAAAACTGTTTGGTGTTGACATTTACAATGTTTTTAATAAATGATGAGGTTAAGTACCTTGGTCTTGACTGAATTTGCAAAAGCTGTGTTTTCTTATATCTCATCATTAAGTGGGTTTAGTTTTGAGATTATGAGCCAAATCTTGAAATTTAATGGGTTAAAAATCTATATATTACTGTTTTTAAAATGCATTTTTTAATTCACCACAATGAGTGCAGAAATGAGGAATTAACTAATTCAGGTGGGTAGTTGCGTCAGCATGCATAGGCTGCAAAGGAACAAACAATAGGTTTATTCCATGCAGAAAAGAGAACACAGCTCCACAGCCAAAATTATGTTTTATTTCTTCTCTTTTCAGTATGGAATAAATTAAATATCTTTATAGACTAAAATATAAAATATTTTTAAAAATGCAGAATATATTTTTTTAATATAAAATTATATGCCTTTAAATTGTGCCCAGTAAATAAGTAATAAATAACTCAATGACACCCTTTCACAAAACAACACTCTGCAGGGTCAAATTGAGATCCTTTTTTAATCATGTTCTAGTGGCTTCAGCTCTCCAATAAACAGCTTCAGTTCATTGATCAAACCCCTTCTGACTGGATTTAGCACAGTAGTAGACCATCAGGAGAGCATGACATTCCTTATGTGGTCCTTATAGAATATAAATTACACAGGATGTGTATCAATATTTAATCATAGGAGAATCTCGGCTAAATGTAATTTAATTTAATTTCTTTTAGAAGAAAACATTCATTTGTGTTACATTTGGATTTCTAACAATAGAGAAATATAAATGCTTCAAAATAGCACAGTGGTATGGCATTTAAAACTGCTGCCTCTTAAAGCTTGTATTAGACATTCAGTTCTAGACTGGGGCACCTTATGTGTATAGTTGTATAGGTTGCATGCTAGTCTTGTGTTTGTACAGATTTTTGCTGAGCACTTCAGTTTACTCAAACCTCAAAAATACATCCTAGTTAGTAGGTTCACCTTGCTTACTGTAATAGGGGCAACATTAGGCTCTATCTTATCACAACCTTATAGGTAAAGGTGTCTTTCTGAAGGGTGGTGGGATAAGCCTATTTCCTATGATTTTATTTAAGAGTGTCTGTGTGAGGGGCTGATGCAACTAACCAAATGATAGCTTTATGTCACTTTGACCATGAACACTTTACCATGTCTCTACAGATAAGAGTCAGGTTCTACATTGTATTTCATATACAGTATACAGTATATACAGTATGTATACTTCTTTCCTGTGGCATTTGTAAAGCTTTTCCAGTATTATGTATGAAGCAAATGTAATCCATTTTAATGTCCCTGAGGAAGTGTGCAATTAAATACAAACACTTTTAAAAAGTACTGGCTATATGTTCCAATTACAAACAGCATAAGGAACTTGCTTGTGCTTTTTTCAGTTAGAAAAGAAAACATTTGTAGTAAGCTCATATGGCTGTGAATCTCAAATGAAAATATTTATTTTTCTCTCTAAATACTGGAAAATACAACTTGGAGCTGTATTGACATAGTGTACCTTGCAACTTCTTACAGTATGTGATGATTTTGCGGTGTTATTGAAAATAAAATGCTTGTCTTAATTTATTGTGCTGGCAAAAAAAATCTAAAAATTTGAAGGATGCCTCAAAAAATTAAAATAATTAATTTAAGTAATCGCATGTGAATAGCAACATTGATGAGTGTTCTTCTGTACAAAATCTCACAGAATAATTTAAGAACGTCCATCCAAAACTCAAAATGCCTTTTCTGTTTTTGTCATTAATACGGAGATAGATTCATTTTTATTTCAGTGGTCAATTTTACTTTTTGACTCTCACCTGCAGGCACTACTTATTTTTATTACTGGATTTCTCAATAAAGGAATTGCAAAACTCTTCTTTGTTACAGAAGCAGAACATAATCCCCATATTGCATAAATTGTTATTTCATTATTCTTTATTTAAATTATTTAAATCTAGACTGAAAACCTATTACTTCAGCCTAGCCTACTCACACCTTACATCTTAGCCCGTTGCAACTATGGCTGCTGGTACTGCTGAAAATGCTGTTGTGTGTCTCAGTATTGGCATTCCAGGTAGATACCGTACATCTGTTCTGACCAAACTATCCTAGTTGGGGACCATCTGAGCTGGATCCTGCATCACTGTCATGATGCAGTGATCATGACATCCTCATGGATC
Source organism: Lepisosteus oculatus (assembly GCF_040954835.1). Classification (NCBI taxonomy): domain Eukaryota; kingdom Metazoa; phylum Chordata; class Actinopteri; order Semionotiformes; family Lepisosteidae; genus Lepisosteus; species Lepisosteus oculatus. Next base: position 13,989,232 of record NC_090720.1, read on the forward strand.
CAAGAGGGACATCGCAAATACAGCTATCAGTTAGGAGCATTTGCTGGTGTACAGAGAACTTCATGGAGTACTGGCACACAGAAGGACATGATGGAAGACTTAATACTCCAAATGTAGTACTTTTTTAGAATTGTATAATGTTAGCATGCCCAAAGGGTTTGGGCAGCCAGTTGTCCCCTAGATTTTTTTTTTCTCCTTACATAGGAGTTTTTGGTTCCTATTGTTGTAATAGACAAATAAGTTCTGGATCCTGAGATGAAGTTAAACAGATGAGTTTTATTGAATGCAAGGAACAATAAAACCAAAGTATTGTTCAAAATGCTGGTACAAAACTTCCAGTTTATACAGTAAAGCCCTTTTTTGCCGCTTCTGACGTAGCTCATTACTATGGTAATAATAATTATATATAATTGCTTACACTTATATAGCGCTTCTCTGGACACTCCATTCAAAGCACTTTACAGGTAATGGGGACTCCCCTCCACCACCAACAATGTGCAGCATCCACCTGGATGATGCGATGGCAGCCATTGTGCGCCAGAACGCTCACCACACATCAGCCATCAGTGGGGAGGAGAGCAGAGTAATGTAGCCAATTCATAGATGGGGATTATTAGGAGGCCATGATTGGTAAGGGCCAATGGGAAATTTGGCCAGGACGCCGGGTTACACCCCTACTCTTTTCGAGAAACGCCCTAGGATTTTTAATGACCACAGAGAGTCAGGACCTCGGTTTTACGCTTCATCTGAAGGACGGCACCTGTTTATAATTTAGTGTCCCTGTCACTATACTGGGGCATCTTATATCTTTCTTCACTCTCCTCCGTTGTCTTCTGGCTTTTTCTCTTTCTGTATTGTAATGTCATGTCGTGTCACACAGTTTTGTTAAGAGCCTTGGGGCAACTTTGTTGTGAAAGGCACTGTATAAAAATAAATTGCATTGAATTATTCTGCTTTCTATTTTATTCCTCTGAAGAGAAGTGCATGCCCTATGAACTATGTTGCGGTGATAATGGACCACTCAGCTAACAACACTTGATGCAGATCTTCACTTCTGAAGTTCCTTTTATCCAAAATTGTGTTATCGTTTTATTTTTGCAACCTTCCATCTGCTGTATCCATTTTTTGACCACTTAGTCCAATTCAGGGTCGCGGGATCCAGAGCTTATCCTGGCAACCAACAAGCGCAGGGCAGGATACACACTAGTTGGGAAGCTAGTCCATTTCAATATTTTTACTGCCTTTTTATGTAAATCCTTGAATCTGTCTGAATTGACACAACAGTCAGATCTGGTGTCCCCATCAGTGATGCACCAACATTAAGATGAAAGAACAATCTTGTTTTTGTGAAAACATCTTCCTTATATATAGCATGGAAATCCAAGGAAATGGGCTGGTCTGCAATTGCCAACACTATTAAGTAACAATGAGGCACACAAGACCCTAGGCAGATCAAAATGTTTATCTTGCCTAGATTTAAGTTTAATAAATATATTCCTTTTGCAAGTGTGCAAAAAATATTTATAGTATATTAATTGAAATTTAAACTCTGCAATTTGCCACAGATAAAGATTTGGTTGAACATATGTCTTCTGTGTTTTATTTTCCTTTCATAAGCCCAACAGAGGAACATATAAATTAATGATTGAGGCCAAATTAACCTTTCATAGTTCTTCTTCTCCTTCTTCTTTTTCACAGCCTTAGTCCCAGACTGTCCTGGGGTCAGCTGCTTTCGTTGCTCTTCTCCACTTGTTTCTGTTGAGCACATCTTCCTCACTCACTTCACATACCTCATTATCTTAGTTGTATAGTTGTATATGTTTAATATCATTCAGGTGAGACCATAAATCCGCCCACCATCATATAGAAATATGTAATTAAAAAAAATTCTAAGTTATTTTTTGAAACCTCTTGTACTTCTGAATATCAAAATAAAACAGCAATGAGCTATCACTTACAATGTATGCATTGTTAATTCATAGCATAGCTTGTCATAGTACTGAAATACCGTATCTCCATTTTTAGCAATGCCAAATTAGATTTTTTTTTCAGTTTTCATGTCTTTAATCAGCACAGTTTTGGCACAGAGAGCCTCTGTGGATTTTTCTGCAGTTTTTTAACTAGGAACATATTTGTTTATAACCCTCTTGACTAGTGCATCTGTTGTTCGGGTTAAACACGTGGAAGAAGCAGACTGACTTTTGCTGTTAAAGTCATTTCCTGGTGCCTTCAGAGTGACATAAAACACCCTGAGTTCAAGGAAACCTGTTCTCTTATTGTCTTCTCTCATTTGTAGCCTCATTTGTTTTGATTTTTTTTCTGACTAGTTAATTGGGCAGAATTCACAAGGTGTTTACTTTCTAGAGATCTGTAGTCTTAATCACTTACAAGAGGAGAATATTTTAGAAGTGATGCTTTAAGACCCAAATTACCCAGGTCCTTATACAGTATATGCAGAGTTAACTTTTCTGTTAACTTTTTGGAACCAGCAGAGGTTAACTCCATACTGGAAATTAAAAACAAAGAAGGCCTTAGCCTTCAACTCTCCAGTGTTTTTTTCCATGCCTGGTTCATACTGTGTGTATAAAGAGCATCCCTAAAGCACAGCAAGTCTCTTTAAGGTGTCCATCTACAACCCATTTGTGGCTTCCAGGTTGTTAAACTGGTACAGTACAGTAGCTCAATCCATTTCGAGGCTGAGCTCTCCAGTCACTGCGAGCTCAAACCTGGGTCGAACGGTACAAGCCTACAGTACAGTGGCCAGGATTCCCCAGGTGGCACAACTGGCTGAGTGCCTCCAGGGGTGGAGTTGAGTTTAGTCGGCCAGGGGTCCCTCAGTGCCTGGTGAAACAGTGCCTGCAGGACTGCTGTGACATCATTGAGAGAGGTGCCTCTCCTGTATGTCCCCGTAGAGGTTTTCACAATTCAGAAGGTGACTCATCCAATGGGTAGAGGAGCCTGTCTGCACCTGCTCAATCTGCATCTGCTCTGAGCCAGGACACAAAAACATGATTAGTGATTCCAAATTGGGTGGTTGTTTAATAAAAAAATGGAGAATCTAAAGAAAAAGAATAACTTTGACCTACCTGAATGGGACAAAGAATTACACTAGAAGCAGACCAAAATATTTCTTCTGTCAGGAAGAATACATACTAAAATCCCAAAATCTTAAATTACCAAGTGAGGTTATAGTCCATCCTATTCCATTCTAATGAAATGAGCTGTTCTTTTTCCTTTGGTTTCATGGTTTGTAGAGGCTGGAATCGTGTGTTTATCAGACAACAGGTTATCTGTAACCTCTTAAGAGTGTTTCATGACAATTTAACAGTATAGCTAGCCGACATATCGCCCTGCAACTCACAACTGGCAACGCTCTGAAGCTAAGCAGGTGTGAGCCTGGTCAGTACCTAGACAGGAGAACCCCTGGGAAAACTTAAGGCTGCAGCTGGAAGAGGTGTTAGTAGAACTATTACCAACTATTATGGTGATTTTACTTCCTAGAATTTTCAATAGTGTTGAAATGTTTCACATACTGGAATTGCATCAGACGTCTCTAGAACAGCATGCTGAGGAACAACCGTTGCTGGGTACCATTTCACATCATGGGAAATGCAACAAAATGGACTCTTACGACTACTTTGGACTTGTTTAGGCAAAGGGCTATGGAGTCTGGGACAAGCTACCCAGCTGTGTTGTCAAACGTTGTACCATTGCTTCTTTTGCCAAAGAGCTGGATGAGATCCTCACTTCAGTGAGCTACTAGTAACCAAATGAGCTTGATGAAATGAAAGGCCTCTTCTTGTTTGCTTTCTTCTAGGAAATTACAATGTGTTCTAAAAAGGATTTCCTTTTATAATGAACAGTCTATATGCAACAGCAGTTGATCCCTTCATAAATCTCATTATTAAAGACTTTATACAACTTATGACTTTGTATTTGCTTTATTTGCGGTTTTACTGTACATCACACAATCCAGGCATTTCCTTCATAGCAGGTAAAAGCACACACTGAGAGCTAATATTCCATCTGAGAACTGAGCTGAGATGTTGAAATCAGTGTAACTATGGATATCTGACATATCATATAGCCTCCAACCCTGTTTAAATATTTATTTTGTGTCACTTGCATTTCTGTCAGTTCCCTAGGCCATGGAATGATGTGTATATCTATGAATGTACAGTATACACATATATAACAAAATGGGATTACAAGCAATACATATTTTGCATAATGAGGTCCTGACATCCTTGTGATTTATCTATGAAAAACGCACATCTGAATTCTAGTTTACATATATTTATGCTCAATGTCCTTGTTGGGCTTCAGGAAAAATAAAATGACAAAAAAAACCATTCAAAGAACACCACAGACTGGATGTAGCATCACTGTTTGCAATTAGGTTGACTTTGTGATAGACCTGAGTTTAAATTATTAACTTTACGAAGCAACTCAAAATCAATAGTAATTTTATTGTTTTCATAAACATGTTCCTATACTTAGATGCATTGTGAAAGGATTTTATTTTAAAAATGTTGGTGCTATGCACACAAATTTGACTCCAGTCAGACAACAGCCTCATGGGAGCAAATCATAAAGGGAGTCGCCTTCTAAGTTATTTTCATGCACACTCTACTAAGCACAATACACTGATATGCTAACAGTTCCCAGGTATCAAGTTAATGGCCCCGAAAGCACCATCCTGTGCTTACAGTATGCCATTCATTTTTCCTGCGTTTTGTATCCAGTGCACACATGAAAAATATTCAATCAGAGCAAACAATACATGCATCATACTGTAACACTCCTTACTCAAAAAACTCCTGAAGCTGGAAAACGAGCTATGTCCCAGCATTCAGAGTGCATGTTATGATAAGATCAGCAGCAGTATTCTCTGTACCTGGCTAGACATGTCCCAGTGAGACTCATTTACTTAGAAGGAGAAAAATATCTTCTTGCAGCCAAGCAAAATTATTTTTTATTAAAAAAGCACGGAAACAACACACAAGTCATGATTCAGGTTTCTAATAATAAACATCAACATTTCAAGTTTAAGAGACACTTTCAGCCAACAGTTCTGGGACTTTTCTGGTCACATTCTCAGTTTTGCCAGAAGCCATATCACCCTGACTCTCTATCGTCATTAAATATCCCTGGGTCTTTCACAAAAAGAATAGGGGTGTTATGCAAGAGTCCTGCTGGGTACCATTTCCTCATTATCCTCATTTCCTCATTAAATTCCTCATTATCCTGCATCAATCATAGCCTCCTAATAATCCCCATCAATGAATTGGCTTCACCTCGCCACTAATAGCTGGTGTGTGGGGAGCATACTGGTGCACTCTGGCTGCTGTTGCATCACCCAGGTAGGGCTGCACATTTGCACATTTTTGGTGGTGGAGGAGTCCCCATTACCTGTAAAGTACTTTGAGTAGAGTGTCCAGAAAAGCACTATATAAGTGTAAGCAATTATTATTATTATTATTATTATTATTATTATTATTATTATTATTATTACTTTATACAAAGTGTTTTACTGTGAAAGTATAATCCACTGAATGAACACAATCATGAAAACAATACATTGAGGGAAGTTCCAAGAGACAGGTACAATATGCACAAGTCCGGGGAGGGCAGGAGAGAAGGTGAGTTTTGCATATATATATACGGTCTTTGTAAAGCAGGAGTGGGATTTCAGCTGTACGTAGGTGAGGTGCAGACACATCTCAACCTTTATGTTGAAGAGGAGGGCTTCTTAGAATATCATTCATGTGTAATGAAGGACTCAAGATGTTACAGAAGCAGAAGCAGAAGCCAGCTCCTTGGGGCTGTAAATACACACAGAGACAGGACCCTGTCTAAACAGAGTTATGGAGTGTAGAGGCAGCAGCTGCTTCTACTACCCACACATCTGGTTCACAGACAATACTAGTACCTACATGAAGCAATGGCACACCTTGCATACAGTACATACTTTATGGTCAACTGGCAACTTCAGCTGTCTGTGTTTTTTTTTTCTTTTAACTAACACCCATGTGCACTGTATATCCAAATAAACTATTTGTTGAATAAGAAATCCGTCTTGGAAGAGCCTTTGGCGGCCCCTAGTGGCCTCTGTTGAGACATTCCTTTCATTTACATCCAGTCAAGGCAATCTGCAACACAAGTCATATGATCAATTACGATGCCCTAAAATTGTTTACTAGTGTTTAATTAAAAACACAATATATATAATGATATTATGTCACTTCATTAATTCCTGGATATATCTTCCAAGGGAAAATGCACATAAATCAGTCATCTTCATGCCAGGCTAAAGTAAACTATGGTTCATCAGCCAAGCAACAGACATACCAATATATTGCACTGCTAGGAGTTTTTTTCTTGCTGCTCATTAAGCACAGATTTTTCTTGACTACATCACAACAGAGCTGCACCGTCTCACAGAACAGGGATGCATCCAGGAATCAGAGAGCTCTGCCGTGGTGCTCAGAGGCACAGGTTAGTTCTACCTAAATGGCAGTGGGATGTAACACTTTTAGATAGGTGTAAAAAAAGAGGAAAGATAGATTTGACAGCATTAGCAGCAGTGTATAATTTAAAAATATGCATGTGGACCAAAGGAATGTATTGGACAGTTCATTTTATTAGAGTTATTATTTTCTCTCACAGACACACCTAGCAAACCAGCCCCTAAGACTGATAGCAAACACTATGTGGTGCTCTCAGCTTAAGGCCATTTAACATTGCTTAGGGCTCAAGAGAGTTTGAGTGAGCAGAGACAATCCTTTATCTGGTTGTTGCTTTTGTCTAAAGTGACTGACATGCAAACCCATTAATATAGCAGGACATTTTACCAGAGTGATTTGAATTAACGTACCTTGCTCAAGGATACAGTTGTGCCCCATGCAGGGTGTGAAGCCATAATCTTCCTGTCGGAAGTCCAGAGCCCTAACCATTAGTGCACACTACAATACAACTCACAAATTTCTCAAAGCAGAATATATTCAGTAGTGTGCAGTATATCCTAGAGAACACTGAAATGTAGACCAATAATAGTAATAGTCTTTCATTTACACTGTTACTTGTCATATACTATAGCATCCCAAACCACCCTACAGATAAGTGAGAACTCTCGTCATCCCTGCAGGTGAAGAGTAGTGACTCTTTGGGCCACCCATGAGAGAAGGACATTCATGAAGGTCCGATTGAGAGAGCCAAACAGAGCTTTAACAAGGGTTATTGACCTATATGTTCAAGCACAATTTAAGCTTGTTCCCTTATCAGACCTTTTGTCCTACCTTGTTTAACTTCATTCTCAAAAATGATGAGGATAAAGCTCTCGATTTCTAGTATGAAAAGAATGTGATACCCTCCATGCATTTCTACTGCTTTTGAGGTCCTCTTCTGGATTTGACACACATGTCTATTGCTGGAGAATTTGATTTTGTTAATCTAAGCTGTCATTTTTGGTTGCAGGATCACATTAGCCCTTATTCTGACTTCTACATTTAACTCTACTCACAAAGTGCACATACAAAGTGCATTGGTCATAGCAACAGTGCTGTTACAGAACAGCTCATTTCATTGCTGCCTTGGCTGTAGTCTAGAAACAGTGTACTGTTAGAGAGAAAAGTAAACTAACAAACATGCTTAACAAGGCACCCTGTCAGGAGTCCTGCTTCAACAACCAAGTCCGCACAGAAGAGCCCTCTACATATATACTGAAATATATATATATAGAAAGGGGGTAACAGAAGACGACCTGAGGGGTGACTTCTGGTAACAGCCCATGCCAAACTAGAGGCAGAACCTTTAGACCCCCATACCATTTTGTACAGTTAACAAATAACCATGCAATTCCCCCGTTTTTGAAATCTCAATTTCCCATTGGTTCTGACCTAGGTGCATGGCTGCAACAATAATGATAGCAATGTCTTACATGTACTGTATATAGCACTGCTCATCCCAAAGGATCCTGAGCCTTTTTAAAGATAAAAAGGAACGCACTTCAATCTCTTGTGAAATGCAGAATCCAATTAGCAGCTCACACGAGGTAAGGTTGAGGCATATTTAGGTACAGTGATCTACTGAGAAAGCCTGAACTGAGTTTAGACAGGACATCAGGGTTAGCAAATCTATTCTTCAAGATCTGTAAAGACCACAAATCAGGCCCTTGGATTTACACCTCATCTAAAAAATGCCACTTCCTACAGTTACGGTGTCCTTTATCTGCTTGCTTAAGGATATCTGCCTCTACCCTGCTCTCCATTACCCAGCACATTCAGTTCACAATTTACCTATATCTTTCAAAGCCCTACATGACTCATCTCTCATTATTAACTGTGTTCTAAGTAGGGATAAGCTTTATGCTGAGGTCCAATTCTTATTAGTACTTTCTTTTAGGTACAAGTGCCAGCAGCCATATCACCCTGCAGCTCACAACTGGCAACTTACTGCAGCTAAGCAGGTGTGAGCCTGTTCAGTACCTGAACTGGAGACCTTCTGGGGAAAACTAAGGTTGCTGCTGGAAGAGGTGTTAGATGGATCAGCAGGCGGCGCTCACCCTGTGGTCCGTGTGGGTCCTAATGCCATAGTATAGTGATGGGACACTATACTGTTGCAACGCTCCGTGGAAAGTGAAGGGCATGACAAGGCACAGAAAGCCGTCATGGCCGTACACTGCAACCAAGGAAGTCTCCAGTCGTGAAAACTACTCACACCACTGGACCCAGGTCGAGAGAGTTGGACTGCCCCAGTGGAATGGTTTGCCCACTTAAAAACGTTCTCCTGCACAGGTTTCTTCCAAACAGATGAGCTGCACAAAGTACAACTGTCACCGTCAGACACAATGGACAGCCATCACATACAGTGTCTCAGAGTGGGTGCTTTCAGCAGCCAAACTCTACAACTCTGAACTCACTCCCTGAAAATTAGAGAAACGTTATTTTAAAGTTTTTATATCTTATCTGTGTAGACAGTCTTTTAATTACTGTTTGCCGTCTTTTCTATTTTACATTTTTTTATCTTTATTTTTATTTCTGCTCAACCATTATTTTGACTTTTTTTCTTTCTCTTTTTGTTTGTTTTTGTTTCACCCTATGAAGATGTAGTGGAGCTAGTTCGGATACAGTGACGTCATCGCCTCACTGCACGTAGCAGGGACCTCAGCTGCTGAGGGAGGTTTCCTTTAGCTCATGCGGCTGGTTCCCTGTTGCGTTACGCCGGAGACCCGGGTTCGTGCCCCAGGTGCTGCGGGATGGAACGGGTGGCAGAGGGCACGAGCCTACGCGGAACTGCTATGGTCACAAAGATACACTCCTGGTATACATGAGTACTGAAATAAATCCTTGTAATCCTTAAACTTGCTGGCTCACCCACAACACTTCCAAAAGCATCCTGATGGTCATTCGAGATGTCTTATTCAAGTACTAATGGACTCTGTTTTGTTTAGGCCATCTGACAAGAAAAGGCAGCAATGTGGTATAACTATTTACAGTTGGTATAGCTCCCTTAAATCAAAATTCTAACAGGTAGGGGTTGAGAAAACAGTCGAGAAGATGCCTGTCTTTTCTGACTTGTGCTGCTTGTTTGAGTATGTAAAATCATTCAACACCAAAGTGAAGAGCAATGCAGATCAGTGCATACACAATTTATGACAAACAAGAAGGGCTGCAGAGTCCAGGAGTTGCTGCTGTTGGAACAGATAAAAGAGCTCAAACTAGTGGAGTAACAGCAATGGGGAAGAGAGAAGACAAGGTGAGCAGGAGCTCAAGTGAATGAATATTAGGGGCAGGGAGGCAAGCTGTGAAAGAGCTGCAGTACTCCACACAGGACTGAACTAGAGTTTGGACTAGAAGCTGAACAAAATACAATAAAAGCTTTACAATCCAGCACCCATGGTGTGTTGCAAAGTCAAATAATCCAGTTAGTCAAATTAAAGTATTGTAGTATTGTGTTTTCTTCTTCTCTTTTCAGCATGGAATAAACCTATTACTTGATCCTTAAAGTATTGTAGCATGAGTGACTGATGTCACCACAAAGACAGAACAAGAAATAACTTTTGCTCCCATGTACAGTAATATACAGAAAGGGCTATTCCCAAACTGAACTGGTATCTTAAAAATAAATAAAGGGAGCACAGGACAGTCTTTTTACCTGCTAGTGAGTTCTGGTTTCAACACACAAATATCACTGCATTTCCTTCAGTGTCCCTTTGTCACCATGGAAACCAACCTTCTCCCCCAGCCCTCCCCCCTCCCGGAAAAAAAACAGCCCTATGCCCAGTGTGTCCTGCAATCAAAGGTCATTTGAAGACACAGTGACTGTTACAATATGTTATAGCAATCCATAATACAAAAGCTTAAAGAATGATGTCTTAAATCATCAATGAGCCAATGTTGAATTCTTTGATTTAGGTTACTATTTTCACCCTTCTCCAGTCGCTTAATTATCCCTTACATAATCATAAGCACAACACACTTGCGTTTTTGCCCATGTACTATTGGTGTAGCCATGATGTTGGATGGTGTAAATATTTTGAGATTCAACTACGCAGTTACTGCAAACCGTGGTGGATGTCTACAGTAACCGAGGGGAGCATCCAGAACTACTAACAAAGAATGCAAGCCAGACAGAAATTTTCCAGGAGCAAAAACAAGTTTCTATTGGCTTTACGGAGCAATGCTGAATAGTAGCGCATTTCAGTCAGTAATAGGACAGATTAAGCTGTTATCTTGAAACGATTAGGCTGGAGTGTATTTTGTGACAGAGAAGATGTGCTGGGAAAAGGAGAGGGAGAGGCCGAAGGGGGTTTCAAGAGAGGGGTGTCTGTCTGTGCTGAGGGTGGTGGAGTCAAGAGGAAGGGAAGCAAAAGAGCCCTGACTGGGAGAGGTGGAGCTTGAGGGTGAGAGCATCCAGGATGAGATGGCAGACAGGAGCATAGGCAGAGGGGGACATCGGAACCCAAACACAGGAAAGGTTTAGAAGTTATTGGTGTGAAACAGGGTGGAAAGGCCATGTGAGAGGAGTAGAGACCTTCAGTACTGTAGGAACCAGATACAGAGATAGAACAGCAGGGGAGCAAAAGCATGCTTTTCTTTTTGATAGCAAAGAGTCAAAAGTTAAAATATTTCCTTTAGAACCCATGGATGAAGCAAGACCAGCATCACATGCCACAAGGAGCTTCAGTGTGGGATGTTATCAGTTCCCCCAAGAGGAAGCCACTAAGAGGAAGCAAGGAAGACAACCAAGCAGGACAATACAGAGGAAAAGGAAAGGGAGGGATGGAGAGAATGGTATTTACTCTGCCAGAGTACTGCACAAAATGAGAAATTGAGGCTTCATGCCTTCTAAATTAACAGGTGAGCCCTGCACTGCAGGAAGTTTATAAATGCTCTCAACAAAAACAGAATGGTCTAGCCCAACAAGCAAAGGGGCGCTGTCAGCAGGTGATGTTCAAAAGCAATTTCTGTAAAGTACAGAGTTCAGGTGGAGTTTGTCACATCAGCAGGAGGGAAATGCTGGCTGGCATGAGGAGCTTCTGTGCTCTGGAGCTGAAGCTGTTGGCAGGGAATGGAGATAAATTGACTTGAAAAGCACACAAAAGTCTGCAGCTGGGCCCCTCCTGGTCTCCCAGCTGAGGCTGACCTGTAGGATGTTGATCTTCACTCACAAAAAGAGGGAAAAAGAGTCTGAGCTCCAATCTATTAATGTCAATCCCTGTCAGGAGACCTTCCTACAATTAGCATGATACATTGAAGCCATGCAGGGGACAGATTGTACTGAAACAAATCCCAGTAAAATAACCTCACTGTTTTTGGTCAGTTATTGATTATGAGTCATGCTTTACAAAGGACAGCTTTATCCCACAACACTTTATCCCACAACACTTTTAAAAAAGGAAGTTGACTATTTCATTTTCTTTACTGTACTAAACAAGTTATTGGCTTGAATAAAAAGCATAAGTAATAGTGAACTGAAAAAAACACAAAAATACAGTAAGATGCTTATGTTGGATTCCTAAAGGAGATAAAAAGCATTCAATTAGTTTTTCTAGGATTGTATCTAATTCGGCATTCTTTAATTTATATTAAACAAAAGCAGAGAAAGCTTGTGCAGGAAAAGCAACATTAAGGGCTGTTGTTAATGGGGACAGGGATAAAAGTTACTGTTAATCTGATTGTATCCCCGGTAACATACTGATTCTGATTTCACTTAGAAGATTTTTGACATTTCAACACTTTTCTTCACTTGATACACCTTTAAAAAAATGAAAATCTGTGGTTACTGTAATTAAATTGTATTCCTCTGCTCCAAAATTGTCTTTGAAGGAAGGAGGAGGAGAGTTAATGTTCTCTTACTCTCTCATTGATTTAATTTAAATTCATTTGAAACTAGTGATAGCAGGCAGCTGGAGGAAGGTGAAATATGACAGTGCAGTGTGTTGCTATTTTAAGGGCAGTACTGAGACACAGGAGGTCAGTAAGAGAAATGGTGTTTCTAGTGTCTGTCCCTCCTTCCTGATCCTCTTTCTTGGTACACAAAAGAAAATCACCAAGGTCAACAGCATAGGAACCTTGAAAGTCAAAACTGACTCTGTCTACTATGGTACACTGAACAAGGCGTTTTGTGGAGAATGGACCCTTACAGTTGACCCAAGCCTGGATTTGGGCTGATCCATACCTCAGCATTATCATTGTAATGCCAAAATATTACTTTGTAATACCAAACAATAAACAGAAAAGGTAAGTCTGCTCTTCAGCTTGAGACAGACATAATTGCCTTCTCAAGTACAATGCTTTCAGAAAGTATTTACCCCCTTGTATGTTTTTTCACATGTATGCTGGAAGCTCCAATGCTAATAGATTCATATGAGATTTTTATTTGTCACAAATCTACACAAATTCCTCTATTATTCCTTATGATGTCAAAGTGTAATTAAGGTTCTAGAATGTTTTAAATAAATGTAATTTCAAAGAAAAAGGTTTGACTTGCTAAGTATTCATCCACTTTGCTATGACATTCCAAAATAAACCAAAGTGCATCTAATGTCCTTGTGAGATCACTCTAAAACTTGTAGTGGAGTTAACCTCTAGTCATTTAAATTGGTTAACATGATTTCATAAGAGGCCAGTATGGTGGCATAATGGTTTTGGATGGGCCCTGGGCCCACTTCCTGGGGAGCTACCTGTGTGGAGTTTGCACATTCTCCCCATGTTCGTGTGGGTTTCGTCTGGGTGTTACAGTTTCCCTCCACAATCCAAAAACATTGTGATAAGATAATTGGCTCCTGTGAAAATAGTGCCCGGTGTGAGTGTGTGTTTGTCCCTTTCTGTGTGTAGCCTGCGATAGACTATCCCACTAGTCCAGGTGTACCCCACCTTGCACCCTTTCAGTTCAATTGTTGTGCCATTTGGTGTGAGTGTTGGTGTTTGTGTGTGTCCTGAAATGGACTGGCATTCCATCTATGTTGTATCCTGCCTAGTGCCTGTTGCTTGCTGGAATAGGTTTTGGCTCCCCCACAACCCTGTATTGAATAAAGCAGATACAGCAGAAAATAGATGGATGTCAGAAGAAATACACCTGTCTGTATAAGTTCCTTCAGTTGACAGTACATGTCAGAGTAGAAATATTGTGGTAAAATTGAGGTGAAGCTGGCCAACCAGAAAGTATTGCTGCAAAGAAACCTGCACAATAAGAGGAAAAGACTTGCCTGGGCAAAAAACACAGAAACTGAACCTCTGAGGCCAGCTTCACACAACCTCCTCTGAACAGTTGATGTTGAAACATCTGGACTTCTAGTTGCATTGAGCTCAGCTTGTATTTCAGGGCAGTTAGTCACTGGTTTCGCAGACTTGTGACTCTTAATTAACATATTCTCTAATTCTGAGTTTACCTTTGGCCTGCCTGACCTTTTTCGGTCCTCATGAGTGCCAGTTTCTTCATATCGTTTGATAGTCTTGGCCACAGCAATTACTGACACTTGCAAAATTCTTGCAATTGACCTTCATTTCTTAAAGTAATTATAAACGGTCTTTTCTCATTGCTTGCTGAGCAAATTTTGCCATGTTCATTTATGAATTACAAACTTTTGCCCATGTTCCCTATATTTATAGTCATTGTGGACTCTCACCTGTTTACCAATAACTGGTGACAAAAGGTAAATGAGGTAACATGCTACAGTAGTTAACTGTAAGAACATATAACAAAGACAATTTTAAACTTATTTCAGTTTTCTAACACCTTGTTATACACATTTCTGACTTTTAACTAACCTGGGCTTCAAACTGAAATCTTTTTGCTTTGGGTGTTAATTTTATTGAAAATGAAAAATTAACATTTTCAATGCAGTTCACTTAAGATTATAAATACACAAATCATGTAAATAAATATTAAGTGTTTATAGACAAATTTATACAGTTTAAAGCACAGATAATTATGAAAAACCTAAGGAGGTGTACTCAACCTTCTGACTGGTACTGTAGATCTGAGGAAGGATAAAAAAACATATCTAGGATGTTTAAAGCTCCCAAGAGCACAGCCAGCTCTACACAGATTTACTGTAGTCTCTATGGGAGTGTTGCCAAACACAAGAACTCCTGAGAAAAGAAAATATAATAGCAAGTGACAGACTCCAAGACTATGTGGCAAAAGATTCTCTGGCCTGGTGAAACAAATTTTGAATGTTTGAATGTAGAAGTACTATGCTATAGTTCTTCTACTCATCAGCAGGGATGTGGAAGATTGTTAAGACTGATGGGAACTTAGATGGAGCAGTGGCACATCTTAGAGGACAATCTGCTTCAACTGGGGTAAAATTTAGCTTCAGCAGGACAGTGATCCAAAGCTGTAATAAACTTGAAAGCCCCTGAGTGACTGAGTAAAATTAAAGGTTTGAATACTTTTGAGAATCCATGGAAAGACTTGAAAACTGTTGTTCACAAGCAATATTCCAAACAATTTAACAGAGCGTGAGCAAAACAGTCAAGAAGGATTAATAAAAAATAGAAGAGAATTACCCTAAAAACTGTCATTACTGTCAAAATCTACCACCAACCTACAGCCAAATATTGAGTTTATAAATCTGAATGCTTAAGCAATCAACGTATTCCAGGTTTCCCCCTTTAGTTTTTACTGACTTTTACTATAACTTATCCTTCCCTTAGAAATCTTTAGTTTGACTGTTCATGTTTTGTATAAAACTGTAAGTTTAAAAGTTCATGTACCATTTACAGTAATAAGTTCACAAAATGGTACTGGGACAAGGATTTGATTGCTTCTGCATGCCATTGTGTACTGTGCTTTCATCCATATGTTGAACTGTTTGGAACCCTGTCTTAAAGTATTTTGTAAGTGATGTGGATAATAACTTTCACAAGGAGAATGTGGCAGTGGATCTTGGACTACTAACCCAGCAGGAATCTGACACTGATCAATCACTCTGAGTGAAAGTAAATTTCAGCAATATGTCCCAAGAAGATAACTATTTTTACACAAATGCCCCAGGTACAGTACATGGTGTCTTGAAAGAATGAATTTTTATTAGCAAAAAAAAACCAGGTGTTTCCAAACAAGTTAAACTGACAAGAAAGAGCTACAGTAGCTAAATCTACACCATCCTGTTCAGGTTATTCTGTGAGTATTTTCTATATTCAAAATTGTCCAAAGGCCAAGAGAAGGTAAAGGGATCAGTTAACAGGGCTAACTGTATTTTATTCCTTGTGGTCTGTTATCTAATGACCTGAAAAAATAAAGCACACTATACACAAAAGGTTACAATACTGTAATTGGCAAGCAGAACAAATTAGAATAGAGAAGACTGGTTTTACATGATAGCGGGACTGGTATTCACCATTAAATACAAAAATTCACATGTGAAAATATAAATTCCTACAACCTTTACCGATTAATAATTTCACAATACACCTCCAGTCTGGCTTTTTCATCCCTCGGGACGGGGATCAGAATACCTCCTGGGTATCCCTGCCTGTCGTAAGATAAGGGTTGTGTCAGGAAGGGCATCCGACGTAAAACCATCTTGCCAAACACATGGTTGCAAAGAACACAAAGCACATACCGGATCGGTCGGGGCCCGGGTTAACAATGTCCGCCATTAGTGCTGTGTCCCAACAGGGTACTAATGGAAATTATGCTACTGTGGGGAAAACTGTAGAGTGGGGGCTACAGAAAATAAACAAGGTGAAGGGGCCTGGAAGGAATGTTAAGTCAATGAGAGTGGGGAGTTGGAATGTTGGTACCATGACAGTGAGAGGGAGAGAATTGGTTGAAACTATGGCAAGGAGAAAAGTGGAGATGTTGTGTGTGCAAGAAACCAAGTGGAAAGGAAACAGCTCAAGACACCTAGGAGGGGGATACAAGATTCTATACGCTGGAAAGAGTACAAAAATGAATGGAGTGGGTGTGCAAAGACCTAGCAGACAAGATAGTGAGGGTGGTTAGACACTCAGACAGGATTATCAATGTACAGGTGGCTTTTGAGAGTGGGTTATGGAATATCATCTCTGTATATGCACCACAGGTAGCACCACAGGAGGAAAAGGATAGCTTTTTGGAAGATCTCGAAGAAGTGGTTAGCAGAATCCCAGGAAATGAAATGGTGGTAATTGGAGGAGACTTCAATGCACATTTAGGAGAGAAATGCCCAGATTATCCAGATGAACATGGTCAGAGAGGGCTAGGAGAGAGAAATGAAGAAGGAGGAAGGCTACTAGAAACACTCCAAGCTCTTGAATTGTTTGCAGTAAACACAGGGTTCATGAAGAATTATGAGCAAAAGGTGACATACAGGAGTGGAGGCCATGAATCCCAAATAGACTACATATTAGTGAGAAGAATTGATAGAGCGAAAGTCCTTCATTAAATATTATCTGCCAGGTTTTTGCAGTCTTGAATTTAACCTTAAAGGTTAAGGAGTTCAAACTTAAGTTGGTCTTAATTATTTGTAACACACTGAGTTTTAGATGGTGGGCTATCATTTAGTTTCAACCACAGCTGTCTAGCTCGATGTTATAATCTCTGACATGATATGAAGAAAAATATGAAGCTCTTGAATTGTTTGCAGTGAACACAGGGTTCACGAAGAATTATGAGCAAAAGGTGACATACAGGAGTGGAGGCCATGATACCCAAATAGATTACATATTAGTGAGAAGAATTGATAGAGCGAAAGTCCAACATGCTAAAGTCCTGCCGTATGAGGCTGTTACCAGACAACACAGGCTACTGGTGATGGACATCACAATATTGAAGGAGCGAAGAATAAGGCAGAGGAAACACCCAGCACGAACAAAAGTGTGGAAACTGAGAGAAAACAAAGTAGATTTCAACAGGCTGGTGAGAGAAATGAAAAACAACACAGAGGAAACAGAGGAGCCTTCAGTTAAAGAAGAGTGGACTGAGATGAGCCACATCCTAGAAGAGGCTGCTACCAGGGTTTATGGAAAGACAAGAGGAGGCAGACCGAGGGAAAATGAAGAGTGGTGGTGGGATATAGAAGTTCAGGAAACACTGAAGGAAAAGAAAAAGGTGCATACGAGGCACTGAAAGATGGCACTGGAGAATTACAAGAATATAAGAGACTAAAGAAGGTAGCAAAAAGAAGTGTAGCAAGAGCAAAGGAAAGAGCCTGGAAAGAATGGTATGAGAAACTTGAAACAAAGGAAGGAGAGGACCAAATCTACAAGATTGCTAAACATAGAGCGAGACAGAAAAAATATATTATCCGGGTGGCAGTACTCAAGGATGGAGAAGGCAGAGTTTTGATTAAAGAAGAACAGATCAAGCAAAGATGGCTGGAGTACTTCAAAAATCTGTTAAATGTAGAAAATGAGAGGGAGAACCTAGTGGAGGCAGACGTAGTGTGTGGACCAATCCAAGAAATTTCAGTAAAGGAAGTGAAAGAAGCTATCAAGAGATGAAAGTGGGCAAAGCAACTGGACCATCAGGAAAAGCAGCAGAACACTTTAAGAACCTCAATGAAGAGGGGATTCAGTGGCTGACGACATTGCTTAACAATATTGCAAAGGAAGAGAGAATTCCAGAAGAATGGACAAAAAGCAGTATGGTTACCATCTACAAGGAGAAAGGAGACCCAATGGAGTGTAAAAACTATAGAGGAATAAAACGTCTGGAACATGGATTGAAAATCCTGGAAAAAATTCTGGACAAGAGACTCAGGAAGATAGTCAGGATCCACAACTCACAATTTGGATTCTCAGCAGGGAAAAACACAACAGATGTCATTTTTGTGATGAGACAGTTACAGGAGAAGACACTAGAGAAAGGGAAAAAGCTGTATGTGGCCTTTCTAGACTTGGAGAAGGCATATGACCGTGAGGTGGTGTATTGGTGCTTGAGGAAGAAATGAGTACCAGAAAGCATTGTGAAGTTAGTTCAAGCAACCTATAGAGATGCAACTACGAAGATGATAACACAGCAGGGAGAGACAAAAGAGTTTGAAATCACAGTTGGAGTACACCAAGGATCAGCACTAAGTCCTTTCCTTTTCATAAACATTATTGACACACTGACAGAGGAGGTAAGAACAGAAGTGCCTTGGGAACTCATCTTTGCTGATGATGTGGCACTGATGGCAGACTCAGAAGTAGAACTACAGGAGAAAGTGTTCAAATGGCAGAGGAGTCTGGAAAAGGGTGGACTGAAAATGAATGCAGAAAAATCTGAAATAATGGTAATGGAGAGAAGAGGAGATATTATGACCAATGTTGAGGAGACAAATGGAGGAAAACTGAAACAAGTTGATGGCTTTAAATACCTCGGATCAAAACTGGTAAAGGGAGGAGAAACACTGGAGGCAGTAAAACAAAGAGTGAAAGCTGGATGGAACAAGTGGAGAGAAATAACTGGAATAATCTGTGACAGGAAAATTCCTAGAAAGTTAAAGTGCAAAATGTACAAGACTATGATTAGACCTGTACTACTATATGGAGCTGAATGCTTGGCAGTTGGAAAGAGGGAAGAGAACTTGATGAGAAGAACTGAAATGAGGATGTTGAGATGAATTCTGCAGATTTCAATGAAGGATAAGATCAGAAATGAAGAAATCCGTAGACGATGTAGGGTGGTGGATGTGGTTGAGAAGATGCAAGAGGCGAGGTTACGGTGGTATGGACATATCATGAGGAGGGATGTTGAGGAAGTAACAAAGAGGGTAATGGAATTTGAGGTGGAAGGTAACAGAGGAAGAGGCAGGCCTAGAAAGAGATGGATAGATTGTGTGAGAAAAGATATGGAGGTATGTGAAGTGAGTGAGGAAGATGTGCTTGACAGAGACAAGTGGAGAAGAGCAACCAAAGCAGCTGACCCCAGGACAGTCTGGGACTAAGAATGTGAAAAAGAAGAAGAAGAAGAAGAAGAAGAAGAAGAAGAAGAAGAAGAAGAAGAAGACCTCCAGTTTGGCTATTTACAAGTGTTTTAAAGGTTTTATAGTGACCTCTAATGGAAGATTGCTGTAATTGCATATTTTTCTTTAGCAGACTTGCTCCTTATCTATCCTGGGAAAAGCATAATACTGTAGATTAATTGATTCAGAATATGATGTTCTGAATATGATTCCAACAGAAAGGTTGATGTCAAGATTTTGTGAATCCTGTTGCTACAGAATCTCACCCCAAAATAATTATTTATTTTGTCTGCATGAATTTACTACATATTTGAAGTGGTACAGTAATGCTGAAATATGATTTCTTTGAATCCTAGCATTAATCAAGCAATGTCCTCCTTGTCATACAGTACTTACAACTACATTAATAAAAAGTGGATGCAACAAAACATTTCACATTGAAGTTATGATCATTGACTCTGCCTATCAACTTGTAAATATGTCAGCCAATGTTGGCTTTTGATGGTCCTGGAATTAGTTCAAGTACTGATGTTTTAAATCATGTTTTCAAGATCAGGAATATTAGAGCCATTTGATCCAGCCTTGTCTAAAGCTCATGTTTGTCATATTGTAGGGGGTCTTTTTCTTTCTTTGTAAAATTGCATGGATCCATATTCTTATATCCATATATCCATATATCTCACTGATGCTGAAAAGTTAATTCACACTTTTGTTTTTTTCCAGGTTTATACCGTACAGCATGTGCAATGCAGTGATGTATCCAATTATATTCTTAAGAAGTCCCAGCAACTCAGGTTTTAACCCAAACTAAAATACCTATACTGTAGAACTAGATTCAACTAACTGCTGCTCACTTTTTATGGTAAACTCGTCAGTTTGGCTCCCAGATGCATTGGTAAACTGTTAACTACCTACTGTACAGTATCTAACTTTATTGGTCTTTTCAGACCCTGGTCTTATCTCAGTTTCCAATACTATGCTCCAAGTACTTCATTTACTGTTGATTTATTATTCTATTGTGCTGCAGTGCATGAGATTTACCATGAAAGGCTCTATATAGAATAAGGGTTATTTAAAAACACAATTGCTCTCCATATCTCTGGAGCAAAAAACAGCTCTTTCCAAACCAAGGCAATTTGTACGTTTGCAAAGCAGTTTCTAAGCAATACTGCAGGTCTTGACAGCATCAGTAAGTCTACTGCCTAATTTTAAATATATAAAAAACAGAAAGTCTGTGAAACAGCCTTACATATCTCACTGCAGTTGTGTGTTCTGGGTAAAGGGAATTCTTTAGAGATTTTCATTGCACAGAGAGGCAGCCAGCAAGCATAAACAATGTACAAGGGCTGATGCTGTTTTTGAGACATAGGATGGAATGGAATTTTTGAGGCTTCAACAGAGGTAAATGCAATGAAAGTCACCTCTCTACTCAACAATAAATTAAAGCAGCAACAAAGAGAAAGAGTGATTCCATGATGAAACTACAAATGATGCTAGAAGCGTAAGTGTTGAGACTGTGTTTTGCAATAAAGTGTATTCTGTGGCAGTGGACAGGATCATCAGTCAGTTCCACCCGATAGAACTATCTGTGGTGACTTTGCATCACTTTGGAAGTTTAGGAGTTTGACTGCTGATGAAATTGTTTAACATGTGAAAAACTAGTTTGAGAAGTGACGTTTATCATCTGAAGAAAATCTAGAACACCTAGTGAATGCAAAAGAAATTGCAAACCATTTTCAGGAAAATTTGGTCATTAGCATATTTTGTGTAATACATGTGATTGTGACTAAGGAAAGAAGAATACCAGTTTACTCTATGTCAATAAATTGTTATTTTATAGGATTTGAAGTTGCTTGCAAAACCATGAGCAAATCAGGGCAGGAAAAAAAGCCAAACAATATTTAATGAATATAGTAGAAATATTGTTTTTAGTTAAATTCACAATCTGGCCTACCTCTCTCACTTTACCATCTGCTGTGGAGTTGTGTAATTCATCACACAGACCAGTGCTGCATCGGAAACATGAAGCACTTTGTAATACTTTTTAGGATTAAAAGCACTATAATAATAATAATAGGCAGCATGGTGTCATGGTATATATTTAAATATATATATATAACATTCTAATGGTTCAAAGTCATTATTGTCTCCTAAATCTCCTAAAGACACGACTAAATTATATTCTTGACACACAAACTTCAAGTTAGAATGTCAAATCCCTAACAACCTCTGTTATTGTTAGTTTATCTAGACTCCACTTATTCAGAGTTTTCCATAATGCTCTGTTCTTTGCTCTATAGTGCTTGGTATTTAGATTTTGCTTCTTGCAAGTAATGATCCACTAGTATTTGGGCTTCACTGCAATGCTCATGACACTCAGATGTATTTGTTGACCAAATCAGAATCTAACATTAAATAGAATGTTCACAACAATGGAAAGACTGGTTATGCTCCAGGTTTTGCAAAGTTGATGATTTCAGTGTTGATGTTGTAGAAAGCGATTAAATCAAAACTTTATTATTTGTGATGCTTTCTTCCAGTAAAGACCATTTTTCTGCCTATCTGATGGTGAAATATTGATTCACACCTTTAATTCATCAAAAAACTGATGTATTGCCATTTTTATTCAGGAATCTCCTAAGGTGTTAACAAGACTTGCATCTTGTGTGCTAACTAAAAGTACTCTGAACAAGCACATACTGTAACTCATCTGCTCTGTGAAATGCACCAAAACCAGGTGTGAACTTTAGAGTGGGTTCCCTTGCACACGTATAGTATAAAGCTTTGAATGGTCTAGCACTGGATTGCTGGCAGTGAAAGAGAAATACATTTTTTTATTAACAGTTATTTAAATAAAATACAATCTAAATCTATGCCAGCCTGAAAACCACTTGTCCTTCAGGGACATGTAAGTTTTCACATTATTCCATCTCTCTTTTACAAAATACTGTTATCAATCTCATAGTTTTGAAGGATTTATCCTATATGAAAATGTATCTGTCTCAGAGACTTGTATTAAGCACTTCATTTCTGAGAGATTTCAGTAGAATACCTTGTAACACTTCTGCAACGATTTGGTAAGTGTCATTCTGGAACTTTCATTGCTCACTGGCAGCTCAGTCCATTGCAGATGCTGTGCTAAATGTTCTAGCAATTTGTTATTGTAAATATAGAAGTTGTGAGTCATAGTAAATTATATTTTACTTTTCTCAACAGAGAGACTATATGAATTCTGAAGACATTCATAAGATCTACAGTACAACACTGATTTCATCATTATAGACATGCAATTTGTTGTTACTCAATGACAGCCAGTAGTCTTAGAGAAGGCAAATAATATATACTGCAGGAGTGGCAGCAAATTGGCCATTAAAAACTGTATACTTAGTGCTGCAGTATAATTGATTTTGCCTTAAAATATTTAAATGTGAACATACTGTAAGAAGAGTATCTTTTTCAACCCTTATAGGGCCTGCTGCACTAACATACAGTTCTGTAAATTAACTGCTAATCCAGACTAAATCTTGTTTTAGCTCTTATTAAAATTAATCAAAATCAAAACTAGGATTAGATTTAATCCTAATTCAAGGAAAAGTAAGTAATACAATGCCACTAAAACTTCACAGAATGAGACTAACAGATTTCACTGTTTGAATCACCTGAAAAGGGTCTGTTTTAGTAAGAAACCTTTGTTTCTCTTCCATGGATCAGAGTTCAGGGAACCTCCCACTTGAGCCCACACATTCCTTCACAGAATGGTTGCCCCAGAAAAACCTTTGCAGACGTTTTTACTGATTTAGTGGTTCCTTTGAAGTTTCTCTTTCCTAAATGATTTTTCTTTGCTATGAGCACTTTCATGGTCTGCGTGTGTCATGTCTGGATGTGGCATAGAGAGCAGAATGGTTATAAACATCATGATTGGACTTTAAACTGGTTATAGGGAACTAAGAATACCCAACCCAGAATACAACTGGTTTGCACCAGATATAAAGTAAAAAACAAATGTCATTTTAAAACAATGGGGTAGAAAAGAAAATAGAACAATCAATATAATAATAATGACCAAAAAATGTATTATCTTTCTCATCATTATAATCACTACTAGATGAAATACTGTACTAAGTGAAATATACGGAGTTCTTGGTTCTCTGAAAGAAGCCCCTAAATCTTTCTAGAGGATTAAAAATTATTCCAAACTGAAATCCAGTCTGCTCCAAGAAGCATGGGAAAGATGTATGCTCAGTATAACTAGAAGAGACAGGATGAGAAATGAATGGGTTAGAGCACACATACAGTAGCACTGTGTGACATCAATGGAAGAGTGAAGAGGCTAAAATGTCAGTGGGCTGGACACACAACCTGAGGCAGGGCAATGAAAACAATAAGAATGGCTCAAACATACCTGATTCTAGGTGCCTGACCTTGTGCTTTGTGCAGTCATGCAGAAGCTATGACTTGGGCACAAGACCGTTATGTTTAGGTGCTTGTTTTAATATAGGAGGGTTCTCTTATGGTAAAAGATCAGAGACACCAAATCCTGGTCCTTGATGACCACAATAAAGCAGTTTTTTAACAATTATCAATTACAAAACTGATCCAATCAAGCAAATTTTTAACTCACCTAATGAACCAGAACAAGTGATAAAAACCAGATGCCCATGAAAGACAGGAGTATTACAATCCTGGCTTTAGCAGCCATACACCATACAGTACAGTATGTATTCTGTCACAGTTGCTCTACTTAAGATGAAGCCCTTAAGGGGCACACTCCATCCACCTGGTGCACAATTCCACAGCTAGATAGATTAAAGAGGTTCATTACACACGAGTGAGTGCAAGCTTGCTAGACTCTTGGTTACTCTTGAGGAATTCCAGTTGCACTTCAACATGGCCCAGGCTTGTGACAGTGATATCTGAATTATAGTGCTAAACCTGTGCCCCTGACAAGTGCCTGGTTGAGCCACTAGGGAGATCAAACCTGTTTATCACTTCTACAGTAGTGTATGTGCATTACCAAGGAACCCCATATTTCTTATGTCTATGCACATTTGTGCTACTATTGCCTTTGAAATGAAATAAGAATTATAAAAAGGACACTTTCTAGAGGGAGAAGCCAAGCTCTCAATATCACTCAAAATCAGTATTGCATAATGAATAACTAGAAGTGAAAATGCTGCCAGTGCTGAACTTCATGTGCTAATAAGGTGTATAATTCAGATTGTCAGCAGACATTACAAATGATTGGTAATGAGAAAGATACAGCGACAGAAACTAAAGGGAAAACAGAAAACCTCTAACAGATTCCTTGCAGTTTTTAGTGATTTCTGACAGGTCAAATTGGAAGAGCATTGTGGAAATCCCTTCCAAACAGCTTTGACCTAAACATACAAGCCGCTTGTGCTTGAAGGTTTACTCTTAGTTTTGAAAGAATGATTTGAAGAGGTGGCACTTGATTGCCAGAGTTTAAAACAGGCACAGTGTGTATTGGTGCTCAGTGTTTGCAGTGGGCTGAGGTAACTGACAGATGATTTTCGTAGAGGCTTCTGCTGGTGGAAAAAAGCCTATTAAAAGGCCCCTAGTGGGACTGCTTGTTATCTACAGACAAGATGTCTTAAGTGAGGACTGAGCAGTAGGGAAGCCTCTGCAGGGGAATAGCAATGTGTGAATCCTTGGAAACATTAAGATAACTAACTGCATCGAACAGAAAAGAATCCATTCACCACCTCAGAAATACTGAGGACCTGAAAATTTATTTTCCAAGCTACCATGTGGCTGCTCACAGCAGGGTGTTTCATTTTAACAGGGAGAAAAGACCTCCCCCGGCCTAATTTTTTTTTGCCATTCTTTTTTAGCAATATTTACCTCTTTCCCAATACACAGTGGTGGCAGCCTGCATAGATTTCACTCCTGTTCAAAGAAAGTGAACTGTTCCATTCCTATGGGGATGTTCACAGTGTGAAGAACATCGCCTCACTGTTAACAGGCTGTTTACAGTTGTAATTGCACATTACCAGTATACTCCTGGACTAATTGCATTCATTTACATGAAATTGTAACTAGTGCGCACATAAGGCTTATAACTGAGGTTTCTATGCTGAAGTAATATCACACTCAACGGCAGGGCTGCACAACCCTAGTCCTGGACTTTAAGAAACAGAGGAGGTCTTTTAACTTTTTAATAGTTAGTAGTTTATTGATCCAAGGATCTCATCCAGGTATTGGTTTCAGCCACATGGCTGGGTAACTTGTTCTATACATTGTACTCCCACAACCCTTTGGTAAAAGAAGTGTCTCCTGTTCTCAGTTTGAAACGCACTTTCACATACTTTCTATTTGTGTCCACAGTTTCACATTTCATTGTTTATTCAAAAGAAGTCCATTGCATTGACTTTGTCAGTGCCTTTGAAGATTTTGAATACCTGTATCAGGTCACCTCCTAACCTTCTCTCTTTCAGTCTTTCAGTGTAGGACACTCCTTTAAGCCTTGGAGCATACAGTACCTGGTTGCTCTCTTCCATACTGACTCTAGAGCAGCAAATATTTTTGGTAAAATGGTGACCAAGACTGTACACAATATTTTACATGAGGTCTAAATATTTCGTTGTAAAATTTTAACACAAAATCCCTTTATGTAAAGTGTACACTTTTGACTACATAGACATGCATTCTGTTTGCCTTTTTGCTGCATTGCTTCTCCACATTTGTCTGAAAATATGTAAATGATGAATCAACATTAACACCCAATTCCTTTTCTTAATCCTTTTCCCTTCTAGCTCAGTGTTCCCTATTTTGCAGTTATAGTTTGTTTTTACTACCAGCAAAAAAATCCCTGCATCTTCATTAAATATTATCTGCCAGGTTTTTGCAGTCTTGAATTTAACCTTAAAGGTTAAGGAGTTCAAACTTAAGTTGGTCTTAATTATTTGTAACACACTGAGTTTTAGATGGTGGGCTATCATTTAGTTTCAACCACAGCTGTCTAGCTCGATGTTATAATCTCTGACATGATATGAAGAAAAATATGAAGCTCTTGAATTGTTTGCAGTGAACACAGGGTTCACGAAGAATTATGAGCAAAAGGTGACATACAGGAGTGGAGGCCATGATACCCAAATAGATTACATATTAGTGAGAAGAATTGATAGAGCGAAAGTCCAAAATGCTAAAGTCCTGCCCTATGAGGCTGTTACCAGACAACACAGGCTACTGGTGATGGACATCACAATATTGAAGGAGCGAAGAATAAGGCAGAGGAAACACCCAGCACGAACAAAAGTGTGGAAACTGAGAGAAAACAAAGTAGATTTCAACAGGCTGGTGAAAGAAATGAAAAACAACACAGAGGAAACAGAGGAGCCTTCAGTTGAAGAAGAGTGGACTGAGATGAGCCACATCCTAGAAGAGGCTGCTACCAGGGTTTGTGGAAAGACAAGAGGAGGCAGACCGAGGGAAAATGAAAAGTGGTGGTGGGATATGGAATTCAGGAAACACTGAAGGAAAAGAAAAAGGTGCATACAAGGTACTGAAAGATGGCACTGGAGAATTACAAGAATATAAGAGACTAAAGAAGGTAGCAAAAAGAAGTGTAGCAAGAGCAAAGGAAAGAGCCTGGTGTAGAGAAAACCGGTTCAGGGACGCCAAATATGTAATCATAGTGGCTCTCTGAAGGCACCAGTTCTGTAGGGTTTGGGCATTTACTGAGACAATTATTAATTGTAGCAGTAAATCACAAAGTTGATTCTTTTGGTGGCTTTAGAATCCAACCATGCGATATAACTCAAACAACGCGCACACACAGGTACTAATACACGAGGATACATTTATTAATACATAGAATATGCATATAAACCTAACAGATCTTATCGAGAGGGTTATCAGAATACAAAAGATATATATTCAATCAGTTACAAAGAGTTACACATCAAGAGGAAATACGTTCAGTATATCATTCATTAAGACCGTTTCGTAAAGTGAACTTGGTTACAACTTCTACATTAGATACTCAAACAAGTACATAACTCTTAGGAATTAAATTGATATCAACTGGTTTGGATAACAATTGAATTCTCGAGCTGTAATGCATTGAAGTTGAATACTCATCCAATCTTTGGGGATTCAGATCTCCTGCGGGCACAAAGAAACAGTTGCAGGCTGTTGCTGTCCAATCCGCGCTCTCTGGCTCCGTGCCAGGCTGTGATGTGCGGCTTGCGACGGTGCGCTGCTGATGCTCACTGTTGGCATTAACTAGCAAAGTTTGTGCACAGGAGAAAAGATGACTGTGGGTCCCAGCAAGTCAGGAAGAGGACCAGTTCGTTTATGATGAAGAGCTAGTTCTGAATAGTGATTCAGCTGTCCACAGTTCCGACCTGTTGACGAGGCCTGCTGCTGGTTACTCTCTGGCAACCTCCACTCTAGACTCTTAGAACAAAGGAAAGTTCTGGCACTCGGACACACTGGCCGTTCCGTGGTTGTCCGGGCTGAGTCTCAGGATGGTCAGGAGGCGCACTGCGAGAATGTCCTGCCCTTGGGATTCTCCTTTGAATTCCTTCTAGAATTGTTGAATCTGAATCTGAATCTTGTTGAATCCCTCAGGCTCTCTGTGTTGCCTGTTTTTACCTGGAGGAACTTCAGCTCATTGATTGGCTGAAAGTTCCATGGGCATCAGAGTCCCACGTGGGTTACTCGGCCCTACCAGTCCCTGATTGGTTGATCAAGGTGAGATATGAGTCACTTAGTCCTGACACTTAGTAATGCAGTCCAGATGTCCAACTCGCACTCCCTAGACAGATAGGCACCAATGGATGACCATTGATCATGATAGCCAGGCTTAGCTAAATGCATCCCCCTTTGGGAGCTGTCCTTGGACCTTAAATCACCTTGCATGAATGGTTTCTCTGTGGCTGCACCACAGAGATGAACAGAGAAATGAGGCCTAATTTGGGAAAGCTCAGAAACACTTAATTCTGCCTTATTATTAAGCCTCGCCACTACACTGGAAAGAATGGTATGAGAAACTTGAAACAAAGGAAGGAGAGGACCAAATCTACAAGATTGCTAAACATAGAGCGAGACAGAAAAAATATATTATCCGGGTGGCAGTACTCAAGGATGGAGAAGGCAGAGTCTTGATTAAAGAAGAACAGATCAAGCAAAGATGGCTGGAGTACTTCAAAAATCTGTTAAATGTAGAAAATGAGAGGGAGAACCTAGTGGAGGCAGACGTAGTGTGTGGACCAATCCAAGAAATTTCAGTAAAGGAAGTGACAGAAGCTATCAAAGAGATGAAAGTGGGCAAAGCAACTGGACCATCAGGAATAGCAGCAGAACACTTTAAGAACCTTGATGAAGAGGGGATTCAGTGGCTGACGAGATTGCTAAACAATATTGCAAAGGAAGAGAGAATTCCAGAAGAATGGACAAAAAGCAGTATGGTTACCATCTACAAGGAGAAAGGAGACCCAATGGAGTGTAAAAACTATAGAGGAATAAAACTTCTGGAACATGGATTGAAAATCCTGGAAAAAATTCTGGACAAGAGACTCAGGAAGATAATCAGGATCCACAACTCACAATTTGGATTCTCAGCGGGGAAAAGCACGACAGATGCCATTTTTGTGATGAGACAGTTACAGGAGAAGACACTAGAGAAAGGGAAAAAGCTGTATGTGGCCTTTCTGGACTTGGAGAAGGCATATGACCGTGTGCCCAGAGAGGTGGTGTATTGGTGCTTGAGGAAGAAAGGAGTACCAGAAAGCATGGTGAAGTTAGTTCAAGCAACCTATAGAGATGCAACTACGAAGATGATAACACAACAGGGAGAGACAAAAGAGTTTGAAATCACAGTTGGAGTACACCAAGGATCAGCACTAAGTCCTTTCCTTTTCATAAACATTATTGACACACTGACAGAGGAGGTAAGAACAGAAGTGCCTTGGGAACTCATCTTTGCTGATGATGTGGCACTGATGGCAGACTCAGAAGTAGAACTACAGGAGAAAGTGTTCAAATGGCAGAGGAGTCTGGAAAAGGGTGGACTGAAAATGAATGCAGAAAAATCTGAAATAATGGTAATGGAGAGAAGAGGAGATACTATGACCAATGTTGAGGAGACAAATGGAGGAAAACTGAAACAAGTTGATGACTTTAAATACCTTGGATTAAAACTGGTAAAGGGAGGAGAAACACTGGAGGCAGTAAAACAAAGAGTGAAAGCTGGATGGAACAAGTGGAGAGAAATAACCGGAATAATCTGTGACAGGAAAATTCCCAGAAAATTAAAGTGCAAAATGTACAAGACTGTGATTAGACCTGTACTACTATATGGAGCTGAATGCTTGGCAGTTGGAAAGAGGGAAGAGAACTTGATGAGAAGAACTGAAATGAGGATGTTGAGATGGATTCTGCAGATTTCAATGAAGGATAAGATCAGAGATGAAGAAATCCGTAGACGATGTAGTGTGGTGGATGTGGTTGAGAAGATGCGAGAGGCGAGGTTACGGTGGTATGGACATATCATGAGGAGGGACGTTGAGGAAGTAACAAAGAGGGTTATGGAATTTGAGGTGAAAGGTAACAGAGGAAGAGGCAGGCCTAGAAAGAGATGGATAGATTGTGTGAGAAACGATATGGAGGTATGTGAAGTGAGTAAGGAAGATGTGCTCGACAGAGACAAATGGAGAAGAGCAACCAAAGCAGCTGACCCCAGGACAGTCTGGGACTAAGGCTGTGAAAAAGAAGAAGAAGAAGAAGATATGAAGAAAAACTGGTCCAGTTAAACTAATAACTAGTGGAACCCTTATACAGTAGTAATTACTGGAGCAAGCAGATAGAGGGACCTTTCAGGACCAGGACTGCACACCCCTGCTCTGAGATCCTTCTTTTCCTGGTTGGTGAAGTGCCGGAGATAATGCAATCCCCTCAGTTTTCCTCAGGATTTTCTATGCTATCTACACTTTTCTGGGGTAATAAACAGATGCCTCTTCTAGCTTTTATTGACTCAGGGGCAGCAGGAAACTTTATAGACGCCGCCATTGCTCAAACTTGGAACTTATCCTTGACCTTGGTGACTCCACCTCTTCGTGTTCAATCTATTGATGGTTCCCCAGTATCTCCAGGACTTATTAGGTGGCAAACTGAAATTATAAGATTACAGATTGGCGCCATCCATGTGGAAGACATCTGGTTTTATCTCCTTGAGACCCAACACATCCCCTTGTACTGGGCTTTCCTTGGCTACAACAGAATGACCCTATCATTTCATGGTCCCGTAAAGAAATTTTAACTTGGGAACCCCGATATATTAGGAACTGCTGTCATCTACCCGTAAAAATTGCACTCACAGCGACGTTCCCTTCTGGTGTTCTTACCATACCCCCTCAATATTCTGATCTACAGGAAGCATTTAATGAGCAGGAGGCCTTGGCCCTCCCACCTCATCGACCATATGATTGTGCCATTGACCTTTTGCCAGGTACTATCCCTCCTAAAGGTCATATATTTCTGCTCTTCAATTCTGAATCTGACGCCCTGAAAGTATACATACAAGATTATCTGAAGGCTGGGTTTATACGTCCATCCACTTCACCTGCATGTGCCAGTTTTTTTTTTGTAGAGGGATGGTGAGCTCCATCCCTGCATTGATTATCGTGGCCTCAACGAGATCACAATCAAGAATCAGTACCCTTTGCCTCTAATTCCAGCAGCACTTGAGTCTGTGCATGGGGCCAAGATCTTCACCAAACTGGATTTACGAGGGGCATATAATCTATTCTGCATTCGGGTAGTGGATGAGTGGAAGACGGCATTCATGACTACCTATGGACATTACGAATATTTGGTCATGTCTTTTGGTTTGGTTAATGCCCCAGCAGTGTTTCAGACTTTTATTAATGTCATTTTTCGTGATCTGCTACAAAGATTTGTCTTTGGTGTATTTGGATGACATTCTATTTTTTTGTAATTCCTTCCAGGATCATGTTCTCCATGTCAGAGAAGTACTCTCCCGGCTCATTAGGAATAAACTTTATGTCAAACTGGAGAAGTGCACCTTCCATGTTTCTAAGATTCATTTTCTAGGTTACACCATCTCTCCAGAGGGGGTGGAAATGGATTCGAATAAAGTCTCCACAATTACTGATTGGCCCACACCCAAGAATCTCAAACACATACAACGATTTCTCGGCTTTGCTAACTTTTACAGGAGGTTTATTCGAAACTTCAGCTCGGTGGTCGCTCCAATAACCTCTTTAACTCGAAAAGGACCAAGACAAGGTAAATGGACCCCTCAAGCAGAAGAGGCATTTCAGCACCTAAAACACCTATTCACAACAGCCCCCATCCTAAAACACCCTGATCCTTCCTTCCCTTTTGTTGTCGAAGTGGACGCTTCTGGCCATGGTGTGGGTGCTGTTCTCTCTCAATATCATGGAGAAAAACAGATTCTTCACCCCTGTACCTTCTTCTCTAAGAAGCTATCCCTTGCATAGATGAACTATGATGTTGGTAACCACGAGCTCTTGGCCATTAAGTTGGCATTGGAGGAATGGAGGCACTGGCTAGAGGGTGCTCATCATCCATTTTTGATTTACGCTGATCACAAAAACCTGGAGTATCTGCAATCAGCCAAACGTCTTTGTCCTCGCCAGGCCAGATGGTCCCTTTTTTTTACCAGATTTAATTTCCTTATCACCTACACTCCAGGCTCTAAGAACATCAAAGTAGATGCTCTCTCACGGATCCACAACCCTCCTGAGGCCGAATTGATTCCTTAACCCATCATCCCATCTGGTAAGTTCTTGGCAGCTGTAAGATGGGACATTGAGGTAATAGTTCAACGAGCCTTGGTTGGAAAGACGGTACCTCCTCAGTGCCCTCAGGACAAATTATTCGTCTCGAATCCGGTCAGATCTGCAGTTTTACAATGGGGACATGACTCCCGTTTCGCTGGACACCCTGGATTCCAACGTACCTTGGATTTAATCTCCAGAGACTTCTGGTGGTCAACTATGCAACAGTCAGACGGAACGCATGAATCAAGAACTGCTGACCTACTTACGGACCTATATCTCCTCTACCCATGATAATTGGGTGTCCTTGCTTCCATGGGCAGAATATGCACACAATTTGTTGTATACTGCATCTACTGGCATGTCTCCCTTTAAGTGTGCTTTAGGTTATCAGCCTCCTCTTCTCCTAGACTCCCATCCCGACACGGAAGTCCCATCTGTTCAGGACTATATCGCAAACCTGCAGACCTTCTGGAGAAAGGCCAAAGCCAGCCTTCTTCGCACCTCAGCTCAGCAGAAGAAGGTGACTGATCGGCGCCGTCGTATCCCACCCAGATTTCGACGTGGTCAATTTGTTTGGTTGTCTACCCGTAACCTTCCTCTAAAGCAACCTTCTGGCAAGCTTGCTCCCAGGTACATTGGTCCTTTTCGTGTCCTCACCCAGATTACCCCAGTAACTTATCGGCAGGCCTTGCCTCCTACCCTTCAGATCCACCCTACTTTCCATGTTTCCCTCCTTAAACCCTTTCACAGATCCACCCTGTCTAAACCACAACAAAACCCCCCACCGCCTCGAGTAATTGATGGACTCCCTGCCTACACTGTCAATAAAATTCTGGATTCCTGATGGTCTCGTGGATTCCTGCAATATCTAGTTGATTGGGAAGGCTACGGTCCAGAGGAGCATTCGTGGGTTCCGGAGAAGGATATTTTGGATCCTAACCTCATCCAAGACTTCCACCTCAACTTCCCTGATTGTCCCGCTAGGGCGTCAGGAGCCGCCCATAGAGGGGGGGAAATGTTACGATCCCTGCCTCCCGGCAACGGAAGAGGCAGAAGAAGGCGTAGCCTTACCTCATCAGTCTACCTATCAGTTTTCTTATTCACCACCACACCCCTGTCTCATCCTGTACTTAAACACCTGTCTTTTCCTACCTCATCGCTCCGTATTGGTTTTCCTTTCGAGCTTTCTAGTTGTGCTACTCCTTCTTCTGCTTTGTGTTATTCTTGGTTTTCGGATTACGGTTTTTCCCCCTTTTACGACGGTTTTTCAGATCACGGCTTGGCTTCGGTACTCACACTCTGTTTGGGATCCCTGGCTTCTCCTGGATTCTCGGATTGCTCTATTGTTTACGGTTTTGGATCACGGTTTGGCTTCGGTAACTTGTTCCCTGTTTGGATCCCTGGCTTCCCCTGGACTCTCGGCTCATTTCTTCGACTACGGCTTTCTTTGGATCGCGGCTAGGCTTTATCAGCTCCTGCAAGTGGGTTCATTCACTGGTTTCGGTTTCTCTTACCGAATCCCTAACAAGCTGCACATTGGAGGTGGATGAAATGGGTCTTTCTCTATGTATAAAGTGCTTTGGATCCTTTCAGATTAAATGCAATATATACTGTACTGTAAATAGAGGGATAACAAGGATTTTTTTTTCCTGAGTATAACATTGCCACTTCAGTTATATTACTAATATCGCACATTTCAGAATCTTATATGGCCCTGGTGACCCATCAATGCTTTGATGACAGAAATTTAAGGAGAATTGGGTCCCTTCTGGAAAAAGACAATAGAGAACCAATAAATGGGTCCTTTGCCCAGTAGACGAGAATTGCTAAACTTGTCTTTGAGCATAACAGCCAAGGACTCTGCAGAGGATGGCTTCTCTCACAGTTCCTGTGGTCATGATAATTCTTGGAAGAATAAGATCTGTAACTCCTGTGCTCTAGCAGAATTTTAAATAAGGAATACTCAATCTATCCAGACCTATATACTACTGTATATACTGTATTCCTGATCAGATCTGTTGTGACCCACAGGTGTAAAATGGCTTTGTGCTTCAGTGGTGGATGAACTACAGTACAATCCTTCTTACCTTTAAAGCAACACAGAATCCTTCAGTACAAAACACGGGCACAAACATGCAGAGCATCACTGTCATTATAATTGCTTTGACCTACAGTACATGCGGTATGAACAAGGTAGACCGAAATGAAGTATAGCCTGAGAAGGTGCTATTTTAATCCTTTGTTTTTCATTTTCAACCTAATCAAGAAGCAATTAAAACAGTGATAAGACTGCATACAGAAAGAAAAAAATGTTAAACAAAAAATTGTTTTGCAGAAAAGAAAGTCATTATGAAGTAGTAGAGATGAGAGGGGGCTGGTTGAAAAGTAGCTTAAAGGGCTTTGAAAAGAAACTAAACTAGATCCTTTCTCAGGAAATACCAGTTTCAATTAACAAAATCATATTCCTTTCAGTGGGCAACAGGTAGAATATGTCTAATACAGATCTCAAAAGCAATCGTAATGCATGGAGCCAATAATTTGCTCTTTCTGTATAAGAAATTCCAAATGTTCACCATGTACAGTACTTTTGAAGTTATGTTCTCCTGGGTTCTGTTTAGGCTCTGCTATCTTTTAACCACAGGTTATTCTTTCAGGAAACTCCACCAAGGCAGACAGTACCTACAGTACCTAGCTCAGCCTAGAAACAAAATTGACAGGGAGATATCAAAACACAAGACAGGCAAACAACCAATTTATTTTTTCCGAAGAAACATACAAGGCTCCACAGGAAGGGAAAAACCAAGTATGGCAAAACAAGAAACAATAAAAAACTCACTTGACAGACATGTGTTATCATTTGCTATTCCCTGAACTCCCGGCTCTGTCTGCTGGCCATCTCTGAGAAATGGCAGAATAGTGGAGAAAGCTGTCAAGTGAGCACTTGCGAGGTGACAGCAGCTTCCCGGGACAAGTCCAGAGTCCTAAAGGTCAAGCTGGGGTGTCTGAGAATGCTGTGCTGCTTTTCCCTTGGACTACAAATAAAAATTTGTCAGTACAAATGAAAGGAGCAAACACAGAAGACAGAAAGTATTGTCACAGAAGAGCACCAGGCAACAACTTGCTATGAATACAGTGTTTTCACTAAAAGTACTTTGAGGACCTCAAAAATGCTGGTCATTTATTTTACTGGAATAAATACTGTATACAGTGATACAGTGATACAGTGAAACTCCTTGCTATGTTGTGGATTCATGTTCACTGCCATCTTTCATGCTGTATGATGATATTAGTTTTTGTGAAACTGCCTTTCAATTACAATTGTGATTGTCAGGTTTAGTTGGTTACAATCTGGGTAAGGTTATGTGGCACAAAGGCTTTAGAGACTGTGTTACTCACACCGCACTCTGGGGAAAGAGGGTCTGTGTGGTCCTTTGTCATGTGCACACAAGGTTCCGTCTCATTTTAAAAACAAAACTGTCTATCTATTATTGTAATATTATTATCTATTCTTGCAATATCAGGAAAGACTGGTTTTAAAAATACTTTGTTGCAGGTTTGCAGTATATATTATTTATATATACTATATATTATATAATATGCATACTATCAGTTGTAAACATCCATAAACATACGGACCATTTTATAATCTTATACTTATTTTCTTTAACTTTTTAATATTTAAAAAAAAACGTCCTGACATTTACAAGCCAAGTTTTTTGGTTCATTGTGAGTTTTTAGATTTTTAGGAGTGCAGAGGATGATACTTACTACACTCCCTATCACAAGCCTCTTTCTTGATCTAGAGAAAGAGAATCTTGTCAAATGAAGCAACAATTTTGCAATGGCAGCTCTGTAACGACTTCAAAAGTGAGGGTGGTAAATAGACAGCAAGCATTTCATTTAGCTATATATAAAACACCTAGGAGAACAACAAGGAGCACACAAGAAGCCAAATCTGAATTATTAAGTTGCCTTTGAGAATTCTCCATGACTTCTGCTATGATGTTCTCAACATCATCCTGCAGTTCCTTTTTTAATTTCTGGGGTTTACAGAAATCCTGAAAAGCATTCCAAAGCATTTAAACTGAAAGTAAAACTACATTACAAAAACAATTAAAGAAAAGATGTATAATGAGATTATAAATACAAACAAATTCAATGAAACAAAAAGAAGAGCAAAGGCAGAAACAAACATCTCAAAAAAGAGCTGCGACAGCATGAGTAGTCTTCAAAGGAAAAGAGTCTTGATAAGAGAAGAGAGAAAACAGAAAGTTTAGGCTGTGAAGCCTTCTTCAGGTGTGAACAAATCTATTACTTGTTCCTTCTCAAAAACATGTTTGAAAACATATTCCCTGGAGGCAAATTTCTAAAATAAAAGCCTCACTGACCTTGTTTTGTTTTACAGTCAGCCACTGTATAACTAGTAACAGTTAAGCACTCCATGGTGCTACAGTAATACCCTTAGTATAGTGATGGGGACACTATCCATCCTTCGGATGAGACGTAAAACCGAGGTCCTGACTCTCTGTGGTCATTAAAAATTCCAGGGTGTTTCTCAAAAAGAATAGGGGTGTTACCCCGGCATCCAGGTCAAATTTCCCATTGGCCCTTATCATTCATGGCCTCCTAATAATCCCCATCAATGAATTGGCTTTATTACTCTGCTCTCCTCCCCACTGATAGCTGATGTGTGGTGAGCGTTCTTGTGCACTATCTTGGTTGATACAGCACATTGGTGGTGGTGGAGGGGAGTCCCCATTACCTGTAAAGCGCTTTGAGTGGAGTGTCCAGAAAAACGCTATATAAGTGTAAGCAATTATAATTGTAAAATCTTGGGTTCGGTGTAGTGTTTCAGGCATTCATGTGAAGGAAAACAGAGCTTTCACTGGCTGATAATCAAACTTTATTGATAAAAACAAAAACAAAAGTAGCCGACCAAGCCAGAAGAAGAAAAAGAATATCGGACACAGCATGAGCCTGCATTCTCTCCTCAACCTTCCACACCACACTTTTCCCTGGGTCAGAGATTAAATAAAACTTAACTCCCACCAAACAAATTACCACACACAAAACACTGAACATGTTAACCCAAATATGTCTCACATTAGACCCACTGTGGAAAAAGAAATGTCCACGTTTCTAAGTAACATTCCTATAAGTAAATAAAAACATAACTAAACTTTATAACAAGTAACAAATACTAGAACAAACAAGTATTAGATGTAAGATCATTAAACAACATGAAACCACTGAAACACTTTGTGTACATTTTTGTTCAACTTCATTTTACAATATAATCCCTGAAACGGGCTGGTAACTTAACAGGCCTGCAACCTGGTGTTACGATCCCTGCCTCCTGGCAACGGAGGAGGCAGAAGTAGGCGTAGCCCCTATCCACCTGCTTACCTATCAGTTTTCCTATTCACCACCACACCCCCGTCTCATCCTACTTAAACACCTGTCTTTCCCTACCTCTTTGCTCAGTATTGGTTTTTCCTTTTGAGCTTCCTGGTTGCGCTACTCCTACTTCTACCCTGTGTTCATCTTGGCTTTCGGTTTGCGGTTTTTCCCTTTGGACTTCGGCTTTTCGGATCTCGGTTTGGCTTGGTTACTTTCGCTCTGTTTCGGATCACTGGCTACCCCTGGAATATCGGATTGCTCTACTGACTACGACTTCGGATCACGCTTCGGCTTCGGTACTCGTTCCCTTTCGGATATCTGGCTTCCCCTGGACTTTCGGCTCGTTCCTACGATTACGGCTTGCTTTCGGATTATGGCTTGGCTTTGTTCGCTCCTGCAAGTGGGTTCACTCACTGGTTCGGTCCCTCTTACCAAATCCTTAACAGAATACTGAGCCTTTTAACATGGACCCAGCGGAGCAAGAGGAGATTCGCTCAGCTTTGGATCAGCACAGACAAGCCTTACTCCAGCTACAGGCTTCTGTCCAACAGATCTCTGCGCACCTGTCTGCAATGCCGCCCATCGGCAGTCGAGGAAGCAACGCTGGAGCTGCCGCTTTGGCTCCGCCTCTGCCGGCTCCTACACCTGCCTATCGACCTCTTCCACTAAATCCACCTGACAGGTTTGACGGCAACCCTACGAAATGTCGGGGCTTCTTAGCACAGTGTGCGCTGGTTTTCAGGCTCCATCCGGAAACTTTTTTTTGTCCTCAGGACAAGATCGCCTTCATAGTTTCACGGCTAACTGGCCGCGCTTTGGAATGGGCTACTGCTCTGCTTGATTGCGGGGCTCCTGAAGTTCAGGATTATGATCTATTTTTAGGAAAATTTAAGGGGGTTTTTTGTCGTCCCGTAGTTGGTCAAGACTCTGCCTTCCGCCTCTCCTCCATCCACCAGGGCCGCCGGTCTGTACAAGACTATGCTATAGATTTTCAAGTAACGGCAGCGGAGACTCACTGGAACGATGAGGTCCTTATTTTTCTTTTTCGTCAAGGACTCAGTGAAGAAATAAAGGACCGTCTGGTAAATATGCCGCAATTGGGCAGTACCTTGGAGGAAGTAATTTCACAGGTGTTGGAATTGGATATCAGAATTTGTCAAAGGAGTGCTGAAAGATCTCGGACCCCAATATTAAAGGCTCCTCGGCTATCTCCTATCAGATCTTTCGACTCAGATCAACCTATGGAAGTAGCCCGCACCCAGTTAACCCCTGAAGAACGAGAGAGGCGCCAACGAGAGGGTCGCTGCATGTACTGTGGGAGATTAGGACACTTTAAAGCGGCCTGCCCTGCCTCATACTCATCCTTGAGGTGCAGCCCACCTTCTCAAGTTCCTAAGGTGAGTGAGATTTCCCAATCCCCTCAGTTTTCCTCTGGATTTTTTATTCGTTCTACACTATTCTGGGCTAATGAAAGGAGACCTCTTCTAGCTTTTATAGACTCAGGGGCGGCAGGAAACTTTATTAACGCCTCCATCACTCGAACTTGGAAATTACCCTTGACCCTGGTAACAACACCACTTCGTGTTCAAAGATTTGTCTTGGTTTATCTAGATGACATTCTAATTTTTTCTGATTCCTTCCAGGGTCATGTTCTTCATGTCAGAGAAGTACTCCCCCGCCTCATTAAGAATAAACTCTATGTCAAACTGGAGAAGTGTACCTTTCATGCTTCGAGGATTCATTTTTTAGGTTACGTCATCTCTCCAGAGGGTGTGGAAATGGATTCGACTAAAGTCTCGGCGATTACTGATTGGCCCACACCCAAGAACCTCAAGCACATACAACGATTTCTAGGCTTTGCTAATTTTTACAGGAAGTTTATTCGAAACTTCAGCTCGGTGGTCACTCCCATAACCTCCTTGACCCGTAAAGGACCAAGACAAGGCAAATGGACACCTCAAGCCGAAGAAGCATTTCAGCGTCTGAAACACCTGTTCACAACAGCTCCCATCCTAAAACACCCTGATCCAACTTTGCCCTTTGTAGTCGAAGTGGATGCTTATGGCCATGGTGTGGGGGCGGTTCTCTCTCAACGTCATGGCGAAAAACAGATTCTTCATCCCTGTGCCTTCTTCTCTAAGAAGTTATCCCCTGCCCAAATGAACTATGACGTTGGTAACCGTGAGGTCTTGGCCATTAAGCTGGCATTGGAGGAATGGAGGCACTGGTTAGAGGGTGCTCATCACCCTTTTTTAATTTACACAGATCACAAAAACCTGGAGTATCTGCAGTCGGCCAAAAGTCTTTGTCCTCGCCAGGCTAGGTGGTCCCTTTTTTTTGCCAGGTTTAATTTCTTGATCACCTACACTCCAGGTTCTAAGAACGTCAAAGCAGACGCCCTCTCACGGATCCATGACCCCCCTGAGGCCGAATTGATTCCTGAACCCATCATTCTGTCTAGTAAGTTCCTGGCTGCGGTAAGATGGGACATTGAGGTGATTGTCCGACGAGCCTTGGTTGGGCAGACGGTACCTCCTCAGTGTCCTCAGGACAAGTTATTTGTCTCTAATCCCGTCCGATCGGCAGTTTTACAGTGGGGACATGACTCCTGCTTCGCTGGACACCCTGGATTACACCGTACCTTGGATTTCATGTCCAGAGACTTCTGGTGGCCAACTATGGCTAAGGATATCAAGGAGTATGTCCAGGCCTGCTCTATCTGTTCCCAAATGAAGTCTTCCCGGATGAGGGCAGCGGGCCTACTTCAACCCTTACCCATCCCGGATCGTCCTTGGACCCACCTCTCAGTAGATTTTATTACTGACCTTCCACCTAGCCATGGGCACACGACTATTATGGTAGTGGTAGATCGTTTCTCTAAATCTGCTCATTTTATTCCCCTACCATCTTTACCTACAGCTCGAGAACTAGCAGAATTGTTTTTACAGCATATCTTCCGACTGCATGGCATCTCTAAGGATATTGTTTCAGATAGGGGCCCTCAGTTTGTCTCCCGATTTTGGAGGGCCTTCTGTAGGTCACTGGGCGCCTCAGTCTCACTTACCTCAGCTTACCACCCTCAGGCCAACGGTCAGACAGAACGCATGAATCAGGAACTGCTGACCTATTTACGGACTTATATCTCCTCTACCCATGATAATTGGATGTCCTTGCTCCCATGGGCAGAGTATGCACACAACTCATTGTATACCACATCTACTGGCATGTCTCCCTTTAAGTGTGCCTTAGGTTATCAGCCTCCTCTGATCCCTGACTCCCACCCCAACACAGAGGTACCTTCGGTTCAAGACTACATCACTAACCTGCAGACCTTCTGGAGGAAGGCCAAAGCCACCCTTCTTCGCACCTCAGCTCAGCAGAAGAAGGTGAGTGATCGGCGCCGTCGTATCCCACCCAGACTTCAACGTGGTCAGTTTGTTTGGTTGTCTACCCGTAACCTTCCTCTTAAGCAACCTTCTGGCAAGCTTGCTCCCAGGTACATTGGTCCTTTCCGTGTCCTCGCCCAGGTTACCCCAGTAACTTACCGGCTGGCCTTGCCTCCTACCCTTCGGATCCACCCTACTTTCCATGTTTCCCTCCTTAAACCCTTTCACAGATCCACCCTGTCTAAACCGCTACAAAGACCCCCACCGCCTCGAGTAATTGATGGACTCCCTGCTTATACGGTCAACAAAATCCTGGATTCCCGATGGTCTCGTGGATCCCTACAATATTTAGTCGATTGGGAAGGCTATGGTCCGGAAGAGCGCTCGTGGGTTCCTGAGAAGGATATTCTGGACCCCAACCTCATCCAAGACTTCCACCGTAACTTCCCGGATCGTCCCGCTAGGGCGTCAGGAGCCGCCCGTGGAGGTGGGGGTAATGTTACGATCCCTGCCTCCCGGCAATGGAGGAGGCAGAAGTAGGCGTAGCCCCTATCCACCTGCTTACCTATCAGTTTTCCTATTCACCACCACACCCCCGTCTCATCCTACTTAAACACCTGTCTTTCCCTCCATGCTCACTTATGTGTTGTTAAAACATAAAGTGAGCGACTGTGACTGCACGCTGATCTTTCATGGGATACAGGTTCACATACTTAGTAAAACAGTCCTGTATAACAAGAACATACCTGTACCCACTGGGTGAGATAGGGAGTTCTGTTATGTCTGAAGCCACTTTCTGGAATGGCCGACTAGCTTCAATTATCTGCAGAGGAGCAAGGTTATGGGGTACTGGCATAGCTCCTGATTGACACGCTACACAATGGTGACAATAGCTCTTAATGTCCCTAGCCATAAAAGGGCAGTAGAACTGCTCTCAAGCTCGATGAAGTGTCATTCTGTGACCAAGGTGGCCAAGTGTTTGTTTCCATACAATCTTATCGGGAATTACAATGTGAAGAGTAGGCTCCTCCCCTGGTTGGTTACATGAACAGTGATAAATCAGGTCATTCACTAAATGCAATTTATAGAACTGTTGCCACAACACTTTAAGTGCAAGTGAACATTTTTTCATTGCCCAAACTGGAGGTCTCTTTCCTATAGCTAACCACGCTCGCACTGTGTGCAGTGTAACATCATCCTTTTGATATTGGAGCAAATCAAATGACAGAGCCTGTGACAAGTCAAGAACCGAGTTGACATTTACAGCAGGATGTATAGCTGGTTTTGTGCACTTTTCTTTGGAGGGTTCATTACAGTTTGATCACTACAGGCCCTACTAGTGATGATGTCAGGTGGACATCTCGACAGAGCATCACCATTTCCATGCCTCTTACCATCTCGATGTTTGATGACCCAATCATACACATCAAGCTCTAAAGCCCAGCGTGTTCTCCATCCTGTCGGGTCATGCTCTATAAGCACTTTCTTCAAGGTTGAAAGTAACAATAATAAAAGACGAACCTGTTAAATAATGGGAGAAATGTCTGACTGACCATACTATTGCCCAAAACTCCCGGTCAAAGGTGGACCAGTTGCGTCCTGTGGCAGTGAGGTCATGACTGGCATAGGCTACGACTTTTTCAGTGCCCTGTTGTTCTTGTGCAAGGACTGAGCCTATAGCATCATGTGAGGCATCTGTGTACAGGATGAACAGCTTTGTGAAGTCTGGGTAAGTCAGTATTGGAGGTGAAGAGAGAACATCACGGAAATACTGAAAGGACTTCGCATTGGGCTGTCCATGAAAAGGTGGCATGCTTTTGTGTCAGTTGGTGCAAAGGGGCTGCTTTGTCTGCAAATCCCTTAATAAAACGCCTATAATATGAACAGAGACCTTTAAAGGCTCATACCTCTGTGGCTGTTGTAGGGCGAGGCCAATTCAGGACTTTATCTGTCAGTCCTGTGTCAGGTTGAATGCCGTCTTTTGATACAATGTGTCCTAAAAATTGTACAGACTGTTTGAAAAGTTGGCATTTTTGAGGATGAAGTTTGAGGCCTGCCTGACGCAGTCTGCTGAAAACCTCAGTAAGGCTGTCCACATGTTCCTGGAATGTCTTACTGAAAACAATGATGTCATCTAAATAAACTAATGTTTTGGACCAATGGAGACCACGTAACACTAACTCCATGAATCGTTGGAAAGTTTGAGGTGCATTTGTCAGGCCCATCAGCATTACTTTGAAATTATATAAACAATCACCTGTAGAGAAGGCTGTTTTGTCTTTGTCACTGTCTTCCATTTGAATCTGCCAGTAGCCACTTGACATATCCAGTGTACTTAACAATGTGGCTCCAGATGAAGCACCCAAACTATCATCCACACGTGGCAAGGGATGTGCAACTTTGATTGTGACTGAATTTAAACGTCTATAGTCAATACAAAATCTGAATGAGCCAACCTTTTTGCAAACTAATAGTACAGGAGAGGCCCATGGGCTGTGGCTAGGTTCAATCAGGTCAGCATCCAGTAATTGTTGCACTTGTCGGTTTATTTCATCCCTCCCTAGAGGAGAGGTGCGATATGCCCGTTGACATATTGGG
The DNA here is from genome assembly GCF_040954835.1 of Lepisosteus oculatus. Classification (NCBI taxonomy): domain Eukaryota; kingdom Metazoa; phylum Chordata; class Actinopteri; order Semionotiformes; family Lepisosteidae; genus Lepisosteus; species Lepisosteus oculatus. The sequence continues at coordinate 14,032,785 of NC_090720.1, forward strand.
GATGCAGCTGATGTCGGAATTTTGTGTTTGATCAAGTCTGTTTTGTCTAGATTAGTTGGGTTTGTACTGAAAACATAGCAATTGTCACATAAGAGAGCATTTGCTTTTGACAGTTCTTCTGGGGTCAGAGTATCTTTGTCAATGTGAACATCAGGTAAATTATGAGGAACATGAAGCTGACTAACTGTTGCTACACACTCAGTGGGGTTGTAGAGAGTATCCAAAACACAAGGGTAAGTCCAAAACCAGGAGATCCATCAAAACAAGGATTTAAAACCAGAAACCGGGTCGGAACCGGCGGACAGGGAACAGGAACGGGAACAGAGATTAAAACCTTAACGGGACCAGGCGCTTCTAGGTCCCGGACTCGCACGGCGCGGAAACCAGATGCAGAGCCCGGATGAGCGTCAGCGCCTGGCTTTTAAGGTGGGCTGGGAATAGGAATCAGGTGCACAGAATAAAGTCTAAAGTGAAAGGGCTGGAGGACCCTTAAGGAGGGGGGATTCTAGTCTCGGTCTTGGTGAGACCGCAGCTGATGATCTTCTGGGCCATATTGACCATTCTTTGCAGTGCCTTTCTTTCTCGCGAAGAGGTGTTGCCATACCACACGGTGATCCCGTTGGTGAGGACGCTCTCGATGGTGCAGTGGTAGAAGTTCACCAACACATGTATTGGCATCCCCCATCGCTTGAGGCACCTCAAGAAATAAAGCCGCTGCTGAGCCTTCTTCATGATAGGGTCAGTGTTCACAATCCAGGTTAGATCTTTAGAGATGTGAATTCCCAAAAACCTAAAGCTGGTGACTGTTTCCACTTCCCTTCCATCAATACTGAGTGGGCTGTGAGTGTGTGGCCTGTGTCTCCGAAAGTCCACTATTAGCTCTTTCGTTTTCTTTATGTTCAAGTCCAGGTTATTGCTATGACACCACCTAAGCAGCTGTACAACTTAATCCCCGTAAGTCTCACATCATTATGATTATTAAACCTACATGGGAGTCTTATAGCAGGGGATACTGCTGAATGTAGGCAAACCGGACCTATTTTGTAGAAGCCCTTTGACTTTTCATACAATCACAGGACTTCTTTTATATTAGGGCAATAGGGATACATACTGTACATTTCTTTGCCTCTCTCTTAGACAGTTTGCATACCTTGATTTAAGAGGGAATCCTTTAAAAGCAGTCTACATAAGGACAGTCTCTAAAACCTTGATTCTGTGTGACACCTAAAACGCACTCATGATACTTGTGATCAGAACCTCATTCTGTACCTACTCTCATTAGTTTCCGGATCTTCTCCTGCCTAGGGACTCTCAGGTTATACAAGGATAGGAGGAGGGGTTGTAACATCTGCTTGGATAAAGTTCCTTCATCAAATTTCTAGCACCGCAATTCTGTCACTATCACTCTGAGTGGCAGAACTTCTTGATTAATTGCAACAGACATGCAACAGACATGATTTGTGGAGCAAACATGTAAAGATGAGTAAGATTTATAATAGCATGTACAGTACCTTATTTTTTTAATTGCTCTACCCACGAGGCCATCTCTTCATATGAAAGAGCTCCTGCAGTTATTTCCTAGAGTCTGCACAGTTTATGAACCTTATGAGAAGTGCTATATTAAGAATAATTAAATATTTGAGATCATAATGTTCACTTTTTTTCATTTTGCTTGCCCAATTTGATTTCTCTTTATTTCTTTTTATTAAAACTGAATGAAAGCCCTCCAATAACACCTTCTTGGATTAATTTTCATTGGGGGTTTCATATGCCCAGCAGTTACAATTTGAAGTGAAATATTCACTGAGGAGAAATGAATGGCTCAAGGACAATTAACCCATTACTTGTCACACATTTAAATATAATCGAGATCTAAATCTTTCAGCTGACACGTCAGTGAGCTAAAGCTAAGAAAATAATTCATATTTTCCCATACAAGACTATGACATCCTGTAGTGAACATCTCAAAAACACAGTTAAGCACACAAAAGATTAATCACTGGTAGAAGCCATTTTTTATTATTTACACATTCTTTTTCTCTCTAGCTACCTCTTTCATGTTCACTGAAAAACTGGGGACCAGAGGAGAAACACAGAGGTACTGCAATGGAACCTGTTAAGACCCAAATAGAAATACAAAAATAAATAATAAATTAGGTATTTGTGTCAATAAGCTAAATGAAACTAAATGATCAACATGGGCTAATTGTAGTCTTTTTTTTTAACAAATTTAGTACTCTTCATTTTAGTTTCCCTAAAATAAGAGAGATTGACATTCTATGACCTGGGATGAGTTTCTTTCCATATGTTAATAAATGTATTATGGGGTCTCTGAGCATCTTAATCAATAACAGGTTCACATCTCGGACTACAGCGTTCACTAAGCTAGCTCTGACCACTCAGTGGTCACTGTGATACAGGGACATGATTAAACATCTGGTTATTTTCCCTGTGTGAACTAATAGTGTTAAGGCTAACACAGCAAAAAAAGATCAAAGACCCTTCTGAACATGAGGAGAATGAAGTAACTTCAGTGACTGAAGCATGTTTACATTTATTTTTTGCAAGCCTTAAACCCCATTTGGATTTCACAGCATTATAATGAAATGCCGATAACAAGTAATAAAAAAGAAACAGGATCCTGGATTGGTAAACACTGTAGTCCATAGAATTCATTGTGCACCATATTGTATATTTATTCCATAACAAAAACAGAAAAAGCTCACTTTCTATAAAAAGAATCAGCACACTTTACAAACAATCATTTTCTTAACAATCTAATCACAGTAGAATCTTTTTTAAAATTTGTCTCCTTTATAAAAAAAAACATGACTATGTTGATTGCTTTCTCTCAGTCACTGCGGAGATTCAGATGACAAGCTACGGGCTTCTAAATGAGGAAAGTGGATGGAACACTCACAGCTTACTTGGAGTTGACATTAATTTGTCATTTTCCACCTTTCCCAGTATCCCATTGGGTCTCTACTGAAGATTGGAAATTTGGTGTGTTGGGATTTCAACCACATGCTGCAATCATCTCACATCCATGGCCTCTCGTTTTCAACTCTTATTATGCTAGAGCGCACAAATTACTGTTAGAAAAAAATCACCTTATTTTATAGCACAGCACTTCATCTCATTTTGAGCAAAGGACACATTTTTCATTGTATTATGGCAGCCAGGTCTCCTTCATTGATGTAATTAGATAAATGGGTCTTGAGAAAATTGTACAACTGCATTTACAGTATATGGAAACCTAAAATAAGAATTAAAAAAAAAACAACTAAATATATAATAATATTTTTTGAGGTGCACCTAAAGCAGTCTCAAATAAACCCAACTTTCTTCCAATGTTTCTTCATGATTGGACACAGGCCATTGTTATTTAGTGTTTAATTATTGTCCAAGTAATTAGGAGGGGAATTCAAAACGTTTTCTAACTTGCATGCTTAGACTATGCACTTCCCACACATTATTTAAACCTGCAGGCTTACCATTCATGCCTAATTTCATGTTTGTATCACCATCTGTGCATGACTAATGTTGTTTTGTGCTTTCCAGGGTCATGGAATGGTGAACTTTTTAAAATTTGAGTAATTAATGGTTTTCAAAGTAGTCGTGCGTAGAAGGATGCATTACAGAGCAAATCGATTGAAACATGGTTGCTGGGATGGGTGAGGTTGCTCCTCATCATTGACTAATAAGAAAAGCAGTTTGAGAATTGTACAAAACTGATTGACTACGTCCCCAGGTCTCACAAGCAACCAGTCCAGAAGAAAACGTGATTGAAATTATTACTGTCTGATAAGCAAATCAAATCTGCAGAACTTGCAAAGATTTTTAGATTTTGGATTTGGAAAAAAAATATTCAAAGGTTTTTAGAGATGTTGAGAATTTTTAACAGTTTAGCAGTTACATGTGTGTTGAGAGCACAGGTTGAACATACAGTATAACAAAAGGTGAAGTTCCATGAATTTCTAAAAAAATCAAGAAATCATTCAGTCTTCTTTTGTAAGTACTAAACCAGAGGTCTCCAACACTGGTTTTGGAGAAAACTATTGCTGAATTAAGGAGGTAATCTGATTAGAAATTAGGTTCTTTAAGGCTGAGAAGTACTCATATTTTGGTCCCAAATAATCTCTAAATAACTTAATAAATCACCTGTTTACTTAAAGGCAATGGATTCAATGTTCCAAGTCTTTAAAAACCGGCAATTTAACAGTAAATTGTCAAGGACAATTAACCCATTACTTGTCACACATTTAAATATAATCGAGATCTAAATCTTTCAGCTGACACGTCAGTGAGCTAAAGCTAAGAAAATAATTCACATGTAAAATCTGCAGCACAAGGTTGAACATCTATCTACTGTATGATTTACCAGCCACTACTGAATTAGTTACTGAATTGGTAACAATTCTATTATGCTGACCTTAAGGTTAGAGTTTAGTGGCATAGACATAATTATTTTTTAAATACAAAAATATAATAGCCAATCAGAGTGCATTGTCCTTTCACTAAAATGTCATAATACCTTTGCGATCTGGGCCTGCGAGGTGTACATCCAATCATTACAAATGATCTCTACATTTCCGTTAAGAGCTGAACTCTCCTGTCAGGTGCTCTGGAGTGTGCAGTGTGCCAAAAGATAAATGGATTGAAGACCTGACAGGTCATAGCACACCTGCACTTTTTCTCACTGTGGGGTACAGTAGACATTGTGGTCCAAGACACAAAAAAAGCATAGTTCCCAATTGTGCATTTAAAAAAAATGTAAAATAACTGTCAAATAATTAGGAAGGCTTATTGCAGAAATCTGTGCAGAGTGAGCAAGAGTTACATCCACTCCTGGTTCCTTTTTTTTACGTTGCTCTTTCTTAAAATAAATGCAGAGGTTTAAAGTTTGTGTCATGCGATGCTTATGAATAAAGACACTACATTAATGTGCTTTTCAGCTGCAGGCACAGACTGCTAGCTTGCCCTCACAGCCAGAATGATTTCCCCAGGGAAGCCAAAAGCTTTGTGATTAACCAGAATTCCCTTTGTGACAACTTTGCTCGTAAAGAAAAAAGAAAATAACAATCCATACGAAAAGAAGAAATGCATAATAACTGTGATCCATCCTCCAGTGCAGATTCACATGAATTCCACACCTGCTTGTCTGGGTACATTTTTTATTTTATATTTTGGATGGTATTTAGTTTGGGAATCTAATGCAAAAGATGAAAACTTACTTCCATTTAATAAATTCTAGTTCTAATAAATTCAGTCACATTCCTTTATTAATTTAAAAACATGTCTTTGTCCTTTCAGAAGTATGAAAATTCCTGATTATCCTTTGAGCTTTATTGCCTTCTTGTTTATGTCAAATAATCAATACAGTTAGCTTTATGCTTGCTGGCTTAGAAAATCATTTTTTTCTGAGCAATGCCTTTCTTTCCTCATCATGCGCAGGTTTTCCAAGATTCCACAGGCCTGTCAAAAGAGCAGGGTTGCTGATACACACCTATTAGTGTTAATTCAAATGCTTCTGGAGCAATGAAAAATTAACACAACAAATGAGCTGGCTTAATCAACCAGAAGGAGCATTTATCAAACAGGCAGAGAGCAAGTCAGATGCAGCTCAGAGGGCTTGCTTTATTTTATGCTCATCCAGTGTAATTAAAACATATTTTAAAACACATTATGCAAATCAATATGTTTGAGTCAACCCGTTCTTAAATACATGCGCTCCCCACGCAATATACTGTGCATATGAAAAGATAATCAAAGAAAACAAACTGAAATCCATTTCAAATGGTTAAATCCCTTTGCTAGATCCAAGCAACATTTTTTGAAGAAGATTTTTTTTTTAAAGAGAAAACTGCCTACTATATAAAGGAGGAAAATCTTTTTGCTCTCATTAGTTCAGTGTTGTGTAGTATAGATAACTACATTTTCCTTTCAATTTTTTACCTACATTTTGTTCTTTTACAGTGAATCACGCTTTTATTAATAGCAGCTGCTGGGTAAACCCCACTCAAAGAGAGGTTAACTGAGAAGACGGCTGAACACAGCTCTCGTGTGTGTGATGTGCGTGCAAGTGTCTGTGTTTGTCCGAATGCCTGTGTGAGGTTTGCATGCGCCCCTGTGTTTTCTCCTGGCTTGGCGACTGGCTTCCGTGACTTGAAGACAAGCCCCCTGCTGTGTGGCCATGAACACCCCCTTTCTGATACATTAAAATAGATGAGTGTAACTCAAAAGGACTGGGTTTACATCCACGGATAATTGCTTCTTAAGTGCTGCATAAATGTATACTCTAATGCTCTCAGTCCCATCTCATTTCTGCTTGAAATTTTGATCACTTACCCATACGACTGAGAGTAACAACATCATTAAACCATAACATAGCAGTGGCATTCCCCTGTTGGTTATTTCTGGTAAGAAGAGAGTCGCTGGTCCTAGGGGTGCTTTACTTTTTTTCAGTGAAAAAGATAAGTACCTTAGACTCAGCATTATGGCCTCTATGATAGGTTTTATATTTTATTGTAGATACTGGTATTTAAAAAAAAATCAGAAGCAGTTTAAGAAAAGATGCTATCCAAATCATTTTCAGTAGCTTTTATTGCTTACAATGATACTCAATGTACAGATTTTAGTGCACTGAAAGACACAGATAAATATGAAAATCCTTCAGCCATTCTCAGTTTTGAAAGGTATAAGTTTCAGAAGTGTCTTAGTAATGTAAAATTAAATAAGTCAGTTTATATTTTTCCACTTACTGTGCTTGCTACATGCTTCCTTCATTAAATTAAAATAAAACCCAACTTCCACTAGAATACTAAGTTACTATTAGTAAATCCTTGTGTTTATACAACACCTTTAGTTCCAAAGGATCCCAAAGCACTTTACAAATGATGGGGATCCATTTCATTTACTGTACCACTAAAGTGTAGCAGCAGTCCCACAACTCTGCAGACCAGGTGGAGAGGTAAAGAATTACTGCACTTGTTTAAAGGTTTTAGGGTGATCATAATACCTCATACATTTTGATAATTAATTCAGACTTAAATTAGTAAATTCAGACTTGAATTTATGTTTTACATTAAAAAAAACAATGTTGTTTTTCCTGAGATGCAGAATAGTTCTTAATGTTTGTGCTGGAAAACGAGACAGAGAGAGACAGGCATCTGCTGGGTGCACTTGAAGAGAAAGAGTAAGAGCCCTGCCCCTGCTTTTATAGAAGAAGAGGAAAGAAAGAGCCTGGAACATAGATAAAGGGCAAAGGTCATGGGACAGTCCAAAGGCAGGAGGGTCTGGAACACTACACAGCCCACCATGCTCCACTCCCACCCCTTAGTTCACCCCTGAGGGTGACTTCAAAATCCCAGAGTTGGACTGACCATTTTCCAAGTTCCCAGGAGCAACAAGGATGTTGGGGAGGAGACTGAAACAAAGTGGACTGCAGCAAATACAGCAAAGAAGGAGGACCAAAGCAAAAAGGAAGCATACAGCAAAGAAGGAAGGAGGTCCATCAGCATACTCTGAGTTTATTGAGCTCTAGGTCTCTTCTGTGGAGGGAACCGTCAGTGTGAGTGTGGACACTGAGTGTGCTGCTTTCTCTCGGTCTGCTTTCCCCATTTGACAGCCTTGCTCATGATCGCCCACTTGACGTTTAGGCCCAAGCAGTGTCAACGGATCCGCTGTCCACAGCGGTGGAATAATCAAGGACTGTCTCACCGTGTTTTCTGGGGGAAGGGGGGCCTTCTCATCCAGGCTTCTCATTCTCACAGGGTGCTAGGCAGCTCAACCCACCACCTGACTTTCCTGAGCGCAGCTTTGGTCCCGACCCTGACAAGGCAGACTCGGACAGCTGCCTCCAATAGTACACAGGTGGTGGTGGTCCTCCAGCCAACTATTGGCCAACTATACTATCAGGGAGGTGCTCGATGGTGTTCTCTGTCCACGGGCTCTGTGTTTTCTCTGCCTTTAGTGGGAGGAGAACAATGTGAGACTCAACCTCTGATGTGCCAGGCGAGAGGGAGCCGTCAAGTAATGGCAACCTCAAGTGTGCTGCTCTGTCACAAACCCAGCTACAGTGGAATCCCTTTGTGAACCTCCCAGCTTTGGTCTGCTTACCACGACTACTCTGCTTTGGTGTTTGTCTGGGAAACTGAGATTACACTCTTTCCCGTTCCCATGCTGTAAAACTGAGGTGGAGCTTCCCAGGCAATGTTGGGAAGAAACAGGCTGGAGACGGGCTCACAACCTTTTTTGCGCTTTTCTTTACGTACAGTAAGCTGTGCTAGTATGGAGCAGAAGAATAACTGGGGAGGCAGACAGAGAGAAAGACATAAGTGTCCGCTGGATGCACACAAGAAGAGTAGAAGTCCCCCCCACACACTTTTATAGAAGAGGAAAGAGTAAACCTAGAACAGAAATAAGAGGCCATGGGACAGTCCAATGTTAGGACAGCAGTCCAATATGCTATTCAAGCAAATGATGAATATAAACAGCTGAATATAAAAATGTTTGTGATCTTAGATGACCAAGTAGTAGTCAAAACTTCAGCTTAATGCCTCAGTTGAATGAAAGTATGCCCTACACAGTTTTGTTAGTCACCCTTCTGAGGCATTGGTTTGGAAATCTTAGTCATGCCTTTGGCCCATTTGTCTGTAATCAGGTTAATTACACATTCGGGTGCTGCATGTGTAGGGTTAAATTATATTGAGACGCTTATTTGGTAGTGCTGAAGAAAATTGGGACTTGAGTGAAATGGTTGCATGTATAATGTTTTGCACTGAGCACTTTATTTTGAATGTCTGAGATGAACAAATAAAAATTACCCAGTTTTTGGCATTTTCACATTCGGCTTTTTGCTTTTCTTTTCAGTGCAGAGAGTGAGTTTGTCTTCTATTGATTGATTTGTGCTTCGACCTACGCACGTATTTTACAAACCTTTTCTGGATTTGTGTGGGGAGAGCGCTTTGACTTTAGGGACTACTCTTGAATTGCAAACTTGCACATAACAATGCACTAATATTCCAAGAGATCTAATAAACTCCAAGGAACAGTACAAACATAATGCAATAAATTGCACAGAGAAGCAAAAACACATGCATGCATCCATCATCAGAAAGCTGTCTGGTTGTTCCCGGAAAAGGCTACGAAAACTTGCAGCCTATCTCAGAAAAGCAGTGCACAAAGCAGAATACCAGCCCATTGCAGAGCTCTCAACATACAAGTCTTACCATCAAAAATATAAAAACACCAGTTACCACATTGCAGGTACCACATCTGTGGAAGACCCAGATCACCCAAAAAAAAACCTCTCAAAACAGAGAGAACATACAAACTCCATTTAGAAGCATCCCAATCTCAAATTGAACCCCAGAACCCCTGAACTGTGAGGCAGGTGCAATCACTGTCATGCTACTGTGTCACTACTGCATAAATACAATGCAAGAGAAAATAATTAAGATTTAAGATGCTAAATCACTAATGCTTTAGTATGTTCTGTAAAAGGCTGTCTTTTTAAATTCCCATTTCAAAATTTATGTACGTAAGACCATACAGTCAGCCACATTCTGAGCAACAGTGACAACACCTTTTAAATGACCTTTTAATTCTAATTTAGAATAATTACAACACACCTAATTCTAAAAAAAATCAGAATTATTATTAGAATTATGAGTCCATTTAGACCTTCACAATATGTTTAGTGTAAGAAGTATTATTCGATTCACTAATAAATAATAGAATAGATAATTCCATAATAATGTAATCTACTATTTTATGTATTAAATACAAGTATCACAGGGCAGTAATTAATTTGTGTTCCCTGAAGGGCAAAATTTTACATTACAAAATGTACATGCATATCATGTTAAATTTTCCACAGTCCTGAGTAACATTGGTAACATGTTTATCTTTAGAGAAACTAATTTGCAATCTACACTTACATAAATGGATTGATAGCAATTTTCTTTTGATCAGTGGTGGTCTGTGAACACAAGGAAGGCTGCAGAAATTGAGCCGTTAATCTCATCTGTGTTAGGAGTTTACAGATTGCAGAACCTTGTCAAGCTTATCTTGAAAGACGGGGAAATAGGCTGCAGTGGAATGGTTTTGTAATATTTTAATGCACCCACTACTCTAAGTGCAAATAAGCATCTTTACATTTTTATAAATTATAATGTGCTTTGCACATACCTCATACTGGTTCACATTGAAACCTATAAAATGTCATTTTTGGTGTTTACTTTTCTTTTTCAGGGAACCAGGTCTATGCCTGTAACATTTTTTTTAGTATCAACAGTAAAACAGTACAAGATTCTATTAATCTGATATAACATATTAGATTCAGTCCCCAATCTCCACTACCAGTTCTTCTACAGAAGGCATCATTGTATTTTTATAGTCCTTTTTCAGATAAGTATCATCCATATCCTAGCTATACTTTCTCGAACTGATGCTGTTTTCTAGCATCAGTATCTACAAATGCTGTGCTGTAATGTCAGCTTTGTTGTCACTCAATGGTTTACTCAGCTACCATAGATGTCACTGTTCTCTGCCTGCCTCTTACTGTACATACTGTACAGCCTCATAAAATGTAACAAAAATGCAAAAGGAAAATTATAATTTTATGTCACAATTCCTTTGCTACTTGGAAGGTGGGTGGTATTTTGTCCCTAACCTGCTTTCTTATTTTGCTGAATCTCTGTCATGCTAATTTTGTGCTACTGATTTCACAGCTGTTCTTTTTTCCCATTCCTCCTGAATTGACTCTACCACTGTCTGTTGTTTGGTTTTTGTCCTTCTTGCAGCATTTACCTCTGAGCTTTAACCACGGGAAACACTGTGAGGAGCACATTGTGAGATTTGATCATCTTTTGTCCTCTAGCTGTCTGTTACTTAGAGACAGAAGAGAAACAATTACCTCTAAATAGTTTCCACAATATAAATTGGCTAATTTATTTTCTTTTTTTTTAACCAAGAACACTTTTTTTTCAATCCCCCCGGTCCGCCATCATCCAATGGTATACATAAAATCCACAGCCTCCTAAGGGATCATCTGACTAAAAATCTCAGTCTGTGTTCCAAGCAGACTCACAGGTCCCAAAAAACACAGGTATTCAGATGCCTTTATAAATATTTTAAAAATGTAATGGCAATTTAGAATGACAATTTACTTTGTTGTGTAGTTATTGTTTTTTTACCACTTGCTTTTTCTAATGATTTTAGTTTATACATTGGCCTAAGCACTATCCTACCGTACTGTAAATAGCCCAAAACAAGATCTTCATGAGGATTGCACAGGGGTTAGTGCCTTGATGCAGCCCTCTCCTGTACTCCTTATTTAACCAACAACTGCGTCGCTTGATCACGAACGGTGTTGAGTCTGCGTACAAGGAGGAGGTAGAAACGCTGACAGCATGGTACCAGGACAACAATCTCTCTCTGAACACCAGCAAAACTAAGGAGTTGATCGTGGACTGCAGGAAGCACGAGAAACAGACCATGCACCCATTCACGTCAGCGGGTCCTCAGTGGAAAGAGTTAACAGTTTCAAGTTCCTTGGTGTCAACATCACAGACAATCTAACCTAGACCAACCACACCAACCTTGTGTCATGGATGTCGGAAGACATGCTGTGGAATGGCCAGGAGAGCAATAAAGACCCTATGTGCAGCGGCAAAACAGGGGCTAGCCTGGGCTCAGGAGGTGAGACAATGTCAGGTAGAAACCTATGCCCTCAGACCGCGAAGACTTTGAGACGACTTGGTGCTACTTGGGTCTCAAGACATCCAAACCCTCAATGCTGAGCGAGGAGAAAAGGGTGACCTGGAAATATACTGTATAGCCCTAAACAAAGACAAACCAGAAGGACAAGCAGAGCACAGATAAACTAGGGACAGGACAGAGTAGGAGTGCCCTCTAGCTGTAGAGGGTGTGACAGTACCCCACCCACCCTTCACAGGCGGCTCCTGACGCCCCCAAAAAAAAATATGCTGCACAGCACTGGGGGAAGGAAATACCTCATTTAACTGGAAGGAAACCTCTGAGAGTCCAAGGCTGAGAGCTACCTCATCCTCCAGGGTAAAAACTTTTATTGGGTAGAGGAAGGGGGGGGGGCAGTTGGGGCTCAGGGGAACGAAACAAAAAACACATACAAAAGCACACAAAACAAAAATATAACCTGGGAGAACAGGGCAACAAACCACACAAAATAGATAGGAACCAGGGAAACAGGGGTCAGGGGTACCAGGGAACACAGAAACTAGGAAGTGAGAGACCAAAACACCAAGAGAAAAAAACAAAATAACAACAAAAATGCCGGGAACAAAAAATAGAAAAACACTGCTCACAGGGCAAAAACATGTTCAACATTCTGTCATGGATGCCGGGAGTGACTTCCCATGGAAAGACTGGTATTTGTCAGCGGATGTTGGGAAGACATACTGCAGAATGACCCATGCACAGGCACGGAAGTCGGAAGGAGGCATCCCACAACAAGAATAGGAGAACAGAAAAAAGTTCAACATTCTATCACAGATGCCAGGAGTGACAACCCGAGTAAAGCCAGGTATTTGTATATGGATTTTGGAAAGGCATACCACTAAATGACCCACTCAGAGGCACGGATGTAAGAAGGTGGAATCCCCCAATTAGAATAGAACGACTGAAAAAAAAAGCCCAAAATGATGCGGGTAAACAAAAAACACCACTCGTGGGGTCAAAGTATGGCTCAGCATTCTGTCACAGATGTCAGAAGGGCAAACCATGGAATGACAAGGAGAGCAGTAAAGACCCTTTGTGTAGCGGTAAAAGGGGCAACACGGGGGTTAGCCCAGGCTCAGGGGTCAGACAATGTCCGTATAGATGCGTATATTCATATAGATGACCTCGGGCTACGGACATGGGGTGACCTGGTGCTAGGTGGGTCTCACGACATCCATACCCTCAATGTTGAGCAAGGAGCAGAGCAGACATAGGAAGTAAATAGGCTACACAACAAGACACACCAGAAAGACATAAATAATCACAGGGAACTAGGAACAGGACAGAAGTAGAGCACCCTCTAGGTTTAAAGGGCATGACACCTTGTAGCCAAGACAACACAGCAATGCCTATTCTTTCTCTGCAGACTAAAGAAGTTCGGAATGCCGACTCACGTCCTGACCAACTTCTACGGGTGCACCACTGAAAACATCCTAACCAGCTGCATCACTAACCTGGTGTGGTAACTGCTCCGCCCGAGAGTGCAAGATATTCATGAGGGTGGTGAAACTGGCTCAAAACACTACTGGCTGCATGCTACCAAACACAGAGGATATCTACTCTGTTGGATGCCTCAAGAAGGCCAGGTCTATCTTCAGGGACCCCAGTCACCCAAACCACAACTTATTCTCTCTACTACCATCTGGAAAATGATACCGAAGTACAGAGACCAAGACCAACAGGTTTCCAAACAGCTTCTTTCCCCATGCAATAAGACTGCTAAACAGCCAACCACAGCAGACATGTGCAATTACCCAAACGGCATCTGGTGAATATTTTTAAACTTGAACTGATAGGGCGCACCAGCACCCTCCTGTCTCTGTCCTCTCAGGACACATACTGTATGAACTGCGTTAAATACTGTACCTCATGTTACTTTCGCACAATTTTTAAATTGTAGTCTAAATTGTAGTTGTATAATTTATTGTATCCTAATCTTAACCTAATCCCTATAAACCTTTGTTCTTCTACTCTTCTATTCCTCTTAACGAGGTCGCAGATAAAGCATTTCATTACCAACAACACCTCTGTATGCTGTACTGTTCGTTTATTGATAAAAAAACCTTGATCGATTGATGTACTGGGCCTCTGAATTCAGTTCCTTCTACCCATGCTCTTGTGGGTTTTTTGGTACACAGTTCAAAAACATACTGGTATGTTCATTGGCCACTGTGAAAAAAATGACCCTGGTCTGAGTGTGTGTCCCAGGGTTTTCCAGCCTTGCGTCCAATACTTCCCAGGACAAGCACCAGGCCACTGTGATCCTGAATCGGATCAGGAGTTATTGAAAGTGACGTAAAGATCAACATTAACTCCCCTGTCACCTGCCAAGTGACTGTGTTTGGCTTCATTAAGACACTCGTAATGCCATTCTACCATTGTATTTCAATGTTTTCTTCCCAATAATTCAACACACAGTATTAATCCAAAACTGGCATGAGCTCTTTCAGTGACCACCTTACTTCCAGAGGACCAGCTCTCTCCAGAGCCCTCCTTCCTTTCCCAGAAGGCCACCATTCCTTAAAGGGACTACACACATTTACCATTTTATAAACAGATTAAAGTAATACAAATACATCTTTTACAAGATTCCTATTTTACAAATACACATTGATCTGTTAGTGTATTTAAACAGAGAAAGTATCCATAAAGTGGTTAATTATAGATGACCTACCCATACCAGTAACCTTTGCCTTTAAAGTCTGCAATCATTTTAGCACTGCTGCTGTAGCAGTATAAGAGCCCTGAAGCAGAAAAGTTACTCGTGGCCATCTTGCACGGCACTCAATTCCATGAATGAGGTAATACTGCATTGATTTGTGGGGGAGAAAGGGAGATAAGTACCACTCGCACTTCTTACGTATCACAAAAACATACAGAAGCGGTAAGGGAAAACTTGGAGTACGTAATTTCTTCTGTTTACACACAAACAAGCTGCCCCGATACATTCCCATGTAGAAGAATCCCAAGACTGGCCAGAAAATTCAAAACACTGCAATCCTCATGTGTCTCATGTTGACCTGGGTGTGTGGCAGGAACCAGTCCCTGTGTTCATACTTACCAGAGCAACATTCTGTGAAATTCTGGAGAGCCTTCTGATGAGTTATTTGAGCAAAATGGTTCTGATAGATTGACAATGTGCTCTGTTGCCAAATGACAATACAAGGCTGCATAGAACTGAAGTGACCATCTACACTCTACACCTCTACCACTGCTTCCCTACAGTCGAGATCTTGTCCCATTTGACCGTTTACGTCTTTAATTTGCTGGAAACTGGGCTCAGAGCATTAAAATTTGCAAATGATCATGAGGTCCATCAGGTTGTGTAAATGTGGTTGAAAAATGACCCAAAGTTTCCTCAAAGGCAGCATCAAGAGCATTTCAAGTTTCTGAGATGCATGATGTGCAAAATGAGGAATCACAGAGGTGACACAAACCCAAAAGTTCCTGCACTCTTTGAAATAACATTACACATAAGCTTTCCTTTCACAAAAGAGTGCATCATCAAACAACAGACATGCAAAAATACACTCCGAAGTTCATTCCACTAAAGATCATTTTCTGAATATTTTAGAACAAACATTTTTAGCAAGACTAGCAAGCATTTTAAACTGATTAATTGTTTAGTGAACTAAATGGATTAAGGCTTTCCCTTGAGAGAGAGGCTTAGCATTTATTTTGCCATTCTACACAAAGGCAGAAATAAAAGATGTTAACTGAAAGAATAGTCAGGAGATTTTAGTATTTATTTTGTTTGTGAACATGTTAAAAAAATGAAAAAACAAACTTGTGGAAAATGGAATATAGTGAAAAAAACATTAGTGAACCATGCCATGTGAAGCATCTAATGTCATAAATTAAACAAAAAAGTTAGAAATACCCAGCTAAAATATGATATTATTAGGATGATTTTCAAACTTCTAAAAAAATCCAAAGTGAGCCCTTCCCAGTTTCAATTATGCACAAACTGAAAGGGCATTTGTTATTTAATTTATTTAGTGTGGATTGCCTGAGGTGATTTTAGTGCTCAAAACTCTTGGGTCCTAGGTTTGACTCCAGGGTGAGTTACCATCTGTGTGGAATGTTCTGTCCATCTGTAATTGATGGAGCTTTACTTAGGCTAATTGATGCACCTGAATTGTCCACAAGTACTTTGTGTGTGTCCTGTGTTGCTCTCAGGATGGACTTGAGGTTTCTGCAACCACTGACAGGAAAGAGTTGGCTTCCTTGTATTGGATGGGTTATCTGCCCATATAGAAAGGAAGAATTATGAGATGTTCAATTTCACTGCGATTTAACAGAGGGAATGAGTCCACATGGCAAAACCTCCCTAATATGTGACTTTACTTAATTTGTAGAGGAGTTAATTTCCTATGTAAGGATCATCCAGGTAATGACTACTTCAAAAATAGTGTACAAATGAAAATATAATTTCATTTAAACTATAGTTTACAAAGGAATATATACTGTAAGTACTAAATCAAGGCAGACAAATTATTTTGCCTGAGACCCCAGTAACAGTAAAACAATAGGAAGCACTGCTGTCAACATTTCAGTGGTCTGGTAATTTCCCTAGGAATCATAAAGTATTGTTCCAACATTCACCTACAGCACATACTGTACTGTGCAGGTTTTAATATTTATTATTGGTATCATTTAAAAGTATTTTGCGTCAAATACTTTCAAACATGGCCAGTAGCCATATCACCCTGCAACTCACAACTGGCAACCCACTGGAGCAAAGCAGGTGTGAGCCTGGTCAGTACCTGAATGGAAGACCTCCTGGGAAAAACTAAGGTTGCTGCTGGAAGAGGTGTTAGTGGGGCCAGCAGGGGGCGCTCATCCTGCAGTCCACGTGGGTCCTAATGCCCCAGTATAGTGATGGGGACATTATACCGTAAACAGGCACTGTCTTTTGGATGAGACATAAAACAGAGGTCCTGACTCTCTGTGGTCATTAAAAATCCCAGAGCGTTTCTCGAAAAGAGTAGGGGTGTAACCCCGGCGTCCAGGTCAAATTTCCCATTGGCCCTTACCAATCATGGCCTCCTAATCATCCCCATCTATGAATTGGCTACATTACTCTGCTCTCCTCCCCACTGATAGCTGGTGTGTGGTGAGCGTTCTGGCGCACTATGGCTGCAGAACCATCATCCAGGCGGATGCTACACATTGGTTGTGGTGGAGGGGGGTCCCCATTACTTGTAAAGCGCTTTGAGTGGAGTGTCCAGAAAAGTGCTATATAAGTGTAAGCAATTATTATTATTATTAAATATAAAACTATAATTTTCACACAATCACTCTGGTTAGCTAAAATCACTTCTAAACACCGTAGATGGTAATGCCTTGCCGCTGCATGCTGACCCTCCTACTAATCTACACCGAGAACTTCTGCTGACCTGAACATATTTTTCCTGCAAAGGACAAACATTCAAAATTCATATGGAAAAATGGAAGGATGTCACTCTAACAAATTAAAAATAATATATACATTATGTAATATATTATATTAGCAAGGGGTGAGTATAACAACATGGATTTTAATAGATGCCATGATTTCCCATCCTTAGATCTCCTCTTGCTACTGTATGTTATTGAACTTCGGCTCTTAAATTTGTTGTTCTCTGGTTCTCTTATAATATAAAGTAGAAGTTTAATTTATATTTTATTGAACAGTGAAATAAACCAAAGGCATACCTTTTTCATCCTGTATAACACACTTTCCAGATAATTTAACTTGGTTATATTCTTTTCTGCCCTCATATAGGATTATATAGTGCTTAGAGTGCTGTGGGGGTGGTGTTACATGTCTTCTCTGGATTGTGATCCTTGGTGTAAGTCACTCTCTGTGCCTGGTGTTGACGTGTTTAAACAGCGTTCCAAATTCACTGGAAAACATTAATTATCTCTGACAGCTCCAGAACTGACTGGCGGGTCTCTTCATAATTAAATGTTTGTTTGTTTTTTTTTTAATAATCTTAAGAGACCACAAGTGTTCTTTAAATATTCACTCTTATCTACTGTTTGTTACCACAAAGTCCTTATTAGTTTCTGTTAAATTGTTCGATCTACTTTTGTCTTTGTTTTACTGCTAAAGGAAAAGAAAATGAATATGCTTCTTATAGTATATTTAAAATATTATTGTAACAATAAAATACATTGGAATAATATATATTCTCAGAGAAATGATCCTCCACAGTCCATAATTCAACTTTATTACAATAAAGTCACACAAAGCTCCAGAAATTATTTTTGAATATGAATGCATTTGTGGAGAAAATACATGGGAAATGAGTGTCATATGAGATGTCTATGGCTATTGCTACAGTATCACAGTAAATGACAGACCACTAGTATTACTAAATCTGCAAAAATGTAATATATCAGTATCAAAGCCAGTTTTAAGTTAATTTAAATATCAATGTTTTTTTGGTTTTACAAAATTGAAATAAAAATGTAATCACCTTTAATAGGTATTAATCATTCAACACCTGAAATACTAGTGAGTAACTAGGTTGTTTATGCAAATTCTGATTCCAAATTTTGACTGAAAAAAGCAAACCTAATTTGTGAATATTAATAAACTAAACAGACTTATTTAAAGGTTTCTCTCCAGCATGTGTCAGTTCCTTAAAGCTTGAAATCTTTTTGTTTCATTTTTCATCTGGAAGTCTCCCAATACACACATAAAACTATAAATCTATAGGAGAAATAAAATCAAATCCAGGGTCCTGTTTATTTCATTCTCATCTGTCCTCTGATACTGGCTCATATAATTTCCTCAGCAAAATCAAGTTTGGTGCTTTTCAGAATGTCTGATAGGGAGATGTCTCTGTTTTCCATCACCAGAATGGCAAGGTATTCCTCACAGACCAGATGTGCGCTCCCTATTCTTTTTAATGATAGATTGAGTTTCCATCTGGCCTCAGGATTCTGGTGATTGACACCTGAAACTCATCAGCTTTAGTCTGAGCTACATGTCCAGGGTCCACAATTCAGCTGAGATGACCACATGTGTCATAAAGCACTACTGAAATGTATTTTAGAAAAAAAGCATCGGACATGAAGATCATGTGTATTACCAGAGTGTTTAGATCCAGTACATTCGATTTTAAACATCACCATTCAATTTTCAGTTTCAAAATTCTTGGAAAGATTTAATTGTAATAAATTAAGTAGGTGATTTGTCCTACAGGATACTTACTATTTCTCTTAGCTACTAAAATGCAGCTTAATTTCATTATCTTAAATTATAATTGTTTTGCTAGAATAATTAAACCAGGGTGAAGAAATGATTATACTGTAGGTACAGTAGCACTGAAGGCTACAATAACAATACTGTGGCTCTTTAAAGGGCCCACTTTTACATATTTTCAGTTTCAATACCTGCCCAGGCCAGTAATGTATGGCAAAACATCAAAATCATACATTTTTATCATTCTCTTACAACTTTAGAGGGACATATTTGGGAATTTGGAATTGCCAAATGCTAACCCTGCACCAGCACAGCACTCCAAAGTCAAGCCATGTGCCTTTTGACACACTGGGTTTCAGAAGCAATTGGTCCTCAGGACCTCTGTAGGTGGCCAGCAGATACAGAATTTGCTACTGTGTGGCAAGTTAGTGGTGGTTCTCCGACTTGTGTTCTGGGTAACAATACCTGGCTGTTACGAGTTCGGTAATAGGGACCGAACGAGTGAGTGAACCCACTTGCAGGAGCGAACAAAGCCAAGTCGTAATCCGAAAGCAAACCGTAATCGTAGGAACGAGCCGAGAGTCCAGGGGAAGCAAGATATCCTAAGGGAACGTGTACCGAAGCCGAAGAGTAATCCGAAGTCGTAGTCCGTAGAGCAATCCGAGAATCCAGAGGTAGCCAGTAATCCAAGACAGAGCGAAAGTACCAATCCAAGCCGAGATCCGAAAAGCCGAAGTCCAAAGGGAAAAACCGTAAGCCGAAATCCAAGACAAACACAGAGTAGAAGAAGCGCAACCAGGAAGCTCGATAGGGAAAACCAATACTGAGCAACGAGGTAGGGAAGGACAGGTGTTTAAGTAGGATGAGACGGGGGTGTGGTGGTGAATGGGAAAACTGATAGGTGAACTGATAGATAGGGGCTACGCCTACTTCTGCCTCCTCCGTTGCCGGGAGGCAGGGTTCGTAACACTGGCCAATTGTTTTCTATTTAGAATTAAGTGCTATTTAGATATTTCGGTCATGCTTTGGAAATGACAGGTCATGGGTGGACTACAGCAGTCATGAGATGCTCCACCAGAACACTTTTACACCTTTAGGCACTCTGGGGCCCTCTGCCATTATAATGGTTCTTTGTTGTTGTGTCCAAATGCAAGAACTAAATACGCATGTTATTAAAATATTTTATTTTGTATTAATGCAACTGCTACACTACATCATGAATTAATGTTAATATAGACAGGTTTATACTGTGAAACCTAGCATAAGTACCTAGTAAAAGTACAGCACAGTTAATTCACAGAAGCTTTCAGCCATTTCACTTTTTTGAAACAGATTAAAACCAGGTTCTCGATGTTTCAGATGGTCTGTCTTTCTTGGTGTAATTGTATAGAGAAAGGACTCTAAACTACAATAATATTTAATATACCACCTATCTAGTATGTCAATTATTTGTATAACAGGCTGGAGCTTGTACTGTAAATGCCTGAAACCCATCAAATATCTCTGCACCCTGATGGACGTCATTAGTATGAACTGTCAATCACAAACAAGAGGAAAAGAGCTAAATCAATGGGAAAGTGAATTTATGCCACCATATCATCCTGCAACTCACTGCAACTGCCAGCCCTCTGAAGCTAGAGACTTCCTGCTGGATTTCTGCTGGATGAGGTGTTAGTGGGACCAATAAGGAGCGCTCACTCTGTGGTCTGTGTGTGTCCTATTTCCCCAGTATAGTGATGGGGACACTACATTGTAAAAAAGGCTCCCCTCTTCAGATGAGATGTAAAACTCAGTTCTTGACTCTCTGTGGTCATTAAAAATCCCAGTGCATTCTTGAAAAGACTAGGGGTATTTATCCCGGTGTCCTGACCAAATTTCCCCCTGGCCTTTGCCAGTCATGGCCACCTAATAATCGCCATCTATGAACTGACTTCATCACTCTGTTCTCTGCCCCACTGATAGCTGATGTTTAGTGAGTGTACTGGTGCACTTTGGCTGCCGTCACATCATCCAGGTGGATGCTACACATTGGTGGTGGTGGAGGGGAGTTCTTATTACCTGTAAAGCGCTTTGAGTGGAGCATCCAGAAAAGCACAAGGAATCAATAAATAATAACAGTTTAGTAATAATGACTGAGAACAGGTGTTACTGAAATCAACTCCTAAGGATCCTTCAAAATCATTGGAGAATCAACTGGATGAGATCCCCAGATCAGTTAATTTCTAGGAAAGCAATAGGTGAGTTGGGACAAATTGTTTTCTCTCATTCTTTCGTTTCTAGTTTTCACTTGGTATTGATATCACTTCCATAATTTGCTCACTGTTCTAAGACTGGTTATACTAACCTGATTCATTGTAAAAAAATGGCATTATTAGAGCAAAATGTGACACTGTGACTTTTGTGCTCTCTTATTTCCTTCTTAAAAACGTATTGTATTTTTTAACATGTTGCTCAATCTTGTTTTATGATGGGGTCATACTAGTGCTGGGCGATAATTTGATAACGATAATTATCGCAATATAATTTTCCGCGATATAATTTTAACAAAAGTTCGATTCATGTTCGATATATATGTTTATGCTTTGCGCATGATATGCGCATGCGTGTTGCAGACTGGGCAGCTAACGTGGGGCTGTTTACCCACACGGTGGTGGCTGACAGGATTGTAGAAAAGCGGAGAAGTGAGCTACAATGAAACAAATGTAGTGCTGCCATTGAACAGCTCGAAGGACAATGACATCGTTGACAGAAAAGGTCATTCAACTTCGGTAATTTGGAGATATTTTGGCTTTTTACGATCAGACATAAAACAGAGCACTTTAAACTTAGCAGTCTGTCTGAGCCATCACACTGCAGTATTTAATTTTTCTATTAAGATATTTATTTTGTGAATTTTACTCATGCATATTTTGACATAAAAAAGACTTAAATACTCTCTTTCTCAGATTTCTTTAATGTTTCTGCTGTTTGGCAAGAGTTTGTTGTGTTCTTAAAATAAAGAGTTGTTTAATTTACCAATTAACTGTGGTTTCTTCAACTTTCACTCAGGAGAAAAAATCTGCCTTTAAACTTGAAAGAAATAATGATTTGACATTTATCGTGATAATTATCGATATCTACTGATATTAAATTTTTTATCTGGATGTTTTTGGCCATATCGCCCTGCCCTAGGTCATACTGATTTTCCCATGATGGACATCTGTAATTTTTGTTTCTTTCAACTATTTGTTTTTCCCCACTTTGGACAAGTTCAGAAGTACACAAGTCTAATGAAACAATGTAGAACCCAGCTGTTAAATGAGTGTGCTGTATCACACACACACTGCAAACTGCTTGAAATTTTTTACATAGAGGCAGAAAACCACTAAGGTTCATTTAAAGCAAAATGAAGTGAGAGGTATTTTCAAAGGCTAGCCTTCTGCAGCCTTGGTTGGCCATCACTCAGGGACACCTCAAATAGTGTCCTCAGAGCATTCCTGCTTTTAAACTACTCTGAATCTCTTTTCGCTTCCTTATGCCATCAACTTCTGCCTCATGATCTAACTCTACAAAGGAAAAGCAGCGTGCGTTACGAATATGTTTGGAGGCATTTACTTTCTCTGAACTGTATCTCCCAGCTTTCATGTTTAGCCAGCTGCCTCTGTTCAGCTGATGTATTCTGTCTGGCTGAGTGCTTGGAGTCACACACACACTCTTGCTGACAAGCACTGCTGAATCACTCAGGATGCTCGCTACCTCACTGGATTTGTCTAACATATTTCTCCTGCACCTCAGGTATGTTTTGTTGTTTTCTTGTTTTTCTTGTTTTTACTCCAGAATTTGGAACAGACACTTTGTAATATATTTGTTAATAGCACAATTTAAGACTTTAACTTCCCTTAGCCTCTTCTCTTTTGACTCAAAAATGCAAAAAATAGACAAAAGTGTCAAGAAACTGAGTTTTTAATCTTAAGGACAGTTTTCATCTTCAGGAATGTGTAGTACAAAGGCTCTGAACTTGTGGTCTGGGTTCCACAGACCCTACTTCTCTGGAATAGACGGGTGGTCTACAGAAAACCAACTGATTCCCCAGAACATAAGATTAAAACAGTCATCATTCCAAACTGCAATTCCGTCATAGAAGTGAGCAAAACTGTGTCAGACATTAAGTATGTTACTGTGCATGCAAACATTCATGCTAGGCTCTGTTAGGCTTAAAAAAATGGAACTGTTGAGGTAATGAATACGAATTGCATGTACTTTAAGTGTGTACTATGCAAATATTACTGAGTGCCGGTTATTTTATGAAGGAGGTAGGTGAAGACAAGATTGAGGTTTTCATCTAAGCCAAGTGGGAAGGACATACTGTTCTCCACTGACCAACTGGGAGGAGGCAATTAAAACACAAAATTTAGAAAACTATGAAGCAGAAGCTTCCAAGGGGGCTGATGTGTCTGCTGTGTGCAATGCCAGAGGGGAAGGAAGCAGAGGAAAAAGCATTTATCTGACTTTTAAGATGTTAAAAGTTTTTTGAAAAAGTTGCAGAGAGATTATTTTGAAGCCATTAAGGAACTTATCTGCCCAGCTGTACGAATAGAACGAGACTGAAAAACCTTAGCAGAACTCTGTTTTTGTGTTTTTGGTTAGTTTCCTTGCCCTGTAAATAAGAGCACTTTTTTACCTAGCTGCTGGTTGCGTGTCTGTTTTGTCTAAACTTGCTTAAAACAGATCCTTGAAATGGCAAAATTCCCCCTGGTTATCCCACATAGTCTCCATATGTAACATATAACATATAATAAATAGCACCATATACAGTAGTGGTCTGCAAAATGATTTCAAAATGGAATGTGGTCTTGACAGTTTGGAAACCACTTGTCTATTCAGTTCTTTGCTGTACATTTCACTCTTTTTATAAAATGCTTAACTCAAAGTTTGCAAAACTCAAAAAGCTATTGAATGGGGAAAAGGTTAATATTCACAGGATTTAAACACATATTGTATTACGGTAGTGATATCTTATTAAATATATTATGTTTTAGGCATTATTCTCCAATAATTTATAAACAGATATGCAGCTATCTGGAGAACCAGTCTAGCATTTGACTAGTGAGACATCAGTAAAATGTCTAATATCCTAACTGTATCTGAAAGCAACCATGAATCGCCCTCATCAATGACACTCTGTTCTTGGTAGTGACATGCCTTTTTGGAGGACATGCAGATTCACTAAATGCTGTACCCTTGATAACTCTCGGGAATTGTGAAACCAAGACTGAGATGAAACCAAACCTGGTCAGGGAAAAGCTGGAGAGCTTCATGGCAACGGTGAATGGCTTCCCCATTCCAAAATTTGTGAGGCACACTTGATCCTTTCCTGTCTATGAACCCCACTTGAAAAATTTGATCTATACTACTTTTTCAGTCAATTCCTATGAATGTCTGATCCAAAGTACCCGATTCATGCATTTATAAATCAAGACTTCTGCAACTTTTGATTCTATGGGCTCCCTAAGTAACAGTATGTTGCAATATGCCCAAAACAGATACATTTCAGATAGATTTCTAACTCAAATCAGTATTTGGGAACATATCAGTCCTACACTTAAAATCTCTATATCGGTTACCTATGAAGCCATATATTCAATACTTAAATAATCCAGCTCCATCATACTTCTCTGAACTCCACCATGTTTACACCCCCACCCATAAGCTCTGTTCAGTTGAGGCTGGTCCTCTGCACACTGTACCCAGGACTAAAATAATAAGCTTTTTCTGTCACTGCTCCTTTGTTACAAAATCCCCTTCTTCCAACTCTTCAAGATATAAATTCTCTGACTCTTCAAATCTAAACTCAAAAATCTTTTTACTAGGGCTTACAGTATGTCTGACTGCCCTATATTCTATCTTATATATTTTGGTTGATTTTTTTTCTCTTTTAGTCTTTTTCTTTATCACTACGTGCCTTTACAAACCCAAGGACTCTGTAATTATAAATAAAAGTTGTTATTATTAACCTGCTTTTGCCTTACAAGATTCTCCTTTAATCAAGCTTTTAAATGATGGGAGAGTAGCACTGTGCTTCTCCCTTCTAACCTTGTGTTTCATGGAAACCCAACACTGCTTTACCATTTGAAACCTTACGAAAAGCCAATTTGCTTCTCCCTCTTAACCAACAGAAAACAATTTTACCCTGGTCTAACCATAGCTCTATGGTTACCTGTAGTCAAACATCACAACTAGCCAAATAGACATATAGACTGTGCTCTGAACCTTTTTACAGAAGGATGTGATTGACCACAGCCATAGCCGATCTCAACTCTGAAGCATGCAGATGCCAACACTTTTTCTCTAAAAAAGGCTGTCAGAGACTTTAAGATAGACACACCTAGAAAGAACTATTTTAACACTTTTTCTACACGTCATTTATTGAAAGTGTTTTCACATACTGTATACATTTTTGGTTTGCAACATCAGTACCATTAATTGTAATGGGCTGTGAAAAGATGATAGGGTAAGCAACAAAATCATTGGTGA
The DNA here is from genome assembly GCF_040954835.1 of Lepisosteus oculatus. Lineage (NCBI taxonomy): Eukaryota > Metazoa > Chordata > Actinopteri > Semionotiformes > Lepisosteidae > Lepisosteus > Lepisosteus oculatus. The sequence goes on from NC_090720.1 coordinate 14,058,253, forward strand.
AAATGAAATAAAACTAAATGCCCTTTACAGAGTGTGGAGTGTGTCTTACCCCTCTTTGGTGCATTTACACCCATCTTGGAGTCACCTCTGTATCACCAGGTGTAACAGTAACAGACTCCAGCAGTTTTTCACCCCCTCTGCAATCTCACTTTCCAACAATGAAAAATAATTGATCTCCTCCTGAAGTTTGAATTAAATTTAATGATCAAACCATCACAGACGGAGACAGCTGAGACAAAGCTGCTCTGTTACACCAGGATATGCAAATAATGAGACAAGTGCTCAGTCCTGGCAAGACCTTTTTAGGGCAGCTGACAGGTAACCATAGTCCTTTAGAGATGAAGTCCAGAAGGAAGTATATGTATATTAGAAATCCAGATTGTTAAGAGCAGTGATCATCTTGACACATTAAATAAATGACTCAACTGAGTAACTAAGAGCTCAGAAGGTATAGAAAGTAAGAATAGCTGCAGTTCTCAATGACTATACTGTCCAGTATTGTTTTAGGTATAAATTTTGTATATTTGTTCCCTTCTGCTCATGTTGCTGCTTGTATAGTATGAAATACTTATAAATTATATTTTTGTTCATGTCCTTATAATTTGTGACATTAAAATACCATAAAAGCTGCACATTAGAGTTGGAAACAGTAGGACATTTTTGCAGATTAGTTAATAGTTGGTAAAATACAGTATTAGCAGAGCATTCAGATGGAACACAAACCAGACACTTGTATGATTCTAGATTGGCTGTTCCAGTGAATATGACCAAGTGAACCACTGTAGAAGAAAGATCATTGTTGGAGTTTTGTATACAAAATAAGAATTAGCATATTGAGGAGAAACCAAAGTTCGGCATATTGAAGTTCTTGGAAGCAATGTGTTTAAAGAAAGTAAGGACTGAGAGAAGAAACAAGTCAAAACTGGCAAGTATGGCAATGACAGGATTCATTATTATCAGCAAAGACTGCTGTGCTCTAATGAAAATCAACAGACACTGCGGTCCCCCGATCATGGCTGGAAATCTTTGCCATGCAAGACCAATAGTACCCCTCAACCAGATTAAGTACTTTACAGTACATCTTGACAAGCATCTCTTACAGCTTTGCAGACCACAGGAATGAAGAGCTCCAAAAAACTGACTACGTTAATACACTCTTCTTCAAGCCAGCTCCTGTGTGTCTCTTAATATCACACCCATGTTTTCTACTGATAAAATTACAGCCATAATTTTAAACGTTTTAGATCTTCACAATAGTGTAGTTGATGTTTCACAATAATGTAGTTCAGTGGTTCTCAAACTGTGGTACGCGTACCGGCAGTGGTACGTGGAGTGCCGCCAAGTGGTACGCCAAATGACCCTGGAACTTTGTTGTGTGCGCTGAAAAATTGGGACGGGTTTTCATATTTTGTATTTTAATACGTGTTGAATACGCAGCCTACGTACTACGATACAGTGCGCGCTAATAGTTCAGTGGACACAAGAGATACTCTGCAATTCTATACCACTCTATAGGAATGCGTACTACGGATGCAAATGACCAATTGTATTTAAAAAAGCTACTGTATCTCCACCAAATAGGGAGAAAGGAGAATGTGCGTGATTTTGGAACAATGCCAACGTTGTAAACACAGGAATGCATAGAAATACGTGGTACGAACGCAGGTAATCTTGTGAGCACACGAAAGCGTGATAACAGAAAAATATTTAAAAACTGTTCTAATTTGAGAAAAATACACCGAGCGTCTCTGTGTTTCGCTCCCATGCGCATGAAATAAAAACTTTAAATAAATACGGAAATAAAAACGGAAAAGCGGAAAAATGCAAGCCTGCGTATTGCTAAAGCAGGTAAGCTACACTATTTTTGAAGAACCTTATTTACCGTTGGCAAAAGAGCTGACACGTATTATGTGTCGAGAAAAAGCTGCTAAACAGCTCGACCTGCTGCCCCCCTCCCCCTGAAAGACACAGTCATTCATAGAATTATTGAAATGAAGGATTATATCAAAAGTACACTGATAGAGCGCGTTAAGATGAGAAGATGTTTTTCACTGCAATTAGATGAGTCTGTAGTAGATTTGGCCAATTTGCTCGTTTACGTTAGATACGAGTTTGAGGGCATGTTCCATGAAGACTTTCTGTTCTGTAAACCGCTACCAACAGGAACTACAGGAGAGCACATATTCCAGCTTCTGAATGAATTTATCGTAGAGATAGGCCTCGACTGGTAAAATGCGTCGGAGTTTGTACAGACGGTGCTAGAGCAATGACAAGCCGACATAACGGTGTAGTTGCACGAATTAGATAGGTTGCTCCAGAAATTAATGTACGCATTACAACATCCACCGCGAGATCTTTGCCGTCAAGAAAATGCCTGACGATTTAATATCTGTTAGACTCTGTTGTGAATTGTATCAAGGCTCGAAAAATTAATTCACATCTGCTTTGCTCAACTAAACAGGCTCACCCCTCTCACTGAAATGGTGCTTTTTTATTAGTTGTTGTTGTTTTTTTTCTGTAAAACACTTTGAGAAGCCACCTTTAAAGGCGCTATATCAAATTAAGTTTATTATTATAATATTTATTATATGTATATGTGAGTGTGTGCACGCGCGCTCATGTTGGTCATTGAGAATTTCTGGGGTTCCTATGAGAAGATGACTTGTACTGTAGGTGGTACTTGGATGCTTTGGTTGGATTAGGGGTGGTACTTGGTCCAAAAAGTTTGAGAACCACTGGTGTAGTTGAAGCAGAGAGCACTCAGGACAAAGAAAACAAATGTGCTGTCAGGACAGCAGTGTCATTAGGGTTCATTAGACCGTCATGAAATACTTGATGCCCTGTGACCTTAACCTTTTGACTTAATGGCCTTCATTTTAATGAAGTCTTGGGACATTCCAGAAACCACTTTATAAATTATTCCCCTCCTTTTCTGATCTTCCTTTAAGGAGTAGCTAAACTAAATTGTGCTATGAAAGAATTTCAAAATAACTCCTACTCATTTCTATCTAGTTCATTCTGGCTCAAAATAAAGCTCTCGATCTGTGTTGTTCACAATTAATTGTATTATTTACATGTTCTCATCGTTTTAATTTCTTGCCTTTGATATCTAGGGCTTTGATTTTCCAGTGTTTGTTAGGAGTTTGCTAAAGATGAACACCACTTATTTGTATATTTGCTGTGCTCTTTATATAATTTATATTTGAACAAGTTATAAATCTGTGCACATATTTGAATTTTTCTACTCTCCAGTGAGCTTACCTAAAATTTTTACATAATTTAAATTAATAAGCCAATACCCATTAATAAACCCAGTATCAAACTTTAGGTCATGAGAAATAATAACAACCAAGAATTGGTTGTGATTGAGGATGTTTGAATGCTAAGGTATAGTGAGATTATGTAATGAGAGCCGGTCCAGGCTCCAGTGAAGTGTAGTTCAGGACCCTGTGCAGACGGTATAATATGGAAGTCAGTGGAGAAGGACAACAGGGAAAAGACGTAGAAGATCAGAACGGGTTAACAGACAGGGTTACGTGATGGCGATGATCCAGTGTTCAGGGGGTGTTGTGAAGGCAAACAAATCTAGACAGTCCAAAGGGGGAATCCGGGGTGCAGTCCAGAGTCCAGGAACCAGGGGATCCATCCGAGACAAACAAGGTTAAAAACCAGAACGGGATCCGGTACAGGAACAAGGAATAAAAACCAGGGTATCGAGGCCAGGAGCTCTGAGCCCCGGACTCAGATGCTCAGGACACCGTGATGAAGCCTATGCCATGGGGTCTCTCCTGGACCCACTGGTAGATGGGCTTCCGGGAGCCCATTTCCCTATGCTGAGCCATGAATAGTGGGAGCTAATGACAGACAAAAAGGGGGCAGTTGCATGTAATGAACTAAAATACTAAAGGGTCTCTTAAGAGAAGGGATGATGATCGTGACAGATAAACTCCTTGGCTGACGTCCATCCCCGACCATAGAACAAGGAGAACAGTGAGTGAGGACCATGGGGTACTGTAGCTACAGAGGTCGAGGTGAGGTGGAAAGAGATGCGTAAGAGATGCAGAGAGCTTTATGGTAAATTTAGCTTTTGGAAAATGATGCCAGGAATAACTACACTTTAGAATAGCTGATGTGAAAGTGACTTGGTTGTTGTTATTCATCCCAGACTTTATGAACACTATAATATCAGGACCTACAACAGATGGTGTTAAAGACAAAAAGTAGCCTTCTTTTATAAATGTGAGAAATGTTATACTATTAAAAGCGCAAGTTACTTAAAATAGTAATTTTAGAAATACAGTATGCATTTTACTCATAATTTTCATTAATAATCAAGTGCTATGCATTTAGGTTACACCCAAAGAAAATTAGGTACTTTTCACTATTTGGTACTCCTGGAAGGAAGAAATGTGTGCTTGTACATTTGCATTTCCCAAGTGTGGCCAACCATAACCCTAGAGGACTTGACAAATCGCTAGAATCATCATCGATTTACAAAGACTTGGAAATTATTAACTGTGATGAATTTATCAAGTTAATTGGTTCAGTTATATCAGTAATGAGTAAGTCTGATCTTTGAGAGATGCAGAGTGTGAGGGTTTGTGTTATAAATGTCTACACTACCAGACTGAACAATTCTCCTGCTAGATACAAAGTTGGATTCTATGAATCCTAGCTCTCCAGGACCAGAGCTGGTTACCCCTGGAATACTCAATTGGAATATTTTCCTGCACACAAGGTACAAAGGTATAACCAAAGTGAATAACAGTGTCTTGTCTTACTAATAAAAGAGGTAGAAGTTTGGGTAGTTCCTGGTAGCAATCTCAACATTTTATTTCAACACTCATCCACTATCATTAATCTCGGGCAGCAATATCAACAGAAAGGAATCAGGTATTAGGGTCTCCCATGATGAACATTTTGTAGCTGCAATTCTTACTGTGCATCATGGTGATCCATGGGTCTGGGTCAATCATGGGTATTTCCTGCTAGTTGTTACTGCTGCTGGAATCTAATGATGGAGGTGTATGAACTCTGAATGCCTTAATGACTTCATGTTATGACATTTCTGTCACTCACTTTCCCACAATGTACTCTGCCTCTGTCTTTTACAGAGATAAGGTGTCTTTAGGATGTAATTAAAAGCAACATGTCTGTGCATCACATTTCCTAATTCACAAGAGGGTATTTCTTACTACAAGCTTTGTCACCTTTCATTTAGGAGGGAGTAATGAATTAAAAAAACTACAGTATGCAAGTGCCATCATATCTATTGACAATTTACATCATACTCAACAAGTTTAATTGTTAAGGGAAAGCTATTTTCCTGATTTTTAGAACAGAAAATGCCCAAGACCTACTGTACATAATGCATGCCCTTCCAGCTGTGAAAGTACTTGAATGACAAGAAGTATATGAAGATAAGCCAGATGCCTCCCAATTTCTATATGTGTGTGACTACCAATATGAGATTATTTCTGTACCTCCAAGCATATCTAATGCAAGCAAATACATTTATCATACATTTACCACTATGGCAGTGGTATCAGAGGGAATATTTAAGATCCAAACTGGGAATATTTAAGATCTATTTTTTATATCATGCAGAGCACTTCACTTCCAGAAACATCTTCAGAGAACTAACTTTCCTGACCGCTTTGCCTTCTGTTATCTTGGCACGATGTGAGCAAATTATATATATAAGATTAAAATAATATAAAAATAATATACAGTTTAAAAATAATATTTGTCCAGACCTAAGAACAGGCTTTACTGAAACAACAGAAATAATATTTGAATTATTTGACCAGTAAGCTTCTACGTGGGCTGAAACTTTTTAATATACTGTACAAATCATCCAATCGAGTCAAAATCAGATACATGCAATCTAAAATACTAATACATGTTGGTACTTTCTTAGTTTCTATTCTTCTTGAGTGCCTAATGATTTGACTGACCTTTGTAATGTCGTAACGTCTCTTGACACCATGTGATAAACAAACATGACATGTACCATCAGCACCTTTCTACATTGCAAGACTACAGAGCAAACATTGGAGGGTGTTGCACTGTTATTTCAGCATTGTCTAGGAGATGGACACTGGTTTTCAATGTTTCTCTCACCATCAGAAAGTATCTAAAGAGTGTCTATGGGTCTGCAGTCTATGTGAAGTGGAAATTCCAAAGACAGCCTCAACAACAAAAGCACATTATGACAAACTGAACCACCTTAAGATTAATAGACTGTGAAAAATAGGCTCCTGTTTTTGATTCACTACTTCCACAAATTAGTACTAGTAAGGTAGGCAAAATTGTGATTTTTGCTTTGAACTACATTATTTTTAGCTTCTTTTAATTTAATCATAAAGAGATTTACAAATTAGTTTGTCTTCTGAGTGTACAATATTTCATAAAAGACTCCAAAGAAAATGAAATGCTCATACAGTATCCTGTGTGCTTAAAGGAGGAGGAAAGTTGTGGGCATGTACACCAAGTGATGTGTGTAAATTACTGTATGATGAGGCCTAATAGAATTTAAAAGAAAATATATGAAATATTTCATGGTGATTTCTACACAAACCATTTTTTTTCTTTGAAAGATGAAGGATGTTTCTTACACAAATTAAAAAGAAAAATCCCCAGATAACACAATGTGCTGGGCTCCAATTAAGTGCACAATTAAATGTCTGAAAAATTACAAGTATTCAGGACTGACTCCTAGACAGTATCAAACTGCACAACCAATATTATTGTGCAGCTGACCATGATTGGAGAAAACTTAATCTGGCTTTTTAGTGACACACTGGGAACTCTAATGCTAAGCAAAGGTTATCGAGATTGATTTTCTTTTCTTTCAGTAGCCACTGTGGCACTTTGGCAATATCAACCATTAATAAATAAAGTTGCAATGTTGTACATTTTAAAGTTCTGTTCATGTAACATGGGTTGCAAATAGGAGCAACTACTGTACGTACCGTATATAACGGGTTAAATTTAGCAGTAAATACTTCAACATTTTCTTAATTGAAAATGAATTACTGATGTGTTCCATCTCTTCTGGAGTACTTTAACATGCACAGTTTGAGAAATACATCCTCTGATGCACCTGGACACATCATCAGTGTCACTGAGTCAATGGAGTGACTGAGTGTTTCAACATTAGATACCCTCACTCAAGTGACCCAGTCAAATTTGATCAAACGTAGGCTTGTGTCCAGGTAGCTTTGTTGCCTTCTGGTCACTCCTCTTGATACACAGCCATCTTGAGGCCCTTTCTGCCTATATTGTGGTTTTGATGGCTTTCCTCCTGTTCACCCTGTTGCACCCAAAAGACTCTAGGATCTACAGATCTACACAGCGATTAGATGGCAAATCGTCTACAGCCCACCTCAATTGGCTCACACCACACTCTCCAACCCTTTCTTCTCTTCCTTTCATTCTCCAACCGGTGTTACGATCCCTGCCTCCTGGCAACGGAGGAGGCAGAAGTAGGCGTAGCCCCTATCCACCTGCTTACCTATCAGTTTTCCTATTCACCACCACACCCCCGTCTCATCCTACTTAAACACCTGTCTTTCCCTACCTCTTTGCTCAGTATTGGTTTTCCTTTCGAGCTTCCTGGTTGCGCTACTCCTACTTCTACCCTGTGTTCGTCTTGGCTTTCGGTTTGCGGTTTTTCCCTTTGGACTTCGGCTTTTTGGATCTCGGTTTGGCTTGGTTACTTTCGCTCTGTTTCGGATCACTGGCTACCCCTGGATTATCGGATTGCTCTACTGACTACGGCTTCGGATCACGCTTCGGCTTCGGTACTCGTTCCCTTTCGGATATCTGGCTTCCCCTGGACTCTCGGCTCGTTCCTACGATTACGGCTTGCTTTCAGATTACGGCTTGGCTTTGTTCGCTCCTGCAAGTAGGTTCACTCACTGGTTCGGTCCCTCTTACCGAATCCTTAACAACCGGTCTAGCAAGATCACCTGCTTAGATGTTTCAGACAGCAAAAACATCTTTTGATGTTGTTTCTGCTAACAGTGTCTTCTAAGGCCTTCGGCCTCTGGTCATGGCACCAATCTACAGTGGCCTTCTCAAGGGCTTTTGGGTCACAAAAAGTACAATTGGAAAACTTTTTGGAGTACCATCGGCATGCTGATGAATTGTCTTTGCCCCAACAGAAAAAGTTAGATGGACTAGATAGAACAACTTAAACTGCTTGGATCATTAATTTAAATTGAACTCTGTTAAACACCAGTCCACAATGCTGATGAAACTTTCCATCAATGCTTAGCAGTGAAATGATGCTGAACAGGTTGCTTTTCGACTTCTTCTCTTTAAGAATACAGACACCTTCTGCCAACCTCCACTGTTGTACCACTTTGCCTCTTCGCCAAAGAACCTTCAAGAGGTTTGAACATTGCTCATGCACTATGGGCCATGTGTTGAGCTCGCTACCACCTTTGATAGCCTCCTAGTCTCCTTCCAGATGGGCTACTTTTCATCAAAGCCGATGCTAAGTCTTACTGGATTTACTTAAGCAATCCTTAAGATCTTGCTATCATTTTTCATCGCTGTAGGTTTTCCAGAGATAATTAATGTTCTCTCTAGAACAGTTGAGTTTTCCACTGTGCTTCTGCCCAAGCAGCTCTTTGATAAAACTAAATGGCTTTGCAATGAAGCCTTGCTTTCTCACTTGCCTCCTTTTTTAATTTTATAGCACTTCGGCAGATGATGTCGAAGAAGTTTACAAGTTAGAGTAGCAGAGATGAAGGGGAAATTTGGCTGCTAGCATTCCTTCTTAGGAATCTGACAGTTGAAGATGACAGATTAGGGATATCCTCCACCAAACCTGCATTATCTGGGGAAAGCGGGGGGTCAGAGCAAACTAACAGAATGGGAATGTTATCCTATATTTTCACCCACATACTCCTCACCCTATACCAATATCCTTTCCTGAGATCATATGGCATACTTGGGGGCTTTAGTGACTGAGAAGACAGGCTTTATAGATAACATTAAAATGGATCAATTGGGTCAGGGTTTTTAGTGTGCAGTTCCACATAATTATGAGTAAATGCCAAAGAAATTTACAATACCTGTTACAGATAGCTCTCATCACTTGAGGTTTATATGGGGATCTCAAAACGTATGAAGCATAGAAGAAAATATTTCCATTAAGGTTATTAAACCATTAAAAAACCTTGAATAAGGAGAGCAACATCACAGTTATAAAATCACTTTCCCCACTGGACCATCAGTGGTGCACAAGAAAGACTGCTGAAGCCAATTCACCCTTAAAATAAATCGTAATTTAACATATGCCCTGAAAGGTATTTCTACATTTATAAAATAAACCTGTCTCTGGTTAGTGCTGGCAGCACTGAAAGTAAAATTCCATTCGTTACTGGGGCAAGGTGACATCTTTGGATTAAAGCCAGAAACCCCAATCCAGTGTTTATCAGGACATAATGGCAATGCTTGGGACCTTATATTGATATTTAATCCCTGGGTACAACATTTGAAATGTCAGAGGTCCAATCACAATTTTGTTACAAATGTAAATTCTAGTCAAGGGGACTTATTCCTGCAAAACTTAAAAACTGACTACAGTACCAAAACCTTACTTCAGGTTAAGGTGTGTTCTCTGTACAAACCATTTTATTTGGATACTTGATGTAAAGGATGGAGTGCTGGTTAGACCTGCTGCCTTGTACCTCCTGGATCCTGGGTTGAGACTGCTCCCCCACATACCTTTGCCCTGCAATGGATTAGTGCTCTGTCCATGCTCTAATCCTAATAATACATACTGAAAAACAATCAATGCATTCATTGTAAGGCTCCTTAAAATTGAATAATTCAAACTTACAATATGTTATTGCAAGAGCACAAGAGTCACAAAATTACTGAAAAATATGCATTTTATTGCCTAATAGTGGCCCAACATCATAGCATATGCTCATTTGTCTAAATATTTAAATTAATGCTGTGGAGAATTATTTTAGATCCTTGGATCCTTAGTAGACATACTGTAAATAGCATTCAGAGTTGTGAAAAGACACATACAAGGTGAATATGGATGACAGTTTCAAAATAGCTTTACTGTTCTTCTAGAATCAAAGCATCCATAACTATGACTGTCAATGCAGAATTTATGGATTATATAACCATATCACAACACAAATTATTTAATGAACTCCTTTCAACAAATGTTTCCAGATCTAAAACATAGTACATACATATATAGATACAAACATACTGTACATCTAAAACAGGTGTTCTATTTTCAACCTCCAATGGAATTCCAAGATCAAATATTTTCTCTGAAGAATTTTTCTTACTTACAATATTTACAATAATAATAGAATAATACAATATCACAATATTGGCTCATCACATAATAAGGCTGCATTGTTTCAACTTCATATTTATTTTTGTTCTTTTTACATATTTTTAATCCAGCACAGAGCAGAAAGACTCACAGGTTGTTGTACAAAAGGAACTAATCAGCAGTCTCTCCCAGAATACTAATGCAAAAAATATAGAAAAAACCTTGTTATCCCCAAATATTCCTAATTACAGCCCATGTGGAAACATGTATGGTCTTAACCACCAGCAAGAATCTCAATTAATAACTAATTATTACCTGCTGTGTCTATTTACAAATAATGCAGGCAGATTGGCTGTTAAACAGATTCCTCAAAGCATACGCAGATCTCATGTTCAGTGCTTTAAATGTGTAACAACCATAACAACCATAAAAAATAAATAAAGAGGTGAATGAATATTTTTTTCACTTAATTAAAATGCAGAGAAAAGCAACCCAGCACAAGATTATGAAACTGTGAACACTAACACTAAATACGCTGTTTCTTTATGATATTGGTATTGATATTATGTAACCTTTGTTTGCTTTTTCATGTTCTAAAGCTAAATTCATAATGATAAAGGGACATAAAATGTCCATGTACTAAACAGGACACTTTCAAATTGGCCCTATCATGGATTACTCTCTTCCCAAACAATCTTACACTCATCAAATGCATATATTCATGATAATGAGAAAATGGTACGTCTCTTTATATTTAAAGTTTCTGTTAAATAATGCATCATATCACATTAACTTACAGCCACAGTATAAAAACAGGTGTATAGGTAGAAAATCATCATATAAATATTATAATAAAATACTATTTAAAAATTAAATAAGACAAGTTTGGACGTACCAAAAGTGTCTTCCTTCAGAATTCATAGACAATAAACTACCATTTGGTTAAGGAAAATAAGCTCTGGTTCCCCATTACTGGTCACTCGAGAGACATTATACAAAAAGATTTGGAGAGAAAAGCTTTTTTATACATCATTATTATACAAGAGCTGCTTACAGTGGTGAAAAAATGAAGTTTATCATTAAAGTATCCATAATCCCTTCTTAATTCCTGTCATTTAGAGGTTAGGGAAATCTTATGTCTCTCACCCTCACCAGAGTTTTTGCATGGGAGGAGTTTGGAGTAATTGGGCAATAAAAATGCAAATGAAGGAGATGGGACAAACTAATAGCTGATCTCTGGGAGATGGCACTAAGCTGTAGTGACAAGGTATCTTGTGATGCTAATTGGATGCATAAAGCTTTTTTTTAAATCATCAGGCAGACTAAAAGATGTTTTAGATTCAGGAGTATTATCATATAAGGAACAATTGTTCACATACATGAGGTACACATTTGACTGGCACACATTTCTCTCTGTAACAGGGATGATATTGTCATCAAACCAGTGGACAAAGGAGGAGCTGTTGTGGTGTATAGTAAGGAAGCCTCCAGACAATTAACTGATACTTCTGCCTACTGTCCTCTCCAACAGGATCCTACCACTGACTACAAGAAGGAAGTGGTATCCACTATCTCTCTTCTTATCAGCTACCAGGAACTCCCCCAGGAGGCGAACCATCTCATCATGGAACATCCCCAGGTATCCCAATTCTATCTCCTTCCCAAAATCAACAAACCTGACACCCTGGATGCCCCACTGTCTCAGCATGCAATTGTCCGACCACACAAACTCAGTTTTTCTCGACAGCCTTATAGTCCTCTGGTTGAAATGCTTCCCTGATATATCAAGGATACTAACCATGCCCTCCAACTTTTCAATGATGTCCAATATCAGGGTCCAGAATGTTACATTTGTACCATGGATAACACATCTCTCTACACTATCATTCCCCGCAATGACGGTCTTGCAGCCCTCAAACACATGCTAGACAAACGCACAGTGGTTGATCTACCCATCCACAATCTAGTGCATCTTGCAGAATTGGTTCTCACACTCAGTGCCTTCTCATTTAATAACCTTTTTTTCTCAGGAGGTTAGTGGAGTCACCATGGGCACCAGGATGGGACCTAGCTATGCTAATATTTTTGATGGCTGGGTAGAAGAACGCTTCTTTGCGTCCTATGCTGGCTTTGTCCCTGACCTCTATAAGCAATACATCGATGACTGCATCGGTGCAGCTACGTGCTCTAGTGACCAGTTCTCACCCATCCCTCAAATATACAGTTAACATATCTTCCACCACTCTTCTGTTTCTAGAAATAAATTTATCTGTAAACCATCCACAACTCTCATCCTCGGTCTATTACAAACCCATAGATTCACACAGTTATCTCCTGTACAGCTCTTTTCATCCCACTCACACCAAAAACTCTCTTCTTTTTCATAGTTATGGCTACGTCAACTTTGCAGTGACGACATGAATTTCCAGAACCAAGCACTCAAAATGTATTATTTTTTCATCAACAGAGGATACCCCACCCATGTTATCAATAGGGCTCTCACCTGGACCAAAACCAGCCCTTGGATCATCAATTCGACCAGGAACTCCCGGTCTCACAACTGCATTCCTTTGGTGCTCCCCTACCACTCTAACACACTTTCTATCCCCAGGACCATTATTAACAACTACTCCATTTTACAGGGCGATCCCTCCATCTGTACCCTTTTTTTCAAACCGCCCAATCATCTCATACTGCTGACCACTCAATCTACATCAGCTTCTGGTTCACAGCTCCCTTGACCGCACTCGGCAATCATCCCCACCAGGCACCTTCCCCTGCAACAGAACTCGCTGCATCACCTGCAAATACATATCTAACAACATGATCACTCAGGGCTACTCAGGTCAATAACGGATCACCCAGACGACATCCTGTACCTACAGCAACCTCATTTACTGTGTCTCCTGCTAAAAATGTCCAGCTATCTTCGTTGGGGAAACCTGAAGGAGATTAGGAGACCACTTCAGAGAACATGTTAGGACTGTGAAGATTAAAGTTTTCTCCAAACCCATAGTTTCTCATTTTACCTCAGACAGCCATGATCACACTGTTCTCAAAGAAGGGTTTCTCGAATCCCATAGCAGAAAAAACAACAGAAAAGCAACTCATCCTGAAACTGGGTTCACACTATTCCCCTTCTCTCAATGACCGATTTATTTTCATGTAATCTTCTCTATTTTCATGCAGGTTTTGACTTCAAATTATATTTGATAAGCAAATACACAAAAGGAAATTCACATAGTATAGTATAGAGTGGAGCAATACAGTATGTCTGAAGAACAATCATAACAACAGCAGGCAGAAGCCAGATTTCATAGAAATGCAACATACAAAATTTGATCACAAAAGAGAACTTATGCTTGACTTAAAAAGCCTTTAATATTTGGTATGCTGCCTGTGGAAATGTTACTGCTGCACTGCTCCAAAACCACCTTTGTGCTTCTCTCGCTCCCTCAGAACAAGTGGTATCTGGCACATCAAAAGTATAAAAGGAGTCAGTTCACGGCAGTGTTTAAATATTGTGAAGTATTGTTACAGCTTTAGGTAACTGAGAAGAGTCTCTGATTTTAGAAAAGGTTTGTGAAACTTGAAAGAGTAAACACTTCTAACTTCAAAGTAGAAAGGATGTTTGCTGAGGTCTGGGGGGGTCCCTTGAGTAGAAACAATTGTAAAGTTTACCTTAGTACAGTGGTTCTCAAATTTTTTAAATTCCATCCCTGATCAAACCAAAGCATCCAAGTACCACCTACAAGTCATCTTCTCATAGGAACCCCAGAAATTCTCAATGACCAACATGAGCGTGCATGCATGCAAACACATACACATATAATAAATATTATAATAAGAAACTTTATTTGATATAGCACCTTTAAAGGTGGCTTCTCAAAGCGCTTTACAGAAAAAAAAACAGGAACAACAACAAATAAAAATAAACAATAAAAGAGCACCATTTCAATGAGAGAGGTGAGCCTGTTAGGTCGAGCAAAGCAGATATGAATTCATTTTTCAAGCCTTGATACAATTCACAACAGAGTCTAATAGATTTTAAATCATCGGGCATTTTCTTGATGGCAAAGTTGTCACGGTGGATGCTGCAATGTTTCCATTAATTTCTGGAGCAGCCTCTCTAATTCGTGCAACTACACCGCCGTGTCTGATTGTCATTGCTCTAGCACCGTCTGCACAAACTCATACGCATTTTATCCAGCCGATGACATTCTCTTCGATAAATTCATTCAGAAGCTGAAATATGTGCTCTCCTGTAGTTCCCTTTGGAAGCGGCTTACAGAACAGAATGTCCTCATGGGACATACCCTCAAACTCGGATCTAACGTAAAGAGAAAATTGGCCTAATTGACTACAGACTCATCCGATTGCAGTGAAAAACATCTGCTCATCTTAATAATAATAATAATAATTGCTTACACTTATATAGTGCTTTTCTGTACACTCCACTCAAAGCGCTTTACAGGTAATGGGGACTCCCCTCCACCACCACCAATGTGCAACATCCACCTGGATGATGCGACGGCAGCCATAGTGCGCCAGAACGCTCACCACACATCAGCTCTCAGTGGGGAGGAGAGCAGAGTAATGTAGCCAATTCCTAGATGGGGATTATTAGGAGGCCATTATTGGTAAGGGCCAATTGGAAATTTGGCCAGGACGCCGGGGTTACACCCCTACTCTTTTCAAGAAACACCCTGGGATTTTGAATGAGAGAGTCAGGACCTCGGTTTTACGTCTCATCCGAAGTACAGCGCCTGTTTACAGTATACTGTCCCCGTCACTATACTGGAGCATTAGGACCCACATGGGCCACAGGGTGAGCCCCACTAACACCTCTTCCAGCAGCAACCTTAGTTTTTCCCAGGAGGTCTCCCATCCAGGTACTGACCAGGCTCACACCTGCTTAGCTTCAGTGGGTTACCAGTTGTGAGTTGCAGGGTGATATGGCTGCTGGCTATAATGCGGTCTATCAGCGTACTTTTGACATCATCCACCATTTCAATAATTCTATGAGTGACTGTGTCTTTTAGAGGGGGACATATTTCGTGTCAGCTTTTTTGCCAATGGTAAATAAGGTTCTTCAAAAATAATGTGGGGCTTACCTGCTTTAGCAATCCGCAAGCTTGCATTTTTCCCCGTTTCTGTTTCAGGAGTCTGTCTCGGGAGTTAAAAGAAATGTTTATTTCATGGGCATGGGAACGAAACACAGAGATGCTCTGTGTATTTTTCTTAAATTAACTTAGAACAGTTCTTAAATATTTTTTGTTATCTATCACACTTTCCTGTGCTCACAAGATTACCAGCGTTCCTAGCACGCATTTCTATGCATTCCTGTGTTTACAACATTGGCATTGTTCCAAAATCACGCACATTCTCCTACACTACAGTCTCTGTTTGCTGGAGATAATTTTTTTTAAATACAATTGGTCACTTACATTCTTAGCAGGCATTCCTATAGAGTGGTATAGAATTACATAGTATCTCTTGTGTCCACTCAAGTATTAGCGCGCACAATATCGTAGCACTGTACGTAGGCTGCGTATTAGGCACGTCTTAAAATAGAAAATATGAAAACCTGTCCCAATTTTTTAGCACACACAAAAATGTTCCAGGGTCATATGGTGTACCAGTCCTGGTACGCATACCACAGTTTGAGAACCACTACCTTAGTATACTTAGCTAAGTTGTGAGTTAAACACACTGAACACAGTCCTGCAAAGGAATGCATTTCAAAAAGCATGAGACAGTTGAAAATAACTCAATTTCCTATACTATCTGTTGCTATTTACTGCTTATGTTATCCTTAGTGATACCTACCCCTGTCTTGCAAATACATCTAAAAAACAATATATAGTAAGTGCTAACAAAGATGATTATTTATAACTTTTAAAAAGGTTTGTATTTTGTATTACAAGCCATCTGTGTTCATTTTTCATTGATGTTTGGCTTTAGTTTCAGTTATTCGGTTGTGAAGAATAAATAGAAGATTAGCACAAGATAAACAGTGCTCCCATTTTAAATGCTTTGGTTAAACTATTATTCTAGATTTTGCTGCCTTTTTCATTTTATAAGTCAGATAGACTTTTATACAAAGTTTTCATAAACACTTTTAAGTACAGTGTCTAAATACTGTTATAAATGGGAGGCTACAACACTGGTGAAAATCAGAGATTGACCGAGCAGTTTAGTCAATAAGTGAAACCCCCAACTTGTAAGTGAGTTCTAGTTATATACAGTACTCTAGTTGCTGGTATAATTAGAGGCACGTGATTTCTATGTTCTCTGGCACAGCCTTGTTAAGAGGAGTAAAATTCCAGGCCCACTTAGTTAATGATTGTCAAGGAGCAGTACTGACACACAATATAAGATCACATGAAGAGCACAGAGGGAAAAAAAACAAGAATCAGGCAACAAGAAGAATAGAAAGGAGTCCGGAGGAGTTGGGACCGGAAGCTTGCACCAGGCCCCTACTTCATGATCATTCAAACCAAACCTGACTGAAGTATTTGAACTTTATTAGAGAAAGCGTGCTATTCTATGTTTTTAGGGAACTTGGGTTTCCTGAGGTTTTCCAACCTCAGTTAGAAAAGTCTTTCCTGCTTTGGGTGCATTTTTATGGATAGGGATATAGGCTCCCATTCACTGTATTTTGTGGCATTCAGGGTGCAGAGAGAGAGATTTAGGTTGTTAGTATTAATATTTAGCTAGAAGACAACTTATGTGGCCTCTGTACAGTAGGCATTGAGAGTTTAAAGTATTTATAAAATGTCACGAATCGGTCATTCAGTTATTCAGGAAAACATATTTACAAAAGGGTATTCCTTGACAATTTAATCTATTTTACTTGCTGCAATCTTAGGCCAAATAGTTAACATTTAACTACAAGTTGCAGGGTCAGCAGCCATATCACCCTGCAACTCACAACTGGCAACCCACTGAAAGCTAAGCACGTGTGAGCCTGGTCAGTACTTGGATGGGAGACCTCCTGGGAAAAACTAAGGTTGCTGCTGGAAGAGGTGTTAGTGGGGTCAGCAGGGGGCGCTCTCCCTGCGGTCCATGTGGGTCCTAATGCCCCAGTATAGTGATACTGTACTGTAAACAGGCGCTGTCCTTCGCATGAGATGTAAAGCCGAAGTCCTGATTCTCTGTGGTCATTAAAAATCCCTGGGTGTTTCTCAAAAAGAGTAGTGGTGTAACCCCGGCATCCTGGCCAAATTTCCCATTGGCCCTTACCAATAATGGCCTCCTAATAATCCCCATCTATGAATTGGCTACATTACTCTGCTCTCCTCCCTACTGATAACTGGTGTGTGGTGAGCGTTCTGGTGCACTATGGCTGCTGTTGCATCATCCAGGTGGATGCTACACCACCTGGTGATGGTGGAGGGGAGTCCCCATTACTTGTAAAGCACTTTGAGTGGAGTGTCCAGAAAAGCGCCATATAAGTGTTATTATTATTAAGTACAGTACAGTACAGCTAGGTAGGCTATTCCCTAGCCTACTATTGGATTCCCAAGTAGGCTAGGGAATCCAATAGTTAAGCAAAAGAGTTCATTAAAACCTCCACAGGAGATTTAAATCCTAACTCTGCTACTAACTCAATCATAATACAATGAAGAAGTTCACCCATCCTACAAGTAAAACATTAAATGGAGGTCCTGTCTTAAACAGCCTTGTAGCTGCTTAATGGTGTTTGTAATGAAATGTCCAGAGGGATTACAAGACCCAAGTTCAGACAGACTCAGCTGTCAGTGATTAGCAATCAGTCCTGAAGTCATTCCCGCTCCTAAATACTTTATGTGATCCCTTTCTCTCCCTCGCATACATCTTCTGCATCCCACCTCCATCCCATCCCCACCTCTGCAGCTATACTCCGCAATCTGCAGGGGGGTCCCAGTCTCCTCGTCCTCTGGCCAGGAGGTCAGCAATCAGCCAAGCAGGCGAAAGCCATATTTTCATGAAACACTCCATAATCCATTCAATACAATTAATTATTGTTATTATTGTGTTGTTATTCTTAGTGAAAGTCAATATGCACATTATAAAGTCACCTGGATAAAATTATCTGGGAATGTGACTTATATAATAGTTTCAAAGGAACAAGTAATAGGTTTATTCCATGCTGAAAAGAGAAGAAAGAAAACACAACATTTCGGCTGTGGAGCCTTCTTCAGTGTAAGTGTAAGCCTTAAACCCAAAGAAGGCTTCACAGCTGAAATGTTGTGTTTTCTTTCTTCTGTTTTCAGCATGGAATAAATCTATTACTTGTTCCTAATATAACAGTTGACAATTATTAATGTTATGAACAAAAAAAAATAAGTATGGAAACAAACCTGCTTTTAATAATCACAACTGATTTTCAGTACTCTATGTTTGCTGGAATAAAAAAAAAACACAAGGTCACAAGAAACAAAAATGTGTTTGTCCCACATAAAAATACTATGCACATGGGTTAAAATGCAACTTAACAAAATACTTGTCTTATCACAACTGCCTTATCGTTGGGGAGCACAGAAATGTGGAGAAAAGCCAGGACACTTCCCAAACAGATAACTCTGCAATTAATGCATAAAAGATAATAGTGAATGAATAACTAAAATATAAATGAGAGCCCAATGGAAGATGCTTTATATCATCAAAGGGAATCTTTGAAGTGTAAGGTCATTTTGGTCATCTTTTTCAACTGGTTCATGTTATAAATAAATTGATAGGAACTGGCAAATTTCCATATTAGAAGGTTAGAACAGTCTATGTGTTGCTGCAATGCCACTCAAACATCGACAGGAATATAGAAAAAGAGCTATTTAAAGAACATTTAAAAATGGCTGCATTGAAATGAGTTTTTAATTAAATTTATTAGAAGGGTCTGTGTCTTATTTCCTATCTTTTTCCTTTGTGTGCTTTTCTTATATCCAGACAAGCACAAGAAGATGCAGACATTTGGGGAGGGGGGCGGGGGGAGGTAGGGGCAGGGGATCTAATTAAAGATTATGAAAAAAGCAAACAATGTAATTGGAAAATCATTCAAATTCAGTTTTCTTTAGCTTAAAACATGCAGCTACCCATCATCTTTACCGGACATGAACCTAGACTATCTTTGATGGTACATAGAAGCCATCAAAGTGACAGGAGATACTATGGTTAAAATTAAGTTAATGGCTTCTGGACAAATTGGCCCTGGTGTGGGTGTGTGTATGTTTGTGTCTGTCTGTGTCCTATGATGGTCTAGTGTCCCATCCAGGGTGTATTCTGCTTTGCACCCGTTGCTTGCTAGGATAGGCTCCAGCTACCCCACAACCTTGTATTGGATAAAGTGGTTAGAAAATGGATGGATAATAAAATTAGTAAATAATACTTCACACATATGAACCCTATGGTACTGTTAAATGCTACTCATACTCTGATTTATTTGCCCAGATCCAGTGTGAAACAAAAACCAGACTCACCAGGTCTACTACAAACTGAGTTGCAATTCATAGATAAGCCATATACTGTACAAGACTTTATGAGCCATATACAATTTCTTGCATTAGGAATTAATCTTTTCACATACTCCAGCTTGTTCTCCATGAGACACTCAAACAGGGAGAGAAACTTGGGGTCAGAGTGCAGAGTCAGCCATTTATACAGTACCACTTGTTGTAACAGAAGAAATAAGGTTCTTGATCCCGAGATGAAGTAAAACAGATGAGTTTATTGCATGCAAGGAACAATAAAGCCGAAGTCTTGTTTCCCGCAAGAAACAATAAAACCGAAGTATTGTTCCCCGTACTGTTACAAACTTTTGGGTTATATACAGTTTTCTTCTCCGTTTCTGACGTCACTCGGTCTGATGGTAAAGAGGGGGGTTCATGGTATTTGGCCAGTTTATGAGGTTCTGGGCAAATGGTCAGTTTAACATTACACCCAGGGGGGTTCCTAGCTGGCATCTGCAATCCTTATCAGTTAACCCCCTTTCCTGCAATAAACCCCTGCTTGTGACTTGGAAGTCTAAACCCCCTACAGAAAAGATTAAATTCAAACCCCCGTCTTCACATCTTTCTTCACACTGGAGCAGTTGGGGTTCAGGGCCTCACTTAGGGGCCCAGTGGAGTAGGATTCCTCTACCAGCCATGAGAGTTGAACTGGAAACCTTCTAGCTACAGGAGCAGATCCTTAGCCGAAGTGCCACCACAGTGCCACCGCTCCGCCCCACTTATTTGTAGTACTTATTAAACTATTTAAATTTATTAAACTACTTATTTGTAGTACAGCAGGTAGAAACACTGTTAGGAGAAAAATAAAATAAAATATAAACTATTTACAGATCTCAAAGAAAACTTCCCTGATGTCCCTGGATAACAGTTCCCTTCCTTTTAGGAAAATATTTAAGCAGGAACACATAGAATCTTTCTCTAACTTACCACAGGCCTCTTAAAAGAATTTTATTGTGCACTCACATACATATTAACAAAAAGGAACGACATTAATATGCAAAGTACAAACATTATTCACACACAAAGATTTTTTGGGATTTGTATATTTTCCTGAGAATAACTGTGATTTACAGGTAAATAGACATCAGTGTATAAAAATGGAGGGAAAATTATTTTCCCTCCAGACCACAAGAGGGCTGTTGACCAAATACAGTAGGACCAGGATTCCTTAAGTCATGTTGCATAACTGGTATAAGGTGGCCAGTGTTATCCTTGTCTTGCTGTGCATCACTGATTCCTGGAACTTACTAGACACTGTGACACCGTTGAGATTCTCATGAGATCAGTGACAGATATACTGTATAATGCCAGCTGTGTCTCAGATGCACAATTGATCTGATAGATGTGTGTCCGAGTGGTGTTTCATTCATTTAAATTCTGCTCATGTGGTACAAGAGCAATTAATCCATCTGTTTAACAATTGGCAATTCTAATTATAAAAAGTCAATCTGACAGTAACAAGAGGCACAGGCTTATCTGACACTACAGTACTTGGTGACTAACATACACTATTCCAGTGACTAATGTCTTGCAATCACTTCAAACCATGTTTTCAGCGGACTGTTTCTCGAGCCAGTGTTCTATTTTTACAAGTAGAGTTATCACATTTGCTTGCTCCAATTCTACTAATATGAATAGGATAGCAATTAATGATTTTAAATTAAAAAATAAATTTATTTTTTTCTTTTCATTTAATTTCTCTCATGTCACAAAATCTGATTTTCCACAAAATCTATGAAAGGCTTCAACCCATTACCTTTACCTTTATGAGAAAATAATGTAAAATACTCTCTTGCCTTATATACATTGTTTTTAAATAAAGATTTAAGGGTTAGGAATTTTCAACATACAGTATATCAGAACTTGAGGGTAGCTTGTCTCCAAGTCTTTATTCTATATCATGAGCAGTGATGGTCTCCAAGCAGTCGGCCTCTTACCCGCTTACTGCCTTCAAAATAATGGGACTCACAGACAGAAATGAAGCACAAGGAAAACCATTTTATTCAGTATTTCTCACAGTACTGAGTCTCAAGTAAAGAACCATACATGGCAGACTTCAGAGTTACACAGTCTCTAACAAGTTTCAGCCAACAGTTCCCAGGAACACAATCCTCACTAGCCTTCAGCTATAACATTGCAACTTTCAGTAACATAACTAAACACAGCTTCTTTGTAAAGTACCAGAAACCACAGAAGTTCAGGTAATTTGGGAGGACCTTGCTAGATCTTTGTTCTTTCTGAAGTAACCTCCATTACCATAGTCTAATTCTAAAATCTTAAAAGTCAAATTTGACAAGCCAGGTTCTATTGTCACTGTATGCTTTGACTTTTTTCAGTTTCTGTTTCTGAAGCACAGATTGACAAGGTTTATTGGAGCTGTCATTTCTCTTTGCTGCTTGGTTTTTTAAAATGGCATGTTCTGAAGCCTCTTCCTTTTGTTTGCCATGAAGAATGCAGACATTAAAGCAGAGAACTGAACAAAGCAAACTAAGAATGGAATGACTGGTGACAGATATAAGGAGTAAAACTCAAGTTTTGGGAATGGCTTCTAATGCAGGGTTGCTTCTAATGTTATTTTCTTTTCCTCTGTAGCAACACCCCTGAGAAATGACTGACCTCGATATGAACTCGCAATGAATGCTAAATATGACAGTTCGGTTGAGATTTCAGAATTGCATCTTGTTGCTCATCCTAAAACTGTTTGAATCTCAAAAGCAAATCCTTTGAAACAACAACACAGAAAAGGAGCAGTCCTTGAAAGATCAAAGAGTTGAATTGGCAAAGCAGGCTTTTACTGTATGAATTGTGATAAATCCGGAGGCTTGATATGTCATTGGCATCTCAATTTCTTTGCTTCTCATTTTTGATCATTTGCTATCGTATCTTTATGGAGTGAGGGATATGACTTTGATCATGTTACAGCTTTTATCTTTACATGAGGGAAAAGAGAGTCCTTTTAAAACAAACATGATTATGTGCTTCAAATCAGAGAAGTGTCCATTTTAAACCATGCTTTCACAAAAATATATAGCATACTTGTATGTCTTTTGCACAAAAATGATTAGTTTGCAGGTTGGTAATTAGTTAAGGGGGCATTTTTATAAATCATGGTGAATATAGTAATGGGTTAGTGTTCTTGGACATCAAACAATATTATAAAACACTTTTTGCACCTGGATTCTTATTTCCTGATGAGCAGACCTCAGGTGGCATAAACCGGCAATAATGTCTCCTCTACAGTGATCCTAAACACTGGAGCTCCCCAAGGCTGCTTTCTCAGTCCTAGGCTATACAGCCATTTAGAGCAGCAACCAAATTATTAAGTTTACGGATTACACCAGTTATTGGGTTGACCAGACAATAATGATGAGTCTGCATAAGGAGTGAGGTGGAGAATCTTACAAGATGGTGCCTTGACAACAATCTGGCCTGAATGTCAACATGGCAAAAGAGCTTATTGTGGACTTAAGAAACACTAGGAGTCAAGGCACAGTCATCACCGATAACACAGCAGAAGATACTGCCAGCTGCTTCAGGTTACTTGGCTTGCAGGTCTCCACCAACTTGGCTTGATGTCACAACACTGTAGCCAGTCTGAAAAAGGCACAACAGTGCCTCCACTTTCTGCAGTCCTTAAAGAAATGCGGTATGGAGAAGCAGCTACCCATAGAAAGTGTCCTCACTACTGGCATCACCGTGTGGTACAGCAATACTACCATTTATGACAGAGATGCACTAGAAAAGGTTGTGGGAACAGCACAGAGGATGTGATTTACCATCAATCAGTGAGATTCACACCATCCACTGTCAGAATAAAGCTCAATGCATTATCAGGATCCCAACAATCCCGGCCACAATCTCTTCTTCCCCCTGTGCTCTGGCAAGTGGTATTGCACAATTAAAGCCTGGACCACAAGACTCAAGATCAGCTTCTACCCTGCTGCAGTACACAACCTTTAACAGCTACAGTAACTGCAATGCCTCAGATTCAATACACATCTGCACTATACTCTTTTTACAAGGTCTACCATGTTGTTTTTTTCACTACTACATATTTATTGTTCTGGTTTTTATTATTTAGTATGTTTTCTAATGTACTGTCTACATTGTGTGGTGTTGTCTGTTGTACTGTGTCATCTGCTGAGGCGAGATCAGCATGAATAAGTGTTCAAATCTACATGTACATATGGCAATTAACACCTCTACTCCATTCTATAAAGAGTTGTTTTAGTGTTAAAGACCGATCTCCACATACATTTCCAAGTACCAAACAACTCAATACAAACTCAGATTGGCAAAGCAAGCAATGCAGAAATTGATGAGTGTGGCAATGGACACAGAGTGTAAAGAATCCAAGTGATGAGGTATGAGGATCTTATGCAGACGAGGGTGAATGTAGATACCGAATCAGGTGTCTAATCCAAAACGTTAGGCGAGTTTGTAGTCAAAACCAAGGGTAGTTCAAAAGCCAAAAGAAGTATCACAAGAGGGTTTATAACAAAAGAACAAAAGAAACAAAAGTTTCTATGGTTTAAATAGAGCTGCATGAAACACGGTAGAGCGTGTGCTGATGGATTAACACGTGTGGCAGGGCTTGTTGTTATTAACCCACTGCTGGCACTGGTTAGCTCTTTTGTGGGTTGATCTCTGCTGGCTGGCGGTCGTGACACAGAGTTTCTATAATTTTGTCAACATCAGCTTATATTAAGAGACATCAAACACCTATGGCATCTGAATTAACACTTCTGTGGTATAAAATGCTAAGCCAAAGTGATTTATTTGCATTGTTGATACATTTGGTATTCAATAACCAAACATTTGTTACCCACAGCTCAGGCCACATGCTGCACTATGTCATGTTCAGGCAAACCCACAAAAGAGGATCTGTGCAGAATACTGTACCTAATTTTAACCTCCATTCAAACTTTGGGAAAAGAAGCATTGTTTTGCTTGCTGTATAGCCTTCCCAATGTAAGACAAAGAAAATGTTTTCTGTGAGAAGACATCTTTCTACTCATCTTAGTTTTGAGTTGCTAGAAACTGGATGGCCATAAAAGAAGGACATAAGAAGGATTGCCAACAAGAGAAGGCCATATAGCCTTTCAAGAACTTCATGTTCTAAGAAGCTACAGTAATTGATTGCAGGATCTCATCTCAATGTTTCTTAAACGCTTGCCAAAATTGCTGGATACTTGTGCCAGACTTCTACAACCCTTTGTGTAAAGATGTGTGTCCCGTTCTCAGTTTTAAAAGAACTTCCCCTTTAATCCATTTACATTTTCTGAATAGAGTTTTAAACTGGAGAATTTGTTTCTGACTGTTGAATTGGATGAAATGTGTTTGACTTTCGTAGTGCTTGTAGGATTTTGTGCAGGTTTTGTAAAGACTCTCTTATAATCTTCATTTTTCAAGTCTATAATGATTCAGTTTTGTCAGCCTGTCAAATAAATCAACAAAGATCTTAAAGAATTAATCTATAATGTAGTCGGGTTATGTACTCCATAGACCTGCGGTTTCCTACAGTATATCTAACGTTTTTCTTATTTTGCAAATTAAATTATATCAAATAAAGTTCTTGTTTTGAAGGAAAATAATCAAACTGGGTTAATACAAAGAACAGAACAGACGTTTTTTCCACAGGAGAGGAGTCAATGTCTTTGTGTTTTGGTGGTGACTTTGCTGATCAACACCTGTCACCCATCAAGACTGATATATGGCATCAAATACTGGCATCTCACAGATAATATTAAGAGAAAATATGATAAAATATATTATTTTCACATAGAATTTCGATCAGTTTATTTCCAAACCACAGTTCTGAACAAGTACTGCCTTTGTTGTTTGACCTCTGTGATTGACATGTTGTGCCTTGGGCAACAACCGTCCATCTACAGTGGATGAAAAACTGCAAATATTGTCTCTCTCCTATCAAAACTGGCATTGGGTTCACAGAGGTGTGGGGTTACGCTCTATGCCCAGACTTAAAAGCTGGTCCCCAGCCTCTTTGATCTGTATCTCAAGCATTGAATCAGGTAAAGGTACAATGTGTATCTTTGTCCAGAGGCACTGGACTATGAAGCCTGGGAATAGACTAAAAGCTTTCCCTCTTTGCAGAAGCAGATGAGGCCTTCAAACGCAATGAATGCAAGCCTATCTCAGACCACTACACATGAAGGATCTTTTGTTTTTTTCATTGATACAAATACGTTTCCAGCATTTTTGTTTCTCTTCATCTGGAACACTGGGAGGATTAATTGACAGGTGAAGAAGTCAAAATCCCTGACCAGTCTGTGAGACTGCTAGTACAATCAGTCCATGCTATTTTAAACCCACAGAGTTTTTACAAACATGTTGTAGATCAAGGCTTTCAAAATGTGCACTAGAAAAGAAAAAAACAAACAAATAAGTCTATGACAGGATATAGGTTATCCTGTCTATTAGAATGAGACAAACGTAGGGTTAAAAACCACTTCTTGGATATTACTGTATATGAATGTGCCTTTTTTTAACTGCGCATTATAACTTGGGCCAGCCCACACAGAAGGCCTAAAATAAAAGAAAAACAAAAGCATTACCATAAAGGTCAGTCTGAAAGAGATTAGTGTTATGATGTGGATTGTGGTTAGATTTAACTACACAGCTGACAGTCAACTTACACATAACTAAGGAGATACTGTAGCATGGGAATCAGAAATATTGCAATAAATAGGCAGCACTTAACTGATAAAACTCTTTACACAGGCCATGTGCTTGAATATTACGTGTTTTTTTTTCAGTTTTACTCCAAGTCTTATTATAATCTTGTATAAACGTTTATTATCTTACAGAGCACATCCCTAAATATAGTGTAGTAATGTACAGTGACATCAAGTTTAATAAAGCATGGAAAAAAACCTGAGAAAATTTTCCAAGCAAAGTGAAATTGAGGCAAAATCTATAAATGTGTCCAAAATAATATGAATATTTACAGTATCATGGTATGAAATGAATTTGGACAGTTCTGCTAAAAGTAATGTATACTCAGAATGTTAGGTTTTATCATCTTAAATTTCATGTTTCAACTTTCTAAATTTGTATATAGTACATCTCCCCCTACAATAGTGTGGCTTTTCTGTGGTAACAGCTAATGGTATCCAGACCAAACGTGCAGATGTCAGATCAGAACCTAGCACCCAGAACTGAGTGGCAGTTTAATTTATCAGCTGTTGTACCTCCACCTTCATGCCCCTGCATTCTTCTTATCAATACTAGATGATTTTCACTTCAATTTCAATAATGGGCAGCTCACCTCCTTTATTTTCAATACTAGGCAGCTAATTGAAATTGACACCTTTGCAACAGATGCTAGTTCTAAACATAAATTAATTTTACCAAACATACTGTACAACAGCTCTGTCAATGAAAGTGTCTGCTTTTTGGATTGATGTTCTTGAGAATATTGATGCACAGGATCATGAGTAATGACCCAAAGTAAGAGATCCTGTTTTAGTTGCACAATGTGCTCTTTGAGTTTTTATATCCTTCCTGAACCTTGTCTTGGATATTGGTCTTGCATTTTAGCAAACGTCAACAACTATTTATCATGTGCTATAGAACTGCTTCCTGCTCAATGTGAATAACCAGCTATAAAAAACAATTTCATGAGAATTTGTAGGCCTGCTGTAGTCAACTCTAGAACAGTTAACTTTCAGCAAAAAAAAACACATCTTACAAACAAAAACAAAAATTGTAAATATCAACTTTATTAAAATAAGATATATCTGATGTGGTGTAGTGTGCTCCCTGAAGGCACCAGTTCTGTAGGGTTTGGGCATTTACTGGGACAATTATTAATTGTAGCAGTAAATCACAAAATTAATTCTTTTGATGGTTTTAGAATCCAACCATGCAATATAACTCAAACAACGCACACACACAGGTACTAATACACGAGGATACATTTATTAATACATAGAATATGCATGTAAACCTAACAGATCTTATCGACAGAGTTATCAGAATACAAAAGGTATATATTCAATCAGTTACATATATCAAGAGGACATACGTTCAGTATATCATTCATTTAGACCGTTTCGTAAATGAACTTGGTTATAACTTCTACATTAGATACTCTAAACAACTACATAACTTTTATGAATTAAATTGATATCAACTGGTTGGGATAACAATTGAATTCTCAAGCTGTAATGCATTGAAGTTGAATACTCATCCAATCTCTGGGGATTCAGATCTCCTGCGGACTCAAAGAAGGAGTTGCAGGCTTGTTGCTGTCCAATCCGCGCTCTCTGGCTCCGTGCCAGGCTGTGCTGTGCGGTTTGCGACGGTGCGCTGCTGATGCTCACTGACCGGCTAGTTAGTGTTGGCTTTAACTAGCACAGTTTGTGCACAGGAGAAAAGATGACTGTGGGTCCCAGCAAGTCAGGAAGAGGACCGGTTCGTTCCTGATGAAGCCCTAGTTCTGAATAGTGATTCAGCTGTCCACAGTTCCGACCTGTTCACAAGGCTTGCTGCTGATGCTAACCTCGGGTGGATCCTCTGGTTACTCTCTGGCAACCTCCGCTCTCGACTCTTAGAACAAAGGAAAGTTTTGGCACTCAGACACACTGGCGGTTCCGTGGTTGTCCGGACTGAGTCTCAGGATGGTCAGGAGGCGTGCTGCGAGAATGTCCTGCCCTTGGGAGCCTTCTGCTCCTGGGCCGTCCTGCCCTGGAATTCTCCTTTGAATTCCCTTTAGAAAAGTCCACAGAATTCTCCTGGAGCTCTGTGTTGCCTGTTTTTACCTGGAGGAACTTCAGCTCATTCATTGGCTGAAAGTTCCATGGACATCAGAGTCCCACGTGGGTTACTCGGCCCTACCATTCCTGATTGGTTGATCAAGGTGAGATATGAGTCACTTACTCCTGACACTTAGGAATGCAGTCCAGATGTCCATCTGGCACTCCCTAGATAGATAGGCGCCAATGGATGA
The DNA here is from genome assembly GCF_040954835.1 of Lepisosteus oculatus. NCBI lineage: Eukaryota > Metazoa > Chordata > Actinopteri > Semionotiformes > Lepisosteidae > Lepisosteus > Lepisosteus oculatus. The sequence continues at coordinate 14,087,030 of NC_090720.1, forward strand.
ACATTGATCATGATAGCCAGGCTTAGCTAAGTGCATCCCCCTTTGGGAGCTGTCCCTCATCAAAAGAAAACATCTTTAAATCAGCCTGCATGAAAAGAAGAGAGAGTTGGGGCCTCATTTGGGAAAGCAACGCAACACTTAATTCTGTCTTATTAACAAGCATTGCCGCTACAGTGGTATGAGATTAAAATGTACTGGTCTTAAAGGAATGGCCCTGGATCATTAGTCCTGAATAGCAGAGACTAAGAGTGGACTTTACACGAGTTCAGAATTCTGATTGATATCTTCAATGTCAAAACCAGGGGACTTGCAGTGAAACATGTATTCAAGAACACAAGACAACAGGCTGTGGGGTTTTGAGCAAACTGCCCAATCACAACTTTGAAGCTGATTCCCTGGAATCGATCAATAAATGTCTAATCAATACTCCTTGGTTATGAGCTAAGACCAACCAAAGAAGCCATCGTGTCTCTTAATAATAGAATAGAAGCATAATACATTTCACACAAATCTAATTGGAAGTTGGTACCATTGACAAATCTGTTCTTTAGCTCAAATTGAATAAATCATATATTATAAATCAATAGCAAATAAAATAAAAACAAAAGAATGATCCTAAAAAGCCATTAAAATGGAACAGACACCCTTCACCTCAGCCAGTTCGTCTAGGTTACTCCTCAGTATGCACACATTTGACAGAATGACAGTGGGCAGCTGGAGCTTATTCCTCCTCTGCCGAAACCTCTGTCGCATTCCTCCCCTCCTGCTGCGCTTCGCTTAGTTTTCTGATTTAGGTTAGTATTTTTTGTGGAACACAGAATAGCTTGCGGAAGATTGACAAACAGTATATCCAAGGGATGGAAATCCTTTGATCTTAAAGTTAAAAGGAATTCTCTACATTTCAAGTCAACGATTCCAGCATCACGCGTGCCCCAGTCATGGACAGGTAGAGCCAGGTAGTCTGTAGAAAACAGCACCAGCAAAGAAAGTACCTTGATAAGTTTCATTATATCATTGCTGGTCATCCAGCACTTGAATGGTTGTCTGTGAGAAAATATGTACGTAATAAAACATAGAAACATGAAAATAAAATAAAGAAAAAAAATGTAGAACATAAAAAATCTAAATAAGAATTAGATAAAAACTCAGGAAAAGGAAGAAAGGACAAAGACGTGCCACCGGTCTCTACAGAGCAGCGCCCCTGGTTGCAGCAGGCTATAATGTAAGGTGTGACTAGGCTAGGCTGAAGTAATAGGTTTTCAGTCTGGATTTGAATACTGAGATTGACTAGGCATCCCGAACATGGGGTGGGAGACTGTTCCATAAACTAGGGGCCCTGTAGCTAAAGGCTTTACCGCCAACTTTTTTGGGCGACTTGGATTGTATACAGTACATTAATAAGTTCCATTAGATAGACAGGTGCCTGACTAGCTGCTGCATTCTGAAGTGTTGAAAGATTGATGTGTGCTTCCTGATAGTAGGGCATTGCAGTAGTCTAACCTGCTGTATACAAGAGCATGTGTTAATTTCTCTGTGTCTTGAGTGGCGAGAAACTGCCTTAGTTTTGCAATATTTCTTAAGCATGATTTTTATACTGTTTTTGCATGAGAGTTAAATAAAAGCCTTGTGTTTAATATGACGCCTAGGTTACGTGCTGAGTCTTTTAGGCAAATTTAAATCCTGTGAGCTAAGTGTTGAAGTTTAAGAAGCTCTATCAGCATTGTTGCCTCCAAACAACAGAACCTCAGTTTTATCGGATTTGCGTAACAAAAAGTTTTCACACATTCAAGTCTTTACTTCAGTTGTTGTTAGGTGTAAACGAAATGTATATTTGAGTGTCATCAGCATATGAGTGCAAGTTAATATTATGTTTTCGTATTATCCTACCTACAGTAGCAGCAGAATGTAGAAAGAGAACAATATTGGTCCATGCACTGATCCATGTGGTACCCCAAATTGAACTGGTGAAATTGACGAAGCAGTACAATTATTGGATATTTGAACATAATGAAAACGATAAGTTAAACATGAAGTAAACCACTTAAGGATATAAGCACATGAGCCAACCTCAAACTCAAGCCTGTGTAACAAAACAGAGTGGTCAACCGTGTCACAGGTAACACTAAGATCTAGAAGTACTGTTGCATTCCCCGCATCAGTAGCTAACAGAATATCATTTAAGACTCTTGTTAATGCAGTTTCAGTGCTGTGGCCTGGGCGGAAACCAGACTGAAATTTCTCAAGTATATTATTTGAGTCCAGATACGATTGAAGTTAGGCCACAACTATTCTCTCAATTCTCTCAATTTAAGATAGAAATGGGACATTTAAGACAGGCCTGTATTTGTTAAGAACTTGTGGATCCAAACTTGGCTTCTTAAGGAGCGGTCTAACAACTGCTACTTTAAATTGATCAGGTACAACACCTGTTGCAAGGGACGTTTTCATCTTACTAATTATAGGTCCCTCCAGTACTTCGAGGGAATCTAAGTGGCTGAGTGGGGATGGGATCTAGTGGACAAATGGTTGACTTTGTCTTAATAATTAATTTCTTGTGTTCCTGTTCATTAACTAACACTAAAGAGGTGCACATATTGTTTCTGTACCAGACGTCTTTGCAGCTTATTTGATTGTGTGTGAAGTCTGATGGTGTTAATATTATTGATAAAGAAGTTCTTGAGATCATTACTTCTAAAGTTAGATGGCACTATAGAAACAGTCTTATTTGTAAGATTTGCTATTAATTTAGATACGTAGTGATGGCTTTTTTATTGGTTTCATTAAGATCAGAGTAGTAGACCAAATGAGCTCTATATAGGGCTTTTTTATATTGTTGCAGGATATCAGTCCATGCTGACTTGAATCCTTGTAGACCGGTAGACCTCCATTTGCACTCTAGTTTGCGGCACTCCTTTTTAAGGGATCGTGTGTGATCATTATACCATGGAGAGTGTTTAGTGGCTTTGACTACCTTAGCCTTTAATGGGGCAATTTCATCAAGGGCCAGTATGACCACTGTATTATAGTTATGTAAATAAATAAAATGGAAGTTTAACTGGGAGCAAAGATCAATAGAGAATCAAATGTTAAAGGAAAACAGAGGTACAGATGATTAAATGGTTATACGGTAACTACTTTAAATACTAGGATTTTTTAAAACAAAAATACATGAACTACTGTAGAAATTATTAGAACACATTAGCAGTCAATTACTGGAATCACAAAACCATACCTATCCAAGGAAGATGGAGATGAATATAACACTAGTCCATACACCTTGTTCCAGAAAGACATGAAAGACAGAACAGGAGGAGTTACTGTACAGAGCTACTATATATACTTAAAAATGTCTTGAGGAGTGTCTTAAGGCTCAAGAGCTCAACAAATCAAAAGTCACTCATACAACATTCTGAAGGTGTAGTGTTAGAAGTATGCTGTAGACCAACAAATGATGATGCTGTTTAAGAATTCAGTGCTGCAAAATTAAATTATTAATTTCTGTGCAAAAGTAGATTGAGTGACTTCATCTTTCCCCATGCAGACTGGGTAAAATCTATAGGAATGTTAGCAACATTAACCACCATGGAACTTCTTGAGAAAAACAGAGGTGAGAAAGCCATTATAACCATAACATAGTGTTTTTTTATGTTTCAGCTGAAACTGTACAGGTTCAAATCAAAGTTCACTATTCTGGAAAGCAGACTCTGAGGGCATGAGGCACAGTTTAAAAGAAGTAAACTGGGATGTGATGAATAAAAGATTCTGCTTGAAGCACATAATAAATTTGTCCCAAGAGTGACTAAAAGTATTATTCTAAATTGTTCAATAAATCAATCAGGAAAAATAATAAATAAGGGAAAAGAAAGTACTTTATGAAATGTTTAAGGAACAACAGCATCAAGAAAAGGAGAAAAATTTCAGATTTTTTTTGCATGGGGTAGAAAGGATATTAAAAAGGCCAAGAGAGAGATGAGAAGGAATTTAAAGGATTATTAAAAAATATTAAAAAGTTTCAGTAATATGACAGTTGAAGAACTGTTAAAGATTAATATTAATATATCCAGAACAATAACTGGAAACTACTAAACATCTAAAGGAAAATAGCTGAAGTACTAAATGTGTTTTTCACAATGGTGTTCACCAAGAAAAAGATCAGTGTAGGCAAGTAAAAAGTTATTAATTAAATAACATTAGTATTACAGGAGAACTGCAGAAGTGTTTCGGGTGCTAGAAGAACTTAACATTAATAAATATCCAGGGCCTGATATACAGGTTGCTGTATTCAAGTAATCAAGAGATTTTATATACAATATAAACTGTTGACATTATTCTACAAATAGTTGCTCAAGACAGTGGTAACACCCCTTGACTAGAACAATGCTAATATATTTTGAATCCAAATGATAGTTGACGAAACTGGTCACAGTAAGTATAGACAAATAAGTTTGTTAAATTATAAAAAAACAGTTATAAGGACTATGGAAATCCTAAGGAATTAATCAACACATTTATAAAAGGTAGGCCTTACGGAGACAAGGCCTATCATTTCACTTAGAATTAAGTGTTATTAAACATTTCTAATAATCTTTGTGTACCTTGACCAAACAGCCTGGTGCCTGTCTGTGTTATGACACAGGAATGTGGCTAAAGAGGCCCCTCTGAAACATCCTAAAACTATATCAATGCTGTACATTTAATGATATACAATATAGTGCAGTTGGGCTCTGGAATGTCTTCTGGTTCCCAAAACCATGGGTCAAAGGTCACTATCTGACATTCGAAGGAAGATCCACTGATAAGTGATCAGCACAGTGTGTACCAAAACCATGCCTGATAGCATCTCAGACAATCACCAACTTCTGATGTTGTACTATAAAACTGTAACCCAAGTCATTTAACCCATTAACTCATTAGCTATTTTAAGAGGACCAGAGGAAGGGTCATCCAGGACAGGTATTTTAGGAACGATCTGCTCACTATACTTGACTTAGACCTGACCAAGATAGCCGCTAAGAGAAACCAGCTGCCCCGCAGATGGAAAGGGCTCAGTCTGAAAGACAACGAGACGCAGGTGAGTCTCATCAGGAAACAAAATATATATGGCCCGGAAACAGTGAACCGTCACGGAAGCCAGTAGGTGAATGCGTTTGGAGGAGATAGTGGAGTTTGGTTGGAGTGGATAAAGATTTAAGGACAACGGATTTACGGAATAAATAAAGGATAACGGTATACGGCTTGTGATATGGACTCGGCGTGGATTTGTGGGATTTTACTGACTTTTGGAACACGAACTGAATAAGGATTGTGGACTGGTTTGGAATACGGACGAACGAAAGAAAAGGCAAAAACTTCACGAAAATAAAAGAAGAGTGTGTGGTGTTAGTACTTTCGTACTTATTACATTTACCTATTCCCCCGGAGACACCACAATTGGTGGATAATGCGGGCAGCCCGCTGATCGGGACTAAGACTTGTGGAAATAAAAAATTGACTTTTTTTTTCTCTTCTCTCTCGGTTTGGGTGTGAACTCTCGCTAAGAACAATGGAACAATTGATTCAACAATTTACCTAAGCCACCCTAACCCAGTTCAAGGCTTTAAAGGGACAACAAGAAGCCATACAGGCACAGCAGGAGGCTAATAAGATTCAAATGGAGACGAATCAATGAATTATAGAAGACCAGAATTTGGTGAGAGAGGAATTGCAAAGATTAGGAGAAGAAATTAGACGGTCCTCAGTAACACGGAGAGAACCCAGTAAGATGGAAGAAATTGGGCTTCAAAAGATGACAGAGCTCGATGATGTGGAAGCATATTTAACCACTTTTGAGAGAACAGCTGCCAGGAATGCATGGCCCAGAGAGCAATGGGCAGGGAGAGTAGCGCCTTATTTAATTGGGGAAGCCCAGAAGGCTTATTATGATTTAAAAGAAGAGGATGCTGAGAACTATGAAACTCTAAAAAAGGAGATTTGGGCGAGATTAGGGGTAACCACAGCGATACGAGCAGTCCGGTTCCATAACTGGAAGTATCAAATAGACAAGCCCACTAGATCTCAGATGTTTGACCTGGTACATCTGGCGAAGAAATGGCTTCAGCCAGAAAAACGAAACTCAGGGCAAGTGGTAGAAAGATTAGTATTGGACCAATTTGTGAGGAGTCTGCCTGTTCACTGTTCACTTCTGAACTGTTCACTGTTCACTTCTGTGTTACAGAAAATGGCGGCGCCCACGCAGGCAGCAGCCCAGCGAGCTCTCTTAAATGGATCTTTATCATTGTTTTTTTTTCTTCGTTCTTTCTTTTGTTACTGTTCTAAGTCCTCAGTTTCTATCACTTAGTCCGGAAGATCTGGACTGCATCAGCTTGCACGGATTTCTCCGACAAGGCCTGGAAACCACGATATCACCTGAACAAGGTAACCAAGCCAAGAAGCGCCGCAAACGATATGAACGAAAACCGAAACGAGGTAAGAGAGCTGGGCTACAAACAAGACTAAAGACCGAACCAAACAAACATCCTTTACTAACCATTTTACTCGCCACAATGTCCGATCCCTCGACAACAAACTCGATGATCTCAGACTGAGACTCTCCACACAATGAAAAATTAAAGAATGCTGCGCTTTTATTTTTACTGAAACATGGCTAACAGACAGTATTACGGACTTGGCAATACACCTAGATGGATTTTTCTGCCTTCCGCGTGGACTGAACTACAGAATCCGGTAAAACCAGGGGTGGGGGAGTGTGCATTTTTATTAACAACGTGTGCTGCAACAATGTATCTACCATCGCGAAACACTGCTCACCTGCTCTGGAATTTTTAATGATCAAGTGCCGCCCCTTCTATCTGCCGAGGGAATTTACAACTGTTATTATCACTGCCGTCTATATCCCCCCTGACGCTAATGGCAAAGAAGCGCTAGAGGTACTGCACACTGCAATAAACAAACAGGAATCTGCACATCCCTACGCAACCTTTATCATCGTGGGTGACTTCTATCAAACAAATCTCAAATCCGTTCTCCCAAAATACCATCAGCATGTCTCCTTCCCAACGAGAGGAGAAAACACTCTGGACCATGTTTACACCAAGATTCAGAACGCTTACAAGGCAGTACCCCTCCCCCACTGTGGAAACTCAGACCACATCACTCTGTTTCTCCTCCCGGGATATAGACAGCTGCACAGGGGCGTGAAACCAGCGCTCCGGACAGTGAAAGTGTGGCCTGAAGGAGCTGAATCGGTCCTGCAGGACTGTTTTGAATGCACTGACTGGAATGTGTTTAAAGAGGCAGCCACACAGAAATCATACACCGACATACAGGAATATGCATCGTCAGTCACTAGCTACATCAGGAAATGTGCTGACGATGTCACACTCACAAAAGAAATAAGATCCTTTCCTAACCAGAAACCATGGATGAACAGTGAGGTTCACACCCTAATCAAAGTAAGGGATGCAGCATTCAATAAATCAGAACTAAGGTCAGCCAGGATCAATCTTAACAATGGTATTAAACATGCATAAAACACGCTCAAACAGGAATTAGAGGAACACTTCACCACTAATGACCCAAGGCGCATATGGCAAGGTATACAGGCCTCAACAGACTACAAGAGGAAGAACATCTGTGCACCTGCCCAAGATGTCTCCCTGCCTAACGAGCTCAACATCTTCTATGCTCGGTTTGAAGCCAACAACAGAACCAGTCATCAGAACTGCACCCTCCGCAGCTGACCAGCTGCTCTCACTGTCTGCAGATGAGGTGAGGAGATCTCTGCTAAATGTGAACACACACAAGGCTGCAGGACCTGACGGCATACCCAGTCGCGTCCTCAGAGCCTGCGCCAATCAACTGGCGGGTGTATTCACAAACATTTTCAACATGTCTCTGGCCCAAGCCGTAGTCCCCACCTGCTTCAAGACAACCACCATCATCCCAATACCAAAGAAAACCACAGTGACATGTCTTAATGACTACCGACCAGTGACACTAACACCTGTCATCATGAAGTGCTTCGAGAGGCTGGTCATGAAGCACATTAAGGACACCATCCCAAACACAGCGGACCCGTACCAGTTTGACTACCGGTCCAACAGATCCACAGATGACGCAATCTCCATTGCCACACACACGGCCCTATCCCATCTGGACAAAAAGAACACATACACAAGACTACTTTTCATCGACTTCAGCTCAGCTTTTAACACTATCATCCCAGAGAAACTAGTCAAGAAACTCAGTGCACTGGGTCTCAACACCACACTCTGCAACTGGATTCGGGACTTTCTGACAGGCAGACCTCAGGCTGTCAGGCTTGGAAACCACACTAACTCTGAACACTGGGGTCCCCCAGGGGTGTGTGCTTAGTCCATTGCTCTACTCCCTCTATACCCACGACTGTAAGGCCAAACACAACACCAACTCCATCATCAAGTTTGCCGATGACACCACAGTTGTAGGTCTGATCACAGATAATGATGAGAGGGCCTACAGGGAGGAGGTCAATCTCCTTACAACATGGTGTGATGACAACAACCTCACCCTCAAGGTCAGCAAAACCAAGGAGCTGATCGTTGATTTCAGGAAACTGCAAACCGGACATGCCCCTATCCACATCAACGGGACTGAAGTGGAAAGGGTCAGTAACTTTAAATTCCTTGGTGTCCATATCACCGAGGACCTCACATGGTCTCTCAACACCACCTGTCTGATCAAGAAAGCGCAACAGAGCCTGTACTTCCTAAGACGGTTGAAGAAGGCTAAGATATGTCCCCAGATCCTCACTAACTTTTACAGATGCACTACAGAAAGCACACTGACAGGCTGCATCACAGTGTGGTATGGCAACTGCAGTGCTGCTGACCGCAAAGCCCTATAGCGGGTGATGAAAACTGCCCAGTCCATCACTGGGGTTACCCTCCCATCTATCCAGGACATTTATGACAGACGGTGCTTGAGGAAAGCTCTAAGCATAATCAAAGACCCCACACACCCCAGCTACAGACTTTATGATCTGCTACCATCTGGAAAACGGTACTGTAGCATTCTGGCCCGGACTACCAGACTCAGAGACAGTTTTTACCCCCACACTATCAAACTGTTAAATTCCCAGCCTCTCTCACTCTCATTCTCACCTCACCTCTCACCTATGATCTGAACCTCACAGTGCCTTCTTCCTTTCTTTCTTACCAAGAACCCAAACACACAATGAAAATCAACCTCTACCATACATGTCAAAAGCTCACTCCGCATAATTTCTATCCCTTTATTTTATTCTGTTGATGCATATTTTTGCACATAACCTGTTACCTTTTTGTTTTTTGCACATTGCCTGTTGTTGTTTTTTTGCACATAGTTTGTTGTTGTTTTTCGCACACTGCCTGTTGTCTCTGTCTTTCTTTTGCTACACAATTGTATTGTTGTTGTTGTTGTTTTTTCTCTTTGTACTACTTATGTCCAAGAGCTAGCTAAATAGCATTTCGTTATACCATATACCATGTATATGAGTGTAATGACAATAAACTTGAAACTTGAACTTGAACTTGAACCTGAACTTGAAAAGAAAAGTGAGTGATGGGGATCCCCAGACCTTAGACCAGGCGGTTGATTTAGTGGACCGACAGCATGCCACAGAAGCCTTGATTAAGGAAGAGAGAGGTGAATTTCGAAAAGAGGAGAGGAGGAAACCTGAGAGTTCAAGGAATGGAACGAAGTTTCAGTCACTAAAGTACAGGGACCATCGAGGTCCTCGTCAATTTACAACATCTTTTCAGGAAAGATCAGTTCAAAGGCCCCGACCATGGAAAGAGTCCTGTAGATGTTTTAAGTGCCATGAAGAGGGACATTTGGCTAGTAATTGTCCCAGCTGGGGTGAACCTATGCAAGTGGACACCAGAGAGGAAGCCAAGTGCAACTACCTGATGGCGAGTGTCCCGTCCTGTGAGGCTCCCCACATTGCTAAAATCAAGATAGGGGAAAAGCCTGTCGAGGCCCTGTTAGACTCTGGAAGTATGGTGACCCTGGTGATCTCTACAGCACTACCTTAAGGAACCAAGGTCAGGCAAACGGAGGGGATACCTATTATGTGCATTCATGGGGAAACTAAGGTGTATCCATCTGTGAAATTTTTCATTACTACAGAAATGAGAATGTATAGTTCGACTTTAGGGGTGGTTGAACAATTGCCTTACCCTGTAGTGTTGGGACGTGACTGTCCCCACTTTCTCCAAATTTTGAAAACTGTCCAGTTGGCCAGGCAAGATCCACTCCCCTGTCCAGGAGATTCGGACGATAACACAGATTCCCCTGGAGAGGTAGACCAACCAGGAGAAGGCTCGGAACTTGGAGATGAGTTCTTAAATATGGATTTACCGGACTGGGAACCACCCGAACATTGAGGTAGGTTCGGAACGCCCAGTTGGAAGATGGGAATTTAAGACATGCATGGGGACATGTGAGAAAACATGAGGCGGAGTTGTGTAATAATAATAGTCTTAACCGATCAAGGGACTCCTTTTATGTCAAAGGTCATGCAAGACCTAAGTAAGCTTTTGGGTATTCATCAAATCAGAACCTCAGTTTATCACCCGCAAATAGACTGACTAGTGGAGCGCTTTAATAAAACCTTGAAAAGCATTCTGAGGAAGGCCATGCAAAAGGATGGCAAAAGTTGGGATCAATTGCTCCCTTATCTAATGTTTGCTATCTGAGAAGTACAGCAGGCCTCATCTGGGTTCTCTCCTTTTGAGTTATTATATGCTCGGAGACCACAGGGATTATTAGACCTGGTCAAAGAGTCCTGGGAGCATGAACCTTCACAATTACAGACTGTCATTGAACATGTGGAACAAATGAGGGAAAGAATAAACATTGTTGTTCCCATTGTGAAAGAAAATCTGGAGAAGGCCCAGGCGCAGCAACAGCAGATTTATGATAGGGGAGCTATAGTGCGAGAATTTCAGCCAGGGGACAAAGTATTGCTATTTGTCCTGACCCCGGAATGTAAATTCCTGGCCTCCTGGAAGGGGCCTTATGAGGTGGTGGAAAAAATGGGTCAGGTCACTTATAAAGTTAAGCAACCTGACAAATGACGACAGCATAAAATCTACCATGTGAATTTACTAAAGAGATGGCATGGTGCAGAAGTTCTGCTCACCCACTTCTCCCCTGACCCTTTGGAAGAAGAAACGGGTGCCGTCGCCGTCGGGGACCTGGCTCCGGCGCAGAAGCAAGAATTACAAGAGTTCCTGTCGCAAAACAAGGATGTTTTTTCCCAAAGTCCTGGTCGAACCCACCTCACTCAACATAAGATTATCACAGAACCAGGAAAAAGGGTAAGGCTGGCCCCCTATCGAGTACCTGAAGCAAAAAGGAAACTAATTAAGGAAGAGGTAGAAAAAATGTTAAGAATGGGGATAATAGAAGAATCCCATAGAGAGTGGGCTAGTCCCATAGTACTGATACCCAAGCCAGACGGAAGTATTAGGTTCTGTAATAACTTCAAAAGATTAAATGAGATCTCGCTGTTTGATGCATACCCTATGCCTCGTATAGATGAGCTAATCAAGCGATTAGGTAAAGCTCGATATATCAGAACGCTAGACCTTACAAAGGGATATTGGCAAGTACCCCTAGCCGAAGAACCTAAAGCCAAGACTGCCTTTTAGTTCCAAACAGTTTATAGCCCGGGAAGAAAACAAAGTAATGTCGATGCTCTCTCGCAAATGCATTGTTTCTTTTCCAGACAGCCCGAGGACTGGGCTGATCTCAGGGGGAGGGTATGTAAGAGGACCAGAGGAAGGGTCATCCAGGACAGGTATTTTAGGAACAATCTACTCACTATACTTGACTTAGACCTGACCAAGATGGCCGCTTAGAGAAACCAGCTGACCCGCAGATGGAAAGGGCTCAGTCTGAAAGACAACGAGACGCAGGTGGGTCTCATCAGGAAACAAAATATATATGGCCCGGAAACAGTGAACTGTCGCGGAAGCCAGTAGGTGAATGCGTTTGGAGGAGATAGTGGAGTTTGATTGGAGTGGATAAAGATTTACATTATCAGGCCTGGAGAGATTACTTATCTGATTATAAGGTTACTATAGAGTCTGCTAGATCCACCTACTTCTCTCACATCATTGAAAATCACCAAAACAATCCCAGACATCTTTTCTCCACCATCAACAGACTGCTCAAGCCAAACTGCCCCACCACATTACCTGCCTCATCACAACTTTGCAACACATTCTTAGATTTCTTTAGTTCTAAGATTGACAACATCCGGCATCACATTCTCTCCACTACGGATATAATTTCCACACCTCCTCCCTCCTCATCCAACTTCTCTGGTTCCCGTCTCTCCAGCTTCTCTCTTCTTGACTCAGCATCCCTAAACAAACTAGTTACGCGCATGAAACCCACCACATCTATTTTAGATCCCATTCCCACCACTTTATTCCAGTCCTGTTTCTCTTCTCTCTGTCCCATTGTCCTCAATATAATACATGAATCCTTGAGCACCGGCATTGTACCAACGGTCCTCAAAACTGCTGCTATTACCCCAGTGCCAAAGAAGCCTAACATGGCTCTCGACAATCTTAACAACTTTCGCCCCATCTCCAACTTACCCTTTCTCTCTAAAATTCTAGAACGTGCTGTCACACTTCAGTTACATAACCACCTCATGACAAACAACCTTTTCGAACCCCTCCAATCTGGCTTCCGTCAACTTCATAGCACAGAAACCGCCCTAGTCAAAGTCACCAACGATCTCCTAATAGCTTCTGATTCTGGTTCTCTTTCCATACTCATCCTTCTTGATCTCAGTGCTGCCTTTGACACTGTTGACCATAACATCTTGCTTTCTCGTCTCGAGACTGTGTTTGGAGTCTCTGACACTGCCCTCAAATGGTTTAAGTCTTACCTCACTGATCGCTGTCACTTTGTCTCTCTCAATGGGTACAGGTCTGAAATTGGTCTTGTCAAGTCTGGTGTCCCTCAGGGCTCAATACTGGGCCCCTTGCTCTTCAGCATTTACATGTTCCCACTTGGTCAGCTTTTAAGATCACATGGCCTCAGCTTTCATTTTTACGCTGACGATACTCAAATATACATCCATACCAAACCCGACACTGATGTGGCTGTCTCTATTCTATCTAATTGCATCTCTGACATAAAAATTAGGATGACTCAAAACTTCCTTCATCTTAACTGTGACAAGACTGAAGTCATGCTTATTGGTACCCCCCATCAACTTCGTAAAGCCAGTCCTGTAACCCTGTCTGTAGATGGCTCTGTACTTGAGCTCCAATCAAAATTGAAAAACCTTGGGGTTATATTCGATTCTGGCTTAACATTCGACCCACATGTACAGCATACTGTCAAAACATCTTTTTTTCACCTTAGAAATATCGCAAGACTACGCCCTATGCTATCATTAACTGTGGCTGAAAAGCTGATCAACATATTTGTATTCTCTCGAATTGACTACTGCAATGCTCTGCTCCCTGGGGTATCTAAATCTACTCTGAACAAGCTGCAGTATGTCCAAAATTCAGCAGCCAGAATCCTGACCAGATCTAGTGCAAGTGTTCACATTACTCCTATCCTGGAGTCCTTGCACTGGCTTCCGGTCAAATTCCGCGTAGACTTTAAAATCCTCATGCTCACCTACAAGGCTTTACATGGCTTGGCACCTCAATACCTGTCTGAACTTTTATCGCCCTACTCCCCACCTCGCAACCTCCGCTCTTCAAATTCTGCCCTCCTTACTGTCCCCCAAGCCCGTCTACATTGTATGGGCGACAGGGCCTTCTCCTGCTATGCCCCCAAGCTCTGGAACTCCTTGCCCAAGGATATTAGAGAGTCACCTTCTCTAAACTCCTTCAAATCCAGACTCAAAACCCTCCTTTTCAGAAAAGCCTTTACTTAACTGCTTCCATTCTTCACCCCTCTGCTCTTCTTAATACCATCTTCCACGGTCTCCTCTATTGTTATTGTTGTATTGTTGTAATTATAATTGTGTCCTGTCTTGTGAAATTTTCTTATTTATTGTTGTAGTCTTCTTATTTATTGTTATTGTCATCCTGTAAAGCGCTTTGAGAAGCCACCTTTAAAGGCGCTATATAAAATAAAGTTTATTATTATTATTATTATTATTTAAGGACAATGGATTTACGGAATAAATAAAGGATAACGGTATACGGCTTGTGATTTGGACTCGGCACGGATTTGTGGGATTTTACTGACTTTTGGAACACGGACTGAATAAGGATAGAGAAAATGGATTGCGGACTGGTTTGGAAGACGGCTGAACGAAGAAAAGGTGAAAACGTCACGAAAATAAAAGGAGAGTGTGTGGTGTGAGTACTTTCGTACTTATTACATTTACCTATTCCCCCGGAGACACCACACTATCTTAATCTTTCCAACTGATCTTGCTATTTGACTTTTCCAACCATGTGACTACAAGCAGTACAAGTCAGGTCTTAAACTTTTTTCCCAAGAAGCCAGGTGGAGAGAATGTACTAGTAAATTGCAGAATTCTGCCCTTCTGAAACAGAAGAAATTTTGTGTTTGCTTACCCACTGTTATTTTTGCCTGATCAGTGAAATTATCTTTCTTTTTGTTGACATACAGAGTATCCAAGAATATTCTGATAAAAAAGCTACAATATAACACGAAAGAACTGAGCTCCTCCTTCGTCTAACTTGGGCTGGACCTCAAGAAGACAAACTGTTCACAGACTGATTTAAAGACTGAAAGATGCTAATTTGGCAGAGTAAATGGTCTTTCTCTCCTCTGTCTGCACTGGGACCCTCCTAGCACAGAGAAGACCTGTCCAGCTCTGTATGAGCACAAAGTTTAAACTCATCGAGAATGTTTGGACTATGGATCTTTTGAGTATAAAACTTCATTATTCACTTTATAATTCTTGAGAATTGAACTGTCACTCTAAATGCGTTTGATGTTTAGTTTATGATAGTAAATGTATATTTACTGTATGTGTGTCTGAGGATATATATGTGATTTAGTTATATGAGACTGATAGAACCTATGGGCTAGACTGTAACATGCTGTAGGTAATGTGCATTTTAACTTTGAAGTTACTAACTCTGATCCTTGTAACCCTTGAGAGAATGATCAGACATGCATGTTCACAGCAGATTGTTTCATAGATACATTCTATTACTGTATATAAGAACAAGTAATAGGTTTATTCCATGCTTAAAAGAGAAGAGAGAAAACACAACGTTTCGGCTGTGAAGCCTTCTTCAGGCATGACTTCAGGTGTGACATTCTATTATATTGTTGCTTGGTTATGGTTATATCAATAAATTAAATATTTTGTGTAGTATCTCTAAGACGGTAAATGATTAAGTTTAATTGGTTCCTAAAAGTCGTTTTGATTGTTACAGTAAATTAAAATCTCCATTTCCTATAGTCTTAACCAACTTGTTAAATTTATTTGAACAACAGTAATTAATAGACAAAGAGCATTTCCTCATGAAAGATTAATTTTCAAATTGCAGGCAGTATATGTATTCATAGTAGATTAACATACTGTATGTGTTTGGATTGAGAATTGGGTAATAATTAGAAAACAAAGAGTACAGGTAAGAAATTAGGGAGATATAATTAATGAAGTATAATAAGAATCTGAACTAGAACCACTGCTCTTCTCACTCTAAATCAATGATCTACAATGGATTCTGATATACCGTAGTTAGGAAACCTGTCAAGTTTGCAGATGATACCGAAATAGAAGGACTAGCAAACAACTGGAAGGTGATATTTAATGCTGACAACTGCAGGGCTTTGTATGCAGCTAGCAAAAACATAAAACTAAAAATAGAAAATGAAAAATACCAAGCTTCCAAAGTTTTCTGGGGTATGAAACAACTTCAGTTATCTCCTGGCATCTTACAAGAAACATCTGGATGAAACTGCCTTACAGTATCTACTGATTACTAACTCCCAAATAGGCTGGATTGGCGGAATGGCCTCCTCTCATTTAAAATCTGTCTAATTTTTATAAAGTGGCCAAGACCAATGTGAACAATAATCTTCATTAACCTGTGTAATGATCTAAAATTATTCTATCTTCAAAACCCTAAAGACAGCTGACAAGCCAGCGGCAGAAAAAAAGGTCCTAGAAATTATTGTTTAAGAGCCACCTGTCACGATCGCAAAACCCTCCTCTTAAGGGCGCTCCAGCCCTTCCTCATTTGCCTCCTTCCCCGCACCTGTTCCTTGTTTCCACCCTGTTTCAATTCACCTGTATAAGCTCACTTCACTCGTGGCTCTGCATCTGATCTCCGCATCGTGCGAGCCCAGGACCTGGTTGCGCATGGCTCCGTTATGTTTTTAGCTTCCTGCTCCTGTTCCTGTTCCCCCCGCTGGTCCCAACCCGGCACCTGTTTTTAATCCCTGGTTTTCAGATGGATTACAAGGCCTTGGACCTTTGCTTTCATTTTGGATTTCCCCTTTGGATTTCTACTGGACTGTTTGCCTCAGCCACACCTCCCCTGTGCACCAGCACACTTCGGACACGCCCCCCTGTTTTTATCCCCATATTCCTGCATGACTTTTTCCCCAGTGTTTCCTCACTATTTCAGATTGTGTCGTCCGCATAGGGTCCGGAAAGAACTGTTCCGTTACACCACCATCTCCACTCTGCAGATAAATGAAAATGATCAAATAAATAAGATGTTTGCTTTTTTTAACAAAGAACCTGTACTGTATGTCTGAACCTATAAGTAACATTATGAATTTAATATCGTCAAAGTTGGAATTTAATTTATTTTATTTCAGACTTTTATTTTTATAAGTTACAGACGAGCTGTGACAGTATTTTTGTACATAGCAAACTTTGCCTTCCTTGAATAGGATTGAAGCAACTTTCTAAAACACCACATGACCTGTAACTTGTTATATATTCCATCGGCTCTAATTTCACAGCACTATTGTGTGTGCTTCTTCAATTAATTTAGATAATGAAGCCAGGCTGACCTCCCATTAGAGCCTGAGCGAGGCTGCAGTGTTTCCACAGTGGCAGAGATGGTACTGTCAGCATTATAAATAACTGTAATTAATTCCTCAGCTGGGTTTGCCATGAATGGTTCCTCTCACTAATAGCCTTAACTACTTAAAATAAATGTGGCAAGTAAGTATTTTAAACAAAGCTGCCTCTCTGGGTGTTTTAATGCCCAGAGTACCGTCTGTCTGCATCCTATATTGAACTGGTGATGCAGCTGGAAAAATGATTAATTTGATGCACCCTCTATATCTAATCTGGATCCCAAAAGACAGATCTTATTCATGATCGCACGGGTAGGATTCGGACAAAGGTGGACAAAGCTACACATTGTGAAAAAGTTTCTACACTGCTCTTGACAAATTACTTTGGATGTCTACTTAGTTTCTTTTTATCAATACAGACATGTGGTTTGCTGCCTAAGTATATTGCACACACGTATTATACAAATTCTTACACTTTTATTTAAGGTTCCATAGAAACATAAAAAAGGGTTCCGATAAACATAAAAAAGTGCATTTAAGATATTTTTGTGCCTCTGATCAACATATAGCAAAATATAAAGGGAAGAAAAGCACTTTAAAGTCTTGATTTCTACATTGATTTCTAAAACAGAAAGAAGAAGCCTTTTTTGCATTTTTTATCAATTTGTTTTATTAAATTGTTATTATAATAACAAGTTTTTAGAATTTCCAATACTTTTATCTTGCATTACTAGAGAGAGAATACACCAGTGCCAGTGTATAGTATGTCAGAATTCTTTACCCTGCTCTTGGGTGTAAGATTCACTTACATTCTTGTGTACTCTATGCATATTTCATGAATGTGCAAAAGTATTTTAAAAATGCTGCATCATAGATTATAAAATGGCTACATCCTGTGTGGGCATCAATTCATTAAAGCTCAGAATATAAAACTAAAAAATAGGTTTTCTTTGTTTTGTGCTTAAAAGAATGTGGCAGAACAGCTTTGCTTTCTTCTTGACCTAATGTTTTCATCCCCTACTGTTCCTGCTAAAGACTATGGCAAGATTCATAAGAAACCCAAAACACACCAAGAGTTATCTTTTGTGTTAACCTCCCTTGTGTCTGCTTTCACATTAAGCCAAACCACACAGCAAACACTTTGATTAGTTATGCTTTTCAAATGGGAGCTAAAAGCAAACATCTATGACTGGTGCATCTGTCATAAAAACATAAATATATCAGTGTATGCGAACATGTTTCATTAAAACTGTAGGTAAGGATGAAGAGAAGAGTTAAAGTCTTTTCAATGATAGGCCACATCTTTAAAAAATTAGACAACTATACATTTCAGTGATTTCAAGTGTTGCCATGGCCTTTTTCTTACTTGGGGCTTGGATTATTCACGCCAGTATGTATTTATAGCACCATTCTCAATGTGAGTGCACATGCAGCCCTTATTATTGGAACATGCAGAGTCTAAAGGTGACAAAATGCAGAGGAGCTTTAACCTTTTTCATTCAGTAACTGGATGGCTTAACAGGAAGCTGTGTGCCCCTTAAACACACATTTTGCTAACACTGCTTCTGTGGAAATCTGTCAAGAAAGTTGATAGCGTGCAACACAGCTGATTGATCAATATAGGTACCGGAAATGCATTTCTACAGTAGGTGATGGACAGAAAGAATTTCACCCAACTTCAAAAAAGACAAGACAGTGTAGAAGCAGTATGCTTTTCAGTAAGTAATGAAAGGATGAAACAGTAACTTAACAAGACCCTTTGCCATATACCATAGAGTGAATGGCTAG
This sequence comes from Lepisosteus oculatus, assembly GCF_040954835.1. Lineage (NCBI taxonomy): Eukaryota > Metazoa > Chordata > Actinopteri > Semionotiformes > Lepisosteidae > Lepisosteus > Lepisosteus oculatus. Next base: position 14,105,840 of record NC_090720.1, read on the forward strand.
AGCCAGTTTCTTTACTTAAAAGAGTACTTTCTTGTTTTAGGTTTTTCAAAATGTTGCGTGATTTGTTATAGGGGAAATTCTAAAGAATTAAAATAATAATTCTAAATAATATTTAGAAAAAAACTTCATATACTGCAGGTTTTGTGTAAAGGTTCCTGCATGCCTGGCTCTTAGCACAAAATAAACAGTAAATTGCAAAGAATTACAAAAGGGAACCAAAATAACTACAGTCACACATCACAGAATTTCAACTTAGTATGACAAGCAACTGCTTTGACATTCTGATGAGCTGCCGTTTTCTTTATTAAGCTCCAGGACAGATTGTGTGCTGTTCAAACTGATCAACTTCTCGTTTTCAGCATTCCGCGCATCATACCGTCATATCAGAGCATCACAAACTAAAAATGTACTGCATTGTTTTTAGCACTTTGACTTAATTGTTCATGCTGTAAAATATATAAGAAACTGAGACACACACCTATCATAGCAGTCCCAATCTGTGAAGTGATTACAGAAACGGATCCATTTCTCTCACAGTCATACCTGAAAAATGCATAAAAATGTGAAGTAGACCAGTGCAGACAGACTATAAACCAATCATCACATACAAGTTCTCTTACTGTCCTTGCCTGTGTATTCCATTTGGGTTTTGTTTACCTGCGTTTTGTGATACAGTCACCAGCAAAGCTTGAAAATGATCTGAAATCAGTGTACTGTTTTAGCAAGAAATGAGAAACAGAACACAGCGGGTGTTGGGAAAAAGATGAGAGAGCCACAAGGCATGTCTATCTTTGACACTTAGACCTGGAGTGCTATTTCTTTGTCTCTGTTATGGTGCAGATAGCTTCTTCACAATAAACACTCTTCAGAACACAGTGAATAATTTGTACATATGCGAATCTCATCACAGCTATGTACTGTATGATAGCATTTCCCATCCCTCACCCCCGGAGTGCTGAACCCAGACCTGCAGTATGATGAGTACAATGATGACTTTGTTGTATATACTGTAAATTTGATTAAATCTGTCCTTCCATTAAGTCTGGTACCTGAGTTTGATAACCTTAATATATGTGATACAAAAGGACTGGGCAGGAATAAGATTATTCCCAAGTTGCATTCCCAGTTTGGACATTTGATTATATATTTTACTTTAGGTTTCCACCACCGTCTTCTAACATCAACCTACGTTAATCCCATTAATGCCAGACAAATGTCCCATGTTTAGTTCTTTATTCCCAGACACTGTTCCTGTAACCACACTCTACTACCTGAAAACAGAGCATGTATTACGGCCCTGCAGTTACAGCCTCTAACATTTTGAGGTCATTGAGGTGTTCTGGTCTGTTCAGGAATGCTGGAGACTCTTTCGCCCTGTATTATTTTGGTAATGTGCTGCTCAGCTGAAATCTTGGCACTACATGCACCTTTTACCCAGAAAAAAAAGAGAAGGAAGAGCAAGAAACTTACTACTTAAAAAAGATAATTCCAAATGGACATAAAAATGTGAAATTCTTATTCTCCTTAGAGTCTCTTAGAATCCTTAGTGCAAAACAAATTATACAAATCCAGTCAAAGTATTTTCAAAATTAAATCTGAAACCATTTTCTCTATAATCTTCTTTCTATATTCACTCCAAAATACATAAATTCACTTTTTTTTAATAAAAATGAAGTCTTATCTCGTAATCACAATAGCGTCATTGGAATTATACCTTTGACAGGGGTTACAGGCCAGATTTGGAATCCTTCCTAAACCTCAACAAGGGGTTCTGAGGTGGTACAGAAATATGTTAACTGCTTTACTGCAGTGGATGAACTCAGATCTGAAATTTAAATTGTTGGCTCAATGCAGTTTAACTATGGGTATCATAAAAGAAAACTAAACTGTTTTATTAAAACATCAGAGTGCAAGGAAAAGGAACAGCAAATGAAGAAACAGATATTATTAGCTACAAATATGTTTTTTCGCATTACATTGTAAAGGAACTTCAAAACCTTTGCGAATGAATTTACTGTATATTGCAGAAGGAGCTAGTGAGGTCCCCTAAGAAAGAAGGAAATGGAAGATGACAAACTGTTGTCAGTTTGTATGTTCCATTAATAAAATTTAAGCCTGTTTTCTGAACTTCGCTGTTCTAATTTTGATACAGAATATTAAAGCTCTTGAATGACTGAAAAACAAGAGCCCCTTTTCCAGGATGAGGATTCCAGAGGCAGAGGAAGATGGTGCGAGGATCTGCAATAACAAAAATGATGTATGAGATGTCAATCTGTAAGCAGTGCCATGCATCACTTTCGAGCTACGCTCTTCATCGTTTTCCTTTAATGAAGTACACAGGAGAGTCATCTCTCGCTTTAATAAGTTTGCAGAAGAAATGAGGTTTGTGTCTTCCTAATACAAAACAAGACCTCCTTCTCCCCTTTTTTATTTGTTCTGTCTAATATTACTCCCTGAAAAAAGCAATTAAATGGCAAAAATTAATAACTTTGAAAATCATTCCTGTCAAACCAGATATGATAACCTTTTCCTTGTAGCTTCAGTTTTAATTTATTACAGCCCTTTTTAAGGAAGGGAATGTGCTTCTTGTCATTTTTATCGTTCCTAACTGAAGCAGGTCTTCATATGCAAAGTAAAACAGAACCAAGGTTTGACACAAATTATTTTTCTAAACAAAAAAAACAGTTTTTCTGTTCTCAATAAGTTTTTCTGGGTCTCTTACTTTTCTCAAACCTTATTTTCTAGAAAAGAATCACACCGCACATTACAACTATTTAAACCTTAGAATGTAATGTTAAAAGCAGTAAAATGCTACTGAATATTTAGTTTTTGAGCAAAAAAAATTAAATTTTTCTGTTCAATTTTAAGAAGGAAAAGGAAATACTTGATGGTTATTCTATTATCCCTGTGTGGCCTCAATAATAATTAAGGTAGCATATGTCTTTTTCTTTTTAAATTACAGAAAGAAAAAGTCTGCTTTATGATCCTCAATAGCCATGCTAATTCACAATGTGTCTTATAAAAGGAGGAGCAGAGAATCACTCTGAGGGCATCTACAGGAATGTGCAACAAATCCAAAATGAACATCCAAGAAATGAATTGGATCTCAAGAATGCATTCACAGGTTATAAAAAAATCTTGTGATTTTTTTATTTAAAGATAGGCGAGCCTCTAAAAGCCTATCAATGGCATGTCAAAAAAAATGATACTGTAAAGATATCAAATTGGTTCTGCAGTGACAGCACCCTTCAAATGGGCAAGGCCTTCATGAAATGCAAATGGAGAGTGAAGCCAGCTCCCTAACATGGACCTATATTTTGACATTTAAATGGCAGTGAACATGACGGAGGTCAGCAGGCTGGGTGACATGGAGAGGGCACCCTGCCCTCTATATCACCAGCCCCTCCTCTTTCCCAGTCTCTTCGGATCTTTTCGCTGGCATCTCATATATCCCCACAGTCTTGTGTCTGGAGGAACGCGCTCATCTGCTTTTGTCAAGTTCTCAAGACAAGTGGGTGGGTGGAAGGGAGGGGGGTTATAAAAAGATCTTTCAAGACACAAGAGAGGATAGGCAAAAAATGCAAAAATGCCTTTTTAGGAAACAGCAGCTCAAATCCTATTGCTATTAACTCTTTGAGGGTGTTAAAGTCAGTATAGATGGAACACAAAAAATTAAAAACTATTCTCATTTATTTTGGAACAATCATACAGTCTAAGTTTAGATAAGTTCAAGACATATTCTAGGGAGTAGATTTGAATAAATGAAAGGGCATGGAAGAAAGCATCATTCATTTACATTGTCATTCATTGTAAATTCATTTTAGTTGAAAATACAATGTAGCTGGTTTGTAAGGCATTAAAGTGCAAGGAATTAATGTCAGCTGAATACTGCATGGTCCCTGCATATATACTGTATAGTTTGTATTCTTTAAAAGTCACTTCTAAAGTCCACTAATTGTAGATCAACCACTTTGGTAATTAACAAAAGCAGAATACCTTTTTTTAAGGATTTTGTTACATAGTTGAATTATAAACGTTGTGTTCTTAATGTTCTCCATATTTATCTAATGTAATAAGTATTAGAAATACATTTGTGTTGCTCCTTTCATTTAATAGTTTTAAGATAAATGTAAAACAATTAATAAAGGAAAATATTGAAGATCACTTTAATATAGTACAGGTGTTTTTTTTATATTATATGTGGGGATCAGGAAATTTGGAATTTTTGAAGTTACTATGAATTGAGTCATCTACTTTATGTTTATTTATTCAATATTTATTTCTTGCACCTTATTTGAAAGCCCTTTCAACATTCAAAAGATAAAGTGCTCCCTTGCTATAGGTTGGTAAAATATTCTCTGTAAAATAGCAACTCTGTAGAATGAAAATCTAAAATTAATTGTCAGTAAAACAATTTATTCTGTGGCATTAAGGGGCTGTAATAGTTACAATACATTGACCTTCATGTTGATTGCATTGCTATCTTGTTAGACTAAAATAGAAATAAAACTAAAAGAAGACAGTTCTGCTATTCTTAAAATTCTATTTATATCAAGCTTTTTTCTTTTTTTATATATAAGAGTGATTTATTTCATGTAATGTTTACTATTTGCTATGAATTTAACCTTGACCTTCCATCTACTGTTGCTAGCAGACTGCATAGAGAGTTGAATGGGAATGATTAGATTTTGTGGCACAAGCCATTTATAATTAGGAGGGTTGCAGGTCATTTTCTAGTAGAGTGTGCTGTTTAGTTAGTGATTTAAACTGGGGATCCTGGCTGCATGACAACAATGTCGACAACAATTCCAGTTCCAATGGGAATCTCAGTTCAAGTTATCCCTGGCTCATTTCAGTAAAACTTGCATGACCAACCCAGGTCTCTTGGTTTTCTTTCATGGCCAAACATGGTTTTGTCCTTCTCAGGAAACATGGAATGTTGTTTGTGTGACTAGTGTGTCTAGTGTGAATAGTTTAATTAGCATTAGGATGTTTCCTTTAATTATTTTTTTTCTTAAGCAAGTAAGTCTCATCACTGAAATTTTGTATGAATCAGGATTATCTTATAAAATGAGATCTTTACCTTTGGAAACAGGAAGGTATGCAAACACTGACTTTTTATTTTCTCATTTCAACCCCGAAAGAAAAAAACAGCACTTTTGAAGTGGAGTAGTGTCTTGGGGTTAGCTAGCTTTATAGGAATCTAAAAGTGCTAAACCAAATCTTTTCTTTTTCCATTATAGAGAGTCCTAATACTTCAATCACTTCCATTTCCACAGTTAACATGATTTTTTTTTCTTCAAAGATAAACCTATTAAACAATTGCAGCCAAGAAACAACAGCATTCTTTAATGTTCTTTTAAAATGATTAATTAGTAAAAAATAAATCAATTGACATTATCTACGCTAAAACTTGGCCCTTGCTGTAATGTTCAAATTCAAATATTTTTATTGGCATTGCAGTTGAAATACAGTGCTGCCAAAGCAGTAATGAGAAGTAAAACATTTACAAAATATGTTATTTAAGAGGCTCACTCTATGTTCCTCAGAGTGTGACAGAAGAAGGACTGCCAGCTCTATTGAGTTTCCTCCCCCCTCACCCAGTAGGTTTGATAGCTTTTCTGAGTCTGCCAGGTGAGATTAGATTTATTATTTTATGGAATAATGTTTGTCTATTCTATATCTCTACTTCTCCCTTTAACAGTGGGAGCACAGCAAGTCCTTTCTGGGCAGCCAGGTCTACTTGTGTCATCCAGTTTCTACAGCCAGGTTCTAGGCTGGAACATTGAACAGCTGATAGGTAAAGCTCGCACCCAGTGAGAAAGAGAAACTCATACCGTGCTTCTGCTAATATATAGATCCTCAGCATAACAACAACCATCAATAAACCGGCAAGATGACAGGTATTCTCACAGTAGGCTAAACCCCAGAGTGCTTGCAAAGAACTCTTCACCTTCACTGAACAAACTTCAAGGTGAAACCATTCTGGAGCATGAAACACATATATGACAAGCTTCTGTTTTTGTATAGAGCACATTCTGTGAGAAAACAGGTATCCAGAATATACATTATTGGATCATGTTTTGCAAAAAAAATGACACTTTAATGTTTATTCTAAATATGTATTTTCATCCATATGTCCCAATTAATTTTATTTTAGTGATTGCTACTCAGATGAGTAATTTAATATGGAGAATTAATTCTGAAGAATGTGTTTTAAGATCTCTGTTCATATTTTTGGTAAAAGAATATTCTCATTTTTAAAATCTAATAAATAATGCATCCCGATTTTGGTACTTTACTTAGTCTTATCATTTGGAATAATCAATTGTGTTTTAATGGCTTGGGTCACAGTAATGATCTCTGTACACAGGGATTTTGAGGAAGAGATAATAGGCTCCACTTCAGTTTTCTCCTACAATCCACAAAGACATACTGCTAGGCTAATTGGCTTCTAGGAAAACTGGCCCTTATGTGAGTGTGTGAGTCTTTGTGTCTGTGTGTGCCTTGTGATTGACTGCCGTCCCAAACAGGGTGTATCCTGCCATGTGGTAGTTGCTCTCCAAGATAGACTGGCTCCCCTGGGAGCCTGTGTTGGATAAAGTGGTTAGAAGATGGATAAATGGATGATAGTCTCCTCCAATCCTCCTAACCAATGAGCCATTCAATTTTTCTTTAAGTATCCTATAAGGTAAAACAGTTCATGTCTTCTTTTGAATGGTAAATCCCAATTGCACCTCCAGCTGGGCTGCGGCCATTAGGCACTGTCAGGTCAGTAAGGTCACTTTTTGTTCTGGATGTCAATCAAAAGGTGACTCTCAGGGAATCGACTTCAATAATTTGGTTAGATACAGTAGCCTGTTCCAGAAGCCCAACACATGTAAAGGAGTGCCTCCTACTCTTGGCCCTAAGGCACTTCCTCTTAACTTCCACTTTTGCCCTTAAATCCATGTTTATTTGTGAAGTAAGAAGTTACATTGGGTTCTCACAAAAACTGATTATCCTTTTGCTCCTGTAAATCAAAAAAAGGTTTTGCTTTCGTTGAAAGACTGGAATACATTCTTTTAGCTCCTTTTGCATTTTATGTGAAATGCATTGAAAAAATCATCCTTGAGTAAATATTTAACAATAGAGATTGCTCTTAACAAAGGTAAAACTACCTGTACCAGTGAGTATCAAACTGGGATTTTTATGATGCAGTCAAAAGTTGTATTTATATAATCCCTGACCAAAAAATAAGTGAATGGTGCTATGTGCTAGGTGGTCAAGTTCTACTGCCAATTAAGACTGCAACATGTTCGAGCACAGATACTGCATGGAGCAATTCAAACAGCAGTGGTGCTCACTTATGTCAACCTTCTTTCCCATAGTGAGGAAAAGCCATGGGCTGCTACTCTTTACAGTTCTCCTACATACAGTACAGTGGTTTACTGTGTAATGTAAATGTTACTGCGGGTATAACGAACCCTGTGCTGGTCTCTAATGGAGTCCGAGGTGAACGAGTCCGAGAAAGGTGAGGGAGGAGAGTAGTCGATAGGATAGGTCAAAGCGTAGTCGAGTCCAGAGAGGAGAGCTATGGAGATGAATCTGAGAAGGACGAGATGAAAGAATGGTCGAAAGGGGTCCGATAGGCGGGGTCCGAGAGCGCAAGATGTCGAAGGTTGTCAGTAACGAGAGCCCAGGAGATGGAATAATTCCTAATACTGAGCAGTGAAAAAGGTGAGCAGAGGGTTTAAGCAGTGAGGAAAGGGGTGTGGTGTGGTAAGTGGGTAATGGGAGTGAATTAGGGCCAACTGCGCTTGTAACAGTAAGTGTTTGAATGAGAACTATAAGGGGTAGCTGGATACAGTTGTGTATGTAACTGTCACAGAGACCTCAGAAATAAATACAAACTCACCTGATTCCTGCATCTCATGTCATTGTCACATGACATACTGTAGCGCTAGCAGATGACACTTGTGGATTGAGGTGATAGGCACAAATCACTAACAAACATAACCAAAAATACAGACATTCTAACAAACATATCTCACACTTATGTTTGTCTTACGAGTAAAATCCTGATGAGTGATATGTGATTCTTGTGCTGTCAGTGCTATTAATAATAATTGCTTACACTTATATAGCGCTTTTCTGGACACTCCACTCAAAGCACTTTACAGGTAATGGGGACTCCCTTCCACCACCACCAATGTGCAGCATCCACCTAGATGATGATGATTAAAAACAATTTGCTTCAGGTTCAGACAGCTTTGTGGTTGGTTGGTCATGAGCAAGTGGGAGGAGCATTGTGTTTAAATGTCTGTCCTTTGTGCAGTGATGGAAAGCATTTCTTGGAGAGTTATTGGAGAGAGAAGTTGGGAATGAATTAATGGTTAGTAAACATAAAGAGCAGATCAAAGTTGGAGGAGAACCATTATTGTCTGGTGTCTTCACCTCACTAATTCCTAAATTGCACATTTCATTTTCACTATAGTTCAAAATTCATAAATTCTGAAACCACCAACTTCACAGCAGGTCTTTACACACACACAGTTTGTACACTCATTCAACATGCTGGGCCTTTTCAAACAGATAAATATACAATGTCTTTTATGAATTAAAAAATAAAACAATATGCAAGTCATTTTAGATATGATCTTTGAACAAAACAAAGCATAATACTGGCTGCTCTGAAAATCTGGACAGATCCTGAGGATTATCTTAAACCCAGGTGACATCTAGTGGCTAATAGGCAGTAAAAGTCTTAGTTTAGTTTGTTTCTCCTTGATATTCTGACTGACCCAATGCCAGTCCTGCTTAACATGAAATCTGTGTGCTCATGTCCTTCGTGCAGAGCAATGGCGCAGATATAGACGTTACTTAAACTAATTAAATATACAGTAATTCAACTGAGAGCAGGTGATGAGAACAAAATAACATGTGAACATGTGAAATGGCCTCCTCTATTTCTTAACAATTTTATACTTGCTTCGATATTAGTAGTTCATTGATCCCAGAATCTCATTAAACCATTTCTTGAATCAAGTTTCATAAAAGGGCCAGTTAACACCCACTGACTTTTGAATAAAAATTATCCACGTAATTTAACATTTAAATAAAGTAGATTTTTATATTTTTAAACAGTCACATTTTTAATTTCCACTCATGACCCTGAATCCTTGTTTTCAGCTCTAAGAACCAGACCAATTTCCCATAAATTATTTGTAGCCACAGACTAAAAATACCAGCTGTGTCCACCTCCATAATGTCTATACACATCAAGCCTCACAAGGAAGCATTATGGATATTTTGTACATTAGCTCTTATTAAAGTATTTTACTAACCTACAAAGCATTAATCTACAAAGCAACTTGGATTCACATCCAAGTTCTAAAAAATAAGATTACCTCAAACCAAGAATTTCCCACAGCTCTATCTGTGCTCAGCTTTCAGCCTTTCCCTGTCTCTTGGTTTTGTCAGAGAGCTCCTTTGGCTCCTTTCTTAAAATAAACACAGGTTAGGTAACTTGATGGGTAAATCTCCAAACAAAAAACTGAAAGGCTGAATATCCTGTACCCCCATCTTGTATTACAGTTTAGTTACAATACACTTTTTCAGAAGAGCATATGACCCTATTAGCTGGGTAGTAAGAGTCTTCAGTATTCACTGACTTCCCAGTTACTGTTCCATTGTTTTCTGATCATAAATTATTTTTCAAATGTGTTTTATCGTTCATAACTACAGTACCTGAACACACAAACTGAGCACTTTAAGGATGAATTAAGGTTGAGTGAAATTCAACAAAATGAAACATGATAGAAGAGGGTAAATACTTTTGCATAAACACACCTACTGTAAGGCTATATGGCCATCAGAGACTCAGTTAAAGAATGCAATGTAAAAAGAAACATTATACTGCATCAGCAGCCATATCATCCTGCAACTCAAAACTGGCAACCCACTGAAGCTAAGCAGGTGTAAGACTAGCCAGTACCTGGAGGGGAGAGCTAAGGTTGCTGCTGGAAGTGGTGTTAGTGGAGCCAGTAGGGGGGGCTCACCTTGTGGTCTGCATGGGTCATAATGTCCCCAGTATGGTGATTGGGACACTATACTGTAAAAAGGAGCTGTCCTTCGGATGAGACGTACTGTAAAACCAAGATCCTGACTCTCTGTGTTCATTAAAAATCCCAGGGTGCTTCTCAAAAAGAGTAGGGTTTTAACCCTGGCATCCTGACCAAATTTCCCATTGGCACTTACCAATCATGGCCTCCTAATAATCCCCATCAATGAATTGGCTTCATTACTCTGTTCTCCTCCCCACTGAGAGCGGGTGTGTGGTGAGTGTACTGGCGCATTATGACTGCTGTTGCATCATCCGGGTGGAGCTGCACACTGGTGGTAGTGGAGGGGAGTCCCCATTACCTGTAAAGCACTTTGAGTGGAGTGTCCAGAACAGCACTATATAAATGTAAGCAATTATTATTATGAAAAAATATTAAATACTAACATACTGTAGTTATCTCTGTGTAAGTTTCCTTAATGCTCCTGACTTAATTAAAAGTTTTGTGGAAGTAAATGCCTATGCAGGAAAGGTTATTGTTTGAAAATACTGCACAAAACTCGAGACTGATATTTTTGGTATACTAGAAAGAGGAAAACATACAGTAGATCTAGTTCTAATATGCCAACAACCTGCTGTTTACTTACTTTTGCAGACATTCGCTGGCAAGTTTTCTAGAACTCTTTGATAAAAAGGGGTCGAACGTGCAACTCATTTCTACACACCTATAGGAGTAACCCTATCACAATCTATTGCAGGTGATCCAGCCAGAAGAAAAGGCTCAGACGGGGTGACAAATATTTCTTGAGAAGAATACAGCAGCTGCCATGTCCTATTCAAACACTTCATGTTGCTCTCTTATTCCCAGTACATCAGTCATTCAGTTGGGGTTAGGTACAAATGTAGAATGTTTTTTAAGCAAAATAAAACACAACATCTGCTATGAATGTTAAAATGAGAGGATTTATATTTAAATAGATATAGATTTTATTTTAATAATCTCTTTAGTTGGAAGCTATTTTGCTCTGATTTGACCCCCCCAGAAAAAAAACCCTGCACTTCTTTGGTCGGAGAAGCTGGCTTTGAGTAATGCCTCTTCTTCTCTAATGAAGGGGATGCTAAGCGATGCTCCCACCTGGAAAGAAGCAGAAAGCGGTGCCATATTTCATCCTGTCCCTTCCACTTGCTGTGGGTCGTTAGAAGGATTTGTCTCGCAGCGGGCGCCGTGTCTCCTCTTATGTGTACGCTTACAGTACGGAAATGTGCACCTGGCGGCTCCTGAACCTCATTTGCTATTAATTCACTGGGACCCTTCTGCTCTCCTGGGACTGGCATGGCCCAAAAATAGAGATGCACATCAGGCAAAAAGTACCACATAATGAGTACATGTGCACGCGCTGTAGTTCTGTCAGAAAGCTGCTGATTCTCAGTCTGTCTGCCATGTCCAGGGAATCTTCATGTAAAAGAAACCAACGGCAGAGGTGTGCACTGACCACAGGCAGCAGTAACAAGTGGGCTGATGCTTACATCTGTTCTAGTCCTTGACTACCGCTGGTATTTAAGTGTAAGAAAAAGTTTTAAAAGATTTGCAGTGCATGGGCACTACAATATACAGAGTCATGTCATATTAAAGCTCAAGTCCTGCGATTCTCAAAATATGGCAAAAAAGCCTGTTGCTATTCATTTTAGTAACAAATATATGTTTTTATGACATCATGACATTGATTTGTCAAATTCATCTGGTACTTTTTTCTTTGCTTTCTCTGATTTAGTTGCACTCTGGTGTGAAATGTCCCACTGAAAAAATAAATATTTTATCATTGGCCATGGTATTAATATTAAAATTGTTAATTGTCAACATTTCTTACCTGGTAAAACAGAGGTAGCAGCTCATAATGTGTTACAGGTATGTCTTCAGAAGGAAAAGCTTTAAAGAAATCTTTCATTTGCAAGGGGTCAGGGGTACAGTGTGTGCAGAGAGCATCACTACACCAATTCCAAAATTATTGAAAGAAATGGAAAGTGGATTGAGCTAGGCTTCCTTTACTGGAAAAACAACAGCTGGATAGCTGGATAAACAACAGTTGGATAGCGAACTCCAAAATAAAATGGTAAGAATGCTATTTAAAAATGTGCAGCAGTACAAGGGTAAATATACTTATTACAGAATCCTTCTAATTGCTAAAGAGGAGAAGTCCTTTCATGCAGATACAATCTATGCACCCTAAGGGAGCAGACATGTGCACAAGGCAGTGTGTGCTAGCTTGATAGCAGTCCATGCCAAACTCTTCACAGGCCAAGGAGCATTATTGGGGAATTCTATGTTTTAGAGATACACACATCTAGACAGCAGGGCTTGTGCCATGCCAGAAAGTGAAGGGCAAAAACATACCCTTTTTCAGAAGCATGCCATCTTGTAGCTATTTCAGTAATTATGGATCCTATGCCTTGCCAAGTTCACCTGTATTAGACAACAACTCTCTAAAGTTTCCTAAGTGATGGTTCAAGGATTTTCTGCCACAAAGAACAACATCTCTTTCTCGCTGCATCAGCTTTTACTGCCTGCAAATCTGGTGTAGCAGCCTGATTGCAAAAAGGAGGACCTTTACTATCAGCAAATTAAGCAATGAAGAAAGGAGTAGTGAAGCTGTAAAAGAGATATGTGTGGGGGCTGAAGGTAAGCCTGTCTGCTCCCCTTGAGCTGCTGAGCGCTGACAAGTCAGTGGCAGGAGAAATCAATCTCCAGATCTTCTCCAAAAAAAGTCAGAATAAAACTTCAAATCAGGGTAGCAACCTCAGCCTCTGCCCTCAGTGATGTGCACCACTGATTGTCTGAGACTGGACTCTCTTCCCCTCGTGCCACGGAGGATTCAATTATCCAAGTTTATGGCCACATCACTTTCTCTCAGCTCAGAAGAATTGTAACACTAGCATCTTTGGCTAAAATGTAAGAGGTTCTACATAGTGGATTATTATCACTGACCTATAGTTGGCCAGAGTCACCAGCATGGTTTTAAATGTGTAAGGCAAGACAAATTTGTACATGATTGAGGTATAATGATAATGCTCTAATGGCTCGAAAGTGCATGTTTTTGACAGGAACTGTGAAGGACCAGCTGAAGGTTGTGCATTCACTAAATGGAGTGAGACACTCAATCATGTTTTAAAACCTCTTACATTCAGTTAACCAGTTAAAGCTTGTAATTATGGGATCCAGCAGAAGCAATTAAAAAAGAATGGATTTACAGAATTGTTGGAGTTTCAAGACAAGAGCTTTTCTCATGTGTTTTTACTCTTAAATGAGATTAAGTCTACTTCTAATATAGGACTATTTGATTATATAACTTTAAACAATTATTTTGATCTGATGTGGTTAGCATTGAAATGTGATTTTAGTATTGAATTGCTTGTGGTGAAAATGAGCCGTTCTCATTATGTTGTAATTAAATGTATCAGGGGTGCAAAAATAAATGAAAACATCAATCCAAAAGCCATCAAAGCAGAGGGGAAATAAAACAACAAATAACAGTAATTAAAAATAACTGTGACTCAATCAAAATACAGTTATTCATTGGAAAAATAAAATTTAATTTTTGTTAGATAGGAGTAATTTACAAGTTGCTGATGCCTGGGAGATCCAGAAAATTAAAGCCGTTTAAATTGAATTGATCAATATAAAGATCAAGTTTAAAAGAGGAGGAACCTGTTTGATAGATTTCAACTGCCCAAAAAATTGGCCTTATCCATTGTAAAGAGTTACATCATGCCACAACATCTCAAATTATGTTAATCACATCCATCATTCTTCCAAAGCAAAATGTCATAAATTATCTCTGTATTCTTATCTATAGTCCCCATTCAGAAGGGGCACCACACTGCACTAAACAGGGACACTTCCTTCAAGATGGTACAGAAGTCAAATGTACAAATGGAATCTCATATTACACTCACCACTTTCACCCCCATTACAATATCACTTTTTGGGGATATTCCTAACCTTTTTTAATAAACAGTTAACAAAGTGCTTTAATGCTTCTATATAAAATGCACTACAAACAATAGTGAATAAAAACAGTATGGCCTATGAGTGGAAATGCAACATGCTTGATAAATAGGAAATTATATGAAACAAGTTATTAAGGGACTACTAGGGAGAAAATTGCAGAGTCCTCAGTTTAGAAGTGAACAAGCACGGGGTAGCTGTCGGAGAATATCCCCTGACATTGCACCATTCCTGAAAGAGAGTTCCCTAGATGGACTTCTCTTAGGCAAGAAGTGAAGAGTAGCCCGGACTCAGAGGATTTCAGCTGCCATACAGGTACACAAGGGCAAATGTGTCAGATACGTTCTGGTGGGTGTTTTACATTATGGAGGAAACCTAATAAAGGGGAAAGCTTTCCCTGGTTAGAATGAAATTTCTTTCTAAATACAAGCTATTCCTGCTTTGCTGAACTGCAGGTGATAAAAAAAGAGAATAAATACAAAAAGATATGGTTGCCCAGCTAGCATAATAATAAACTTGTACTTTTTTAGGGCTGGTGAAGACTTACTAGAAATACATGAAACTGCAACTTAACTTCAGTTAAATAATTTGGTTTAGTATTTTATTTATTTTGCAAATAGAATATTATTATATATATTATATATTATGTAAAATTATCATGCAGCATTAAAAAAGGACAAATGCTGCCTTCAGAATTCAAAGAGAAGTGGCCAGGATAACGCCAGGCCTTAGATGAATATTGTACACATGTTGTAGTCACACAGTCTCTTTTATCTTGAGCTCAAGGGGAATTTAAGTAATTACCTTAAAAAACTGACATTCGTTGAGCCACATCAAGCTCAGGACTGAAATAAGGCCCTGAAATCATCTATTTAGATGTTTTTTTTCATGTAGTGAATATGTGGTACTGTGGGAATATCAGGTACTTTTCCAAAGGAAGTTGTAGACGATTGAAAATAAACTATCCATCCACGGTGCTGCAATTTCAAGGAAGGAGGCAGTACTGCAGAGTGGGCACCTGTGGACATCTAGCAGACATACTGTACAGTAGTACAGTACTGTACACCCCAAGAAGGCTCCACAGCCGAAAAGCTGTGCTTTCTTTCTTCTCTTTTCAGCATGGAATAAACCTATTACTTCTTCCTTTGCATATTGTACAGTAATTACCATACAGGCAAGATTGTTTGTACCAGAACTGTTACTATTTGTAAGCTGAACCTCACTGATTTCCATTGCAGTGGTGAAACTCCATGAAGAGACTGAACATCTTTCTGTTATTTCAAGTCATTTAAAGTCGCTGGTGTGGAATGGCAAGTTGTAGAAGTGAACTGCAAAATGATTTTTCCACTACCCATGTTGTGGTTTCTGGTATACTGTAAAACCTAAATGGACTCAGCTGGCAATGATGTCCAGATGTCCTGAACAGCCGTTGTGCAACAATGCTGGTCAAGGAATACAATATCTTGCCTTCCACATTTAACAGGGATATTGAAACTGATTAATGTTGGCAAAATCTTTTTTAGGAATAAAATTCGCTCCTGCCATGTGCAATGCTTCTGTAACCTGCCTGCCCAAAAGGCTTTATTCATTCTCCAAAATTTTGCTCCTATCACTGGCAGTCAAGGTCTTTACAGATCTGAAAGGACCTTTATTAAATTTTGTTATTGCATGTTCTTTCTTTTCACAATACCTCCATTAACTCTTCTTTATGTAACTTTTTTAAAGATAAGTTTTATACCCTTTTACAGGAGACAGAAATCCTTTTCCTGGTTGTCTTCTGCTCATTTCACTGCTTCAGAAGTTGACATTATTCTTTTACGAGGTATTCAATTTCCTGCTGCCAGGTAGTCTGAATGGAGTTTTTAATGAATGTTCAGGAGGGATGACAGCAACCCAGGTCTCCTTCACTCTTGCTGCTCTAACTTGTAAGTTTCTATGACATCAATTCCTGGAAAACTATAAATACCACAGTTATTCTCTCTCTTTTGCTCCTATTCATCTTTCTGCATTTGATTTCTGTAAATTTGTGTTTGTTCAGACGAATGAATGGTATGCTCCTTCTTATACAGCTTCCTTTCAAGTGTTCAATAACTCTTTCCAGCAATAAGTAGAAATCTTATTCTACTTATTGCTGGAATTTATCATATCCTGAATATGTTATTTGAGGATTTTAGTCAACTATTGTAAATTGGTTTGCACTCGTTCAAAGTCTTCCTGTGGTGGTCTTTTGATTAGGTTCAGGATCAATGGGCTCATAGCTTGTTGTAGCTCTGTCTTAATCCATGGCAGCAGTGCTATGATCATGTAAATTTGCATCCTGTTGTCGGGTTTTACTAAACTGTGGCGACTGACTTCATAAAAAGTATAGATCATTCTGATCATTCTGAGATCCGTGATTTTCTCTATCTCTCCTTATGTACCAGGTCACTGACCTGGAGTGCAAACTCTTGTCTTAATATTTATTGTTGATTGTTATATGATTTTCATACAGTATTCTGTTTTCATGTCCATTTCTTTCATGATTTTTTTTTCAGGTATAGTTCCTCCAGTGGTGCTTTCCTGTTTCTTAATGTATTTCCTCTTAAATATAGACCTGGTTACAGCCAACAGTGGCTAAAATAGGCACAATCAATCTCAGTTCTTTGTAAAACAGGTGATTCACAATTCTAAAACATATGGGCCATTGTGGATTATTTATAATCTTAAAAATAAATTCAAGGACCTACCCATATTAACTATGCAATTCAAAAAGTGACAGGAAAAAAAGTAGCACTGTACCTTACATAAAAAATTCAACACAACATTATGGAAATCACTGTCCATTAAAATGGACTAAATTGTCACAATCAATCACAGCCACAGTAGACTGAATGACATGGTTGATATTGTACATAAATAATTACTTACAAGCCAGAACCTATACATCAGAGCGGATAATTCATCACCTTAAAAACTAGTTCATTGGCAGTTCAAAGATCTATCCATATAAACATGTAATTCAAAGAGCAACAGATTAAAAGAATATCACCTTTAAAAAAATGCTCAAGACAACATTAAGGAAAATCACTGTCCATTAAAACCGACTAACTTGTCACTATCAATCAAAGCTCAAGTAGATTGAATCACACAGTTGGTATTATACATAATTACTTGAAGATCAGAACCAAGGATTCAGAGTGGATAATTCATCAACTTCTACACAAATGCATTAACAATCCATTCATTTTCAATAACTACTTAGTCCAATACAGAATCATAGTGAGCTGGAGCCCAACCTAGCAGACAACGGGTGCAAGGCAGGATATAACTTGGATGGGACACCAGTCTATTAAAAGGCATATAATATACTGTACAGACATGCATACAGGAAACAATTGACTCCTGACATTTTTTAAAATCAATTCAGTTGTACCCTCTTGGGTCAAATAAACACACTGAAAATGTTGAATTATTTGCCAGTGCAAAAGCATTAGGATAGTTGTCTGACAGGTGTCTCTTGTTTGTCAGGTTTTTGTTATTGGATAATTAGGCACTTAGAAAATAGCTGTGAACCAGCCCAACTTTGAATATGAGTTTGAAATCCATAGGCTACCTCTATCACTGTATACTTTTTAAATCTCATTTTAAGGCCTACTTTTCCTATTTCTCATCCTGTAGGCTGCCTAAATGATCAAACTGTAATTGGTTTAGTACTTGTTAAACGTAAGTACAATGATTTGGTCATTGTGATTGCCTCAGGTAACAAAACAAGATAGGAGACAACTGTATACAATTTCCCAAATGGTTTCCCCTTAAAGAATGGGACACATCAGATGAAATACAAATATTTGGATACCCCACCAATACATAATAATATAATTTTCCAATGTTTTCTCTGAGTCGCACTAAATATTCTCTTTCAGTGCACAATACTGTTATATGCAGTATAAATCCCATTATCTTTTCTATTTAAGTCTTTTACAGATTCATTTGCCTTAAATTCAAAGTGAATCTTGAACCACAGAATAAATTCTACATAATCTATAATGCTGACTTGCTTACTGAAGTCCTTTTTCAAAGGACTTGGATAAAAACAATTTACTTCCAACAATACATTCTTATTTGTGTGTCCTGTATATAAAGTTATCTCCACTTTAACTAGTCTTAATTAATTCATTACTGAAACGATTAAGAGATTTTCTTGTATTTATTGTATAGAAGCAAACTTTATACTGATTTTCAAGTTATTGCTTTTGCCTTTTGAACGATTCTAGTTCATCGATTGTTCCGCTGAAAATGAAGAAAATATTGTCTATATGCGGAGGCTAAAATTGGATAATCCACTTTAAATGGGTAATCTACTTTAACCCTTATTTTTCTGAATTGCAATTATCACCTCTGGGATATACAACTATTGATTATATTTAAGCTTCTCAACTAGATCTCATTTCATTCTTTAGAAGTGCATTAGTTGAAATATTTTAAGAGTTGCTTAGAAATTATAAATAAAAACTAAAAGAAGTAACAATGATTATATTGTCAGTAAAGAAACTGATTCTGTCCTATACTCAGTGCCGAGTGTCGTAGTCGGTGCAATCAGGTTTTTATATTAATTAAAAGAGGGTGAAAGATAACCAATAACACAGACAAAATAAAGAATAAGTGTCTGCTTGATGTGGTGGCTTCTTAAGATCAAAAAACAGATCACAAATGAGAGGATCTGTCCATGTTTGGTTTCTATTGGATAATTAGCCTGAGGATCTGAAGATCTCATTCAGCAGTTTCTTTAGAAGCTGCCAGTGTACCATCTTTGACACCAAGGTTGGTTAGCTTGTTGAAGAGGAACTGTAATGCCATTCATATAACTTCGGGGTTAGAAAGCATCAGGATCAAACCACAACACATGTACAGTATACAGCAACTTGTAAAACCTCCAATTTACATCACAAAACAGACTAAATTTGCAGATATGTGTAGTGCCATATTCTGCGATTCAGGATGAGGAAATAAAAATTCAGATGACTTGAAGTGGCCTCATTACATTGTAAAAAAGCTGGCTTGTGAATACATCTCCGTAAATCCAATAAAAATATTGCTCTCGACGGTTTTGTGGTCAAATACTACTTGTTAACCATGCCTGCAGATCACGTTCGAATATTTCTGCAGTGAAATGTCTGCTGCACAACCTGTACGTACTTGCTTATACATCACAGTACATTAGTCATCACACTGACTGGTGAGCAGAAAGGGCCACATCACATCTCAATTTGCGCAAACTCTCACTCTCGCCTGTGGCAAGACCAGGGGTTTTTGACTACATGGTAACTTACAGTCCATTCACAAAGTTTACAATTTTGTGCTCAATTCCAAATTTGTATTTTTTTCTATACCATCAATACATTTAATTTATTCAAAGAATTGTAAATAAGAAGATGAGGTTTGCTGCCTTTTCGGTCATTAAATCTATGTAGTTTCCAGCACTGCTCCTGTCAATAAAAACACACCCTTCTCATCACAAGAAATGCTGTGATTGTTTTTTTTTGTCTGTTAAACACACATGTTTTCTTTATATAAGCATCCTGCCACAGTAAGAACTGAATTGCTGTGTTTGTCCAACATGGTAATTTATTCCACAGTAACAAGTGGTGGAAAAAACAATACTTGAAAAATCAGCAAAAGCGGTATAATGTGCTATTGAGTTGTTCGATTTTGACTATTGTTTTATTTTACTACTCCCAATCACCAATACAGAAATAGAAAGATTTGACAACTTTCTTATAGTCTGATACCTGATGTTTTTAAAGGTAAGAATGATTAAAAAAACTCTGGAGATCAATGCATTTTCTCTTATCAGTCACCATTACTAACAATACAAAACTAAAGGAATAATAAAAAATGAAAAGCAAGTCAAGCTACTGTACATGAATATATTTCCACTACAAAAGAGCACAGGCATTCGTATCCAATTCATTCATCTGTGCTATGGTGGCACAGTACTTAGTATTGCTACCTCACCATGCTGGGGCCGCAGCACACTGTATATCAATTCCTGGTGTGCTGTCAGAATGGTGTTTGTATGTTCGTCCTGTGTTAACGTGGGTTTACTCCGTGGGCTCTGGTTTCTTCCAACAGTCCAAAGACATAATGGTAAGTTAATTTGCCTCTGGAAAAATTGGCCCTAGTGTGAATGTATGTGTTTGTGTCTGTGTGCCCTGTGATGGACTGGTGTTCCAACCAGGGTGTATCCTGTCTTGTGCCTGTTGCTTGCCAGGATAGGCCACAGCTCTCCCATCACCCCGAATTGGAAAAAAAACAGTTAGAAAATGGATGGTTGGATCATCTGTGCTATATTTGTGTCAATTTGTACTGCTTTTACCAGTTTGTATTGCTTTGGTTGATGTGATATAATGGATTTTTGTTTGAGGAGAGTGACATTTCTCAGCTCATTTTTATGACTTGTTTATATAGATGCTTTCTCAGAATAAATAAACAATAACATTTATTTACAAAAAGGATGTGCATTCAATCTATGCATTAATTTATTACATCATAGAGATAACAAGTGTCTAGTTACAGCCCTGAGCAAAGCCCATAAGATGGAACTCTAAACAGACATAAAACCAGTGTAATGCAGTCAAATGGGAAAGATACTTGTAGTTTTGTGTAGTCAAATGTGACTCCCCTTTCCCCAAGGCACATTTCCTTGTTACACACACCTGTCAGCAGGAGCGAGAGGGGTAGGGAAGCACTCATTAATCTGCCACAGCAGGAGCCATAGGATGCCCATCGTATCTGCACGCTTGGTGTCTCAGGCACTTCAGCAGATCTGCTTCAGGCTGCAGGATACTGACAGGGGGGTGCCCGTCTGTTCAGACATCTTACATAACCGTTCTCAACAGGTGCCTCATCCTGCACTGATGGGATCAATCAGCCAGGGAAGTATAGAGCACATTCCCTCTTCCAGCATGGGTTTGGAACACAGCTTGTTTGGTTGCAAGTGGCTTATGGATCTCAGAAACACATCCGACCATACAGCATCTTCAAGGAATCAGCTTCAGCAGCTTGGCCCTGTGGTTTGTGCAAGACACCCACAAAAGGCTGATTAAGGAACTGGGCTCCACTTTCTGATCCAAATGCTTCAACACTTAATTTTAATCTTATTTCTGCAAGTAGCCCTTGTAAGATTTTGAATTTGTGAACGGAATCCCTTTAAAGTTGCCTCCATTCAAGACTGAAGAGGTTCAGTTATTTTTCACCTGTCTGTAGGAATGACCTTTCCTTGGAGTTCCATCAGAAAGCTGGTTAGTTTTTATCGAATTCCTAAAAGGTACTCATACCTTTTTCTTGCAATGGTCAAAACTAAACAAGGTCTAAAGTGATCTCTTAACCACAGCACAGTGTTCCATGGGTTACTTTTTGTTTATTATATTAGAATTTCACTGATATATTATTAGGTTTTTCTTCAAAGCATTTGAAGATTTTAACATTTGCCCTGATTTCAAGTCTTCTACATTTGGTCTTCTCCAAGTCATATAGAAATCTTGAATACCTAAACAAAATTCGACTTTATGATTAAGTCTGTTGTTCTTTTTGTCCTCATTATATATTGCAGACATTTTGTCAATTTCTTAGGGTATAGTTAAGTCTATAGTGCATTTTTTTTTTCACTTATTATCTGCAGACCACCTGCTATTCAGAAATATCTATACAGTATATATTTAATTAACTGTAACAGATAAGTATATTGAAACAATCACATTTGTTGTATTTTGAAAGCATCCTGATATATTGAAAAGGGGGGAATGTGAGTCTATTCAAATGTCACCATGAAGTAAAATGTAAATGCTGTTTTAGTTTTTCTTCCAATTTCATCTGGACTTGATAACTAATAACTAGTTCAGGAGGAAGATAACCCCCTCTCTTCATTTAATCACACATTATTACATGCTTTCCATCTCCTATGCTGCAGCGCCCTGGTTCATTTTACTGGAGTGCGAGACACTGTTCATATTTTCTTAAGACAGGTCTTATCTGCAGCTGCTGTACCTAGTTTTGTGTTATCCCAGCTAATGTTAGGGAATTACACATAGAAGAACTGGATAGTATGTTTAGCACCTCAAAACCAAATATTCAGAGCATCATACTATATGTGCTGTAATTTTAGATTTTAAATTCTACACATCTCACTGCTCAATCCAGAACTTTATCCTTTTTTATCAATGTTCAGATGAGGACAATAATAAATCACTGTAAACATCTATACTGTATCTGTTTCACAGATCTGGAGCAATTCTTTGCTTATGGGAAAGCAGAATATTAAAAGCAAAATACTGAGTAGCAAAATATTGAATTAGACTTTAATAAACTATGTCTGAGGACAAAACTGCCTTCTTTAATAGCTGTTTTAATACCAAATGCATAGAAGAGCACAAAGGGAATTTATCCAGTAAGCACATGGAACTGGATGGGTCTGGAGTTTTTCCTGAAGTCAGTTTTCTGTGTGTCACGATATTAGTCACCCCCTCCTTAAGGGTGCTCCAGCCCTTTCACTTAAGACTTTATTCTCTGCACCTGTTAACTATTCCCAGCCCACCTTAAAAGCCAGGCGCTGACGCTCATCCGAGCTCTGCATCTGATTTCCATATCGTGCGAGTCCGGGACCTGGAAGCGCCTGGTCCCGGTCCCCGGTCCCCGGTCCCCGGTCCCCGGTTCCGACCTGGCCTTCGTGGTTTTTAATTCTTTGTTCTGATGGATCTCCTGGTTTTGGACTTACCCTTGCGTTTTGGATATTCCCTAAGGACTACTCTCTCGATTGTTCGCCTCGGCCACACCTCCCCCGTGCACCAGCGCACCTTGGACACGCCCCCCTGTCTTCAGCCCCGTTTTCCTGCATGACGTTTCCCTACTTTTTCCCCACTTCTTTGGATTGTTTTGTCCGCATAGGGTCCGGAAAGAACTATTCGTTACACTGTGCAAAGTTTGTTTTAAATTGTTTAACTTAGCTTTTAAGTGCGCCATTCAATTGCAGTTTATCTCAAACCTGAAATTATCTCTTTAACAACAGGTACTTAGATTTATTGAGAGAATTAAATACACACACCTAGGCACTGATTAAATAAAATCTTCAACACATTAGTCCATCAGGTATTCTTAAACTCAATACCTGATGACAGATTTCCTTTGATTAAGGGCCTGTGTAAAATAGGAAGTAGCCATCAAGTGACACATTTCAAATTAATTATTGGCATTTTTTAAAACCTTTATTTATTGCCAGACTGAGTCAAATATTTATTGAGTTACTTAGAAAATTTAGAGGCAGTTGCTAAGCAACAGCACCACAAAGCACAATAAGTTTCTACCATATCAGTGTAAGAGTAATGATGCTTTTAAAGGTGCTATAGGAAATGTATTTACATTATTATTTAACATGAAAAATTAACAGAATCAGCCATTCAGCTTTTAACAACATTAAATAACTTTGAAAAAAATAACTTGGTGAATGTGCAACATAACCAGTGGTTAAAACATTGTGACAAAATAATTCAAAAGTGGGGAAAACGAATGAGAGTTGAGGCTAAATGCTACCTGAAACTTTAAATGTAAATGTCATAAAAAATAAACTAGAGACAAAAATAAAATACAAAACAAATATCCATTTACAAAGTTATCTCGTGCAAAGAAAATATTTTTCTGACAGCTGCGTGGGAATACTGTACGATAACAACATCACTCCCATTCAGAGGAGCAGCAATATAAGATACGTAGATTTCTCCCTGTTTATGTTAGAACCTGATTGACGGAGAAATATCCTTCTATCCTTATTTGGATTCTAAATTTCCCTAATCAAGCCTTCAAGCTTGTGCTTAAAAATAAATATTTCTTCAAGCGATCTCACGCCGATAGTCTATTGTCCCCGAGAGATATCAAAAGATAAATTGGTGATAAACAAGGCGAGGATAAACCCACTCAATCACATTGTAGCACTCAATGTGGGGCTGCATTCAAAAGGATTTCTATGGCAGAAAGAATTACTATTCTGGAGGACACTGTATGAGCCCTCGCCAAGTTGGTCTGCACGCAGCTAGAGGCCAATGGATTACAGCATCAATATTCAAGGAGGAACCCACTACCTGTGTCGCCACTTGGTAGAATGAAAGGCAGCCTCCACTCTGCATTCTCAACTCAGGTTCGTCCAGCCTCCTCATATCTACAAAAGATGACTACACAGTACAATGTGGAAGTGTACCCAAGTGCTTTTGAGAGAACAGCTGAGTGACTTAGCTGGAACCCTACCCTCTGGAAGAGTATCATGGCTCCTTTCCTCTGTGCCAAATTGCAGAAGGCTTATTCAACTAAACTCAACTTGATTTGTCATTATACTTACATGGGTGCATAGTATAGTAAAAAGTGTTTCTCATTAGTTTTCTTGGTTTCAACAATTATTATAATAATAATAATTGCTTACACTTATATAGCGGTTTTCAGGACACTCCAGTCAAAGTGCTTTACAGGTAATGGGGACCGCCCTCAACTACCACCAATGTTCCACCAAAGCTCCATCTAGATGATGCAACAGCAGCCATAGTGCACCAAAATGCTCTCCACACATAAGCTATTAGTGGGGAGGAGAACAGAATAATTTGAAGCCAATTCATAGATGGGGATTATTAGGAGGCCATGATTGGCAAATGCCAATGGGGAAGTTGGCCAGTAGGGTAACATCCCTACTCTTTTGGGGAAATGCCCTGGGATTTTAAATGACCACAGAGAATCAGGACCTCAGTATTATGTCTCATCCAAAAGACAGCACCTTTTTACAGTAGTGTCCCCGTTATTGTACTGGGGCATTAGGGCCCACACAGATTGTGGAGTGAGCGCACCCTACTGGCCCCTCTAATATCTCTTTGAGTAGCAACATTAGTTTTTCCCAGGAGTCTCCCACCCAGGTACTGACCAGGCTGACACTTGCTCAGCTGCAGTGGGCTGCCAGTTGTGAGTTGTAGGGTGATATGGCTGCTGCCATATCACAAAATTAGAATGGCCAGACTGTACAGTTCCAGATTGGATTTTAGCTAGGACACAAAGTTAAACACACCCTTCTCTTACAAACAGTGTCTTGGGATCTTCAGTGATCACAAGCAGTCATTTAATAGCTTATTTTAAGAATGACACCTTCTAGAGTGCAGTCTGTGGTGAGGCATTAATTTGGAAATTCAGTCAAAAGAGAAGTCTGCCTTAAGTGGCCTTAATTGTTCATCAATACCACTTACAGCTGCAATAACTTTTTTTTCTCAGAAGTCTCCTAAAATTCAAGTTTTGATGCCAAGTAGGCTATAAAAAATATGACATCAGAATAATAATTTTATATAGCACCTTAAAGCTCTGATAACTTTACTGTAAAATAAAAACTCACACTAATCAATTAGGCAGGTATGTTTAAATAAGTTTCCTGAAAAACAAAAAATATTACACTTCTGTTCATCTATTGTGAGAAAGAGACATCAGGTTGGAATGTATTCTAGAAGCGAAAGGTTGGACTGCACATTTTTTTCAATTCAATTCAAGCTTTATTATCCCCTTTGGGAAACTTGTTTTGCAGTACAGTCTGCCAAAACTATAGAACAAAAACAAACACCACAATCAAAGAGTTCAATACAATATTTCAGGAGATAAAATTATTTGATATAACCTAAGAATGAGATTGCAGAGGGATTTACCACAAAGACCAACAGGAAAGAGAGTACAGCATGTTAACACATTTTCAGTAAATGATTTGTATGAAACTGTTGGAGCCCCGACCTGCTTTGTTAGTAGAGCATAAGACTCATAATCTCAGGGTAGTAGGTTTGTGTCCCACGTCAGGCGCAAGGTTCTCTAATACCCACACTGGGCAGCAGCAGTATGGGGCAGTGTTGGTGGCTGGGGATCACATTTCAGTGACAACGGTAACAACACTAGCACTAGCACTAGCACGGAAGAAATGCCTGGCAATCTACTTCTGTATCCTGCCATAAAAACTCTATGGATACTGACAGGGGAACTATCCACAGGGTCACCATGAGTCAATGGCACTCATCTCATCCCATTTCCCATGAAACTGTTGAAATAGTTCTCTCTACCTTAAAGAACCTGAAATTGCTGAGATTTTATATTGGAAAATTTGCAAATCACAATTTTTATCTTTTCAAGACATTATTTTCTTTATATTTATTATTGTTAATTCAGACAGTTGAAACTTTGGTAAAAAACAATCAATAGGTTCTAATCATTTATGAAGATGTGTTTGCTGGAGCAACTAGAGCAAAGTACATTTCTCAAGAGTACAGTGACCACATTTTCCATGTGAAATTTGAACCCACAGCACTCCAGTCATTATTCCAGAGCCCTAACAATTACCACACTACTAGCACTGACTTTGCTTTGTGCTTATTGTTTCACTATGTTTTCACCATGCTTTGCTAGACTTGACTATGGTAATAATATGGTCTAAGGTACCTTAGTAAACCTTCTCAACCTAAGACCTTCCTGACCTAATAATGATTTTCAGCTGGTTCAAATGAGTAAATAATTCCTTTCCTTTGCTCAGCAATGTCTGGGCCACAGAGAACTATAGGAATCTTCCTCCCAGCTAAGCACTTAAAGTACATTTATGTTGGATGATAGAGACATGCGCAAATAAAGTAGAAGTGAATGTAGTGCAATGTGAGTATCCACACCAACAGCAAGCAATGAGAGCAAAATCACTATAAGAAATAATGCTGAAATAGGACCTCTCTGTTGTATGACTGGGGATAAACCAACCAAACAAAGCAAGGCTAAAAACCTCTTACATGCTTTTAGAGGCATACTGTACACATACTCAATGGGGATGTTAAAACTTAAAAAAAAAACTTTTCAGATTTAGAAGATTATAGATAGGTATTGTGGATATTAATATTACATATTGATGAGGAATTTCTATCGAATCACTGTCTTGCTTATGTTAAATTGAAATAATTGATATGAGCTCTATTTGTTCGGTGTTGTGCACGTTTTGTTCTCATTAAAGAATTTATCAAATAAAAGTATGTCAAAATTAATTTTATAATTAATAATACTTGACATCTTTGATAGTGCTGCTGCCTCACGTCTTTGGTCCTAGGTTCATTCTGGACAGTATGTGGAGTTGGTATGTTCCTCCAGTGGTTGTATGGGCTTTTCTTACTTCCCTGTGGGATAGGTTTGCTTTCTGTATTTCCTGTCAAAGGTGGTCACCGGTGTATGATCTTGGTCCAACTTGGAATGTGTTGCTACTGAAATATAGTTGCCAGGAAAAATGATATTCTGATAATGAATGGGTGGGATTGAAGTCTGAGTACAATTCTGAGTACCAAAGATGTTTCACATTTTATGTTTCAAATTTTAAAGTAAATTTTCAAATAATGTTAAAAAGTACCAAAAAATGTTTGCACAACAAGCTTGGTAATCTTGTGAAAGTGCCTTTGTTGAGATAGCCCTGTAAACTGTGTCAATTAGGAGTGGAACATAGAGGCTGTGTTTATCCAGATTGTTTATGAATGGTGTCTGCAGTGGATTGAATTTGGTCTGAGCTCACGTCATTCTGTCCACTGTGCTTGTACCTTTAGTTACTTAATTGAGCCAATTAGTTCAATTAGACTTAATTAGTTTGGATTAATA
The DNA here is from genome assembly GCF_040954835.1 of Lepisosteus oculatus. NCBI lineage: Eukaryota > Metazoa > Chordata > Actinopteri > Semionotiformes > Lepisosteidae > Lepisosteus > Lepisosteus oculatus. Next base: position 14,133,541 of record NC_090720.1, read on the forward strand.
GGATGTTTAGGTATTGACTGAAGACATCTGTAAAAGATGAAAGATTGGGGATTTGCAGATGTTGTCTTTGCACAGGTCCATTAGGACCACTGTGATTTGTTTTTTAATCCAGATGGTCTCTTAATCACTAATGCTTATTGATCTTTGGAACCGAGCTACGTTAATGAAGTATTACTGTTTCAACCCGTTCCTGCACTTGTTTTAAAAAAAAATATCCTGTTGCAGGTGTTTTGGTCACAAAAGACAGAGCAACCATAACTGTTCAGGCTCACCTGAGCTTCATTATCAAGATGCTGTTCCCTTATTCTAAAGGAATGCTAAATAGATTAGAATAACTAATTAAGGATAAATAGACACAAGTGACACAGTATAAGCAGAATAAGCCTTTAATTTCTGTGTGGGCCCAATGCCTTATATTTCAGACACCTGCATGAAAGTGATTGAGTTTTATTCAATTTAAAAAATGTAACCTCAATTTTGTGATTTTTGTGTTTTTGTGAATTTTTGTGATTTTTGTGATTCTTGTAATTTTTGTGAGCTCACAGAAAAAGACATTTCATTGCCAGCAATTACTGCTGCACGCCGTATTGTTGTGCATTTGATAAATAAACTTTGATTTGATTTGATTGTCGCCTGAAACTTGTACTGAGAAAATGTTAATTAATAACCCCTATATAAGGGTGGAAGATTTTTCTCACTAATAAAGAGATCAGCAGGAATTAGACCCTCAAGATCCAAGTACTCCAGGACCAGGGCTACAATACTCTGCAGTACCAGGAGACCCATTCAGACCTTTCAGAAGTATATACAGTGCCATTCAATAGAGATCACAGAATTACTGGAGATCATAAGCAGAACAGAATCCTTACTGGCCATCCTCATGTTCGACAGTAATATCTAATTCTCTCTCATACATGGGGATGGATGAGGTAAAATTTTAAACAAGGAGAAAGAAATGGAGAGATAAAGGATCATTAGTTTATAAAAAGACAGGGTTATATTCCAGTGTGTAATGTGGTTTGACTGTTGTATTCAATATCTTGGCTTAACATATATTTGTACCCAGAAAGAGGCAATCATACACATTATCAAAAAGAATGCCAAATGATTCCACTGCATCAATCTGCTTTGATAAGTGATGTTTTCTGGGATGGTGACTCACAAGGAAGACTGCAGGTGCCAGTCTTGGTGGGACCAGTGACAACTGACGGGGGTAATACAAAGATAAAATATTCTTCCCAGGCAGCGTGTACGGAAAATGAACCCATAATACTGTGGTTGACACAGCGCTTGGGGGAGCTTATTAAAATTCTTTTGATTTTTTTTTCCCATAAAAAGTACACATGCATTCTGAGAACACAGGGTATTTAGTTTGATTGAAGGTTTCAAATGTCATCTGCAATGCAAGTGTCAGGACTGTATTCTTAAAAATACTCCATTAGACCTGCCTCAGAGATTGTCAGGAAGCACAGCATGTTTCAAAATGCCTTAACTAGTAAACATGGAACATTTATCAGCATTTCAAAATGCTGTAACTTGTGAAGTACACGAACTTTTACCAGCAGTTCAGAATGTTGTAACTTGTGAAGTACATGAACTTTGAGGTGTGCTCTATTTAACAGTAAATGAGTCACTTAGCAAAAAACTGCAAGTTTCATGGAAAACGAAAGCAACTTTGTTTTGACACAGTGCCTGAAAGGAGAGATAGCACCAATTGCAGAAACAGCACGTCTCCCACGTTCATAAAAGAGTGCAGAGAAAACACAGGCCAACTGAGTGCCTGCTTCCTCTGGAAACTTTGCCAGCTGCATGTAAGTACAACATGACCAAGGTGTTGTCTGAGCCGAACAGCTGAACATACACTCAGAGCAAGTGCCTGTACTACATGACCCACTCAGGAGACCCGTCTAAAAAATGTAAAGAATCCACATAACTGTACTGCCACCCGAATTACGCAGTCAGCTGACAGCATGACAGTCTTGTATAATGTCTTGTAAGAACATAACCTAGGATATGAAAATGCAACACTATTATTTCTAACAAAAACATTGATATTCCAATTATATAAAAATGTTAACCTACATTTGTATACAAAACTGAAAAGGTCCCTTATCATGCATAATAGAAGTTTGTCTTTCTTCTGAATTAAGAGCCGGGGTTTAATTGAAGCAGGCTGGAATCAAAGCATAAACAGCACAACCTACCTCTTACAAGATCTGTCAAGATCATATTGAAGCAAGAAAGGTTGCTGTTGTCCTTAAAAGGGTTCAAACAACAATGATCAAGCTGTCTGCACATTTCTTAATCAGAGCAGGTACATCTGTTTACTGCAAAATATTCTTCTACACTGCTTGAAGAAACTTTGACTGATTATTGCTGTGTGCCTTGGGAACAGATGGTGTCATACTGATTATGCTAAATATGGAAAGCTTCTCTGGAGCTCCCTGCATTGCACTATAAAAATGAAAAAAGAACAAAGAAACTAGAGAAGCAAATCAAGACTAATCTCTATTTACTGCTACATCAAAGGAAATGAGTATTTATGGCTCATCTTGTGTCCTCTGTGCAGCATCAGGTGTAAAACCAAGAGTTACCTAACAATTGTGTGCTTTGAAGTGTAATCAAGTTTATAAATAGTCCAGAAATTAAGATTTAGATCAGAGGTAACTTAAAAATTGATAAGAGGCTCAATTAGAAAAGATGTTGGGATTGCAGGTGGAGCCCAACAATCACTATATCACCAGTTCAAACCAGTTCCCCTGGTGGTTATGCACAAGTGGTTGGGCATCCTGTAGACTGGGGCCTCTCAGTGGGCCAGGTGCATCACAGTGACACCTGGGATACACTGGAAGCTCAAATGCTTCAGTGTTGCCAGAAAAAGGCACATCACACCTCACGCCAGTGACAAGCACGGTAAGGCTTTGTTTTAACATGTGAGCCGCTCGGCTGTGGTGTGTGAGGACTGCACATGCAGTCCTCATCCCCACCAATACTGCAGCACCCGCAGTCCACATTCCCCAGCGCTGAGGCACCTACAGTCTTTGAGTTTTGGATACATTGTTAAACTTTTTAAACACTGCAATTTCTGAATTGCTTACATTTATTCCTGAAGTTAAAATTTGCCAGTAGATCTTGGTCAGCTAAAAGGAAAAGAACATTGCAAAACTAAAACTTTTCTGGAGGCTAAACTGGGTATGTGAGTTAAATAGGGTTAGGGAGCAGTAATTAAATCATCATGGTATCCAAAGTATAAATAACATGAAAGGATAAGTGAGAGAAAATTATGAGAATTGGAAGAACACCTGGTCTCATTGATTTTTTTATATTTTAATTAAACCAAAGTTTTCAACATAAGTGTGAAATGGTCAAAAATACATTTCCAAAACTCAATTTACTTATTTATGAAGGTAGGATAAAGTCAGTTTCTTTTTACATGCATTTTCTTCTTATGCAGTATTTTGAGGCAGTCAATATGAGAGCTGATAGGCAAAGACAGACAACTTTTAGGTCAGCTTTATCAATGTCTTTTCCACAAAGGCCTAGAAATCACCTGGTGTGCAGAATTGCAAAACAGCAAAGCAGGAAGCTGTGCTTTTTTCAGCACTCAGTGTGAGCGTTTTCTTTATCACTCAGAGTGCATCGCTATGCTGTCATCCTCATCCCATATAATCCAATCAGGACTAGCAATGGGCATGTTTTGTGCTAGGATAGGTGCAGTTCTCAGGTAGCTGAAGTGGATGTTATCTCAGCAAAGCACATGTAACCACTGTATAATTCTGGCTAAACTTCCACTCGAGAGTATTGGCATGAGGAATTGGTTATCAAACCCAGTCTTACAGTGTGGCTCATTTTTATTTTGCTGGGCAATCTCACCACCTCCGTGGCTGGAATGTCAGGAACCCAACAAGGACAATGGGTCTTTGTGTGGAACATTCTTCTCCTTCTCCCCCTTTTCAACAATATACTAAAAGAAAAGAGGTCAATCTATGCATAGTTTTGTGTGCAAAATAGCATGTATAATTTAGGAAAGCAATAATGGAGGAAAAGTGACATTCTGTAGAGCACAAAGACATCAGTAGAAATCACTGCAAAAATGATGCTGGATACATCACTCTCTTCCCCAGACTATGTTTAAAAGCAATATAAAAGCAAACAGAATTATCTAAGATCAGCATTTAAATCAAAGAATGGTGTTATGTTTTTGTAAAGCTTTTGAATACAGATTTGGTTACTATGTTACAAAAATGCTGTTATGCTGCTTGTGAATCAGTTAAAAGATGAGCAACCCAGGCACACTAGGGATGATGGGCCTACACTGCCAAGGTAAAAGAACTGCACCCCTAGTCTTGAGCACTGTATTCAAAAGCTTCACAGGCATTGACTTCAGATCAACAGTAAAACACAAACCAACAACTGTGAATGATGTCGTTTAAAAAAACAATAAAGGTTTTGTGAAAGGTTGTGGGATTCTTGGATTAGTTATTCACCCACATTATTGGAATTTATACTCCAGCTTCCTTCGAAGAACAACTGGACAAGATCCTGGGATCGATTATGAACTGGGACCAAATTAAGCTAGAATGGTGATTTATCGTGTTCTCAGGTTCTCACCCAACTAACTTGCAAGTTTAAAATCTCCTTTGGTAATAAAGCCCAAAACATTGTGCAGTTTTACTGATTTCTTTTCCATTATAAGATATCCCTGCAAATAACTGTGAACTGCCAGCAGTGTCATTTTTATAACATATTTTTTCTTTTCCCTTATTCAAATTTAACCACATAAATCCTCAGAATATTTGTTGTTTTAAATAGAAATGGTAGAATACCATCAGGACCTGGAATTTACTTTAAAGGCTTCTCCTTCCTGTAGCACATCTGCATCTTTTAGACTTGTTATTGATTTCTGGGCATGTTGCTGATATGTTCTTGATGAATACCTAAGTGAAATATTCATTTTCATAGATCACCTATTTCCTTTTCATTATCTATATATGATCTATTATCTATTGCTTTTTAACTATGCTTGAAATTCATACTTCCAGATCTAAAGGTGCACTGAAGCCTGGTTTATAGGTATCTATTACCTCTGTAATAAAACTGTGAAATGACAGCAAAGTTATATGTAATATGCAGTATACCAAAAATTAAATGGTCATTGTATGTATTACCTTTCTAATAAAGGTGTGAATCAACAGCAAAGTTTCATCTTCCTATTCCTGCAAATCCTCCACATTTCCTATGAACTCGGAAAGAGAAGGAACTGCAACTTGTGAGTAGCAGACAACATTCTTCAGATGAATTCTTAGACTTTTCAGAAGGTGTCTGTGGGTAAATTATTTATATGGCAAAATATCTATGATGGGAGACATGGTGGTACAGAGTATACTACCTTATGCTCACTGCTTGCCAGGATAGGCTCCGTCTCCCCCGCGGCACTGTATTGGATAAAGGGGTTAGAAAATGGAAGGATATATGGAATACCAATGACATGTGAACCAAAGAAACAAAAAAGTAAGAGCCATTATAGTTTCGCCAATTAAGAATTTCGGTCTGAAAAAAAAACAAAAAAATACGGTAAAGCAGCTTAAGTAAAAAGAAAACCTGTAGTTTTCCATGTCTACTGCACAAACTAAAACTTGGACTGAAACATGATAATAGCTACAGCTACAACAGAAAAGAATGGAATACATGCTGTATATATGAGGTCAATAAGTTAATAACCATTAAAATTGTCCACATTTGCTGTTTTTATAAATTTTAAACAAATTTTACACTTTTGCGAATTAACATCATGTCAACTTACACCTACAAATCTTCAGCATTTACATGATTATATGCAGCACAAAATAAATATTCTGCTCTCGAGGTTGAAAAGACTTATCAGGCTATTTGATTTCTAGTCTTTTTGTGTTCCTAAATTATAGGAGAAAATTAAATAAATAATGTTATGAATGTTTTACAACAGTATTTCTTAATACCTGTCAGAGAATGTAGAAATATTCATAAGCACAAAAGAATAAGCGAAAGACAATAAGACATAAAAAAATCACACTTTTACATATTTTGCTTAAGTTATTTCTTTCCTTAATAAGGAGAACTTTATACTTTTAGACTGGTCCTTTGGCAGTTCACAGCACTATTAGAAAACCTAGCTCCTCATGTACTAATATATTACCATTTCAAGCAGTGGTAGACAACTCCAGTTATCCTGACTTATGGTCCTCCTTTAATCATTTAATCAATGACATGTATGGCTGTCAGACTAAATACACTATAGGAAATAAATGCCTCAACACGTAGGCTTTAAAAAAAAATGTGATACATGGTGAAAGATGGTGCATTTACTGCTTGTGCGCACATTTGTTTTTATTTAGAATATTTAGAAATGACTTTTTTTTTTGCTTGGCTTTAGCAGCAGCGAGAGGTGTGTCTCATAGGGAAAACCCACAGACATGTTCATTTGCCCTTTTCTCACACTGAAAGCTCCAAAGTGCTTTAGGTGTTGAAAATTACCAACTGAACCAAAGCTGCTAGAGACTCAAATTAATCCAACCAAGATGTCTACTCTTGGTCTCTGCAGTGTAACAAATATCCAGTTACAGTCTCACTGGGTGGAAAACAAAACTAGGGCAATGGCTTACATTTAGTCTGTTTTATAAACTCAGACACAGGCACAGACATTTTAAACACTGTAATTCGGACACGAAACGCTGAGTTCGAATAACTTTGGTTAACATTGGAAAAGACGGGCAGGGAAACAGGTGAGACACCACTGTCGCACCACTACTGAAGAAAGTACATCCATGAGCCTGAAAACTGTATTTTTATACCATGAAGACCACAAGTCTAAGGAGGGGCTCCGGACTGTACCTGACTGTAACATCACAGCAAGTGTCCCAGTGCAGCAGTCCCTGCTCAGTCAGGCACAGTTCAGAAGAACCTGAACCACGACAGCCTCATTGCGTGTCCTCGCAAATGAAAGTGACGGTGCCATCCAGAAGGTCCTCCACGTTTACAGCTACAATCTCGGAGCCAGAGGTGGAATTCTGGGAGTCCGCCAATGCCACATAGACCTGAGGGCTCCCGACCTGGGACTGCTCCAGTGTGATCATCTGCTCCGCCGCCCCTGGCTGCTCTGCGGCTCTGATCACCTTCACATTTCAAACAGGAAGGAAAACGAAGCTTCACATGGGAACGGCAAACAAGACACAGGCAAATTCAGGATCAGATCAGTGCTGAAACAGAAGTGGTGCAGCACCACAGATATAATAGGTATTCATGTATGACTGGTGTTTGTGTTTTCAAAGACAGCCAGGATGCTGCCTATACTGCACACTAAAGAGAGGACCCTGAGACTGGCCAGGCACTTGAGAGCTTTCAGCACTAGATAAGCTCTGCAGTGTGTAGTCAGTTTGAGGAGCATAATGAAGAGCTTGACTTGGCAGCGCCTTCCAGAGGCTGTGCGCATACACTGCCTTCGTATTCCAGGCACTGGTACAAGGAGTGTTGCCAGAAGGAATAACAAATTAATTTAAAAAAAGATAACAGTAATATGATTTACATACAGTATGGACACTCTATAAGCACGATAAAATGAGGCATTAAAAGAAGAATAAATGTGTACTGATAACAATAGCATTTATTATGTTTTATTTTCCTATTCTGAATATTTATGACCCCATGTTGCACCTCTGTGGAGCATCAAGAACACTGTGTGGCATGTATTCCACAAGGCATTTAAACATTTGCATTCCAGTCCTTCTTCATTCTTCAAGCATGGTTGCCTTTAGTTGAGGTTGTAGTAGGAATAATGTTGCGTAGGTCTGATCTGTGCATTATATTTCTCCAGCTGGTTTCAGTGGGAATATAATTTATCAAAGCATTTTAAATACAGGAGAGAGGTGTGGGGATTTCTCTGACCAGGGAAGGTGATGGACTCTTCTTAAACCAACTATAAGGCATTGCTTTTCCTTGTACATCCATCAGAGCATTCCTAATATTTTGGGTGATGAATACATGCAATGTGAAGAGAAAAAGGAGGGGAGTCACTCTTACCATTTGCGCTGAAGAAGCCTCAGAGCTGGACTGAAGCTCAGCGGGATGCTGGGAGAGGAAATGCTCCTGTAGTTCTTGCTGCGATGGGAAGATCAAGTCACAGTGTCCACATCCAAAGGCCTCCCCCTGCTGGTTAAAGTGCTGCACGCAGAGGTGCTGCTGCAGTTCTGCCGTGGTTTGGAATGATGATGGACAGTACAGACAGTTAAACAGCTGGGCTCCTGAAAAGACAGTTCCTGGTTTCAGTTACTTTCATATCTACCTAGGTAGTTCAAAATCTAAATTATTTAAGGAATATGTTGGATTGAGTCACCAGTACCAAGCAGCTTTTTGGAGGTCTTTAAATCAATTCATACATACATTTATTCATTTAACTTTATGATGTAATTAAGATACCCTAAAAATGTAGGCAATGTTTGCCAACAGAATACTATGCTTTGTCTTTTATAAAGATTAATACATAAAAATGCTATATTTTACCCAAGGGCATTAACTACCTTCCTAAAAGTTTTTGCTGAAAAATATTACTTTTTTAACACCGTAAGATGATCGTGCTTTCCTTCCAATGTAAAACAAAACCTCAGCATTTAGATATTAAAAAAACAGTGTGCCGGCCTGCTGCTAGAAGCTCACTACATCCAATAATTTAAATCATCTGCTGTATCGTGTCACATTTATTGGGGAATTTTAATCCCTCTGCTACCCAGTAATCTAGGATTCCACATTTTTTCAGCAAGTCAAGGGGGTGTGCAGACCCAGAGCAACACCTCAGTTTAATCATGGTAACACAACAGTTTCACCTTCATGTTTTTCCTTAGTGTGCGTCTTCAGTAACTCTGTATCGGGGAAAACATCTTCACAGTCTTGACACTTGAAAAGCTTTACATCTGTAGGCAGAAAAACATAAAGAAAATTACCTTGAGAACAAAACTGTCCTGACTTAAAGTGAACCCTAACCACTGTCACCATGAGGTGATCTCAGTAGGACTGAATCAGGATATTAATCTTACAAAGGGTGACATTCAAAGAAGAGCTAATAGTATTTCAGGACATGCAGAGACACCAGAAAATACCATCTAAATCTTCACTGTGGGGCTTCACAATTCCTATCGTGTCTGCTGGTTTTCATTCCAGACTCATGATACGTAATTGAACCCTTAATTGGTCTTTGTTTTAAAATTTTTAAATTGTTTTGTTCTCCTAAAAGTTGTAAGATACCCTCAAGTATTTAATTGGCACAGTTAAACTCTGAAAACAATAAGAAACGTCAAATTTCCAAATTACTCGTTAAACACAGGGTTCAATTAAATAATCAGGAACCCAGGACACAACCAGGCAGACACTGGAGTCTCAAGGACCAGGACTGAGAAAACCCAGCCTAAAACAAGGCTCTGAGGAAATCTGACTGTGATTCTAAAGGTCCGAATGGAACTGATTTGTTAAAAGCAAACCTATGGGTTCAATTCAAAGATTAAGATGGCACACCAGAAGATTTACTATTCATTGGCTCTGTGGAAGTTATTATTACAGTCATCTAGATTGATGACTGACCATAGTAATTTTAATTTTAGCCCTCAAGCACAGAAGAGCATGTGTACAATAAGCTCAGAACAAAGGCTATTTGGCCAATAAATTATTATTAGAAGTCAAAACCTCTGAGAATCTATTCTTAGTCTGATCATGCAGTTTGGGGTATACAAGCTGAAGTTTTGAGTATTTATCAAAGTATCCAGTTCCTCCTTGATGGATACAACATAATGAAGAATCGGACATATTTATATAGCAAACCAAATCTGCTTTCTTTAAATTTTCCGATGTGGAAGTAATTCTACTAAAATTGGGCACCTTCAGACAGCTCAAGGAGTTGGACTAAATTGCTCTTTTTGAACTTCAATCCTTCCCTCTTTTCTAAAATAAAATACTTAAATTAAAGTGTAATAAATTAAAGTGTTAAATGAAAGAGAAAGCCAAAACTGCTGTATAAAAGAATTAATTGGGAATTTCCTATTGTAGTCGCTATATACAGTATGTGCTTCTTATCTCTCATTCAGTTGGCTTCAACTGCCAGAAAAGAGTGCAGTCACAATTGCCACTCATTATTCACACCACATTACCCAAGCCACTGTATCGCTGCATGGATTCCACTTAAATTTAGGATTGATTTTAAGATTCTGCTTATAACAAACAAGATCCTTTCATAGTCACAGGCTTCTCATTGACAGGAATGGGTTATTGCTTATGCACCTAGCTGCACTTACAGGTCAGAGGGGTAATGTGTTGATAGGCCAAAGGAATTAGATTATATCCAAGAGAGAAGATGTGGTGGGAAATGCAGCTTATAGCTTTTATGGCCTTGTGAGAACTCTGTTGGTCTGTGTTGGATAGTAAACTTTTTAAATACTATTGCAAAGCACCAAGCATGCTTGGGATAGGGGAGGCTTAACACTGTATGAAGGAGTTAAAGGCAATGTTAGCAATAGCAATGTTACAAACAGACTGGAAGCACACATTAATATGCTCTTGAATATGTAGTGAGATCAATTTTATTACATATGTTTTAAAAACTATTGTATTGTTATAAACATTATAAATAGAATGAGCATCACAAGAAGTCTAATTATGGGATTCCGTCCCACTACTCTGCCCGAGTCTGGAAAAGCAAGACTTCACTTGTCTCTAAATTCTAGATGCAACATGTCATCCCAGTTCATCCCACTAACTCAAGGGACATAAGTTCAATAGGATTTAAGTCTGTTAAAGGGCGGCATCTACAACATATCACTCATATTCTCATCTTGCAAAAAAAGTTGTTGTTACACAAGTCAAATGAGGATATACATTGTCATTGTCATACTGAAATGTCACACCAGAATGAGTCTGCAGAAAGAGCAGCAGATGAAGTCTCAGGCCTTCACCCCCTACCTTTTATTAGGGTGGACTGCAGAAAACCTAAATTCATCTTGGATCCACTGAAAGCAAGTCTAAGTGTAATACATAAAACGATAAATGTTTCTTCTGATGCCCAGTATATTCTCAAATGTATTTCAGAAACATGTATATATTTTTGTAAAATATATGTGAATATGTGCTTCAGATAAATATAACTAAGATTACTTGAATGTACTGAAGCTTTGAAATGCAACACATTTGTCATTGTCTCATTGTGACTGGAGACTGTGTTTCCAGATCACCTGGCACTCGTAAGGTATCCACACATACACATACACCAACAATTCACCAAGTATAAAAGGCGATAAAAAAGGCTTCAAACATAAACAAACTTTAACTAGTCTGGAATCTAGATAGCTTTGCTTGCTTTGCGAGTGCACACAGAGTAAAGTAAGGTCGTTCATATAAGGTCAAAACTAAATATTAACTTAAACCAAACACCTGTTTCCTTTGTTTGATAAATGAAATAAACTAAATGTACGTGGACAAATCCATGTTTAATTCACAGATTTTTAATACATGCCTTCTTCTGTTTTCTCACCCAAAACCTGTAGGACTCAACCACGGTAACAGGTGCTGGCTTAGCAGTGCCTGTTCCAGGGCTGTGCATGCATGGTTCTATATGTAATGAGATACGGTTATGTGGGGGCTATATTTTTTTAAAAATATGTATGTACATAAAGGGATTAATAGCATTTTATTTTTGTTAATGACTTGCTGAATTTTAAATTGTGTATATATTGGAGGAAGTTGCATATCAGAATTCTGATTATTATTTTGTATAATTCCTTTTTGCTTTGCAGTGGAATCTTCTAGGGGGAGAAGTTTTACCTAGAAAGCAGCTCCTCAGGAAGGGAGAAAGGAGATAGGAGGAAGCTTGTAGTAGTGTAGAGAAGGAGCTAACTACAGCAATCTATTTTTTTAATCAATTAATGTATATATTTTTGTAACTATAGATTTGTGTTTTTTTTTCCTTTTGATTACTTTGTATTTTATCAGGTGTTTTTGGGTGTGGACTTTGGGAACACAGATCCTCTTCTTTGTAATTGTAGCTGTGTCATCATTATTGCTGCATCCCATTTGTGCTTCTGAACTATTGAAGGACGAGGCTGTGATATTTTTGGTGTCAGGAGTGGGAAGGCAATCCACAGAAGACAACTTTCCCAGAGAGGGAGGCCCGGACTGTGCTCTCAGAAAGCCCGATCAACGAAGCCAGAGAAGGGGCCCTGGGAAACAGTTGAATCAGATGTATCAGAGGAGAAGCCAAATAAGGGTTTAGTGCGCTGAATAAGATGCTTTGAATCCTTCCTTATGACGTCAGGATCTGGGTCCAAGGAACATAAACCGGAGGATGGGCTAACAGCTGCAAAATTGGCCCTGCAGTACCTCAATGAACAGCGAGAGGGTCCATCAAGACATCAGCAGACTATACCCATAGCACTTAAAAAGACTAAGGATGACTGGAACGTTTTAAGTACCTCTGAGGGGGTTGGAGTCTTGAGGATGGCCAAAGGAGAAGAAAAATACAATGCAGCCCATATGGCAAGTAAGGACTTTGTACAGTATGTTTTCATTGTCAATAGCCAGGGCATAAAAAAAATCAGTGTGTTTTGTTATGCCTTTTGGACTTCATGGAGCTCCTGCCAAACTTCAACACCTCATGGACAGGTGAGGGATGTGATGATTACTGTGTTGCATATTTGTATTATGTAGTCATCTACATAACACCTGGGAGGACCATCTCCACCTCATCAAAGTCCTAGGTTGGATAAATAATGCAGAAAATTGTGAGTGGGACTAAGGATGAGACTGTGACACTAATATTACAATATAATGCATGTGTTAAAACTTGTTTGCATGTTTCTTCCAAATGGTTTAAATTTATTGTACACTACTGTACACAACCGCTGTTGATTGCTTCTTCAGGTTCTGAGTTCTTTGACCCTTACCTGGATGCATGGCTTTTTCATGTTTGCTGAGAGTCTCACTGCTGGGGAATGTCTTATCGCATGATGAGCACTGGAATTGTGAAATCTTCACAGAGCGATGACTCTGTCCAGCAAACACCTCAGGGTGATTGGTACGGTTATGATACCACAGCCCAGAGACTTGCTGAAAAGCAAGGAATATATTCAATTATACTGGTTACCTGGAGATTTGTTTTAGAGTTAAGGAGCATTCTGGACTAGATTGACTAAAAACCCACACAATCTTCCTGCTCATTTTTTCTGCGAATTAAAGAATCAAATGAAATACAAACAAGGGCACAACTTTGTGTAGTCGGTTATGCAGTTTCTGATAGTATTTTTTAAAATCCTGAAAGTCTTTTAACTTCTAAGATATGCATCAACAAGTAAATGTGTACTTGTTATTTGGAGTACATGTTTCCATCACAGAAATGCAAAAGAAAGGCTTTCAAACAATGCAAACACAGAGCATACATATCTCCAAAAGCTGTGTATGTAGGTAGGGTCAACCAAGGGGACTATCATGCTTACAAATTAATTCTTAATTGTAAGAAACTGGGCTAATTCCCAACCTCTGGCTCCTTAAAAAAAACAGCTAGAAACAATCTCTGATTCAATAAGTTAAGGCTTTATACGAATGACATGCACCGAATGGCTTCCCGTCGTTTGAAGATCATTTCCTCCTGGTGAATGCAGCTGGACATTTGCAACATGAGAGTGGCAAAAATCAGTTGAGAAAGTTGTCAGGAAGTCAACAACAAAAAGGCAAAGTGTGTAATTTAAAGGGATTGGTGGAGACAAAACACATTAGGAATCCTGTAATGTGCTCTACACCTGATGGAAGATTCATTAGTAATCAAATCAGTGCCTGACTGATTAGACACTGTAGGCTGCAGATTTGCTTTGAGAATAGAAAAAAAGAACTGCTAATGTTATAAATAAGCTAAAAACCCATTCTCAAAGCTGTACTATCTCTATTCATATTGCTTGTTTTGCTTTGTCAGAGAGAAAAAACAGGTGGAAACCTAGCATGGCTGTGGAAGTCAAGACTTGTTTTATCTTTTTTAACATGGTCCCCAGCAGAGGCTGGGAGTGTACCTGGTAGGCCTTGTTGCAGATCTCACAGCTGTAAGGCTTCCCCCCCACGTGGATGACCATGTGTTTCTCGAGCAGCGCGGCAGCATTGAAGATCTTCCCACACACCACACAGGGGTGGAATTCCTTGGGGTGCGATTCCTGGATGTGCTTCCGGTGCTCCTCCAGACATGAGAAACTCATCCGGCACTTCTGGCAGTCGTAGGGGTCATCAATATCTGACAGCACACAAGATCCATACATCTTTAAGGGTGAACACGTATTTTTGGCAAAAGCTGGACTAAATGTCATAATATTATGTTTTTATTATACGAATTGTAAAAAATGTCATTGTTAGTCTCTTATGTATCCTTTCCAAACATTCACTGTTCAATTCATTAAACGTAATATTAATGTGTTTGGCTGTAACATGGTAAACTGAGTAATTACGAGGACCTTTGGGTTCCCTTTGAAATGGAAATCGGGAAAATGGCTTTCAGAGCTGGTCTCTAGAAAATGGTGTACACAAGTGTTATTTAATTTTCTGACAACTGACATTTTATATCTACAAATCCTGAGGGGTTCACCTGAGCAAGGTGGAGTGACAAAATACTCTACAAACACCGATTTGGACGTTTAGTTATATAAGGAAATGTCTCCAGTGTATTTCATATATAAAATGCAATTTTCCCGGACGTTTTAATACTGCAAAGACTGTTGGCTGTACTCACTGTGGAAGGTGTGCAGGTGCATTGACAGCCCATTGGCTTGGCTGAAGCCTTTACCACACTCCCTGCACACATACGGTTTGTCTCCTGTGTGAGTGCGGACGTGGCGGGTCAGCTCAATGGACTGGGCAAACACAGCCTCGCAGTACTGGCAGGCATACATCTTCCCTAGGAGAAAAGCACCACTTTACATGGGAATCATGGATCTAACCTGCTCACTTACTTATTATGGGCAACATTTTCTGTTAGAGGTCCACAATTCTAATACAAGTATATGTGTAAATTTAACATCTATGGATATGAAAGATTCTCTCTTTTTACAACTAGTTAAATACATTTAAATAAATTTATAAAGTTCTGTTTATGGCCGTTCGTTATTAATTCTTACCAAAATGTATAACAGACTAAAGCATGGAAGCCACAAAACTGAATCTAAAAGAAGTATGGAAAGTAGTAAGACAAATGGAAAATAAATCAAAATAGGCACAGTTTGACATGCTAATATTATACAATTAAAAAAAGAAATAGATGAATAAGGGTATTAATCCATCCATCATGTCTTCTGTATGTCGGTACTCCATGCAGATCTCTGTAGACCAGCAAAATCCTCCTAAATGAAAGCTATTTCCACGATATAGCATATATTGCATAATGTTGCATATATTCTTATGCATTAGAGAGAGTATCTGCATAAAATGGCGACAGCAAAGTTTTTCAGACAGACAAACTATGTCTGAAAGTGTCTTCAATGTGAATATTTAGGAAGGACACCCTATGACAACAGAAGCAGCTTGGTCTGTTTTTGGAAAAGTGTGTACATTGTTCTTTCTCAAGATTTCAGGTGTAATTTAGTGCCATTTTTTAACTTCTCAAGATGTCAGTTCGGCAAAATTATTTTCTCACACATTCACAAATAAAAATATCCAGTGGATTAACAAGTGAAAAATTAATCCCATATAGAATACATTGTCTTTATTTCAATAATTTAATGGTAATAATAATAAACATTATTTTATATAGGAACAAGTAATAGGTTTATTCCATGCTGAAAAAAAGAAGAAAGAGAACACAACGTTTCGGCCGTGGAGCCTTCTTCAGGTGTGCACACCTGAAGAAGGCTCCACGGCCGAAACGTTCTTCTTTTTTTCAGTATGGAATAAACCTATTACTTGTTCCTTTGCAGCCTACGCATGCTGACGCAGCTACCCACCTGAATTATTTTATATAGCACATTTAAAAGCACTTCTCAAAGCACTTTGCAGAGAGAAAAAAGAATAAGAAATAAAGGAAATACACAGTGAGAGTAGATAGCAGAGTCACACAGTTACAATGAGGGTTTGAATACAGAAGGAAAGCAAAGGGGTAGATAAAGAAACAGTTAAGTAAAAGCCTTTCTAAAGAAGAAAGTTTTGAGTTGCTTGAGTAGAAAGAGCTCAGGAAAGTGACTCTCTGATATCCTTGGGGATAGAATTCCAGAGCTCTGAGGCACAGCAAGAGAAGACCTTTTCACCCATACAG
Organism: Lepisosteus oculatus; assembly: GCF_040954835.1. Classification (NCBI taxonomy): domain Eukaryota; kingdom Metazoa; phylum Chordata; class Actinopteri; order Semionotiformes; family Lepisosteidae; genus Lepisosteus; species Lepisosteus oculatus. The sequence continues at coordinate 14,149,832 of NC_090720.1, forward strand.
AGTAGACAGGCTTGGGAGACAGACAGGACACCAGAATTAGGTTGTGAGGTGGGGAGTAGGACAATAGTAGCTCAGACAGGCCAGCACAAGGATTTTGAAGTTGACATGAAACATAATAGGAAGCCAGTGGAAGGACTCCAGGATAGGAGTAATGTGATCACTTTCAAAAATCTGGACATATTGTAGTTCGTTCAAAGTGGATTTAGACATACAGGCGAATAAACCATTACAGTAATCAATATGAGAGAAAACAAAAGTGTTGACTAGCTTTTCAGCAACAGTTAGCAACAACATAGAATGTAGTCTGGCAATATTTTTGAGGTGGAAGAATTATGTTTTTATAATATGTTGCACATATCTGTTGAATGTCAAGCCTGGATCAAATATCACCCCCCAAGTTCTTCAATCTAGATGGAAACTCAAGTACAGTGCCATCCATAGATGAACAATTACTGAATTGGCTTTACGTAGTTGATGGAAGGTGCCAAAAAGTGGGACTTCAGTCTTGTTGCAGTTTAAATGAAGGATAGTTTTCATAGTTGTCACATTTTTTAAGTCGTCCATGTTTTTATGTCAGATATGCAATCAGAGAGCAAAGACAGCCACTTCAGTGTCAGGTTTAGTAGGAGGTAGATTTAAGTGTTTTCAGTGTAGAAGTGATAATTTAGACCATGGGATCTTAAAAGCTGATCAAAAGGAAACATGTAAATGCTGAGGTCCCAGTATCAAGTCCTGAGGAATATCAGACTGATTTCAGAACTGAACCCACCAAGAGAGACAAAGTGACAGTGATCAGTGAAGTAAGACTTGAACAATTTAAGAGCAGTATTAGAAACTCCAAACACAGTTGAGAGAAAGTCATAGTTAACAGTGTCAAAAACAGCACTGATGTCAAGGAGAATAATAGAAACAGAAACAAAATCAGAAGCCATAAGAAGATAGTGACTTTAACCAGGTCAAAGCTTTCTGTGCTGTGTAGTTGTCTGAAACCAGACTGGTGGGTTTTGAGAGATTACTCGCAATGAGATGGTTGTTTAACTGAATTGTAACAGCACATTCCAAACTTTTTGCGAGGATAGGTTAGATATAGGGCGAAATCTGTTTAGGTTTGAATTAAACTGAAATTAAACTTCATGCTTGACTTTCAAGCTAGTCCTCCCCTACACACCGTACCTTCAGAGTGCTTCTTTTTGTAGTGGTAGGCCAGTGCTGCAGCCTGGGTGAAGGTCATATCGCAGTGCTTGCAGAAGAAGGGCTTCTCTCCTGTGTGGAGCCTCATGTGGTTCTTCAGTGTGGAGTTGGCTGCAAACTTAGCTCCACACTCTTCACATGAATAGGGTTTCTCATCAAAGTGATCTGTACGCTTGTGGTAAAGCATGCCTGAAAGAAAAGAGAAAGAACTGTCTTTTAAAGCCCACAGAATAGGGCGAAACAACATGTAAACTGTCTGCTACATACACAAAAAAACTGAATCACATTGTATACATAATACATTTGAAATCACATCCACTTAAACAGCTTGGATTTCCACCATATCTCGTGTAATACCATGAGAGATGAACATGCACAATATTTACAGAAGAGTGGAGTATTCACCCATCTGTTTATTTTCATTGTGCCCTTGCCAAAGCACAAACAGGAGCGCTGGGATTTCAGACTCGAACCCACCCAAACCTGGCTGTCATCAGACAGCTGAGCCCAGGTTCACGTTTACCTTACAGGGATCAACCGGTGTGCCACTCAGGATCAGCTCCTTTTTCTCACCTGACTGGTGGGCAAAGCTCTTCCCGCAGATATCACAGGTCACCGGCTCATGGCGTCTCTTCTTCCTCTTGCGAGGCGGGCTGCCATGGGACTTGGCAAGATGCTGCTGCAGGGCTTTGGGGGTGGACATCTTCTCGGGGCATTGTGGGCACTTCAGCTGTGTCTGCTCGGAGAGCCGGCACCTCTTGCGGTGCACCTCCATCCGGCACTTGAATTCAAAGGTCTTCCCACACCACTCGCAGGGGAAGCTCTGCTTCGCTCCTCCCTTCTTTCCTCCCTTTTTTTCTACCCCATCGCCCGGATCTTTCTCACCCTCCCCTGTCTGCGGCTCTTCAAGCTTGCTCTTCCGATCCGCCACTCTTTCTGGGACAAGAATCGGCAGCGCAAGGCGCTGGGTCAGAATTCAGCTCCTGGCCCGTGTGCACAGGTGCACAGTTTACACACACATAGCAGTAACATACAGTAGCTTAAATAAGCCACTTAGGAAAAAGGTGCAAATGTCTAATCTGACATAATTTATGTAAATGATCTGGACTGTATGGCGAGAAAATATAAAAAGGCATACATACAAAATTATTAAATCAAGGGAAGATCTGTTAAAATTGTGCATAGCATCAATAAAGCATCATTCACTTTGTTATAAAAATGTTATTCCTATAATGGACACTCAAAAGTGATACAAAGGGATGGTTTCACAACATTGTTAGGTGAGAAAAGTTCAACCAAACAACCTAGGTGGGATAAAAAGCCTCTACTCATTAATAGTTTTTATGTTCTTCATTGAAGATGCAGGGAGGTGCCCAGAAGCACAAAAAATAAACATTTTTTTCTTATTGTTTTTCTTTAATACATTTTTTTTCTTTTTCAATCCTGATTTGATCACTCATCCATTTCATTTCATGTTTTGGACTGCAAGCCCAGAACATAAAAAGCAGTTTATCAACATAGAGGACTTCAGTGAACATCACTGATAACAGTGCAAGTCCACATATGTCTGTCAAACAACTGGGAGGATCACAGGAGTACAGATAGTTAGGCAACTCTTGCAAATGCAATCCCATCCAAGCCTAGTGACTCTCGGCCAGAGAGTCAACAACATCCAGTCAACTTCAACTAATGACACGAGAGTAAAAGTGTTATGATCTCTGGACTAAAAGGTTCACACTATAACTATAAGAGAGCCCTTTACCTATCAGACAATGTGTACAATCATCAATCTAAACTGTCACGGCACTTTCTTTTCTGAGAAATAGAATTTTTAAAAGTAACAATGTCACTTTTCTGTTTTTTCTGCTCAACTGGGTTTGCCCATTTCTAATTCAGCTTACCAATCTGAACTCATCAGAGAAGAATTAAAAAAGATGGGTCCCCTCCAATCTCTCTGCTTACATGCATCCTCATTTACAACCCATAGTCTAGTCTAGAGGTGTCTGTGGGCTAATGAGAAAAGACCTGACTTGGTCTCAAGAATATTGCTCAGCTGCTTCTGAATATTCTAAAGCAATTATATTTTCAAACACTACACATATCACAGGGAAATAAATAACAGCCCCTCTGAATACTATTTGGATACATTTCAGTTATTGGATATTCTTAAACTATACTGAATATTGATTTATTAAACTTATCCAACAAACTTTCGGCTTTTATTCAAACACTTGGTTATCTACTTTCACCAGAGCTGAAAACAGTCTAAGCTCTTGGCCTCCTGAGAGTCAGAAGAATTCATACAATAGTTTTTTTTTTTTTTTTAGGCTTGAAAGCAGACCTGTTTTCTTTTGGGAATGCCATTTTATATACCAAAGGTCTACAAGAATAATTTATGAGACGGGCAACCTGATTAGTGTCACAGACTTGTCCCACCGAGAAACTAGTTCAAGTCCTCTATCGCCATTTACCTCAAAGGAGGACTGACAGGATTAAAAAATATGATTACAAACAAAATACACCTCTTAATTATGTTCTTTTTGCTGCTTGTGTGTTCGCCTTATCAGAAGAAAGCTTGCAGGGTACAGACTGAAAGACAAGTGCTCACACATAGGCAGGGGAGATTTAAACACAATGAGGAAAGCCAAAAGAGAAATGGCTGTCAAGTCACAAACAGAAGGCTTAAAAGAGGCAGAAATAAACCAGACTAATGGTTCACATTAAATTAATGTAAAGAAAAAGCTATATATCAAATTTCTAATTGAAGTTCGAGAAAGAAAGTGGATTTAGACAGATACAGCTAAAGTATTAAAGGTTTTGCGACTGTAGCATTCAGAAACTTGAAGATACTTGTAGACCTACTCTTAATTATTTGATATAATTTCCTTCACTTTAATGCTTTAGTCCACTGTTCTTTAAATCTAGTGATCCACCAAAATTAAGTTACCCGCCACTCCTGTAATGGGCACTATACCTCATGTATGTCCCCGCAGCACATGAAGCATGTCAAATGAAAAATGACACAGTGGACAAAAAATAATTCTGATAAAGGCAATTATAAATTAAAACAATATTTAATTTACAAAAACATGTAATTTTAACCGATTTATCATAAAAACTGTTCATAAATACAGTAACAACTAATCATCCAATATCAATAGCAAAACTGCAACTCAATCCACGGTAGAAGAGCAAACTGAATCTTTAAGAGATGCCATCTATTCTAGAATGTGGTTTCTCTTTGATTCTCAACACCCCTGGACAGTGAGAACTCTCAGACACTTGTTGTAAATTGATACTCCTGTAACAAATGCTAGCTTGCATGTTCAGAGCATAAAATATACAAAGATCCTCGTAGTCCTTCACTGTCAATAATTCAGACAGTTCTATTTATTACAGATTAATTTTTTTATAACAATGATTTTCCAGTCAGTACTGAGAATATCTAAAGTTACTACTTCAATATGAGAAGTAGTCATCACTAACAACCTCAGCTGTGATGTTTAATTTTAGGCTAAAGCAGAGTTTTGTACTAGAGTTTTAGTAGAGTTTTGAGTGCCAAATGCAATGTTCTTCTGTATCTTCTTCTATTCAGGAATGTATTTACAGTTTCAACTTATGTACAACAAACTGTAGTTATTGGGCCCTACCCTGACAAAACTTTATTGGTTAAAAATCTCCATTGGTTTGAATTTTGGGCTTAAATATGATTATTTTTACAGTTTCAGATACTGCATGTACTATTTCAGATAATGCATCAAAGTCACGTCTTAGGAGAAGCTAAAATCTGTTAGAATATGCCTTAAAATCATACCTATTCACTCTTTCCTAAACCTTCGTATTATAGTACAGGAAAATAAATAATTCAAATCTTTTCCTCATTTAATGTAGGGCTCTAAATGCTCATTTAGATAAAAGTGATCAGAATTTCATCTAAGCAGATACCTAGCTAATTACAAGTACAATATTTTTATCACAGTCCAGCAGTGTACTGCAATGAAAGCAAGCAGAACCTTCCATAAAACAATTTGTGATCTTCTTAAATCAATTATGCAACTACCCACAAAGAGATATATACAGAACACAAAAATGTCAAGTTTGAATACTGTTGTATTTCTACAGAATTAGTTTGTATCACTGAACTGCTGTGATTCAAACAGTCCCTACACAGCCATTTGTCAATAATTGTTACAAAAATATTTTACAACTCCGCAGGAAAGGTTTACTGTATGCCCTTCTATACCATAGCCCCAAGCTTGCTTGACATGTTGTTGGTTTGTGGATACTTTGATCATGTCTGAGAACTCTCCTGCTATTAGACTTTTCTAGAACTAAACAAGCAGAACTTATTTTTAGATTTTTATTCTATCCTTGACATGATCAGAAAAAGTCACAAGTTTTTTAAGCTCATCAACCTGCCCAGGAACAAAAAAAAAATTAAGTTCTCAAACTTTGCCTTTTATTTCCGGTTTGATCCCTGTAGCAAAAATAAAAAAAAAGGATTCTTTCAAAAAGTTTTTTTATTCCTTTGGGGCTATAGGATCTTTTAACTAACTTCATGGTTGAGTGCTTGAGGTTACACATGAACTCAATTTTACCTTAACTCAAGGGTCTCAAGCAAAGCTCCTGGAGGGCCAAATGTCTTCTGTCTTCTTCTCAAGCTCTCAGTTTCATAGCTGGTCTAATCATTAACTGTGTAATTTGTAATACTTCTAACAAGCTCCAGGGTGTTTCACAGTAAACTGTAAAAGTAGTGAAGTGTAATGTACTGTATTTCTGAGTAACAAACTATAAAACACTGTAAAAAATCATATTTAAGAAAATGTTTCACACCTTAATTGACTTTTCAGGTTGTAACATTAGCCACAGAACACTAAACCCTCCAGGAAATTAGTTGGTTCCCCTGCCCTAAACAGAACTTCAAGGTCATAAGACCTTGGAAGACATTCTGATGAATTTTGCAAGTTTCTTTGTCTTTAATGCTTAATAAACCAGATTTTAGTTATGTCCTCCTGGAGGCACATATTCCACCTGGCAATTGTAGTACTTTTATTATTTTACTATTAGTGTTTTTTTTTAATGAAAAAAGGTAAAACCTTAATAAATTTAAGGCTCAAAAAGGAGTTTTAATGACCTCCAGTCCAAGCTTCAGGTATTAATCTTTATTCAAGTGGTACAATTGCTTCTAAAACTAAAAGGAGTCATTCCACTTTGACATTTAACAAATTACTTTGAAAACTAAACAAAGCCTAAAAATCCACTCCCTTATGCAATGCATTGAAGAAGAACAGCGGAAAAGCAGATAATATATTTACTGTATAATGTATAAATATAAATACTATGTAATAAATATTATGAGTAATTAATAAGCTATGAAGCAGTGTGGGTTTGTGGTTTAAAAAAAATCTGGCATTATACATTACCATAGTTTACTGCAACCATAGAAGCAATGTGCCTACATTCTTTATTTTTATAAATCCAGACAAGATGTTAAAAATAAGTTTATCAGACTCTCAAGATGCAGCCTTACACTCATGTAGGAACATCTTTGAGGTAGCCTTCTTTCTGATGTAATTCACAGAAACACAATTTTCCAAATCTTAAAAGAACAAACTGTAGTTAAAATTTTGCTAGGAGCTGCAAGAGACATCAAGCAGTCTGGAGATTATGCCTCATTCAGCATGCAAGCTGAGTTTTTTACAGGTCATGAGATATGAAATCCTTACTCGCTCTATAGTTAATTTGTACAATGTAGTTCCTTCATAAATGTTGCTTTACAACTGTGGTGAAGGAGAGATCAAATACAAATGTACTCATGTACACAAATGAATTGGTACTTAGGGTGATAATGTGCTTCCTCACCATTATTAATTTTAGTCTAACTGGATACAAAACTGAATGATTTTAGATTTTACTGATAAACAGAAAAGACCATAGGGGGATCTGGTTCAAATATTCAAAGTCTTCAGAGTCTAAGGCAAAAACAAACAAATGAACATAAAACAGAATAATCAAGTGGAAATTATGGCAAAATGCATTTAAATCCAAAAATAGGAAGCATTTTTTTTTAATAAGGGTTGTTTAAGTCTGGAACAAGCAATTCAGCCATATTTCTGAAGCTTGCCCGCTGGCTTCTTTCAAGAAATGGCTAGGGGAGATCCTTGGATCAATTACCAAACAATCTATAGTATACTGGCCTAAGGAACTCCTCTCATTTGCAACATTTATATTCTTATTGTTTTTTATCTTACCTGCCTGCTCCAGCTCGTCTGTGAGAGGCCGAAGAGATGGAAAGAATCCCTTATTAAGGCTGACTAGCTTACAGAAAGGTTGTGCAGCCATCGATTTCTCATGAAGAATCTTGTCCAGGAGAGTCTTCACTGATTCATTGAGATTGACCTGTGTTGAGCAGTTTTTTATGAACTAGGAGACAAAAAAATAATAGTTCACTTTTTCACCATCTCTTGGTCGAAGTTTTATGTTCAAGGCTGGAACATCTTAAGATATCATTTTGTTTCTGGACGGCCATCAAAAGCCAGGACACTAATCTCAATATTGGAAAACCAAAAAGGACAAGAGGCAGTTTGTCCTGTCTTGCTAGATTGCACACAGCCATGTTTCAGATTCACGATGTCACGCCTGCAATTGAAAATCCACTGGCGCATGGACACCAATCTGCCCCATCTCATGGCCTTGAGACAGGAAGGGGAATCCAACAGCAGGCAAGGAGCTGAGCATGCAGACAAAATCAAAGTGAACAAATTCTGGGAGTAAAATAAACAGGCAAGAAGCAGACCTGGTGAATTACAAAAAGACAAAACACACGGAGATTCCAAAAGTCGTCTCAAAAGCAAGGCAAGTTCGGTACATGGGAAGACAGCCCAAAACCAAGCAAGCAGGTTCAAGTACAGAGAAGTAATCAGGACTAAGGGATAATCTAAGAATCGAGATCTGAAGGACAAAGCGAGAAGTGAAAACCCAGGGAGAAAAACTCAAGAGACATCAGCAAGATTTGAGTGGAATTCAAATGAGTGGTAATGTATTCACGGGGTACCCTCACTTAGATATCCACTGGTGGACAAGGTAATTAATAGACTGATTAATCTTCGTCCCAATCTCGTTACTATGGTAACTGGTGAATTAACAGGCTGAAGGGGTAGTTGCCTGGGGATGAAGATATTATGGCTGTGTGCACCACCGGAATTTCCATTGTAGCCATGACACATGGAGCAATCCAAACACCTAGAACAAATCTACGGCCACAGATCTTAAATCTTTGTGAATATTTGTAAAGGGTAAAGGCAAAGGGTATCAGATTTAATGAATATACAATATATTTATAGACTCATTGGTGAGTTCGGTTGTAGAATTCCTTTTTGCTAGAAATCCAGTTTACAACAGAGGACCCTAAGGATCATTAGTAAATCCCTCTGCCTGGAATGCAGTGTTTTGATCTAAGGTTATGTCATGAGCTAGCAGACTGCAACTAAAATTCATCAAGAGGTGGGGCAAAACCAATTAAGTTAGGTCTTCGGCTCCCACAGTAGTAACTGACCGACTGGGTATCTATGAGACTAAAGCATACCAATCCATCCATTTTCTAACTGCTTTATCCAATGCCGGGCTGTGGGGGAGCTCGAGCAGCAAGCAGTGGGTGCAAAAGAGGATACACCCTGGACAGGATGGCAGTCCATTGCAGGGCACACAGTGACACACACACTCACATCAGGGCCAATTTTCCCAGAAGCCAATTAAACTACTTGTATGTCTTCGGACAAAGTCATTATTGAAATGAAAATAAAAGGCTATAGCATACCTCAATTGCATCTCCAGATGGGCATTCTGGCTCTCCAGTTACACTGTCTAGTAAAGCGCCGAGGCTGCTGATGGTTTCTGTGATCAAATCCTTGTGTCTTGAGAGAATTTCCAACAACTGACTCTCTAGATCTAAAACTGAAATCAAAAGAGAAACACAGGAAGATGTGAGTGCAATTTTCAGTATTTGTTTTGCCAATTTCACATAATGGCTCCATTATTTAAAGAGCAAAGACTTACAGAGACAACAGCTGCTTGTTTTTCACAGTCAATAACACTTCATGGTCAGAGGACACCATTATGGCAATGTTTTTTTTTTTACCATAAGTCTAAAAGTCCTAAATACGTTTTTGCCATAGGTCTAAAAAAAGCCATCCCTTCAGAGGTCACAGCCCTACAGTCAAATGGCTGGTCTGGAAATTAATTAACTTCAGCAGTCTTCTGTAGACAGATACAAAGTACCCTTGGAAATGTGCATATTCTGTTGATTTGTATATTGCAATAAAACATATTTTTAACTGTTTCACAAAGTATCACACAAGCAAATGATCTTCAATATTCTCTAAATTCTCTAAAACAACCATTAAGTTTGTTTTCAGAGCAGTGAAACTATTTTTTAATAACAAATTAATGAGAGAGTGCTGACCACAATGCTACATTCACATGCAGCACAAAGTGTGAATTTCATATTTGTTACCAGCAAAATCAAAATACAGCACCACAAACTTTGTATTTAAACTTTGTATTTGGACTTTGGCCAACCTCATCTTTACAATGGTGTATTCAAAGCCAAATGTAATGCAATCTTTTTAATAAAACCATTTATCTGGTGATGCAGGTCAGAGATCCTCTGAATTTCATTGATAATTGATCAATCCTCCCACAAAATACAACTGCAACAGCGATATGTCAAACCCAATTTCCTCACCAAAATGAACAAGATGTGTTTGAAAATGGCTGATGATAAACTTAAGGTTACAAAAGCTATTTTCAAACTGACAGCCTATGGAAAAGCTGGTCTAATATGTAGAAATGGCTATCAATTAGTGAATTTTGCCTATTAAGAGATTGGGGTAGGTTTATAGGCATCCTGAGCGTTTGTAATTTTTTAGGGCTTTGTTCTTTATTTTTGCCCATCAATCAAATGAAGATCACACAGATTCGTCAGTTTGTCATAAACAGTACACACCGGAAGTGTGCAAAAAACATTACAGCCTAAACACCACAAATAGGTTTTCTAGAACTGCCTAAGTGCCTACAATAGTAATGATAACAGAATTTTTATTCTTACGATTTTTTTTTATTTTGTTTCAATTTTTGGAAGGTGAAGAAAGATTTTTTTATATTTGATCAATCAGTGTCAATTTTTTAATTCAAGACTGAACATATATAGGAGAAGTTCTGGAAGCAGAAATTATCATCCTAGGAGTGCTACATCTTGAAAAATTATAAAATAATATTTTTCTGTTTTTGTTTTTGATATGTTTTTCTAATGTGTGTACTGAGCAATACAAAATAAATCTAAAGGTTCAGACTTGATGCCCAAGGGACGCCCTTGAATTCAACCCTAACCAGGCTTGTACTGTGTATACTCTCCAAGACAAGTGAAGATTCTTAAGGATACATCCATTCCAGGCAAAAATTACCCTTTAGGGGTGGGATCTAATTTGGAAAAGCCAATAGCACGTTCATTTCAAGCAACATTACTAAAAAGTTCATTTACTAAATATCCTTCAACAACTGAAGTTAATTTAATTAATTCCTCTTAATTAATTAATTCCTCTTAACAGGTAGTGGTCATTTATGACATTTATGACAGGCCAATGACTGCAACTCAATAATTCCATAATGCATACGATACTAAAGGAATTCTTTATGCAGTTTCATATAAATTGTGTTTATTGACTGTAACTCAAAAACTTATAAATGGAAACATGAATCCTGTTTTATAAATGGGAATTTTCTGTGGGTTTTATTGCCTCTTTAATATCAATGGTTCAGATGGTGAACTATGAAGATGAGCTAAAAATATTTTATTTTAAAGTCAAATTTGAGGAAGTTTGAGAAAAAGAAAAAGCATATTACCATCAACACAATAAAATGTTTGAACACCTTACCAGAATGGATTAATCGGTCAGCTTCAGGGTCCTTCCTGATGTCTTGGATTAGGAGCCTAAGAGCTGGGATTTCTGTCCTGACCAGAAGTTTCCACACTGCCAGCACCTGCACTGAGCCCTTCTCCACAGCCAGAGACAACAGCTTGTCCAAACAGCGAGGGCTAGCTTCCTCCTCTAGCACCTGCTTCATCCACTGGAGGAACACAAGCATACCACACCACAGATTTACAACATTTTGAATAAACATTTTTTACAGCAGAAACCAGAGCTGGAGCCACTGCAAAGCAAGAATTCAATCCTAATCACCGCACCATCGTGCCTCCTGTGATATTATAAAGCTAAATAAATCTTAATGACGTTAATATTGATATTGGTGTTAAGATCACAGCTTTGTGCTGAGCAACATTTTAGTTGTGGTTCCAATGTAAAATTACTAACACCATTGTTATCTGATTTCACTGCTCTGCAAGTGACAGACACAATAAGGAGTTATAACAGACACTTGGGTTACGTACAGCCTTAAGGAACCTAACCTTTACACAACCCAGGGAGTGGATGTATGTAACAGTGTTTTCACTTATAAACTAATACCATGTTCCTTAACAATTGCTCTGCAGCCAAAACCACTGGACCTATCCACTAACCCTAATTGATTAATCTTGTTTGGCCAGGGACACTTCTTAATAACCACCCCCTGCACACCGACATAGAAGCCGTCAATCTTGATATTACAGTACTGTCTCAGTCGGTAGACTGACATGATTCCTACATCCCAAAGTAGCAATTGCAGACACGACTCCCACCTGAGAGCTCCACCTTTTATCTCACTTCAGGCAAACACCATACCTCCTAGCCACTGGAGTACCTTTCTCCTCCTGTTCCTCCCTTCTACAACCCATGGAGTAAATCTGATTCTCACAGTGTGTTCTCTATTTTGTGGGTACATACAGTATAAGCATGGGAAGAGCTACCGTGCATCTCCTCTCACATGTAAACCCTAAACAACTGTTCTTAAACCATCCTATTTGACCTGCATAGCCAAGAGACTATGTTTTATCCTGATCTAGAAGTTCTACTGTAGCTAGAAGAACTAAAGAGACTGTTTAGAGTTTCCTGGAGCCTTTTAAAAGAGAACTCTTAACCAGCAACAGCTGCAGCAAAGCCAATACCTGCACTAACTTCGCTCAAATACTCTGAAAACCACAACCTAGATAAACTTTGTCTCTTCAAATATCCCTTTAAATAAAACCCTTGCAGTATATTATGAACTTGAACAATTTAATCCACATCTCCTCTAGGCATTTCTTATGAATTTATTATGAACACAGCTCAGTTTAGGTGACACCAAAAAAATTGATATTAATCATTTAAAAATATTTATTACTATTAATATTAAATACATGTTAAGACAAGAGCAGTCAATATTAAGTGATGTTCTAGCTAATCCATCACATTTACTGATCAAATCAAATTGATTTGTCAGATGCCCCAATTCATCAGGAGCATTTGTTCATCTTAAATAAAGCTAAATGTCTACATTCTGCACAACAAAATCAAGATCTATGTGTATAAACTTTCAGATTAACACAAAACAGATAAAATTTTAGCACAAAACCACCACAGAATTGTGTTTCTGAGTAAAGAAGGAAAATCACATAGAGAAAAAAGTGAAAAATAACTAAGACATGCATATCACTGTATATACTGTAGATTTAAAATCCATTTGTTAAACATCTTCCAAGGTGACTTAATAATAAAACCGCCACAGAAGTACAACTACATGGTGCTTCTATTTTGCAGTTATGAGTTACAGTGACACAAAAATAAAGTGTTTGTTAAAGTAAAAGCAAACCAAGAAAACAACATGGAGTATCATTAAAGTAAAGCAGTACTCTAGAATAGCAAGCTTGCTACAGAGCACATAACTCAAATAACAAGCAGTAAATAACAAAAACAGGCTGTGATCTCGTCTCCTAGGGTGGGGCGCTTCAAGCAGGGCAACCTTCGGGACAGCATGAAAGGTAGAAAGTTAAATATGTTTACAGGCACCCAGTTTCATTTTTGGATCACATAGAAGGCCAGTCTGAAGAACAAATGCATGTAAAAAAATTACAAATGCCATCTTAGCACGAAACAAATCACTGGCTTCAATGTCAGAAGCAGAATTTTGAATTTGACTGTGAGGATGTTCATAAAAATCAACTTCAGTTAAAAATCAAGGGACTGACTGAATTCAAAACTAAGGGCATCTTTTGAAACATCAGTGAGTCAAACATAGTAACAGTCTATCTATAAAATAAGAAAGCATTTAATATAATCTCTACAAGACATGAGGAAAAACCATCAATGTTGAACTGGGTATAAAATACACCTTATTAACTATAGAAAGTTAAAACTGAAAAGCTCTTCAGTGAAGACTTCAAGCAGAGGAGATGCATGGGAGGATGAGACAAGCTTGACAAGCAATAAGGTTCTTGATGTTCCACATGTTCTCTAGCATGTAGGCAAGAAGGTCTAAGACACACTGCAGCTTGTGAAATTCTTACAGCTGAATCCTACAGATGTTTTCTCACAAACCCCAGCAGATTACACACACTTTTAATGTGCTTTTACACAACCAGCCCCAGCTGCAGACAGATTTCAATAATTCTCTCTTACAGCAGTGGAGTGCAGTCCTATGTTTCAATCTTCTCAATCATTTCAATATTGCATCTCAACAAGTGCATTTAAAAAACTAAACAGAGGAGTACTCGAGGCCTTCCTTTCCAACAGTGCCTGCAAATGCTCTTCACAAAACCTAGCAATGAATAAATACTGAATTGTGGATAAGCAGTGGCTAATTTTATACCTTTTGATCTTCTGCAGACACATCATCAGCTGCTGCTAGACTTTCAAGAAGAGGCTGGGGATCACAGATCGACTCCGAGAGCCTCTGATGGTATCTTCTCAGAAGATCTGTTTCATATTCTTCTTGGCCTCTATCTTCTGAAAGGAAAGATGTTAGTGTACGCAAGTGCTAACTTTGTTTTTTTTATACTAAAGTTTTAGAACTTACAGGAAATTATTATTTTATGTCTTTTGTTTTTATTTACCATGTTAACTTTCAAATCCAGAAAACAATTCTACTTAAATGTTAATGGGAGAAAATGGCTCATGGGAGCATTTCAGTGTTTACATTTTTGCATGTACTTTTCACATTGTTTTTTATTTGTCTTTTATTCTATATGGTCAGTTTCCCTTGTGTCAGCACTTAAGATTCCAAAAAAACACAGGGTGCTGTTCCATGTATTCCAGGTTAACCTCCAGCAAACAGTGATATCCATTATGCAGCTAGAATGACTGGATAACATACTCTGATCATATATAGAACAGAACTGATCACAGACTTGAGCAAACAACCTTCTAGTAACAGAACCAGAAACAGAACTGAACCAGAAACCTCACTGCCACTTCCTTCTCCTGCTGTGTAATAAAGATTCCCTGTCTCAACACCACATCTTTAATCTGCCACGATTCACCCTGATTTAGCCACCTCGGCCCAGGAGAGATGCTGCTTACCTTTGCTCTGAAATGTGGTCCCTTCTGCCACTGTTGTGTCCAGCAGCTGCTGCAAGACAGGGAAGCTTGATTTGACAGCGTGCAGCAGCTTCAGAAAGCTGCTCTCCTCCAGCACTTTCTCCACCTTCACTTTATTCAGGAGACTCTGAATGGCCTCCCTGGTGCACACATCTTGGCAACACTGGAAGACAGTCTGAGAGATACAACAGAAAAACAAATATCTTTTCAGCTTAAAGTTTTGAACAGAGATCAGTCTGCTTTTCAGTTTCAGACTAAAAATTACTATAAGTTCTTACAGAACTGCTTAACTAAAATCTTGTTTTTCTTACTGCCTTACTGTTAATTTAATTACTGCATCAGGTATTCTCTAGGACATGATAAGAGAATTCATTAGTATTTAGTATGTAATTCCATTAACCGTTATTTAACTTATTAACCGTTACAGAGTATCTATGATATTGATCAGTTATTTTTCTTTCTTGGTACAGTGTGTGTGGCCAGTGTTCATTTCTGCAACAAGTACTGTGACACAGACCGAAGGCTTTTTTTTTAAATCACGGATGAAAGAAGGGAAATAAAGGGAAGTTCTAATAACTAAGTTAAAAATTAAATTCAGCCATTTCTACATAGGACATGTCAGGATGAAAAGCAATCTTATGTGCTGAAGGTAGTGCCAGCAGCTATGTCTTTCTGAAGGCTGATCCCATCAGATTTCAAAGTCTATGCCACAGTGGGTCTGCTTATTATTACTTGGTCATAATCAAAATCAGGCCAGTACTCATGCACCTGTAGCTGTCACTGTTCCATCTGGACCACAGATTCCAAACCAGTATAACAGAGTACAAAGTGACAGGGTATATATTAAATGAGCAAAAGACCACACACACCCTGGAAATTATCAGGCCTTGCAAGCCATCAGAGTTAAACGGGATCTCTGATGTTGTGTCATTCTGCAATACCAGACAGTAATCTTTAAATGCTCCGTCAGGTGTTTCCTGTCTGCCTTTGCCAGTCCTTTGTGTTGCACACTCTGTGTGGAATGTCTTGGGAGAGTTGGGGGAGAACCAGGTTCTCTGCCCTGTGGTGGGAGTCTGGAGCAAGTGGGTGTGACTGCCAGGAAGCTGTTGACAGTGCACACTGCTTGCTTAATAAAAAACATAAGTTCACCTTGCAGTTTGCTCATTCGTTAGAATCAAGGCTGGTGCTTGTAAATTCCACAATAGCAGTAATTTTATCAATAACTTTGACAACAATGCCTTATTATATATGTTATATGTTTGTGCTTCTCAGACATCCCATTCAAGGGGAAGTGCTTTTAAAAATTGCTCAGCTTCATGGTGGAGTGAGGCAAGACTTCAGCTAACTTCCTCTTTTGTCTGAAGTCATCCCCACTCTCCAGAACAACACTATGGAATGTTGCCCTTGTTAGAGATGACAAAGCAGGAAAAAACTGGACTCAAAGCAAAGAGCTGATAAGCCAAAATGACTCGATTGCTGAAAAAAGACAACATGCTACTCGTCAATTCTTGTAAGCTGAATGAACTGCCTGACAGCCTGCTTTTTCTCTGAAGGGAGCTTCATTCATGCAATTATTTCTAGCAAGAACAAGTGACAAATGTTTTCCTTTTTGGTTCTTAATATTTAATGGTTTACTCACATCATGCTTCTAGCTTTGTTTGCAATCTTTGTTGCCATTATAATAGTTTCTTTTACGTATTTGCATAATTGCTTTACCTATACATCCACATACAACTACTAATAAAAGGACATAAGCAAAGTATTAAAAATGGTCATAACAGACATCTGCAAAGAACACAATGACCTCAATCACATTTCCCAGGCTAGGCTATCCATCTAGCTAATCAGTGTCCAAAATCATTGACAGCACTAGTATTTAGTTTGTAACTGTAGAAGCTTTTTTATTTAATGTTTGTTGTCAGCAAAAAAATATGACCTAACAATACAGAACATTTTTTTTATTTGATCATGAACATTTAAGCTGTAGAAATGATTTATACTAGATAAAGACTGAATACTAGAAAAATATTTGAAACCATAGATTGCTTAAGCAAGGAAATGTTGTATTTCAGCTGAAGTAGATTGTAGGTTGAATACCCTTTTCAAAATAGGAATAACTTTTTTTATTTACTTGCAGCAGTATTGTCTAATGGCTTGATGTTTTGAACCATGTTAAGAAATTGTGTTCCGCATATGTATTCTTCACTCTTCAGTATACTGCATATTGTTCTTTTGTTCTAGCATTAGAGTACCAGGAACCAGACTCAATACATAAAAGTTAAAACTTTCTGTAGGCAAATATCTAGTTAAAATATTTAATTATAAATACACGTGTAAGAATCCCTATCCCTATTACTTTTTAGGAGTTACCTGCTTTTCAGTTTCAGTGAGAAAATCTTCCTTCATATTGTCCAACACCTCAATGATTGGCCTCAGGTGAGAGATGCTAACAATCAATTCCTCTGCGTGATCCGCAAGCAAGCGCGATGCTGGCTTCTCATCAGGAACCTGATGTGCTGTACGCAACAGTTATAGTTATCAGCATTAGTGTCTCAATGTCTGCTTCTCCATACCACAACACAACTTCAAAAGTCAAATTATCACCCATGTAAAAAATACAAATACATTTGCTGCTTGAGATTGTAGGACAGGTAGAAGTTTAATTTCAAAACTCAAACAACTGTCCTTTCCAGAAGCTGAAATATTAATATAGTCATCTATGTAAAAGAATGTAATCAGACCTCAGCAGACCTTTAAACACAGATTAGGGGTTTTCTCACTACAGTGCACTATATTTCTGCTTTTAAATTCTACATCACAACTACTGGTAATGGGTTTCAGTTTTAATGTTTCTCTTCACTGCATAAATAGACACTTTTTTATTTCTGTTGTGTTGTACGTTTGATCAACAGTAATAAAATTCCACAACACTGCTGGATTTGCATGCAGATGTTTTTCTCTGCTCAAGTTTAAAAGGTTTATACTTTTGCTGTGCAACAAATCTGTACCACCCTTTTTAATCTGATACGTTAATGTTAAACCTGTTAACTATAGAATCAAACTGAGTTCTTAATAATTTAAAAAACACTTTTCATCTAATGAAGCAGCAAAAATATTTTAAGACTTGTTAAAGAAGAAATAACTTATTTCATCTTTCCTTTTCAGCTTTCTTTTTACTGTTGTATCTGAAAGACTATTATGAAAGAGTATTGAAGTACATTAGAAGCGAACAAAAAATTGAGCTTTGGTTTTGGGAATATAACAATTTAACAGACAGAACACCATCTGTTATTACTCTACAGTTACACTGTATGTAAAAGGTGTTAAAGTGACATTTTTAAAACAGTTTCTACTGATATAGGCATTTTAAGCTTTTTTACTGGGGGCAGATGGGCATGTTAACATTTTGTTTCCTTTTCAAATGCCTTGTACTCCAAGAAATGTACAGTACATTACTATATGAATGTAAAACAAGTTCAAAATAAATGCCCTTGAGTGTCTTTCACAGAGCTAATGATGCTATAACATAAAATTAATTTTATTCTTATTATGTTTTAAAACCTTGCTTTTCTTTCAGTAGATGGTGTCTAGCAAAGGTATTCAAACTCTTACACTATTTTACAGCTATTTGTATTTGCTTTGATGTTTACAGTCATCACATTTTTGAAGTAGCAATAATATTTGTTATATTATTATGTTATATAAAATATCATTTATATCAACATAATATTACCTTAATATACATGATAAACATAAATGACTGACTCCTCACATTCAACCCCCCAAAAAACATAAAAGATATAAGACTAGTTCATATAAAAGAAAAATGGAAAGGTCATGATTGCAAAGTGCTCAAACCCTTTGCTGTGCTAACCCAAATTAATTTAGCTTGGGTGTGTTGCATGTGATGGCTACAAAGGAATAATCCAAGGTTCTACACTCAAATGTAGACTTCTTCAGTTGCCTCACCTAAAACAACATGGAAATAACCTTTACTTGTTCCAAATCAATTTAGGTGCACATAATTACCTGAAGGAGCCTGATTATTAGTTGAGTGGCCCGACTATGTACAATAATAGTGCTGCTCATGATTTCAGAACACAAACCTGTCTCTGTGAGGTTCCTTGGTCAGGTAATGGATTTCAAGCACAAATACAAACATGAAAACTAAAGAGCTTTCAAAGCAAGTCAGGAGTCAAAGCAAGTCTCCGTGAGCTGAGTCTAGTCAATCATCAGGAAAAAGAATGTGCATTTTATAACCTACATACTGTCTAGATCGACCTGTCTCTCCAAACTGAGAATCCGGGCAAGGAGGACACTGGTGAGGGATGCCTCTGAGAGGCCAGTGGCAACATTCAAAGAGCTAAAGAGATAAACAGCTGAGAAGTGACAAAATGTCAGTGAGTCAATAATGCAGTATGCCAGGCACTTCTTAAAGCTGTCCTGTTTGGCAGAGTGACAAATCCATCTCAAATCCCACATATAGTTTGCAATTATGCATTTGAATGATACAGTAAACACGTGGCTTTGTGGTCAGACGAAACAAAAGTGGAACTGCTTGGCAAAGCGTTACATCTGACTCAAAGCCAGCAAAGCACATCTCCCAGACAGCACCTTCCCTGCTGTCAAGTACAGTGGAGGCAGAGTCATGCTGTGGGAATCCATTTACTAAGCAAGGCATGGATAGAGCAAAGTACAGGGCAATACAAGAGGAAAACCTATTTAATTCTTCTGTTTAGGTCTGGGGTAAAAAAAATCACTTTCTGCAGAATACTGATCCTGAATAAACTGGAGTGACTTAGGAATACGAAACTGAATCTCCTCGAGTGGCCCAGTCAAAGTCCTGACTTGAGAATCTATGGAAAGGCTTGAAAACTGCTGTCATCAGCAAAACTCAAGGAACCTAAGAGAGATCTTGAGCAAATCTGACAGTTTCATCAAGTCAGTGTACATCTTGTAACGACTTAATTGCTATAATTGCTGCCAAAGGTGATTCATCTAAATATTGAGTTAATGGGTCTAAATATTTAAGCAATCAACTTATTTTGGATTTTTCTCATTAGTTTTGATTACATTTGCTATCACTTGTCTTAAGCTTAAGCATTCAAGTTCATAATAAAATATTATATTTTAAAAATGTGTTTGCTCAATTTTGTAATTTTACAAAATTGGGAAATATACAAATGGTCTGAACACATTTGCAAGGCACTACTGTATGTTTCCATATCTACACAAAAGTCTGTACTTTCTCCCTGCCATTACTTTGAAATAACCTGTAAGAGTAAAAGAGATGAGCGTATTGTCCAAGGGCTCTTACCATCTCGTTCTACGTTTTGCTCCCCCTGGAGTGGATTCTCCAGCACTGTAGCCAGATCTGGGCAGAATTCTCTCAGGGCTTCCAGTAATGTCAGCAGGGTCCGTGTTGACAGCTTTTTACTGACCACATAATTCAGCAGACTATGGAAAATATCAGTCACATCTGGCTCTCCTTTACAGCAGTCTAAAATAACCTGGAGGAGCAAGAACACTCTTTAAGTCAATCAAAACAATATCAAAATATTCCATAAGGTTTGCCTTCAGTGGATCAAAGTATGTTTAAATAGTCAGAGCTTAGGCTTCTTTGTGCACATGAAATATTTTTTTTACATTTATTGTTTCAGTCCATGAATTCAGGTTTGCATGCACTCAACTTCACTGTTAATGGAAAACGGTTAAGGTAATCTAATTTTTCAAAAAAGAACCCGTTGCTACTTTTATCTTTCCTTTTCCTGTTTCAGTTGTAATACTTCTTTACCGTACATAAACCTAGTATCACAATTTGGACAACCAGCACACTACAAACCTCTTAGCCAAAATGCTTTAAAGGGCCACATACAAGATCTTAATACAAAGAAAGAAATGCAAACAATGCTAAGGCATTTGCAAACTGCTTCAGTCATGTAAGGAAAGGACACACCCTAGTCAAGTGATCAAGATGTGACTGTAAAATGCCTTTAGGCTTCAAGGAGGTTCAACTGGTAAATGTAAGAGGAGTCCTACTAACCAGATACTACTAGTTCAAGACTGGGCTCTGTCACCCTGTGTCAGAGAGGACAAGTGTATGAGCTAAAGTTATTTAGGGCTTGTGTGTCTGCAGCAATGACTCCAGGAACCTGCTTGATGACTGCAAGCCAGTATAATGCATTATCAAACAAGTCTGTAAATCCCGCCTCAAAACTTACATGTATTTGATTGCCTTCAACAGTTAATCTATTTCTCTTTTATTTAACTTTTATAAACGGCTTTATAGCATTTTTGTTTAATGTAAGATAGGATCACTTTATTGGCCATATACAATCTCTTGCATTAGGAATTTGTCTTTTCGCATACCCCAGCTTGCTCTCCATGAGACACACAGACAGAGAGAGAAACTTAGGGTCAGAGCGCAGAGTCAGCCATTTATATTGTGCCCCTGGAGCAGCTGGGGTTAAGGGCTTTGCTCAGGAACCCAATGGAGTAGGATTCCTCTGCCGGCCACGGGATACAAACTGGCAACCTTCCAGCAACAAGCGCAGATCCTTAACCACAGAGCCACTGCACTGCCCCATAACAGTTAATATATTTCTATTAACTCTCTCTCTCTAACTAACCCCATATTGTAGTTAGTTATATATATATAATGTATGTAAACTTTCTTGAGAATGCTCTGGATTGAAAGGCCCCATATAAGAATAAAATTGATGGATGGATGGATGTGAGGAACACTGCTCCTGCAATTGCCTGTTCTCCTGTAAGGTGTGGAGCACGCACAGTATCAAAAAGCTAATGGCTCTAATAGATGGGAATGTTATAAAAGAGCATACAGATGACATCTCTTTCTCTTCATATTACTCTTACAGCAGCATTCAAGGAAGGTGATAAACAATTGGTGTTTGTAAACAGGTAGGTTATAGAAAAGATTATAATTATTCAGTTCTTTGAAAAAAGGATATTCTTTGACTTTCCATACATTCTGCATAGACACTAAATATCTAGTCCCCTACACACATACACTATCATCTTCAGATTCAATTACTGGAATTGTGCTTATCTTAGGATGCACTGCAGGGGGCTCACGCTGTTGCACTGTACTGGTGACGCACACAGCTCCTACCAGTTTCTCCACACTTGAAATTTCCTCCCACTTTTCCACAGCATTAATCACCGGTTGCACATTTCCAATGGCTCCAGCAATCTTATTTTTGTTCTGTTGCAAGAACTCCAAGTATTCCTCACTTTCCTCTGAAAAAAGAACCCACAAAAAAATGTTATATTCATTTTAACCACAATCCAGGACACATTCACAGTGCTAAAGATTTCACATCAAAATGAAAGAAAAGAAAAGTAGAGCCCTGGAATGTTAATGACAACTTACTGCCAAAATGTCCTACTTAAAATTGAATATTAATGGTAATAAAACCTGAAATCATTATTCTGTTAAATGAACATCAATTACTGGAAGACTTTTTTTTCTGGGATTATGTGAAATATACCTAATATGTTTCCCTTTTAAATTTGAATGCTTCTAGAAGACAATACGCAAAATGTGTAGGATATTTAAAGAAAAGACTTTACATTCAAGTACTATTTCCTTTTTAAAATACACTGGTAAATATTTTTCAAAGCAGAATCTATTTTTTTACAGTAAAAATATTTGAGCAAGTTGAGAAATTATTTTGGGGGAGGGAACACTGGCTGCAGTGTATAATGAAGCTGTCGCTGCCAATTAGATCATTTAAAACCTTAATTTAAAGTGTGGCTTTCTGTTAATAAGAATAAATTTAAGTACCTTTAGTCACAGTAAGGGCCAGGCGGCCTCTTTTACAGGGAGGAGAATTTTCAACACTGCTTTCCCAAACTCTTGGAATGGCACTATCTCCATTTTTGGCCGGATTCTCTTCCTCATCCATGAGGGGATTCCCAGTCTTCTCACATGTGGCCTCAGCGGATCCCCCCTCCATTGCCTCCTCAGATGCTGCTGGGGTGGGATCGAGGAAAACCTCGGCTGCCTCACTGGAGCTTGGAACAGCAACCACAGGGGAAGATGTGTGCTCTGATCCTCCCAAGGCCAGATCTGTGGCATCAGCCGGTGGTTCTGTAGTAGCCGGTGGCTTGATGAGGTCATTAAGAATGTTTTTGCAACTTACAGCTACGTCAAACATCTGGAGGCTGTCGGCCGCTGCAATGATCCTGGTGAAATTATGCTTGCCAGGCGGCAGCTTGCCTGTGTAGATCATTTCCAGGAGGCAGGAGAACTCCTGGGAGGTGACAACAGAAGAGTCGATGGAGATGGTGTCAGAGCCCTCCATCAGAGACTTGAAAAGCAGACTTGAGGCAGCCAGAACCAGCTTGTGGGCCCGGTGGAGTGCCTGTCCAATCAAGATAGTGCAGTCGCAGAAGTGCCCATCCTTCCGCAATGCGTGCAACTGCTGCATCAGCTGGCGACTGTAGTTGGGAAGCTCCATTGGCACCTAGTCTGGACAGAGAAGGAAGCAGACGAAGTGTGCTTCTGAGCAGTGCTCTCCAGTACACTGAGTAACTCATTTCTTATACAGTATGCATGTCAGCAATATTTAATTACAAACAATCTGAATCTTAAACTGATCTTGGATATACTGCAGTTAATTTAAAAAAACAAAGCAGCTATGTCAGATTTGGGATAATGCATACTCTCATACAAACTTCATGAAGGACACAGTACACATGAATATAAAACTTATAATACTCGAACCGCAATTATCGATGCAAATGTTTGCCCCTTTCAGATCACCGTGGGTTCAGTGTATCATTCTCTGTTGATTCATTGTAAGATCCAAATCTACCTATCTAACTAATCGTGGAGATGAATTTGGGTGAAAAGTAATGAAATTTGGGCTGCACCTGTATTTCATTAATGAGATAACAATATAGGCCTACTTTTTCCTATTAATTACTGTTTTATAGCACAAATGAGCCTTTCAATTGGAGTACTATGCCTAAAGTGATGGTTATCATGACTAATATCATAAGCAGCTGCAAATGAGAAAAAATGAAGAACACAGTAGACTAATAGTCTTATAGTCTAAAATAAACACATGCATGACCCTGTTCTTGCATGAGCATTATACAGCCTTTATACTGTATGTCCTCCCTCTGTGTAACACTTTGCTTCACAACAAGCATAATGAGAGGGGAAGCAAACTACAGTGCAAATCAAAGTTAGTTGAAGTCAACTGTCAAACAACATGCAAGAATAAAATTAACATAAACATCAAGATGTTTTGATTAACAGCACCAGCGACTGACAACATTAATTGCAACCCGTTTAAAATTAAAAATCCTGTCAATGCTTATCCTACATAACACAAAACAGTAAATACCCTTTTCTTAACACGAACCTAGAATCGATACAGTACAAAATGATTTGTTCTCCCAGCTCTGAACAGAGCAAGAACTCCAATAAGAGATTCACTACATTGTTACAGAAGGAATAATGTCATTTTAAAGCTATTTGGGTCAAAAGATGTGAAGATGTCCAACTCCCACTACAAATTACCAAGAAATTTATACACCCTTGAATAATTTATAAGGTTCTCTTTTCTTAATGATACTTAATGTATTAGTGTCTTATGGCAAAAAAAACTCTAAACTCGAATAATTTTGAGACCCTTGAGCAATAGAACTCCTAAATCTACAAAACCAAAACGAAAGAGTTATAATACAAAACGGATCGATATCTACTGTATATAGCAGATTTCATTCACTCTTCCAAGATGCGCTGAAAGAAAATGAACGCAACTTTCTTTTAATAAGGTGAAAGGAGGGGCAGACGCCAGAGCACTAGCGTAACGGTATTTACTGTAAAAAATCCATGTCAGAGCCTGCACGAATCAGTATCATGCTTGTGAACAAGTAGATCACACAAATGAAGGGGGCACTCAAAGAACTGTTTCACTTTCAGATATATTACACAACCCAACACAGCTGCATGCAGATCACTACTTTTCTGCTAAGTTTTAAAACCCTGCTTTCCATTCACTTCTTTGTAGAAAGCATTATTCATTAAGCCGTACAATTTTTCTTAAATTGGACTATTTGATTTTCTTCCACCAAGTTGTAAAATTTACGATTTTAATTTATAACAAACGGAACTATTACTGGAATACTACAGTATAAACCAGTTCTAAAAGGCCGCAATGTATAACTCAACAACAATGAAGAAAAAGAGCCCAACTAGAAACCCCAGCACCTTCTTTACGCTTTACCTTGAATCAGATTCAAATCGACCAGCTCTTTATTTAAACTCCATCCGTTGACAAATTTATTTGGAACAATAAAGATATTTTCAAAATCCCAACCTCTGCAGCTACAAACAGCAACACGCCATATTGAAACCCTCTGAGTACAGGCAGCGCTACCTCAACACGTGACAGCAGCGCGGCGGCTCCCTCATCACGTGACAAGAGGCGGTTTCACTGGAAGATTGTTAATCTGCAGTTTTGTGACGCCAGGCTGAACTAGGGGGGGGGTTCTTAAAGGATTCATACCTGATTTGAGGAGCACAATGATGTCCTGGAGTTTGATCAGAGAAGACAGATTACAGTAATTCTGGGACTAAAAGGGATGCAATACACACATTGGTTAAAGGAACAGAATCTTTTTTTAAATTAAAAAAACAATCTGAAATTAAAATGTTTTGACCTGACAACATTCGGATGAGACGTAAGACCAAGGTCCTGACTCTCTGTGGTCATTAAAAATCCCAGGGTGTTTCTCGAAAAGAGTAGGGGTGTACCCCGGCGTCCTGGCCAAATTTCCTATCGGCCTTTATCAATCATGGCCTCCTAACAATCCCCCTCTATAAATTGGCTTAATTACTCTGCTCTCCTCCCCACTGATCGCTGATGTGTGGTGAGCGTTCTGGCGCACTATGGCTGCCGTCCCATCATCCAGGTGGATGCTGCACATTGGTGGTGGTGGAGGGGAGTCCCCATTGCCTGTAAAGCGCTTTGAGTGGAGTGTCCAGAAAAGCACTATATAAATGTAAGCAATTATTAATTATTATTATTATTCTCAATAAGTAAACACAATTCTGAATACAGAGACTGAAAATAAACGATTTTAGTAACAATGATAAATCTAGTAAATTTCTAGCAAACCAATTTAAATGACAGAAAGAGAAATTGACTATTCCTACAATAAAAGACTACAAGCGAAATATAGTGAGTCTGAATAATCCACAAGAAATTAATACCACATTTCACACTTTCTACAGCAAATTCTCTAAATCTAATTGGAGCGCAAATATAACTGATATATACTCTTTCCTGGAATGACTGAACTTAACAAAACAAAGTAAGGAAGAAGCAGACACAATAGACAAGCCATTCACAAATTTCATCAAGAAGTTAACCAAAGGTCCAACAGCAAAGATGTCCTGTAGGTTCTGATGGTTATCCCACTGAATTTTATTGACACTTCTGGGAAACAATATCTCCTCTATTCTTAAGAATGACAGTGGAAATAAAACAGTCTTTAACTATTCTTGTGTATAGATGGATAAGACTTTATTGATCCCAAAGGCAAATTGAGGTGCAGTCCAGCCCAAGACACGCAAAAAGAGACATCAGAATAGAATAAAAAGTAAAATAAGTACAGCAATGCAAAGTAAAATAAATAGAGTTAGGTGTGTCCAAAATATGCTACGAATCACTTTACAACAATAAAGTATGTCCAAAATGGGCATAAGTATATACAGATTGAAAGTACCACAATATAAACAGTATATTAATGCAGTGTCCAAAAAGTACATCAGTGCAACATGCTGTCCATAGATGAGCAGATGAAGGGCTAGCAGTCCTAGCCTAGGGCAGTGTTATACACCCTGGCAGCTGCCGGGAGGAAGGACCTGCATGTGAATACTGCTCTTACATCTCTACTTTTGAAGCCAGATAAAGACCCAACATTGTGCTCTAGCTATTACCCCCTTTCTCTTACTAATATCAATATTGAAATGATCATTAACAAACAGAATAGAACCTGTCATCCCCTCATTTAAACATTCAGGCAAAAAAAGATTTATTAAAAGTAGAAGATATTCAATAACATGCCATCTGTTTAATCTTATAAATATTTCACATCACAACAAAATAAAGATGGTAATTTTATTACTAGGCACAGAAAATGCCATTGACAGAGTAAACTGGGAATTTTTGTTTATAGCTCTAGAAAAACTCAGTTTTGGATTATCATTTCTTCAGTGGATTAAGATACTTTACAAATCACACATGGCAACAGTTATCACCAATAACCTACAGTAACCTCACAAAACTTCACCATGCACATGGGCACCTGACAATAGATGTCCACTCCTTCCTCACTGTTTGCAATATTCATAGAGCCATTAACCGCAGAGATTTTTCATAATAATAACATACACAATATACAAATCTTTACATAGATGACATATTATTTTACCTACAAAATCCATCCATTTCACCTCCCGAAACAATCTCTGCAACATAAGTTCAGATATACCTGACTACTGAGTAAACTGGACAAAACTAATTATATTACCTCTAGCTAAATATAGTTGGAATGTTGAAATTCTCTAATTCACTCTGTCCTTCAATTTTGTTAAATACCTTGTAAACAGTATCTCTCCTAATCCGTCAGAGTTGTTTCACCTCAACTTCGAGTCTGTTTTGAAAGACAAGTATTGGTAACAAAATTATATTCTCCCATCACTATTTTTTTCTAGAATAAAAAAAAACCTCAAATTAAACCTTACAGGAAGAAAATAACATTTTTGGACTTAATATACTATATTTCTTACATTACTACTACAAATCAGCTTTAGTATTGTACTTCATATGTTGATACACCCAAACCAGCAATGATTAATATTAACATCCCTGGATTAGGATTTAACAAGCAGAATGTGGTGAAATAATGAATTATGATTTACCGTTTCTCAGCAAATCCATTAGGCAACACACTCTTTTTAAACACTCTGTAATCTGTACAAATCTTCTGACTTGGTGGAAAATAAATTCAATCACTAATTTAACAATGACACCTTGTAAGTACGCTCCAGTTTGGCTCAGTCCAGACTTCCTGATAAAAAGATTATTTATTTTTATTCCACAGAGACAAAAAGGAATCTCACATTTTGAGCATAATACTTTCCTCAGCTTCACAGATATGAGCCTGAAATGTGGTATTGAAGAAAAATATTACATGCAATATCTGCAATTGAAAAATGTAATTATGACAAAGATGAATATTATCAATAGCCCTCTGCAGCTACTGCCATTATAGGAAAACACTGATTAAATTTCTAATTAAAAAAATCTTATCCAAACTGAATACAATTTTTAATTATAAGTAAATATTAATAAAATTATTCATTATCAATAGATTATACCATATTTTACCCCTTAAAGACTGGGAAAATGAAATGAACTCCACAGATGTAAACTTCTGTATTCAAATCACCATAAACTTTTTCTATGACTAAAAATACTAAAATACAATTCATACAATTTATTTATTTTAAGTTATTCTTAGATTAATATTAATATATTCATATTAATTAAAGTTATTGAAAAATGTTGAAGACGAGATGAGCACAGCACTTCTATTTCACCTGTGAGTGCCTTCTAATCCAACAGTTCTGAAAAATTGGTCAAAATATTTTTTTCATGAATTGTAGCATCTCACTTTCTTCATCTTATGTCTGCTTGGTGACCTTTCACTCTTAAGACTGCACACTCAGAAACACCAAATCAATACTAATTTCTCTAGGGATTGCCAAGAATACAAGACTTCTGAACTGAAAACTAGAGACAAGATCACAATACAGTATGTCAATAGTTAAACCTTCTAATAAACTACAGTACATACCACTTGATAAGATTGCAGCTTCTTATAAAAATCAATCTAAATAGTTTAATGAGACTTGGGATTATATCTCTAAATGTGCCAGTAGTTTAATGTCATATATGTGCACACATGTATACACACATATTTACATATTTAAATATATTCACATATTTACATATTAAAATCACATATTGGAATATACTGAATATATAGACGCCAATACCAATAAAATTATTCTCTACACAGTATTTCATTATATACTGTACATGTATACATATTTATATTCCGACATAACATTTATTGCAATCCTTATTATAGCGATTATATTTTTAAAAATTAATCTATGCATGATGGTAAACATCATGTTATTGTATATTCTTCTTTTCTCTTTCCTATTCCCACTTTCAACACCTGTCCTGAGCATCAACAAGACATGTTTCTGGTTCTCCATTCCTCCCTTTTCCTCTTTCACTCTCAAATTCTCTCGTAACCCCCAGACATGTCACATACTGTAGGTTCAGTCCGTTTGATTGTATGTATGGTTGTCTGTTGAAAATAATAAAATCTAATGATAAAACACACCTTAAAAACTGAAAAAATAAGACAAGGCTGATCATAAGAAAATGACAGTCGGACATGGCGATGTTAACAAGCTCCAGTGTCAGGCAGAGATGAGGCAATCATACAACTGGAGGCACCGTGAGATAAGAAAGTGGACAGTTTCAGCTCACTCATTCTAGTCATCAGCAGGGGCAATTGGAAATGACTTGCACTTTAGGTCGACAATTGTTCTCAGAAGGATCAGTGTGATGAAGTTACAACATGTTAAACTGTAGGATTATTTTTCTGCTTTCCCAATGCTACAGTTTAATAAGGTGCACATACTGTACAATAGAAATGTATCAGAAATATAAAAATAACTCCGGCCTGCCTGACAGCATACACATTTTTAATGGAATAATATTGTGCTAACATTATTGCTTTTTCAGACAAGTATTTGAACAGTTTTTAAACATCTCTTCAAATACACATCCTCCCCCTGGAATTTATCATTATTCTGCCCAGGTCTTAAAATCCAAGAACCAGGATTTGTGGTCAGGCTAGAAATGAGGAAAATGAGATGCTTGTAAAGATATTTCATATTTTATTTGAAAAAGGGACAATCTAACTATTTTAATTGGCATCAGCCTATACTGTACTGCAGCGATTTTAATTATTTTTACTGAAAGTTGTGCCCACATGTAAGTCTTCAACTAGAAATGAGATTTACAGGACTGTAAAACACTTCGAAATCTCCCTTTTATATTAAACAGGAGCAAAACATGACTAAATCTCTCATTTTTCTATATCACCTTGTTATTAGTTATTATTGTGTGTACAGATTACACTTGCACTTACAGTATAGGAGGGGTAACCTTAAAATGATGATACCTCGTTTCTTTTGACCGTTATATTTTATTAGTTTTCCATTTGATGGAGCTTATTTCTTAAAACAAGTTTTAAACACACAACAAAATCCACATGAATATATTTAAAATGTAGAATATATATATTGAGTTTAATGCCTTTTTGTTTTCTTTTCAATAGTTGTTCTTTGCCTTATACATTCATACTCCAAATACTACAGAAAGAGTATTGTCAGCAATGGGCCCTTTAATTGTCTTCTTAACAAGCCCTTCTAGCCTTTCTATAGATTTCTTGATGAAGATGGGTGGCAGACAGCCTCAGGGCATTTGGCTCATAGATGTACAGTGCTCAATCACAAGCTTTAAGTTGCACATGAGTTTAAAAGATGGATGCTTGCAGCTGCGTTTGCTCCCAAACCTGTCACTGCCTTCATTTGACAAGATTAGTGCCAGCATCACCTGAAAGAACAAAAACAGCTGCCGAATTATGCCCTACCTTCCACAATGACTTTTCTAAGTCATTTTCTCTATACTCCACTTTTTCAACATTACCTCTGTGTCTAAATTAGCACACTTTTCCACCATGTGGTGGACCAGGAATAGGACAAATTAATTAGGTCACTGCAGTTTGGCCTTAACATGATGTGAGCTGTGTATTTTATAGAGATGTCAAGAACCAGTTTAAACTTATCAGTCTTTCCTCCAAGTATTCCTAATAGAATTTTAGAATTAAGTTGTAGCACAGAATATAAGGTATAACTGAAAGTGCTATAACTGAAACATTATACAGCACAAAATAACAAACATTTATTCTGGCAGGGTACACATACATTTGGATCCACCACACCCCTCTACAAAGTGTGTTACTAATACTACATACTGTACAATATCAATGAGATAAACATCAAAGTTATTTAATCCATGCTAAACAAAATGGCTGATCAAGTTCTACTAGTATACAGAGCTACATGTATGTGCAAGTGCCACCTGATATTATGCAATGTGTCGTTGTACCCAAGTCAACCCATTTTGTTTTGCTACCATTTCCAATTAAATTGATTTAAGTCACAAGTCACTTAGACATACTTTACAAATACTTTGCTCCTAACCTTTACTACTTAACAAGAGCCAGCTCATCAAAGTCTAGGTTCAAAGTAATTTCATGTAGTTTCAGACCGTACATGAACATGTACTGTACATGACATGAACATACATGAACACCCCATGTTGACAGCAGCCTTTGTTAGTGGGGGGCTCTTTAATTCACCTCAGGTCAGCAATCTTTATTGCTCAGCTAAGCCAATCAGCTCAAATATTCCTATGGGCTGCAAGAGAAAATTCCTCTATCATGTGTCCTGATGCAAAATGATTATTCTAGTCACAGAACTGTTCTAGCAGGGACTCTAAATAAAGGAAAGTGAGGACTTTGAAATTTAAACACAATGATCAATGATCATTGATCAAGCAATAGGAAATCCATCTTAAGAGTATCCCCTGCCTGTAAGATCTGACCTCTTGTCATGGAAGAGTTACAGGTAATGGAAACATTACATATTCTTCATGGAGATCATTTCCTATTCAAATCCTTCCTGGTTCATCCAGGATAGTCCACTCATGAAGTTGCATTGTGATCAGTCCTTGAAATGTGCCCTTTGTTCTCTGCTATTTAAAATCCTCAGGCAGGCAACACTTGTCCAACCTCTGTGTAACAGACTGCTGGAAATAAATTTATTGTAATACTAACACAAGATTACAAAAAGCATTTTTACATGGACTTTTTATTATTTTATGATAGTTTTCCCTACTTTAACATTCATTTACTTTGCTTTTCCTAGTTCTAATACAATATACAATTAATGTTATAAATTAATGTTACTAGGCTACACAAAAAGCATAACCAGGTGCCAAGATAGAAGAATGATAAAACATTACCACTGCCACATCTCATGAAAACCTCAGATACATGAAGGCAGCTGAAAAACAGACATTATAGCTGAAAAACAGAAGTACAGGGGTTCTTAAGTTGAAACTATTCTAGCATTCCTTCAGCCAAATTAATTTTACCTTTAACCACTTATTGATAGGTATCCCTTTAGATGTGCATTAAGCACCAATTTTTCCTAGTGAGTCAAAGTAAAAAACAAACAGCACCACCACTTTTCTCTGTGAGTCAGTCCTTTCAACTTCCCACCATTCCTGCCCATTATCTGTATCTTGCTTTTTATGTTTACTCTGACATCACTTTTATAAATGCATGTTAAAATGTCCCATAGAAGGTTTCAGAAGGCAGAGAGAGCACATCTGTAGAGAGCCACTCTTTCTGTCAGTGTTGACGTTTGTAACAGAATGGAGCAACACGTTTTGTCAAAAAACATGTAGTGTAAAGTAGATAGATACTAAGTAGGGCTAATAAGTGATCAATGAATCATCCGCAGAACTTTTTGAAAGATTTCAGTAATAAAGGGAGAGTTTTTAATTATTAATTATGATCTTACAGTTAGGTAAGTACACATTTTTTATACTAGCCTAAAATAGCTAGGTGTTGTTATGATATTATGGGATGTACAAATTTGCAAGGGGTGCACATACTATAACTGCTCATAGAGTCATTATACAGCAAAACCGGGGTTCAACCTAAACTAAAAGTTTAAATGTCTACTTGTCTGCTTCTTGGGTGATAGCACAGGCTGAGAATTCCTCAGTTTCTCTTAGAGGACAGCCTCAGAATTTAACTGAATGATATTCAATCCAATTCAATTTATTTTTATATGGTGCCTTTCACAACATGGTTGCCCCAAGGTGCTTTAAAATGCAAGTAACCATACATTTTGTGAATACAGAACAGAAAACCAGAAGACAATGAAGGAGAGGAACCAAAAACTCCTTAGTAAGGAGAAAAAAAAACTCCAGGGGTCCAAGGTCAACTGGCTGCCCAACCCCTTTGGGCATGTTAACATTATACAATTTTAAAAAGGAAATAAATGAATGAGGGTATTAATCCATACATCCATCATGTCTTCTGTATGTCAGTACTCCATGCAGATTTCTGTAGAACTGCAAAATCCTCCTAAATGATAGCTATATCCACGATGTCCTTCTTGGATCCATGGCATTGATGCAGCATCCAACTCAGATGGTGCCCAGCCCGGGCGCCATCCAGACATTTGGGGAGGAGAATAGGATAGTTTGGTCAGAACAGATTTATCTACCTGGTGGGCTAACATAGAGACACACAATGGCATGTACAGCAGCACCAGCAGCCATGGTTGCAGCAGGCTATACTGTAAGGTGTGAGTAGGCTAGGCTGAAGTAATAGGTCTTCAGTCTGGATTTGAATACTGAGATTGATTCGGCATCCCCATTAGATAGACATGTGCCTGACCTCTGAAAACCTTGTAAGTAAGTAGAAGGATTTTGTCTTATCTTCTTGTTGTGTCTTTAGTGGAGAGAAACTGCCTTAGTTTTGCCTTATTTCTTAACTGTAAGAAGCATGTTTTCAATACTGTTTTAACATGAGAGTTAAATGAGAGCCTTGTGTCTAATATGAGTCTTTGAGGCAAATTTCAGTTAAGTGCTGCAGTTATAGTAGTCCTGTCACTATTGTTTCCTCCAAACAACAGAACCTCAGTTTTATCAGAGTTAAGTAACCAAACGTTTTCACACATCCAAGTCTTTACTACATTAATGCAATTAACTAAAGTGATAATAGAAGAGTTGTCATTAAGTGTAAACAAAATGTATATTTGAGTGTCATCAGCATCTGAACGAAAGTTAATATTATGTTTTCGTATTATCCTATCTAGCGTGTAGAAAGAGAACAATATTTGCCCTAATCCCTGCGGTACCCCAAATTGAACTGGTGACATTGACGAAGCAGTACAATTATTAGATATTTGAACATAATGAAAACGGTTAGTTTAATATGAAGTAAACCATTTAAGGACAGTTCCACATACAGTAAGCCAACCTCAGACTCAAGCCTGTGTAACCAAACAGTGTGGTCAACTGTGTCAAAGGCAGTACTAAGATCTAGAAGCACAAGCACTGTTGCATTCCCCGCATCAGTAGCTAACAGAATATCATTTATGACTCTAGATAATGCAGTTTCAGTGCTGTGGCCTGGGCGGAATCCAAACTGGAATTTCTCAAGTATGTTATTTGAGTGCAGATATGACTGAAGTTGGGCAACAACTATTCTCTCAAGAATTCTAGATAGAAATGGGACGTTTGAGACAGACCTGTTGTTCGGAATCCCTGGTGGGAAGATACTAGGATCCTGTGCAGACGCAGGCACGGGTAAACGATGAGGCAGGCGAACAAACCAAAACGAGAGGTCGTGGTCAAAAGGCGAAAGGCAAATCGTAATCCAGGAAGATCTCCGGTAGCAAACAGTCCGAGGCGAGAGGCGAGGTGCAAAGTCGAAAAGGATGAAGGGGAATCCAAAAACCAGAATAAACAAGGTACGGGGAAAAAACGCCAGGCAGAGCTCTCAAGGAGTAGACTCAATACCGAGCAGAAGGAAGCAGGTGAAGATGGTATAAATAGCACTGCGCACTGCACGGTGAGTGTGAGCAGGTGGTTTAACTCGTGCGGCGGCGTTTCTTAATAATCACCCGCTGCTGGGGCTGATTAGCTCGCTTACGAGTTGGTCTTGACTGCCAGGTGGTCGTGACAGTCCCCCCCCTTCGAGACGGCCGATCGGGATAGTCCCTGTGGAAGTCTTATTAGCGTTTAGGGTAGGGTCCAAAATATCTTTCTCCGGAACCCACAATCTTTCTTCAGGGCCATAACCCTCCCAGTCAACCAGATACTGAAGGGTACCGCGGTTCCATCTAGAGTCGAGGATCTTGTGGACTGTATATGCCTGGTGCCCCAGAATGCGACGCGGGGGTGGCGGGCGACGTTGGGGAGCCACAAGAGGTGAGAGGTAGAAAGGTTTCAGGAGGGAGACGTGGAAAGACGGGTGGATTTTAAGGGTGGGGGGAAGTGCAAGACGGAAGGTAACTGGGGTGATCCGGGAGAGTATCCTGAAGGGCCCGATATACCTAGGCCCGAGCTTCTTGGAAGGCAGGTGTAGAGGTAGGTTCCTTGTTGATAGCCAAACAAACTGTCCTCTGTGAAAACAGGGGGCTGGTCTGCGGTGTCGGTTTGCGAATTTGGCCTGGCGCTGGGTTGACTTGGTGAGAGCTGTCCTCGCCATTCTCCAGGTCCTGCGCAGCTTGGAAATATATTGACGCACCGATGGCACAGCCGTGTCCGGAGGGGTGACAGGAATGAGAGTGGGTTGATAACCTAGAGAACAGAGGAAGGGAGAGAGACCTGTGGAGGAGGAGGTAAGAGAATTATGGGCATTCTCTGCCCAGGGAAGTAGCGATGACCAGTCATCCTGCAAGTTGGAGGTGAGGGCTCTTAAAAGGGTAAGGAGGCTATGGTTGGTCCGTTCCACCTGACCATTGGCCTCAGGATGATAAACCGAAGTCAGAGATACATGGGTCCCTAAAGCTTGGCAGAACGCCTTCCAAAAGGCCGAGACAAATTGAGGTCCCCTGTCTGAGACGACATCGTCGGGCAACCCATGTATCCTAACGACCTGTTGCACAAACAGTGACGCCATTTCCTGGGCTGTGGGCAATGCTGGGAGGGGGACGAAATGGGCTGCCTTGGAAAAACGATCAGAGATCACCAAGATTACCGTATGACCTTGACTGCTAGGAAGGTCCGTAATGAAGTCCACAGCTATGTGGGACCAAGGGTGGTGTGGGATCGGTAGAGGGTGAAGGAGACCGGTCTTCTTGGCACGCGGAGTCTTGATCCTGGCACAGACCAGGCAAGCTCGGACATACAGTGCCTTGCGAAAGTATTCGGCCCCCTTGAACTTTTCAACCTTTTGCCACATTTCAGGCTTCAAACATAAAGATATAAAATTTTTATTTTATGTGAAGAATCACCAACAAGTGGGACACAATTGTGAAGTGGAACGAAATCTATTGGATTTTTTAAACTTTTTTAACTAATAAAAAAATGAAAAGTGGGGCGTGCAAAATTATTCGGCCCCCTTGCGTTAATACTTTGTAGAGCCACCTTTTGCTGCGATTACAGCTGCAAGTCGCTTGGGGTATGTCTCTATCAGTTTTGCACATCGAGAGACTGAAATTCTTGCCCATTCTTCCTTGCAAAACAGCTCGAGCTCAGTGAGGTTGGATGGAGAGCGTTTGTGAACAGCAGTTTTCAGCTCTTTCCACAGATTCTCGATTCCACAGATTCTTGCGATTTGTATCGCAAGTTGTCCGATACAAAAAGCTTATCCGGGGGGCAGCACAAAGGAACTATAGCTCTTTTGAGGGCACGTCTGATCTGATCTTCAATAGAGCAGTGGATTGCCCCGAGGATTCTGTTAGATGAAATGATTGGTTCCGGTGTGTAGTCCAGATCCGGGGGATCATGGAGCCGAGAGAGAGCATCAGCCCTCCCATTCTTCGAGCCAGGCGTATAGGTGATAACAAAATTAAATCGAGAAAAGAAAAGAGACCAACGGGCCTGACGGGAATTGAGGCGTTTGGCCGACTGAATGTAGGCCAGGTTCTTATGGTCCGTGATAATTACAAAGGGGTGATGAGCCCCCTCCAACCAGTGTCTCCATTCCTCCAGGGCCTGCTTGATAGCTAAGAGTTCACGATTACCGACATCATAATTAACCTCGGCAGGGGAGAGCTTCCTCGAAAAGAAGGCACAGGGATGTGGAATGTGCTTATCCCCGTGGCGCTGGGAGAGGACTGCCCCAACCCCATAGGCTGAGGCGTCAACCTCCACAATGAATGGCTGAGAGGGATCCAGGTGTCGTAGAAGTGGTGCCGAACTGAAGAGTTGTTTTAAGCGTAAAAAAGCCTGGTTAGCCTCTCGGTTCCATTTACCCAAGCCTGGTCGATTGCGGGTTAGTGCTGTGATAGGCGCCACGACGGAGCTAAAGTTCCAGATGAAACATCTATAGAAGTTGGCAAAACCTAAAAAACGTTGAATTTGCTTTAAGTTACGAGGGGCTGGCCGGTCATTGATGGCCGCCACCTTAGCAGAGTCCATCTCTACACCAAATGGGGAAATGATGTAACCCAGAAAGTGAATTTTAGAGGCGTGGAAAACGCACTTCTCAAGCTTGGCGTAGAGTTTGTTTTTAATGAGTCTAGTCAGGACCTCCTGGACGTGGTGGACATGATCCCTAGGGTTGGCAGAAAAGATGAGGATATCATCCAGGTAAACCAAAACAAAATTCCCAATAATGTCCCTAAAGATGTCATTCATGAAAGACTGGAAGACAGCCGGGGCATTAACAAGACCAAAAGGCATCACCTGATATTCATAATGTCCATGGGTGGTCATAAAGGCCGTCTTCCACTCATCCCCTTCACGTATCCTGATTAGATTGTAAGCCCCCCATAGATCTAATTTCGAGAAGATGGAGGCTCCCCGTACGGACTCCAAAGCAGCTGGAATTAAAGGCAGAGGGTAACGATGTTTGACCATAATGGAGTTCAGTCCTCTGTAATCAATACACGGCCGCAAGGAGCCGTCCTTCTTCCCAATAAAAAAAAACCTGCACAGGCTGGAGAAGAGGAGGGACGAATGAATCCTGACTCCAGAGCCTCCTTAATATAATCTTGCAAAGCCTGATTCTCTGCCAGCAAAGGCTTGTTTCAGATGCCTGTATTGTGGTGGGATGGTAGAGTGCTCCTCCAAAGAGGTTACTGCAGCAGCAACCTTAACCGGCTGACGACAACAGTTGACATGACAGGAGTGGCTCCAGGCAATGAGCTTGTTCTTGTCCCAGGAGATGTGGGGATCGTGCTTCTTGAGCCAGGGAAGACCCAGGATTACCGGGTAGGCAGGCGAGTCCAGGAGAAGGAGTGAAATTTCCTCAACATGAGTAGCACCAACTGTTAGAGAGAGAGGGACGGTCTGCCAGGTAATCTGTCCAGGTGCAATCGGAGATCCATCCAGAGCTTGAATACAGATCGGGGGTGAGACCGGAGCCAGGAGAATATCCCACTTCTTAGCAAAAGTGACGTCTCTAAAGTTCCCCGCTGCCCCCGAGTCAACAAAAACCAAAAGGGGAAGTTGCACGTCAGTCCAAGAAATTTCAGCTGGGAATAAAGGGCCAGACGAGGTTTGAGAAAAAACAGTACTACTGACTCTAACAGTAGGCTGTGGAAGGGTTCGAGAGGGATAAGGGGGTCTCAAGGGACAAGCAGAGAGAAGGTGATCAGGTGCAGAGCAATAGAGACACAGTCCCTCCCGACGGCGCCTTTCCTTTTCCTCCGAGGAAAGGGGTGCATGATGCAGAGTGGGCACCGTGGGGGTAGTACCTTCAGGACGGCCAGGACTGCTTCCATCAGGACTCTCTGCTCTCCGCAGCCGAATGCGGGTGTCCAGTTCAACTACCTGAGCGATTGCTGATTCGAGAGAGTGGTTGTGAAGTGGTAAGAGCACCAGGTGGTCCTTTAGATCTTCAGAGAGACCCTTATAAAAAAGGCAAATCAGGGCTTCGGGGTTCCAGTCAGACTCTGTGGAGAGGGCTTGGAAGTCAGCCACATAATCATTCAGAGATCCATCACCCTGACGAAGCGAGGCGAGCCGGAGATGAGTCAGGTCCGGGTTGACTGGAGAAAAACGAGCCTGGAGCCGGTCAGCAAAAAGCTGGAAATCAGCAAACTGAAAATCTCCCCTAGCAAGCAACACAGCTGCCCAGTCCAGAGCCTTGCCAGTGAGCAAGGAAAAGGCGAAACCGATCTGCTCCCGGGGAGAAAAAAAATGCTCAGGATGCAACTGGAAAGCCAAGGAGCATTGCGCAATAAAACCCCTTCAGCCCGCTGTGTTGCCGTCATATCTTTCCGCGAGAACAAATGGTGAGGTTACGGGAGTGGTGGGCGGGGTAACAGGGATCAGAGGAGTGGTCCGTGCTGGAGGCGAAGGGACAGGGGAGGGCGGAAGGCTAGCGACGTGATTGGAGAGAATGTGGAGCGAAGATTGAAGCTGGCTGAGAGCTTGGGAATGGTGATTGAAAAGTGAGCGAAAAGCTTGTGCGTCCGCGGGATCCATCTTTTGGCTCGGTATTCTGTTAGGAATCCCTGGTGGGAAGATACTAGGATCCTGTGCAGACGCAGGCATGGGTAAACGATGAGACAGGCGAACAAACCAAAACGAGAGGCAAGGTCGTGGTCAAAAGGCAAAAGGCAAATCGTAATCCAGGAAGATCTTCGGTAGTAAACAGTCTGAGGCGAGAGGCGAGGTGCAAAGTCGAAAAGGATGAAGGGGAATCCAAAAACCAGAATAAACAAGGTATGGGGGAAAAACGCCAAGCAGAGATCTCAAGGAGTAGACTCAATACCGAGCAGAAGGAAGCAGGTGAAGATGGTATAAATAGCACTGCGCACCGCACGGTGAGTGTGAGCAGGTGGTTTAACTCGTGTGGCAGCATTTGTTAATAATCACCCGCTGCTGGGGCTGATTAGCTCGCTTACGAGTTGGTCTTGACTGCCTGGTGGTCGTGACACCTGTAGGTGTTAAGAACTTGTGGATCCAAATTTGGCTTCTTAAGGAGTGGTTTAACAATCACTACTTTAAATTGATCAGGTACAACGTCTGATACAAGTGACATATTCATCATACTAATTATACTGTAGGTCCTGCTTATTTACTTTGAGGGAATCTTTGACTAACTGAGTGGGGATTGGATCTAGGGGACATGTGGTTGACTTTGTCTTAATAATAAATTTCTTGAGTTCTTGTTCATTAACTAATTAAAAAACACTAAAGAGGTGCTCATATTGTTTCTGTACCAGACTTCTTTGCGGCTTATTCGATTGTGTTTGAAGTCTGATGGTGTTAATTTTGTCATTAAATAAGTTCATGAAATCGTCACTACTAAAGTTAGATGGTGCTATAGAATCGGCCTTATTTGTTAGATTAGCTATTGTCTTAAATAGGTAGTGAGGGTTGTTTTTATTGCTTTCTATAAATTCAGAGTAGTAAGCTGAACCAGCTCTATATACTGGAAGTGTTTCTTATATTGTTGCAGGGTATCAGTCCATGCCGACTTGAATACTTGCAAACCAGTAGACCTGCATTTGCGCTCTAGTTTATGGCACTCCTGTTTAAGGGATCGTGTGTGATCATTATACCATGGAGAGTGTCTAGTGGTTTTGACTACCTTAGTCTTCAAATTTCATCATGTGCCTGTCTGACCACTGTATTATAATTATGTGTGATTTCATGAACTTTACTGGAGATGAAGCTAGCATTATTCATCATGTTCATGACATTTAATGAAGTACTCCCATTGATGTCTCCTGTTGTAATAGTCTTCTCCTTGGCAGCTATCAAGGGCATCAAGGGCATCAGCTATCAAGTCAAATCTAAAAAGTAATTAAAGAGTGGCCAGAAAAAGAGTTAAGAGTTAAGAGTATCGGATGGACTAGTACATGATGAATATCAGCTCTATGAGTGATAATAAAGTCTAGTGTATGATTGTATACAGTATGTGTGTTGGTCCTTTTATATGCTACAACCTAGAGTCAAGGAGAGACTGTCTGTATGTCCATATGTAAGTTAAAGTCACCTAATATTACAACTTTGTCTAAATTAACAACTAAATCAGAGAGCAGTTCACTATATTCGGCAAGAAACAGTCTTGGGGATCTGTACACTAAAAGAATGTATGTAGATGATTCGGGTGCTGTTTTAAGAAGCATTGCTTCAATTTTGTGAAAGTCATTAATAGGTTTTAATTCAATTTTCAGAGACTCACTGAAGATGACTGCTAGGCCACCTCCACGCCCTGAGCAACAAGCTTTCTATTAAAAAGTATAGCTATTAGGTAAGGCTACAACTAAAGGAATAGTCTCAGTGGGTCTGAGCCAGGTTTCTGTTAGTAGGCACAGGTCAGAGTTTGTGTCAAGCACCATATGTCACGCCCGACATCCCTCCCTAGAGGGCGCTTCACTGCTCTCATTATTGTTCGTGTCATTTAGCTCTCCAGGTGTACCCTTTTAGTGTTATTATTTAAAGACCAGCTCTTCCAGTCCTCGGGGCTCATCATTAGGGAAAGATGTCACGAGGCCCGCCTAGCACCAGGAAACCCTACGTCCGTCTCCTGAGGGCATAGGCCTCATCCCCGACACCTCCCGTTTCCTGAGCCTGGGGTCTGGAGGATCTCGCCCCATCACCCTTGGACCTCCATGTTTCGTTTGTCTGTGTGCTCCCCCCTCCCGGGGATTTTAACTTTGTCGCGTTCCAGGATGGATTTCCAGTTTATGGACTTTCGGACCGTGCTTTGACCTGCCCTTGGAACCGTTTGGATTTGGATGCCGTTTTGTCTTCCCCGTACACTGTCTCACGGACGGTCACTATTATTTTGTGCACTATTAAACCCCTGTGTGTTCCCTTTTACCACGCCTCCTGTTTCCTCCAGCTCTTACCGCATCGCATAGGGTCTTCTATAAGATCTGACACGGATTCCAGTCCGTGTCCGTTACACCATATCATTAACCAGAACTGATTTGTTGCCTAGTGAGTGAACATTTAACAGATTGATTTAGGTTTACCAGTGGAATGGAGATTAAATTGTCAACACAGGAGCCCCTAAAGGAACGTCTGAATTCTAATCAAGGTCTAGTGAAAGTTGCAATACTCTGTCTATTCACAATCATAACTGGTTCTGAATAGTAATGTGATTGATGGGATGCCGTGTGGCAGAGAATCAGGCACTATAGTTACAGAAAATAAGCTAGATTAATCTTCAAATGCATTCGCACCCTACTCGGGAGTTGGAGCCTCTGGTGTGAATTCCTTCTCAAAATAAACTTCTCAGCCACTTATTTCTTAAACTGTTTTTTCTCTGTTTCTTTTTATTTCTTGTCCTGCACATCAATGTAAGATTTGGTATAATTAATGGTGTATCATAGTCTGGAGCTGCTTTGCTGCCTCAGGACCTGGAGAGCTTGCCATCATTGACAGAACCATGGATCTGGAGTGTCATAAAATTCTGGAGGAAAATGTCAGGTGATCCATTTTCACAGGAGTCGAAAATGGGTCATGAAGCAAGACCACGATCCTAAATACAAAAGAAGATCTATAACACCATGGCAAAGAAGAAAACATTTCAAATACTGAATTGGACATGTTGAAGACTGGACCTAAACACTGTTGAAATGTTATGTCAGGACCTGAAGTGAATTGCTCAAGCAAGAAAAACCCTCAAATACCACCAACCTGAAGCAGTTCTTTTAAGGAAGAACAAGCCAAAATTCCTAAAGGCCAGTCTAAGACTTATCTTTGAGAGAACGAATGGAGCAGCTACGGGAAATGTCTGTCTGAGATCATAGCTGCTCAATGAGGTATCAAATAGATATGGGTATTTATTGATTTCCAAACAATGCATTTATGAATTTTCACTACAACAAAGCAAACAAATGTATACCCATTTTCTGAGTATCCTACTGAAGGCAGAGAAATACACTTCAGTACGTTGCATAGGTCCAAGCATCCTTACATCATCACCACATTCATATTATGAATTTTGCTACAACAAGCCTGAGAATTTATATACAGGATTTTATTAAATACAGACCTGTTTTTTTAGGTTAACAAGGCTTCAATGGTCTGTAATTAACATTTTGTCACTTTCGGTACAGGTTTTGTACTACAGAAGAGTAAGTCAGAAAATTATTGTGTGATTTTTATGGAATTTGGAAACCAGTTGGAGGAATTTGCCTACTGTATATTCTTAAGGAAATTAATTTTTAATTTTCAAATTATAAACTTTTTCCACCTTAAAACAATTTTCATGGAATAAATTACATTTGTAAAGGTATACAGTATCTGTATATACAGTAATTATTATTTTTATATTTATTCACATGAGGATATTTATGAAGATCTAATTACAAATGAGATGTCTAATGTCTAAAATGTACGAGAATATGTGCCAACCTTTAGGGTGCACAAACCTTTTCTCTACACTGTCTTTGGTGACTGTTTCTCAGAAATATTGGCTTTATGTTCTCAAAATTGAAAAAGAGGATCCTACAGTTTCCCTTGGGATGATCATCCATAGAGCTTGATAGAATGTCTTCAGGGAATTGTCACTATGGAAAGAAAGATTATCTTTAGATTTGCTGCATATGGGACAGTCCTTTATTCTACTCTATATTTTCTTCAACAAATATTCTGCTTTAGCTACTAATACCACTTTTCAATCAGTTCAAGAA
This sequence comes from Lepisosteus oculatus, assembly GCF_040954835.1. Lineage (NCBI taxonomy): Eukaryota > Metazoa > Chordata > Actinopteri > Semionotiformes > Lepisosteidae > Lepisosteus > Lepisosteus oculatus. The sequence continues at coordinate 14,193,077 of NC_090720.1, forward strand.
AAATCACCTGTAAAATTACAAAGTATGAAATAATTAAATGCAGTAAGTTACTAAGCTGCAGTCAGAGAACTCACTTCAGAACTTCAGAACACTTCAGAACAAGGTTTTTCCTGTAGTTGGCTAGTTTTCTACCATGGCTGCCCTTTCAGATTCAATTTAAGGGGAAAGAAATGTGGTCTAATTGATTGTGTGCAAATGGGACACAAACAGTATTCAGCACAGTTTCAGGTTATTCCTGCTACTTTCCCATATGATTAACTATTAACTACTGAACTGTATATGTTAGATTAGCCACTCCACACAGCTCTTTGGTTAAAGTGTAACGTCAGCATCAGGCAGGGAAATGATAATAAGGCAGTTATTTTCAGCACAAGAAAAGCAGCTTTGCTTCTGTGAACACCTCACAGCACTGTGCTGAGATAAGGTTTCTTAGCAACTATTGCGATCAGGAGCTCGTTTTTAATCATTTTGTTTCCTTTTCTATTTCACAGTCTTGTTTCCTTTTCAGTTCCAGGTAGGATATATTTTTCTTTGTGTTTTTTTTAATGTGTTTTCTTTTATTTTGAGGGTGAAGTGTATTTTTCTTTTCCCATGCATCAGTAATAATATTGTCTAAGCACAGCAGTGACAGCTGCTTGTAGCTGCCTTGTTCCTCATTAGACTTGTTAACAGTTCCTATAATTCAGCCTGATTTATGATAAAAAGGCAAAAGTGCTGTTGATTTCCAGCTGACACCTGAAAGTGCTGATAAGGCCTCCCATAAGTCATGTTCAATTTGTCTTTTTACTGTTAGATTCCTAGTTGGTATATACTAACCATGTAAACTCCCTTCTCCTTTTTAGATCTGTAGCAAGCATTTTAAAATGAGCCATTTTGTAAGATGTAAATGCCAGTGTTTTTTATGGTTAATTATTTCTATTTTTGATTTTATAAATATGAAAAAAAAGGAGTCATGACTTCATATCTAAACAGATGCCAGACTCCACTGCATCATTTTCTAGCTAAAACTAGAGCATATAGCAGACAAGCTAGGTTTCAAGCTAGGTGCTGTGAGGTGAGTCCAGAGCTTGATAAGGACTCTAGACTCTAAATCAGAGGGTCATAGGATTAAAAGTGACAGTATAAATGGGTCTTCAGGCTATAATTATAAATGAAAATCTGTTCCCAACTGACTAACCCGGTAAATAAAATAATGAAACATCATTGTGGAGAGTTTGTTTTGGAATTATATTATTCATAGCAACTTAGAATAAACAAATACTGTACATACTGTAGTTGACTGCTACACAGAGTCTTATAGTGCAAAAAAAGAATGTAGTAAAGTAATGTTATGACAACTGTGTACACTACCAAGCTGAAAACAAACTACAAGAATTATCACAAGGTTGTAATAAACTATGAAAAACAGACATATTTAGCTTCTTACCATACAGTTGTTACTATATTATAATCTAAATGTGAATAACTGTAATTACTACTAAAAATAATAATCTGTATCTTACTTTTGAAAAAAATCTTGCTACTACCAATAATAATACTAAAACTACTATATATAATATTACTTATTTTAGTATACTAATAATAATGTATTATTACTGGTAATAATAATTATTCAGTGATTATTACCACGCTTTTCTCATAATACTTTTTTCACCTGGACTTAAACAAGAAGTGTAAATTGGCAAGTAAGTATTCTAATGGATAAATCTAAACAGGAGAACAAAAATGTCTGTTCCACGTTGGTCTGTTAGTTTTATCATCATTATTTTAAATAATTTAAAATTAAAAATTATCTTTATTGAAGGCAAGATACATTCAAAAACAGGTATTTATCACATAGTTCTAAAGTTGCAACATTTTAAAAAAGAATGCAACATGAGAGAGTATATAGTACAGTTCTTATAGAACAGGAGATACAGCAATGTACTGTAAAGCACATGAATAGTAAATATACTGGAACCTACTAACTGATTTTCCATGATCCATTTTTTTCACAGCACAAACTCAAGATGCCTAATGTGTGAAGTCAAAGACTGGTGTCTACTTTGCAGCTCCTGCAGTTTTTCTGGTTTCCTTCTGGCATTTTTTCGGTTGCAGTGCCACCAAAGGTCTAAAGGTAGATACTGCATGCTGGAGTACACACAAATAGAAAACAAGCAAATGATAATCTTAAATGCACACGCTAATTCTCCTGGAACATCTCCAACATTTCTCTACATCTGCAAAAACTATCCACCACACTTACATGCAGGTTTTCACTAGTATTACTTAAATTACTGTCAGCCACTGTTTTCAGCTGCTGTTGAACTGGAGCACATAAGGCAAATAATGTTTAAAAACAGTGATATTGAGAAAGTTTGATTAATAATCTTTACCTGTCTTTTCATAGCATTACAGTATATATGCATTGTAAGCAGTAAGTTCCTAGATAAAACTGAAAATCACAAAATGCAAAATGTCTCACCTGACTGCAGCTTCATTTCTCTTGAATTTAATGAATGGAAAAAAAGGTATTACTTTGTCATTTTCTGTTTAAACTGTTTGAAGCATTGGTCTTAACAGAACCCTATTCTTAATGAAATATTAAAAATGTTATTGATATTTTAGGTATTAAGTGTTTTAATAAACTATAAATAAAGCATAAGTTGGGCTGAGGATATTTTATAAAATACTGTATATAAACGTATACAGAATTTCTATTTAAAAAATACACACTTACAAGTGCCTTACAAATGTATTCTGACCCTTCCTATATGTCCCATGTTATAAAATTACAAAATTATGCTGGCACATTTATCAAACTTTGAAGCCTGAATCGTCTTGGGTTGAAGAGTTGGTGTCAGTCAGGATTTTTTGTATCAAAAGTAACGCCTTGCATTTAGACCAGAATGTTCCAGTTTTGTCTTATTTGACCACAGAACTTTCTGCCACAAGTCTGCAGTATCACTTAAAGTTTTGTCTCACATGTTTTTGTGTGGAGTGACTAGGATATTGTCCCATTTCAGCCAATAAACTATGTAACTTTGTCAGAGTTGCTATTGGCTATATGGTTTTGGCTATATTTACATATTTTTTTGTAAATCCATTGATTTTGGTTAAATTGTGAATAAATGTATTTGAATATATACATATATCTTGTAAATATGTATCGAGGATGTTTCTTTCAGCAAGGTTACCACAGGATTCAGTTCTTTATTTCTTTTAAACACCATATGAATAAATTAATCTGCATACAATTATAAACATGACCTTTTGGGAACTTGACTCTTATTATTATTAAAAATAATAAATACATTCAGGTTTGACAGCCGGACAGAATCACAGAATACACTGGAGGGGGTAAAAGTACATATGGGGTGGAGCGGTGGCACTGTGGCTAAGGATCTGCACCTGTGGCTGGAAGATTGTCAGTTCAAATCCTGTGGCTGGCAGAGGAATCCTACTCTGTTGGGCTCCTGAGCAAGGCCCTTGACCCCACCTGCTCCAGGGGTGCTGTACATTGGTGACCCTGCACTCTGACCGCAAGGTTCTCTCCCTGTCTGTGCGCCTCATGGAGAGCAAGTTGGGGCATGTGAAAAGACAAATTCCTAATACAAGAAATTGTATATGGCTAATAAGTGATCTTATCTTATATAGAGAAAAGGCAGCCACGATATCCAGTAACAGGACAAGTGGCGCCAGAGAGAAGACATTGAGGACCTGTGCTGCTTTTCCAAAATGTCGTTATATTTGCTGAACTAGTATGAAAGCTAGGTTTTGCTGACACTTTCTGTTCAAACATTTTTCAGCCCCCTTAACGCAAAAAAGTAGTTTGCATTAAAATCTGCCAGGCCTTTCTTTGTTCGTTATATATTGTTACAGTACTTGGTAATGAGGACATATGAATTCTATAATTAATGAAAGTGCTCAAAGCTCAAAGATTGTCTTTAAAGTAATCTAAGTAAGCTAGTCATGGTTTAGTAATGAGCTACGTCAGCTAGGATGAAAGTGTTCACTATCTCCCGTTATTTTCAAATAATATCGTTGATATTATCGTTATTATTGATCCTATGTTAGAGGGAACTTCAATACCCTCGTCTGCTTCAGCCGTAAAACGCCCGCAGAGATAATGCGAGTACGACAGCATTCAAAGCCCACTGCTTACTGTATGTGTATTTTGCCGCGGAGCTGCTCCAGCATATATTAATCACTGCAGGTGGCCTAACAGTTTCATACAACGTAAAAGACAAAAGTAATAATTATTCAACCTAAATTGGAGCACTTCAGTCCTGCATTAGTGGTAATTAAAGTCTGGTGTTGATATACGAAAGATCAGTTTGATGCATTTGAAAAATGCAGCTCGCAGTTTTCTGAAGCTAGTTTAATGAGGTTTGTTTCCCTTCTCTAAATGAAACTTTGCTTTGCATGGCACTAACCCTGACAATGGCTGGAAACCTTTAACTGTGTGCTCTCTGGTGTGTTCCCCAGATATGAATGCAGATGACACATACAGTAGCATTTCCAAATGGACGACCTGACTCCACAGTGTAACAGCTCCAGTCAAGAATATCCCTGCAGTAAGTTCAGTCGCCTTTGGATTTTACATGTGTGGCTAAAGGCCATGGACTAGATACAATTTGATTCAATCTGGACCCTGCCTGTGTCTGCATTATAATATCCAGGCAAAGCAATGCTAAATGTTTAATTTCATAGGATTTCAAAACCCTGATTATAAAACTCAGATCCTGTGGAATGTCTTCATACCAGTAACGATTTTTAAATGGGTGTAATTAGGGTTGTCATCCTTCAGCCCTAGACTCCCGGAACATGAACAGGTTTCCTAAATTACTAATAATTAGTGTATGAGGTGAGGCACATGATACTTTAATTGGAATTCTCAATAGTATTTCTTCCTTTAAACATGCTTTAAGCAATGGTTCACCAAATGGTCCTGAGACCACTTATTTGATTAGTCTTATAGGCCTTAAAGATCTTGTTCCTCAACCACTTCTAAACATTTAGCATTGTTTTTTTGTTCTCTAAATTACCTAACATCTGGTTTGGTATATGTTATATATGGGCTATTTATAAAGTGGTAATTCCGGTGCGATTGGCTGACGCTTTCGAAACCGTGCTATATTCTCTGATATACGCACACCCCGGAAGAAATTCTGAGTTTTTACTGTGTGATAAAGAAACATCAATGCGCTGACTGATAAATAACGGTCAAATCAAATCAATCGCATAGGCTTTTAAAGATTACTCAGGTATTTGATACATGTATCTTCTTCTACTTTATTTGTTGCGCTGGTGAGTTTTTGTGCTCTCATTGAATGATAGAGTCGCGTAGTTTAAATCATTTTCATTCTTAGAAATTATCAAACGCTCGATTAAAAGCAAGGGAGATTATGTCTTTTATAGATATAGCGAGAGTTCGCTACGGCATTACTGGAAACCCAATTTTAACGACAAAGCGCTGGAGTGATATCCTGACAGGCACCGAGGCCAGCACCGGTGGGAGCACTCCCGCAGCGAAAAAAAAATGCCTGACGAACTAGGGATTGGACAGTTTTTCAGTGCTTGTATGATCAATGGAAATGTTCAAATAAATTTGCTAAAGAAATAAATAAAAAACAAGTCATTTATTCCTTTATCATATTGGCTAGGGCTGAAAAGCATTGTTAATGTCCCCTCTTTAATAGTTAATGTTATTTATGGCTGTGTTTCTGCGTTACGTAGCAACGAGGGACTATATTCTCAGGCGGAGGAACGTAAAAGCTTAATTTTTTATTTTTTTTTTAATTAAAGTTCATTCTATACAGCAATCGCATATTTTGGGACAGTTTATAAAAGCAATAAGGCACTCGAGGCCTGTGTTATATCGTGAATATAGCCACAGTTAAAAGGGGTAACGCCTTTTAACTATGACTATATTCACGATATAGCACGGCCTCCCGTGCCTTATGGCTTAAATATCTTTACCCACTCTCTTGTTAAGCTGTTATTCACTTTGAATGTAGTTGATTTTAGTGTAGCTCGCTGATAATGGAAGTATTGTCAGCCAATCAGTAACAATCACTTATGTTTTCCACCAAATAGGATACTGTATGTAACTGCTCATTGGTCCATGTACTCTATACTGCCACTAAATGAAATGGATTTACCCCACAGTAGGTCATGTTGATGAAATATGAAGTCCTGTACCCCTCAACAGTGTTTGGATAACAAAGTCAAAACTATTTCATAATGCAGTCAAAATCTGCATTTGTGATTACAGAATTAATATGAACAAGTAAAATACAAACTTTTTATTTCATTTTTTATTTCAAAATTTCATTTTTGGGGTGATTCTACGCAGACACTTATTGTAACTGTATGAGGACAAAAAATACTTAATGTTCAACCAGTGGTTTCATGTTAGTTTTAGATGCATTCACTTAATGTAAATTTGAGAATTAAAAGTGAGGTTGACTTTTTTTTTAAACCACACTTTCCTTCACTTTTGTCAAGATTTGTCATGGTCTCTGTCCATTACACATTATTATTAAAAAACTTTCCTGGCTCATCTTTGTGCTAACAGGGACATTCTAAAGTGTTGGACACACATATCCATCTTTGAAACTGGCTTACTTGTCTTTAATTAAACTTCCTGAGACAAAAAGTGAACCGCACAGTATTTTGTTTTGGTCTTCATGTTGATATGATTGGATGAACTTTTAATTTTGTAATTAAAAAAAATACATGTTCCTCTAATTGATGTGGTATTAATAATATAGTTTTGCTTTGTTTATGGAAATCCAGATGACCAAGGCACTCAATATGCATTGATCATCATCCCAGTATTCTTGGGAGTGACTACTGTCCTCACCATCACTCTGATTCTCTGGAAGACATGCTGCAGGAAATGGGAGCAGGAGAGAGCTCCTATTGCTTCCCTGCAAGGTACGTCAAACTGTAATATTTGTTTATGACTTAAACTAGGAACATGCTTATATTCTGCTCCCAGATGGTAAATACTTACTGTTTATATTACTTTAGCTAATGTGAATAGAGTATCACATTAGCTAAAGTAATATAATGTGATATTACACAGTACTATAGGAAAGTCTCTGCACTGAACTGGCTAGCTGTGGGTTCAAGTCCCTACTGCAAAGTGAGATACTTTACTCCAGTTGCTCCAGTCCACTCATCTGTATAAGTGGCAACCAGCATTGATGGAGGGTATTACCTTAGAGTTGAGACTAGGGTCTCATCTCTAAACATCATGGTAAACACCATGGAAACCAGGATGTGTTCTGTGGTTCAGGTATGGAAATTCCTTACCTATCAATTTAGAATTCCAACTGATGTCACTGGGAGAGTTGACTTTTCTTTGATTCTCTAAGTTCCAGTATTGTTACAGTGTTATTCTATATTGTGAACTCAAATCACTGCATTTAGATGGGATCATACATCCATGTTACATTTTCAAAATCACTTTTGTAAAAAACTGAAACTCTGCTGAATGTTATTCACTGGGTTAAGCTCTAAGTTGATGCAACCAACTGCTCCACTAAGATAATGTGAAAAAAATAACAAGTAGAAATTAATTCCAAAAAATAATAATGCTTTAACTATTGATATGTCCTAATGTGTGTGAAGAAGAGGAAGACAAGGTGGGAATAAGAGAAAGATAAATGGATAATGTAAAACAGCATTTACAGTACTACAACTCATCAGAGGCAAAAACCTGAATCATTTCTTTATATAACCTTGATTTCTCTGAAAGTTAGGTCACTAACTTGTTTGATTGCTAGTAGCTGTTTCTTGTAGGAAGTCAGAGCATTAAGTTGATAATACATCTGTCTGATTTATTAAAACATTTAAAGATAGGTTAATTATTCCTTTGAGAAAAGGAAATGAGCTGCACAACACAATCTTGATGCATTTTATAAGGTAGTGATAAAGTGATAATGGTTACCACCAGCTTTTATATTAACATTTGTGGATGTGCTCAATAATATGGTAGGGCCAATACCAGAGTGCAGCCAGGCTCTGCCCATAATTTCAATAGCTTATTTAGCTGCTGGGAGTGTTCAATAGGTTCAATAGGTGGCAGCTCCTGTTAACTGTAAACAGATTCACCACTATCATCATTATTTTATTCACTCCTACTACACCAGGTTTTCTGTGATTTAATAATTTGATTGCTTCCTGTTGGTAAAATCTAGCCACATAATGATTAGTATTTAATACTAACTTGACATTCACTCCTGTGGTTTGTACCCTTTTGCCTGTTCTGTTGAGCAAGTCTGTAATACTAAAAGGCCTTTGAAGCACCAAAGGGAGTGATGATGACATCCAGCACTTCCTCTCTTTACAAGCTTCTTTGTTGCCTGCTATTGTAGACAAACCAGTCAGTTCAGAGAGTGGGTATGTGGCCATGGCCGCTGTAGAACACACCCTGCTGCCTGTCAGAGACCCCGGGCTGCGGCAGTGGGAGATACCAGGGGACACTGCCATCGAGGACCTGGAGTTCCTCCGCAGCGGGAGATTTGGGCCTGTTTGCAGAGCGAAGTTAACCCAAGGGGGCAGCTCTACTGCCGTGGTTATTAAGACTCTGAGGGGTATGTTTGATTTCCTATGTGGGCAGAAAGAGCACTGTTTGTATCAGGAGTCTCAAATTTCTTGACTATGAAGGATTTTTGGATGTTCATTCTAGCTTTTGTCAGAATAGCTCATTATTTGAAATGTTTTTTTTACCCTCCTTCTCTTATGAAGCCTTAAAGAGAATGATATTTTAATTACAGCTAATCCTACCCGGTTAAATACCTTTAAAGTGCATTTATCTGCATTTATTCACAGAAATTGATCTTATGGAAAGAAGTACAGGTAAACGACTGTACATTTTACTAGTGCAAAATGCTACTTTTTCCCTCAAAAGCTATTTCATTTGTTTGGCCAGTGAGCGCCTGTTTTGTTTTTTCTTACGTGATTTTTTTCATTTAGTGAACAATAAATTATATGGATTACATAAAAACATTCTGAAGATTATTCTAAAGACTGGGAAACTGACTTTATTCATAGATCAAGGATAATATTCACCCCCTTACATTCCATGAAAATATCTAAATGAATCCAAATTTATCTTGAATTTCTACTGAGGTTATTTTTCTTGACTTTTGTCCCTGTTGTTTCAGACAACAGTACCACCAGTAAAGCCAAAGAATTTGTAAACTGGATCCGTTTCTGTGCTAGAGTGTGTTGCCACGACAACCTGGTGAAGATGATGTTCTGCCAGACAGAGCTCTGGCCGATGTACCTGATCATGGAGGCCTGCAGCCCAGGGAACCTGCTGCACCTCCTCTGGGAGCTGAGGAAGGTAAGGGTAGAGGAGCAGAAGGCCTAGTGCTGCAACACCTGCCCTAGCTCCAGCCTCTGGAGGGAATATGACAGCTGCAAAGTAGTTAATTCTTTTCTTTGAGAAGTATTGACATTCAAAGTCCTAGGAAATCAAAATTGTGTAAAGCAGTAAAATTCCTTGTTTGTGTCTTTTAATTAAATCTAACTGAGTTAGAACCACAAATACACAAAGTCTACAAAGAGTCTTGAATTAATGAAAGCTGGCGGTTTGAGATTTATAATTAGTACAATAAATTACAATTGTTTTTTATAATTATTGGGGTGGGGTCTGGAAATTAACTGTGGAAAATTGATTGTATTTATCTCTTTGTGGGGGCTTTGCCAACAACTCTTATTCTATTGTATTTACTATTTCAAACTCCACTCAAATTAAACGTCATTGAGGGTGAAAAGAGACATGAAACAAATATATGTCACGCCCTCTGCAGCCAGAGGGCGCTCCTTCTCTGTCCTGTCTCTCATTTCCGGTTCTTTGCTGTCCTTCCGGTGTTTCTCTCTCTCTGGGGCTATATATTTCTGGGTCTTTCATTCTGCCTTCACTCAGCATTGACGTTCAGATGTCCTGAGACCCGCTTAACACCAGGTCACCCCACGTCCGCTACCTGAGGGCATAGGTTTTTATACGGCATTCCGTGAACAGCTGAACCTGGGCTAACCCCCGTCTCGCCACTACGCATAGGGTCTTTTCGCTCTCCTGTCATTCTACGGTTCGTCCCTTCCGACATCCGTGACAATATATTGGCATTTTTAGATTGAAAAGAAGATTCAATTTTCTTGATGTACTATAAATCGCTTTTATATGGTCTCATTGTCTGCTTGTCAGGAGATCCTATGTTTGTGGGAATGCAATCCCAAATTTTGTACCTATATTGATGATGATAATATACAATATACACACACTCACATATAAGATTGTTTTCATGAAGAAGCAAGTAATATAATGAAAAGAACAACACATGATTGAAGATATTATTTAAAAAATGAGATACTACTTTCCTTGACTAACTTCACTATAAAAAAAGATAAACTCTATTAGCTGAAACTTTGGTATATTGTATGTCATGTTATATTGTGATAATTTATAGCCATAATATGAAATCAAGGAAAAAACTACTTTTATATTAACATCCATCCATTTGCAAACCACTTCATCCCATTTAAGGTTGTGGGGAAGCTGCAGTTGATCCCAGCAAGCAACAGGCACAAGGCAGATCACACGCTGGACAAGATGCTAGTCCATCCCAGCACAGACACACAGATAGACACACACGCGGGCACAAGGTAGGGTACATCTTGGACAGGATGACAGTCCATGACAGAGCACACACTGACATAAAAACAGACACTCACTCATGGCCAGTTTTCCTAGATTGGATTATGGCAGGGAACCGTTGTACCTGGAGGAAACCTAAGGGAACACTAAGAGAACATACATATGGCTCTGTGGCTAAGGATCTGTACCTGTAGCTATAAGGTTGCTGGTTCGTATCCCGTGGCTGGCAGAGGAATCCTGCTGTACTCTGTTGGGCCCCTGAGCAAGGCCCTTAACCCCATCTGCACCATATAAATGGCTGACCCTGTGCTCTGATGCCCAGCTTCTCTCCCTATGTGTCTCATGGAGTTGGGGTATGAGAAAAAGAGACAAATTCCTAATATAAGAAATTGTATAAGGCCAATAAAGTGATCTTATCTTATCCAAACTCCACATAGATAGCACCCCATGTCCAGAATTGAACCCAGGGCCCTAGTGCAGCAGTGTAGGCCTTCAATTAACATAAAATTGTTAAAAACTGCCAGGTCAGTAAAGATGGCTAGAATTCATCTGACTTTACATGATTTATTTATTTAATTTATGTGTCACCCCACCTGAACCCTAACTTTATATAAAAAGTATACTTTGTATACTCATTATACTTATACATTTCAGTGGAGGATGTGGAGTTTCAGAAAAGTACTGCAAAACACTCTTTCGGTTACTTAACTGAATTGTCATACTTGATTTCATATATGACAAAGAAGCAGTTTAGAAAACATTTTCAAACTTCAATTACTGATGTTTTTCAGTAGCCATTTTTAAAATGATGATCTGGTTTAGTTTATCCAAGTTGTTGAAACATGAGATGAGGCTTTTTAAATCCTTTATCCACAGGGAGTTTAAAAAACTGAAAATGTTGCCTTACTCATGTGATTGAGTCTTTCTGTGCCAAATTCAGATTCAAAGAGCTTTATTGTAATAACCAATGAATTACAGTGCTGCAAAGATTATGCAAATAACACAATGTTTACAGATGCTGGAAGTACAAACGTTACATAAGTACAAACAGTACATATGTCACAGGCTCACAGTCTGTTTCTAATGCAGTGACAGGAGATCACATACTGAGCTGTGGCTCTATTGAGGCTCCTTCCCAGCAGGATTGGAAGCTGTCCTGATTCTGGAAAGTGTGGAAATTATGGAATTAGATTTGTTTTTTTATTCCAGCTGGCTCATCTAAAAATAAGGTGTCTTTCAGGAATCTTCAGTCCTGTTTTAATCCCAGAGGAGAGCTTGTGGAAGCAATGTGGAAAGAGTTTCATTATGTGTGTGATGAAGAAAGGCGTTACATGTGTGTCATGATGAGAGAATAGAGATTTATCATAATGAAGCATGTTGTACAATGTTAGAGACTAGTGTCTCTCTAAGACAGCTGGTAGTCCTACACCCAGTCTTTAGAAAAGTATTGTCATCAAGTAATGAAATATAAGTTCTGAAATATTTTCAGCTCAGTTCCATCCCATTCTCTAACAGGGTTGTGATGAGAGTATGGTGTGTGGGATTAAACTACAGTACATATGATCCACTGGTCCCACTAGTTTCAGTTAGTATTGTGATGTAAGGAATTTTCCACGCCAGGGAAGATGATACAGTAGAAGGTGTACTGTACTGGTGATCCCAAATATTTTGACCAGAGAACACCATTAAATTGATTCTTCATGCATGTCAAGATGTACAGTATATAATTAAAAAGATTTAAATTTAATTATGAGCTCAATTCTAGGCTCAATTAGGCAAAAACAATAACTTGAACTGCACAGTGTGAGATTCTTTCCTTTTAACCATGTTTGTATTTTGAATATAAAGAAAATTAATCTCTTGGCTAAGTGTTTATAGAATGCAGTTATTTGCTTAAGTAATATTGTACGTATGCCCAGCTAGTTTTTGTCAAGCTGAATTGTTCAGATTGTTCCAGTATACAGCATATAAAGCTTTAGATTGGAGAAGTATTATCATGATGGTTCTTATTTGTCCATAACAATTACTTGTATGAGGAATAATCAAAAATATTGGTGCAGAATTTTAGATTACCTAAGAAATGTTAAAGCAGGAAAACTACAAGTACAGTATCTTTGCTGATACTTTTAATTATTCATCCATCCATCCATTTTCTGACTCTTTATCCAATACAGGGTAGCAGCAGAGCTGGGGCCTATCCCAGCAACCAACAGGCTCAATACAGGATACACCTTTGATGGGATTGCAGTTCATCGTGTGGCACACAGAGACACAAACACACACACTCACACCAGGACCGGTTTTTCAGAAACCAATTAACCTACAGTACCAGTATGATTTTGGACTATGTGAGGAAACCGGAGCACCTGGAGGAAACTCACATCAACACAGGGAGAACACGCAAACCCCAGAAATTGAAACCAGACCCCTCCTTTGTGAGGTTGCAATGCCAACCACTACACCACCATGTTGCCGTTAATTATTCAAAATTAGCATTATTAAACGAACATGTAGTTTTATGTTTGAGCAACAGTATTAGATCTCCTGCAATTTGTTACACAAGAGTTCCAAAAAAGTTTGTCATTCTATTTGCGTAGTTGGTGTACATTAATATATTCTGTGATTTTTAACCTGTGTTCCCTCATTACTGCAGGATATGGCTATCCCAGATCATACGTGATATGAAGATATCTACCGTACTTCTTGCCACATGATTTAAACCATCTGTCCTCTGGATGTTTTGTATGTTTTCCAGAGTGATGGTGAAAGTGTGGATCAAGTCCATGAATTCTCTGAGACGTCCGTGTATTGCATTGGCAAGCAGGTGTTAGCTGGGCTCGTAAGTTGGACCACTGGTTCTCTACCAGTAACAATTCCAAAAGCCAAAAAAGGTTGAGCTTCCTTTAGGTACTTTATATGGCTATCGGCGATATCACCCTCTAGCTCACAACTGATAACCCACTGCAACTAAGCAGGTGTGATTTTGGCCAGTACCAGGATGGGAGATCTCCTAGGAAGAACTAAGGTTGCTGCATGATGAGGTGTTAGTGGGGCCAGTAGGGGGCGCTCACCCTGTGGTCTGTGTGGGTCCTAATGCTCTAGTATAGTGACCGGGACACTGTACCGCATAAAGGCACCATTCTTTGTATGAGACATTAAACCGAGGTCCTGACTGTCTCTACTCATTAAAAATCCCAGGGTGGTTCTGGGATTCTGGCCAAATTTCCCATTGGCCTTTACCAATCATCAACTCTTAATTCATTCTTAATTTAATTCATTACTCTGTTCTCCTCTCCACTAATAGGTAATGTGTGGTGAGTGTACTTGCGCACTATGACTGCCATCGCATCATCCAGGTGGTGCTGATTGATGGTGGTGGGGAGTCAACATTACCTGTAAAGCACTTTGAGTGGAGTGCCCAGAAGCGAGCTATATAAGTATGAGCAATTATTTTTATAGATGCTGGTTCCATGTCTGTCCTTGACTGTGGTCTCAGTGACAATCCAGGCTGGCCCAGCCACCCATCAGCAACATCTCAATTCTGACACCCTCCCAGCTTCTCATGAAACTGTGAACGATCTAAGATTCATCATCAGGTTTGAGGCTCACATGATGTCTTTAATCAACTTTGGCTACTGGGTCATTTAGGAATGAGTTTGGATGTTAAGATTGTTTAAAAATTCCTTTGTTGATTTCTATTGGAAATCCAAGGATGATGAAGGACAAATCAAAATTGATGTATCACAATATTCAAAATAATAATTTTCTTTCTTTGTGTTATGGGTCTCCTTGGTTTCTTTTTACTAGAAAGGTTTATGTTTGAGACCGAAACAATGTCTAGGAAGATAACTTTATATATCCCATAGAGGATTTCAGTCAGGAACACCTGAATTTTTTGCAGAACTGTATTTAATTTTGCCCACCAGGTGGCAGTACCACCTAGAAAATGCTACTCTAAATAAGTGACATCATGGTTAACATTATAAAAGAGCACCATTTTATATACCATCAAGGGTTTTAACATGGAGGTTAAAGAGGCCTCTTCTGTTGCTTTTAGGACTATTTGGCATCAGAGCAGAAGCTAATACATGGCGATGTTGCAGCGCGTAACGTGCTGATCAACAGCAGGCTTGGTGTGAAGATCTCGGGCCTGAGCCTGGCATTCGAGGTCCAGCAGACTGGTTGTGTGTCAAGCAGGAGCGCAGCAGTGGTGCCCGTGAAATGGCTGGCACCCGAGAGGATTATGAAGCTGCCCATGACGGTAAAAAGTGACATGTAAGAACCTTTCTACTTCTCTGTTAACTAGCAGTGTACATATTTGAAGACATTAGTGATGAGGTTAAACATCAGTCAATTGCAGAAGCTTGTATGGTCACATTTTGCAGTGATGTGAAAAAACAATGTTCTTCAGACATGAGATTTATTACAATTCACCAGTTAAGAAACTTTGCACTTCCTGTATATTGTGACATCATTAACAAACAATTTTACATTACATTATAATATCCCTGAATTTCAATGCATTTAGTACACTTCTCTTCCAAAGCAGGCTCTTCTCCTGAAAATCTTTTGCTTGTGACTTTTCTCAATGCCTCTATGTGATCAATAATAATCATGTTTGGCAAAGGCTCCTCTGCAGATTTTGGTAGTAGTAATTTGATAGTAGTAGGTGGGGATGATGTCCCAAGGTGTAGTTTTCAGAAACTGAAACCCCACCTATTGTGAAGACCAAACTGAGTTCTCATTCCAAAGTTTCAAAGATAAGTGAACTAAATATTTTGAAGTTAAGGGACAATACATAAATTGAAAAATTTCCAGTTTCCAATTTACCAATTCCAATATTTTTCACAATTCCCAAGTACCTTGTAAAAACAGATACAGTATGGATTGTGCAATATCAAATCTTCCAAACACTTCTGAGATTGCACAAATGTGTTCTGAAATTTATATTAAAGGTAGATGATGGAGGATATGTAGTAAGAATTGTAGACAAGCTTTCAGTGTGGCTATGAAGCCCAGTGCTATAGAAACCAAGTATCATGCATGCTGTTACAGTCTATTACTAAGCAGGTCAGTATACAATTCTCCTGAAAATCTCTTAATTGTGACCAGTATAATATTCGGTATAATATTATCTGTACCCTAAATCAAAATAATTGCCATCTTGCCTAATTAACATACAATCCAAGTCACCCAAGTCTAGTGCTAGAACAATGAACAATGAGCAAGTGACTGGTCATTTGGCACAAATTAATTATTGATGCACAATTTGCCCAAGTCCATTTTGTATTTATTGTCTTATTTCCCTATACTGCAGTGTATCTTTTCATAGGTTTGAAAAAAGACCAATTTTTAAATAAACCTGACACCAAAATGTCCTGCGTGCCTTAATTTCTTCCTCTTCAAGAACTCTCTGTCATTGTTTTAGCCTACAGTAGAAAAAATAAGAGACAAGGGATAAAAAAATGAGGTTCTTTAACCATTAGGATGTCTGTTCAGCCAGGCAGCTGAGACATCTTGCAAGTCTTCATTTTGAATGAGAAACTGAGGCTATAAGTCAACCTCTGTCATTCCATAATGGAACACGAATCAAGGATGTGACATTGAAATTCTTACTTGTTAAAATCAGGATTGCCTGTAATGGAAGAACCATCTAATACAGTGTATAATTTTTATGCTTATTTTTTATCGTTTTAATCTTTGCATCTTTCTAGATGGTCATTCGGAATCCTCCTTTATGAACTAATTACTTTAGGTAAGATATGTCTATGTATGTCTGTCTGTCTGTGCCTGTCTTAATTATGTAGCATCCTTCAATTCCAGTGTGCTGATTACTTTCCTTCATTGGAGTATGGTTGCTTTAAGAAACTTTCTCAGTATTTCATACTGTATTTTTACAGTAATACTGTACTTTCATTTCTTTCCTGAAAAGTCTTGTAGTTATCTGAACATGTACACGATTTACATACAAGTAATGTTATTCTTAAAAATATAGCAGTATCATTCACCACATTTATTACAATTATTTACTGTATTATTCCTGTAATTTTTGTTTCTATTCATATTCTAAAGTATTTCACATCATCTGCTTCCTAAATGCCATCTTGCATTCAGTGCAGGAGTGTGCCTTTGAGGCTGCTATCTATCACTCCACAGCTTGAAAAGCACTTACTACACCTGCCTCTATTGTACCCAGCCTTTTCTCCTGTGTGTTGGAAGTAAAGCATAGCTCTAGCGAGAAATATTCATGTTTAACATGGTATTAGTTGATCCAGACATCTGATTACAGTGCTGAAGAATCAGTTCAAGTTACACACAGTATGAAGAGCTGTTGGTCACTTATTTCCTCCTAAGAACAAGATCACAGTAGAGCAGGACACAGACTACAAAGACAAAATAGTGTTTACAGCTTGCCAAGATTGTCTGAATAACAAAAGGTAGTATACTTTTCTCTAGGCATTTATTCACAGAATTTATTTATTTTGCATTCCAAATTTCTTTCTGAAAAAATACTGTAAGGAACTTAAGTTGACAAAGTCATTAGCAATACACTATTTTTGTGTTTCAGCATAAGAATTATTAATGTTTTTTCAGATTTGCTTACTTTTTGTTGTTTTAATTTAATTACCTTACAAAACTAGAAAATTATATTTTCATGCAGTTTTATAAGACCAATTACAATATGAAATGGTAATAAAAACAACTCATAATATTTCTATCACAATATTCTATATACAGTACCACCTTTATGTACCTCAAGTCTCTGGCATTGCTTAGAAACATGCATAGTGTGATGATAAAGAAATTTGTACGTACAGTCATTTTAAGATCATACCAAGAATGAGTGGAGGATTTTCGGTATACCTTGCTTAGGCTTAGTAAATCTATATTTTAACCCAACTGCTTACTGAAGAAGACCAGAGTTTGGATCTCATTACTGTGACTAGGAAACCTGTTCCACACACTCACACTTCTTTGTGAAAAAAAATACTTCCTCTCTTTTTTTATCCTCTACAAATTCAACTAGTTTGCTTACTGCAGGCAGGTCTTAAACAGGTCCCTGCAGAATACTTCTGTATACTACTGCTTGCATTTGCCCATTTAGGGGTTATAATTCTAATATTGATTCTGTTTGTCTATTCATTAACCAGTTTTTGGTCCATGTACATACTGTATATGATCTGGGGACCACAAATATTGATATTTATCAATTTCTGATCTATATCCAATACTTGACGGTTTAAATTGTTTCCTGAAAAACTATCATAGTAATACAATAGTAGTGTGTCTATTGTGATCTCAAATAATCAATTTAATTTTTGAAATAAAGTA
This sequence comes from Lepisosteus oculatus, assembly GCF_040954835.1. Classification (NCBI taxonomy): domain Eukaryota; kingdom Metazoa; phylum Chordata; class Actinopteri; order Semionotiformes; family Lepisosteidae; genus Lepisosteus; species Lepisosteus oculatus. The sequence continues at coordinate 14,211,063 of NC_090720.1, forward strand.
TTCAAGTAGTTTTCTTAAACTTCAGTTTGAAATGCAGCATCCAACCCAAAACTATCCATCTCTACAGGTACTCTAGAATTAACTCATCTAGGGTTCAAAAACACGTTACAAGTCTAGTAAAGAACACAGTAAATCCAAACTAGAATTTAAAAGGTAACAATTTCGAGTCACCACTGTGGAAGTGGTGAGCACTGTGAACATCAACAGTTTTAAAATGTTTAAATTCTTCTGAAGACCTATGGGATTACGGAAAAAGTTACCCAGCCATTACATTGAAGTCAATACTTTTGCTTCGTTGATGAAACTGGGGTCTTTGGATCAATTTACTAACAAGCTAGATGGGCTAAATAGCCTCCTCACATTTGGAACTGTTCCCTGTTCTCACACACAGCTTCTTCTTATTGTATTGTGAACTTAATCATTTCTAACTCTACTTCAAGTGCACATTTTAGGCAATTTTGATTAGTAGAGACTAACCTGACAACAGACTTTTATCTGCTTCCATGGGATTGTCTTCCCTCAGGGTCCCCACCTTATCCGGAGCTCAAACCCTTGGACACGTTTCCAAAACTACAGCACTATTACAGAATGAAAAGACCAGACCATTGTGGGGCCCCACTGTAAGTCCATAATGAAGGAAAATAAAACACTTTAAACACTAAATCACTTTTTTCTAAATCACCTTTCTGAAAGTTAAGAAAGTTGCATCATCCTTTGTATCCTAGCCTGTTGCACAACTCTCTACATTTGTTTTAATATCTGTCATCATATGTGTAAAATGTCTTTATGTACAGAAAATAAATCACCATAACTACTTAAGGTGGGTCACTCTATACCGCTTTCTTAAATACATCCAATTAACTGCTCCATATCATTCTGTACATACAGTACTGTATGTTGATATCCGTTAATAGAGAAAAACTGAATTTATTGGTCACCTTTCGCTGTTACATCCTTCAAGCCCACTTTAAGAACTGATTCAGCCAGTCCCTCCCTTGCCTGTTTCCTGAGTGCCTGTCATACCATGTCTGTGCTGCATGTGTTTCTTCAAATATCTTAATCAGACATAGTATGGTGTTTTTTATATGAAAAACATAGTATGTCTTCTAGGACAAATGACTCCCCAATAAAAAATAGTTAGAATTCAAATGAGGTTCCATAAAACCTAGGGTTTCCAATATTGATGCACAAATCACCGTTAAGGATGAGAAAAGATACAGTAGGGTTTTAAGAACATAGTCATATCTTAATCTTTATTATTGGTTAATATTTCTCTGTGAAGACACATCTGGCTGTATAACACATCCGTGTCCTTTAGATCTAGTATTTTCGGCTTTTTATACACAAGTAACAAAAAGAATTCTGGGAAAGAAAACACTGATATAATTAAAGTAATTCATTATCCTGAACTACTGTTAGTGACAGGGTAAGTGTAGCACAGAACTGTTATTCTGTTATTGACTGCTTCGTTCTCCCTCACGCTGTAATACTGGTAAGAATAGGTGACGTCTCACAGATACTGAAAGCACTGCACGGTGCCCCTGTCCCTCCTGATTCTGAAGCCCTGCTGCTGTCTTCCAGGTATGACTTAATGAAGCATTGCTGGATGTGGCTTCCTCAGGACCGGCCCTCTTTCTCAGCAGTAATCAAGCATCTGGATTCCTACATGTATCTGGCTGAAACAAAGATGATTTGCAACAAGGAAAGCATGAATATGAACCAGTACAGTCTGATTGCAGGAGTGGTACTGTGAATTCTCAGACTGATAACTAACCACCAGGATCTGTACAACAATAAAGAGGTTCTTAGGAAAGTGTATTGGTATAAATTATGTTTTTGCACATTATAAGAACCAAAATAAATTGCTGTGGACGTTAATGCCTTGGGGAAAAGGTTGAATAATAATACATTACTTTCTCATGTGTAATGTCACACTACCTGTCTGCAAAATGTTGTTCTAAGTGGCAAAAAGAGAAAAAAATACTTATAATGTGTCTTTCCTGACAACTATATTCGATCTCAGAGACCCCCTTAAAAATACTTATGAAAATACAAAGCATCCCTGATACTTCTGGGCTTTGGTGTCAGAGACTGAGTACAGTACTAGTGTACAGCAGTTCCTGAACAATGAAGGCCAGAGCAGTAGTGAGTACAAGGAATACACAGCTTTCACCTGATAATGCCTCCAAGTAGAGACATGTGAGGGTTATGCTGCCTGAAGCAGGTATTCGTACATTTACACGTCGTTTCTGCTGCTTCAAAAACATACAGTATGAAGGAAGTGATGTAAAAAGTATTTGTTCTGTAAACATTACATAATATTAAAGCACATTTTAAAGCTTTCAAGAATGTATACTCAGAGATAATAAAAATGTAAATATTGGAATCAATAGCATTTCTGTAATGATTTTTAAAAGCGTTTAGGTATATTAGTATTATTTTAACTAAAGTGTATAGTATAGCCATTTTCCTAGAAAATAGAAGAGTAGAAGAGTTTATGTCTCATGCTTGATCTCATTTCAGTAAATGTCTGCATCTGTGATTGGGTGTGCAATAAACTGGTGAAGTTCATTCTTTAATCTTGGTCTAAAATCAGAGGTTCAGAATGTTCAATGTAATGTTTAAGGATTTGATGTATTTAAAAAAAATGTGTTGTCTTCTGAACAGCATGACTGCAAAGTCTTTCACCTTTTCAAAATCCTTAATTAACATTTTTGTTTTACAGAAATACACATATGAATGTATGTATGGATTAGATGTAAATAAAGGGCAGAATGTAATGAGAATCACCATCTCATGATATATAAACTAAGTATTGAGGTTGACAAATCTTATCTTGGATCTCTTTTTTGGTGTTTGTTTTTTGGATTCATTGCACAACTCACATGAATGTTTAGGACTTTTATTTTTTAGCCCTTGATTCTATTTTGAGAAATGGAGACAGCAGAAACTATTGTGTATTAAAAGGGTCATAGCCTGCCATAAAATATCACAGATGGCGTTGAACAGTGCAATGCAGAAACTGTACAGCAAATGTAAAGCGTGCATTTCTTCTTCTCAGTGTATAGAGAATAAGTAAATTACAAATACGTTTTCTTCTTAAGAGTTTTCACATTTAGAATCACTGAATCAGAACCACTCAATATGAGACACATATTAAAGGTCATTAGATGCCAGAGCTTGTCATGAAAGAATGAGTTGCAATTGTAACCAGAACCTATTGTCCATTACTGGACACACCTCCACACATGCAGGTGGAAACCACATGGATAGGGCGATTTACAGAATACATACTGTATATAGGGGGAATGTACACTCCATACAGAAGGTGATGCAAACTGGAACTGAACCCAGGACATATACAACAATAATCCAATACAACAATAGTACAATACCATATGCAAAAGAACATTCAAAGACATTACTCAATCAGAACTTTTCCAGAACCATATACTTTTGTTCAGTTTACAGGCACCTCCTCAGCAGTAAACGTACTGTAAAAGGTTAGAGTGCTCTGAATAAAACTCATAAAAAAGTGTCAGTACTGTGTTTTCTGCATTAAAACACCTTAACTCCCTTAGAAATACAAAGTTTGTTGCATCTTCAAATACCTTACCCTTGTATTGATGGTTTAAGTCAATTTACAATCAATAATAGTGCCAAAGTATTTAAATTAATTTACTGTTTCAATATTAGTTCTATTAACATAGGAATAGGGATCATAGCAAAACAAGATTTCTTTGTAAGATCAATTATAATTTCCTGTGTTTTATTTTGTTTGTGTTTCCATAAAGTGAACTATCCTGACACCAATTATGAAAAAGATTTATCTCTGTCTGCTCATTGGCTTCACCACTATGCTGCGCTATAGAAAACATACAAATGGAAAAAAAAATATTTGATCAAATATTGCAGGCAGCAGGATAGCACAGTGGTTTGCATTGTCGCCTTGCACTGCCAGGGCCCTGTGTTCAGTTCCTCTGTGCGGAGTTTGTATGTTGTCCCCATGTTTGAGTGGGTTTCCTCTGGGTGCTACAGTCCAAAGTCCATGAAGTCTAAAGACATACTGGTATTGGCTCCTGGAGTGTGTGAGTCTGTCTGCCCTGCAATTAACTGGTGTTCCATCCATAGTGTATCCTGCTTAACGCCTGTTGCCTGACAGATTAGGCTCTGGCTCCCCACCCCCCTGCCTGCTTTGGAGGTGAGATTGGCAGAATGAGAGGGTATTGATATGTTTGCACAGCCAGGGGTTAATAGGATCAGCTTAACAGACCCCATGGAGTGGAAATTTGTTCCACAAGTTTTCAGGCTGGACTTTTCCCAGTTTATCATTCAGGTCTGTCCCTAAGATAACCCCCTGCAGCTAAAGTGGTATAATCATAAAAGGGAGCTCCAACTGAAAGAGGAATTAGCTTTAGTAGAACTCCGTAAAAAGATTGCTTAAATAATGACATTATGGGCATTTTAACTGTATCAATGCATGCAAATTCAGATGCTAATTCCTCTAATATTCAGCATCTTTATTTGTGTGCATCTTTGCCCTGTGCCAAACTACCCTAGTGGAGACTTTAGTACTGTATGTGATGGGAGAAGTGGCAAGATGAATGGATGGTCGCATAATATTGTGGCCCTCAGAAATCCTGCCTCGCAGGGTCTGCGACTGGTTGACATTTGTGATCTGATTTATATTGTGATTTTGAAGCACCTTGGCTCCTTTGGGACAAAAAGCACTGGGAAACAGGAAAAGTCTTACGAATAGACCTAGGGCAGTCAGATTCCTCTATGAAAGCTACTTCTATTATAGCCGTAACAAACCAGCATTACACTGCTGGTTGGAAATATATGCCTGCTGTCTGGCACCTGTTTGCAGATATGTAGAATGCAATTTGTATTTGGTATATGATGCTTGGATTAGTATGCCTTTCCATTGCTTCCCTGTGCACTAGCAGTATGAGTATTTTATATGGAAAGAGCCACCTGTCTGGTGAAGAAACAGAACAGAGCAAAACAGATGAACACTCTTTCCATTGTGCTTGCTTTAATATACAGTATCTATACTCTGAGCTCCATACACAAAGAGTGCATGCATGGTCAAAGTCCACTTTGGCAGTGATATTGTTTCTTCTTTTTAAAAAAAATAGCAATAAAGAGAAATTATGTTATCCATAAGTCATTGACAGAACTCTTTTAGCAGTCTCTCAAGACAGGGGTAGTACTCATGGACTGGAGCATTGGTGATGATGACACATAATGAAAAGAGAAATTGTGTTATATTTTCACAGGGGTAATGACATTTGTACATTATTTATTTTATACAGAAATGTAAAAAGGATAGATGTTTTTGCTGGAGTTTATTTGAGTTTTTTTTTTTAGTAAAAAACACCTAACACCTAATAATACCTCTTAAAACTAAAGAATTCGAGTAAATCATAACTGGTTTTGCACTTTGCACCCTGGACTTACTAATCAGTTGTAGGCTATCAATCATGAGATTGATATAACTAAAGTTTAAGAAATAATGCCACTAATCAATGAAAATATTATTTGCACTGCTGTTGAGCTAGATCTGAATTAATTCGATATGTCTATGCTTTAACAAAATATCACATGCTGATGCAAATATTTAGACATACCATGCTGAATATCATACACCCACCATGGCTATTGTTTTACCTTGTTTTCTTTTTGTTGTCATTAAAAAGGTAGATAAAAGTGTTATGTGTCAGGTTTGTTTCAACATATTACACTCTACTTAAAGATTTCACTTTCTGATCATTGTTTATTGATTCTTAATAAATCAAATCAAATCAAATCAAAGTTTATTTATCAAATGCACAACAATACGGCGTGCAGCAGTAGTTGCTGGCAATGAAATGTCTTTTCTGCAAGCTCACAAAAAATCACAAGACTCACAAAAAATCACAAATTTCACAATAACACAAAAATCACAAAATTGAGGTTACGTTTTTTTAAATTGAATAAAACTCAATATGAGTAGAGCTGCTATGTGTCTATGGTGTATGCAATATATACAAGTAGTGCAGTTATGCTAAATACAGTGAAAACTGTGTCCATGTAGCCATTACAGGTGATTTGCTAAAGGAGCTGCAGGTTGGCTATTTAGCAGTCTTATTGCCTGGAGGTAGAAGCTGTTCCGTAGTCTGTTGGACCTGGACCGAATGCTTTGGTACTTTTTTCCTGGACGGTAGGATGGAAAACAGTTTGTGACTGGGATGTCTGGGGTCCTTGAGAATGGACCTGGCCTTCTTCAGACATCTAGCTGAGTAGATATCCTGGATGTTTGGTATCTCACAACCGGTGATGAGCAGCGCTGACTTCACCACCCTCTGCAGTACTTTGCGATTCCGGGCAGAGCAGTTCCCATACCAGGCAGTGATGCAACCAGTCAGGATGCTCTCAGTAGTGCACCTGTAGAAGTTGGTCAGGATGTGAGACGGCATGCCCGAACTTCTTTAGCCTGCGGAAAAAGAATAGGCGCTGCCGTGCTGTCTTGACCACGATGTTGGTGTGGTGTGTCCAGGTTAAGTCTTCTGAGATGTTAACTCCCAGGAACTTAAAAGTGCTGACCCTCTCCACTGGAGTCCCATTGATGTAGATAGGTGTGTGATCTCCTCCCTGATGTTTCCTATAGTCTACAATCATCTCCTTAGTCTTACTGATGTTAAGAGAGAGGTTGTTCTCCTGGCATCATGCTGCCAGGGTTTCAACCTCCTCCCTGTATGCAGACTCCTCACCATCTGTTTTCAGGCCAATGACTGTTGTATCGTCCCCAGACTTAATGATGGAGTTTGAGTTATGCCTGGCGACACAATCATGGGTAAATAAGGAGTAGAGGACAGGACTAAGCACGCAGCCTTGGGGAGCTCCAGTGTTTAGAGTCAGGGTAGAGGATATGTTGGTGCCCACCCTCACCACCTGGGGATGTTCCATCAAGAAGTCCAGGACCCAGTTACAGAGGGAGGTGTTCAGTCCCAGGTCCTGGAGCTTGATGACAAGCTTTGAGGGCACTATGGTAATGAATGCTGAGCTGTAATCAACAAACAGCATTCTCACATATGTTCCTTTCTTATCCAGGTGTGAGAGGGCAGTGGCAATAGCATCTTCTGTTGACCTGTTCTGGCGATACGCAAATTGAAGTGGGTCTAGGGTGTCAGGCAGTGAGGAGGTGATGTATGCTTTGACCAACCGCTCAAAGCACTTCATGATAACTGATGTGAGTGCAACAGGGCGGTAGTCATTTAGGCAGCTGACTCTGGGTTTTTTAGGAACAGGGACAATTGTGGTTTTCTTAAAGCAGGAAGGAACTATAGACTGAGCTAGAGAGAGATTGAAAATGTCAGAGAAGACATCTGCCAGCTGGTCTGCACATGCCTTCAGAACATGGCCAGGGATGGCATCAGGGCCAAGAGCCCTGTGTGGATTGGTCTTTTTAAAAACTTTACACACATCCGCTCTGGATATGATCAGTGGGTTTCCGTCTTGGATTTCTGGAATCTTCCTGACTGAATCTGCGTTACTGACCTCAAACCAAGCATAGAATGAATTTAGCTCATCAGGAAGAGAGGCAGACTTTTGTGCGATATAGCTGGGTTGCGTTTTGTAGTCTGTAATGGTGCGTATACCACTCCACATGGTCCGTGTGTTGCAGCCGTGATAATACTGTATGACTCTAACATAACTCTGTAGTTGTATTTAGCTATTTTGATAGCTTTCCTGAGGTCGTATCTGGATTTTTTGTATTTATCCATATCGCCAGAATTAAAAGCAGCTGTCGTAGCTTTCAGTTTGGCGTGTATCTCGCCATTTACCCACGGTTTCTGATTTGGATATGTGCGAACAGTAATCCTGGGAACCACGTCTTCAATACATTTAAGACATCCAGGTTGATGCTGCACATTGGTGGTGGTGGAAGGGAGTCCCCATTACCTGTAAAGCACTTTGAGTGGAGTGTCCAGAAAAGCGCTATATAAGTGTAAGCAATTATTATTATCATTATTATTATTTACTGATGTAGCCAGTAACATAGTCCGTATACAGATTGATATTATTTTTGGCAGCTTCGCAGAAAATCTACCAGTCAGCGGTATAAAATCCGATTCATCCGACCAACGTTGAATGGTTCTTAACGCTGGCCTCTCCTTTTTAAGCTTCTGCTTGTAAACTTGAAGTAGCAGAATAGAGGCGTGATCAGATTTGCCGAAAGGAGGTTGGGGGAGGGCTTTGTAACCATCCCGGAAGGGAGTGTAAACATTGTCCAACGTGTTTGTTCCGCGCATCGGGCAGTCGATGTGTTGATGTAGATTAGGCATTGTTTTCTTCAAGTTAGCACAGTTGAAATCACCCGCTATGATGAATGCCCCCTCAGGATGTGTATTCTCGTGTCTGTTAAGGTGAGAGTGTAGTTCATCCAGTGCCTTTGTGAAAAATAATAATCACCAAACACAACACTACTCTTAAATATGCATATTTTACAAGCAGATAGCATAACCACAGATTTCTCTCTGCTACATTACATCCTGCAGAGCACTGGAGTACAACAAGAAAGGAAAGAGAGCTCAAGTTTCAATTAAACACACATCTTGATGTCTCTATATAATGTACTGCTGCTGCTAGTGTGCATGTGATGGACTCTATTTTAATAAGAGTCATGCTGGCAGAGCACTCGCATACACCTAACATAAAAAAGTTATGCATTAGTTATCAACATATGTTGCAACCTAATTTCTCTCTCGGTTACACTATATAGTGCTGGAGCACAACAATGTTTCAAGTGCTACTTATAAATGCAATGACAGATTTGTCTGTGCATATAAAATACCAGTACTACTTGTGTGCATGTGTTGGGCTCAGTCTAGATACAAGATTAATCACACTGTGGCCATTACGCTCCAGAAGCCCCTCTACAAAACAGATCAAGGAGAGAAAGAAGAATTTTCATCATCAATAGAATAAACATGGAATTTCAGGAAAACCCAATTCTACAAGCCCAGAGTGGACTATAGACTACTCTTATGACCAGAGATGTAAAATGTTTAATGACAAAAGTATTTAGATTCTCAATTTAATATCTTATCCAACATATGGCACCTCCAATAGAACACTGTCTATTGCTTTAGATTGCTGTCCAGAGGGAAGTACTGGCTTACTTTCACCACTTGAAACAAAAACCCAGATTTGCTTTAAGGTCATTGAGGTTATTCTTACCAGTGAGGACCAGACATGATCTTGTTCAATTTCTGAAATGTAATGACATCAGTTTTCAAGATGATAATGATATTAACTGCAAATGCCATTAGTTAATGATATGGCCATTTCTAGAATCCAGCAGTAGTTTTGTGAATTTAACATAATACATTAATATTTTTATCAGTTATTGTTTTCCAACAAAATACAAGAAAAAAGTAAACTCAAGAATTGAATAAATGCAATCTTTTAAAACAGTTAGCTACCAAATGAGTGAGTAAGGTTTCTTACATTTGTATTGTAGGAATCCTCTCACGAGACACCAATAAATGTAGGAGTTTTGTGCATTTACTGGGACAATTATTGATTATAGCAGTAAGTCACAAAATGATTCTTTGATGGCTATAAGAAAACCGACCCAGCGGGATACTCAGCAACCCACACACACAGATACTAATACACGACAATACATTTATTAATGCATAAAATGTGCATATAAACATAACAGATCTTATCGTGAGGGTTAGCAGAATACAAAAGGTATATATTCAATCACGAAGAGTTACAAACCAAGAGGGACATACATTCAGTATATCATTCATTTAGACCGTTTCGTAAATGAACTTAGATTACAAGTTCTACACTAGATACTCAAAAGCAAGTACTGTCACGCCCCACACTCTCCCTCGCAAACGACGTTACGTTCCCGGAACCTCTGCTTCCCAATCTCATCCCTGATTGAACCCAGCACATTCTCACATGCATCAGATTCCTCAAATTCTCACTCCCTAACCAATCATCCAATCACACCCCTTTCCTTTCAGTATTTAAACCCCCTTCGCACATCTTCCCATGCTCACTATTGAGAAGCCTATCTTAGTATTCTCCAATGCGCGTTTCTTAACCTTTTGACTGATCTCCCGTTACGAATCTTCTGCTTCCGCCTCTTGTCCTCGCCTTCTGGATTTTGCCTTTGAATTGTTTTGACTATCTCTCGTTACCGGACCCTTTGCCTCCCTTATCGACCCTGCCTTTGGATTTTGTCTTTTGGATTGTCCCTTTGCTACTCTGTGTCCTGTGGGATTCCGGTCACGCATAAGGATCCTCCTATTCCACGTATTGGTTCCCTGACAAGTACATGACTCATAGGAATTAAATTGATATCAAATGGGGTTGAGGTAACAATTGAATTCTCGAGCTGTAATGCAAAATGTTGAATACTTATCCGATCTGTGTGGATTCAGATCTCCCGCAGACACAAAGGAACAGTGGCAGGCTGTTGCTATGTCCAATCGGCGTTCTCTGGCCTGGTGCCAAGTAGTTCTTGTTCGACGAGAGAGAAGGAGGGAGAGATTCCTGCTGCGATGCTCTGGTAGTAGGCTCTCCAAAGTTGGTGTTGGCTGAACCTAGTGAAAGATTGTGCATAGGAAAGTGACTGCGGGTCCAAGCAGATCACACTCTTTAGACAGGAAGAAGACCGTCCCTGATGTAGCGCTAGTCCTGAATCCTGAGATTCAGCTGTCCACAGTTCTGACCGTAGTTCACTTGTTGATCAGGTGAGCTTTCACGGTGGGTTCATGAGGTGTGCTGCTGGGCTAACCTTGGGTGGATCCTTTGGTTACGCGCTGGCGACCTCCGGTCTCGACTCTTAGAACAAAGGAAAGTCCTGGCACTGGGACACACTGGCCATTACATGATTGTCCAAGCTGAGTCTGAAAAAGTACAGGAGGAGTCCTGTGCTGCCTGTTTAACCTGAAGGAACTACGGTCGTTCATTGGTTGAAAGTTCTGTGGGCATCTGAGACCCATGTGGGGTTACCCTGCCCTACCAGTTCCTGATTGGCTGATCTAGGTGGAAGATGAGTAACCATGCTCTCTGACATTAGGGTTGTAAACAACTTGGGATGAGACTCTCCCTTGAAATCTCCCAGACAGTAAGGCGCCAGAGATGACCATTTATTAGGGTTGCTGGAGAATCTCAGCATTGGGAGTTGTTCCTTATCAGGACACTCTATCAGCTAGAAAAACACCTTAATGTGAACCAAATGGAATGGCCTCTCTGTATCCAGCTCCACTGAGATGAGAGACAGAGGGACTGGCAAGGGAGCAGCAAACTTATTTCCTGTATTTTTAATAAGCCTTGCAATACAGTACAGTACACAGAATAAACTTAAAACAGATAAACTGTGCACAGTTTACTTTCATTCAGTTTTTTCTATTTTTTTCTTCCAACTAGATCCATGCAGCTTGGTGCAAACTGTAATACTTTGACAATACCTTTATCCCAAATCAAGAGATTCAGGCCTTCAGCAGCAAAGCAGATAATGTTTTTTGAAGGGGAAGCATAAGATACTGTATCTGAGACAAAATAAGATATCTGGAGTACTTTCTTAGAGCAATCCAAACGTGTCTTAAACATTGCCTTATTTTCCAATATTTTAATGGAGGAGGTTTACTGGTGGTGTGAAATGACAAAGAGATTTGAGATTATTTGAATTCCCTGGTTCGCATGCAAGTTGCTGTTTTGAAGCATGAAGCAGACATTTCATGTTGCCTCTAAACTGTGAAATGTATCTGAAACCTGCTTTTTGTCACGTGTTTATTGTATTCACTTTCTGGAAGTCCTCTTGTGCAATGTTAGGATGTGGGCAATGTGCAATTTGCAGATCTAAGGGCCAGAACATGGGTACTCAACAGAATCATACATTTCACATGAAAAGTAAGCAATTGTTAAACAATTATTAAATTTCAAAATTTAAATTTAATTAAGCCACACCATGTATGTATACTATACTGAAATTATATTTTAGAATTAGTTTATCGTTATGTTTATTGTAGTTTGTAATTACTCAACAGGTGGCATAGGGGTAAGCATTGCTACCTTGCAGCACTGGAATGGGTTCAATTCTAGATCTATCTGCATGGAGTTCGTATGCTCTTCCTGTGTTTGCATGAGTTTGCTCTAGGTACTCCAGTTTCCTCTCACAGTAGGTTAATTGTCTTCTGGGATAATTGGCTCTGGGTGGCTATGTGTGTCTGCGCCTGCTCTGCGATGGACTGGCATCCTGTCCAAGATGTATACCATCTAGCTCCCATTGCTTACTGGGTTAGGCTCCATTTCCCTCGCAACCCTGGATTGGATGAAATGGTTCTGTCATGATTGCAATGTGTAATTACAATGATTACAATGTTACTGTGGAATGTGAATCTAAAATAGAAATTCAATATTATTAAAGACCTTCTTCATATTGTCTTTTTGTTCATCAGCTACTTATTATTTCATACCATATTTTTAGTGCGCTCTAAGCAACAAAGTTGTTGTACTGTTCTGACATAAACAGCTATTTAATTATGCTGAAAGAATAGAAGTCTTGGAGTGTAATAGTTGCACTCTATGTGTAATGGAATGAAAACCGCTTAGAGCTCATTTTCTTAAACAGCAGCTCAGGAGTGACTGAGAAGGTAAAGCATTTTCATACTGTACACTGGAAGATCTGCTCTATCTCACATTTAAAGTGCTGTGCTCCTCTTAGACCCCTCACTTAGACCTTATCTACCATTAAAATTCTGTCTTTATGTCTCACAACCCTGAATATTAATGACTATTCTTTATCCTTATTGACAAGAGCTCTAATGACATTTCATTGCCAGCAACTACTGCTGCACGCTGTATTGTTGTGCATTTGATAAATAAACTTTGATTTGATTTGTTTTGATTTGATTTAATGAATAGTAAAATATGTGTTCCTTTTTGGGATGGTGATGATATCTGCTATGCATCAGAGGTCCAGCAGGGGGAAGACTTTCCTTACAGACCTCCAGAATAGCACAGAAGATTAGCATCTCTTGGAACAGCATGACGATGCAGTACATGTAATGCAACTTTGCAGCCAATGTTGAACTTCTTAAAATCATGTGAATTACATTTGCTTGCTGGTGTAAAAAATAAAACATTTTAAAATAGCACCATAAATCGGCATCTTGCCTGTTCTGTTTCTAGGAGGTAAATGAGGTTATACTTAAAACAAGAGAATGGCACCTTTAAAAAAATGTAAGCAAGCCAGTGACAGAAAATGTGTTCTACATGTCATCATGTTTTCAGATAAGATACATTGATCCTCAAAATTCTAATAAATCTAGTAACTTTTCTTGATATAATAATTATGATAACATAACAGCTAACACACTTTATTTACACTGTCATTGTAACCTCCTCCTAAAATGCAAAATATTAATTTCATCCTACTCTGCCCAGGACCTGAATAAAATTTCACTAGCTAACAGTTATTCCCTTTAAGACTTCATCTAGAATTGCACCACGCCATTCCTTCAAGGATATAATTTCGAAAAATTTACAAAATGGAGTACAATCCAAAGTTGAGGAAGGATGGGGACAGCCGGTTATGCTCAGCTGCCATAAGTAAACCTGGTGTAATTTCTCAGATTTCCATGTATGTCACACCCTCTGCTCTTCCCTGTTCATTTTGCATTCCTCCTCCATCCCACCTCCACCTTTGCAGCCGCCCCTTGGTTACCTTTTCAACAGGCATTGGGGTCTTATACTCTGCATCCTATGACTAGATGATTGGCCCTCAGTCAATCAGTTTTATTGTCACAAACAATAAATGTTTCTACTTCCACACAGTCTTCTGCTGCCCTCATTCCTCCTGAAAAAAATCAATAGCATCATAGATTCCTGTCTTCTAGTTAAGGGAAGATGACAGATGCCCAAGGATCTATTACAAACTCCATGTTCTGTGTCCTCTGAGCAACTTTTTAATAACAGTATAAGTTAGGATATGGCAGCCTGTGTATGAGACCCTGCTCATATACTGGTTACATGATATTAAGATAAATACATTGATATTTCAGTCAATCCAAGATAATAATAATGAACATTCTGAGTATCAAAAGAAACATACCGTATCACTTGCAACTGCATCTGTATACAAATATTTTTAACATTGACAAACTGATTTTGCTAATTAACATGTGCAATCAACAGGATTTATCTTTAGAGAAAGACACAAACTAGTAGTGTGTGGTCACCAAATAATTCAAGTTATACATCTGTGACGCCTGCTTTGTGCCATTCTGGATAAGCTGTTTTAAGGGATACTCCCACAAGCCCTTGGGTAAAGAAGTGCCACTAGTTTTGCATGACCACACAGAGCCCAGATAAGCATTTACCTGTACATTGGTCTCTGAGCTCCAGATGTCACATGTTATCCCAGCTCATCCCATTAGTGTTCAATGGGGCTCAAGTCTTGTATGGTAATCTGTTGATGTCTGTTGCACTAAACAATTAGTGTGTTGTGCACATCTACCAACGGGAGTTTCTAACAAGCAAGTGGACAGTTGTCCACCAGCTCAAACGCTATAAAACAATCTGCGTTATTATGAAACAATGTGTTTACAGTTTAGAGTGTAACTACAGAAACAAAAGAAACCCTGAGAAGTGGATAAAAAGAGGACATTTAGTTCACAAGCAAGCGGAATTGTGAAGGATTTCAGTGAAATGGCTTCCATATCCCTGTATCCTGGCTCTGCTGTTTAATTACATGCATCAGTAATTCTCTATGTACAAGGCAGACATACTAAAGATTACCCAGGAGTGCATTTATAAATTTTATGATGTGTAAAATCTTAAAATGGTTAAATAACTAAGCCTATTGTCATCTGGGTTAATGTCTTATTTTAGCTTTTCTAAGTTAAGAATTTTTATCCATGTACAAATATTGCTTTGTAATTATCATTTATAAAGCGCTCTAAATCAGCTGAGCAGTTATTATAGCCGTACTATGACTAGGTGTTGCTTAGTTACTGAGTGTTGCTGTGACTCAGAATTTGCAAAGTGACATAATGCTTCCCAGGGCCTTTGTTGGTCCTTCAGTTTCTTGCACCGTATGTGTTCTCATCCTGAAGGTGTAAATTGGCTACAGTGTAACAAAAAGAGTAGTTTGTCTTTTCTTAGCTTTGTTTTTATTTTACACTTGCTGTTGAGCCTGTTAATTTAGGTGTGTTTGCTTCACAGAAAAAAAAAGATGATGTAGAGGAAGTTCTTGAATTTATATAGTGCTTTTCAACCAAAAAGATCCCAAAATTCGTTTTTTAAAGAGAAGAGGATACACTTCATCCATCACTGAAGCAGCCTCACCTGAGTGATACACAGCAGATGCTCTGCACAGTAGATCAAGGGAGTTGTGAGAAATTCTTCACCAATTGAAGGGAGAAATTTACAGAGGTCATATTTTTCAAGTACAGCAGCCAAAGTGGGGCTTAGACCAAAATATTGAGGTTTACACTCCTACTGTTTTGATTAGTCCCATGGAGTCTTTAATGACGAAATATACAGGACCTTAACATCTCACCTGAAGGATGGCACCTCCTTCACCACAGTATCTGCTGCAATCATACAAGATTATTTGTTTGGAAATTCTGGTCCAGAGTGAAAAATGTCACCTACTGGCCCACTTTCAGAATTCTCCTAGTTTTCCTTAGAGGTCTTATCCCAGTACTGAGGAGGCCCAGCCTTACTTAGTTTCTAAAATGTGAAGAAATCAGACTACACAGTGGAAGTGTTGCTGTCAAAGTGACAGATTTCAGGGATGAAGTCATGCTATAATAGAATCAATGCAAATGAAATAACTAAATAAATAAGAAGTCTTTTCTCATCATTAGCTGTTCTTATGATCTAACATACTTTCTACCTCCTGTAGTATTTTAGGATGTCTCTGTATTCAGAAACCTTTAATAATACAGTAGCTTTGTGTGTTCTAGATGGATCTGGCAGTCATTAGCAGTGTCCACTGCTTGCAACATTTCATAGGATCTGAGGATATTTGTGAAGTGAAATCAGTAAGAGTAGGCAGGAAAAAACAAGTTGGTAAAGTTATTTCAACATTCAACAAGTGAATTTAACAACTGAGAATGAGAGACATTTCTTTTCACTAAGTGTGGTTGGTGTCCGGAACTAATAATAACAGATTGGATGGACTAGGTCCTAATCTTGTTGCTAGTTAGTTTACTAAACTAAGCTAAATTTACTAGATGTTTGGAAATTCTGACCTCCTCTCATTTGAAACTTGTCTTATGTTTTTCAATATGTAGGGTATGTTGTGTGCACCAGGATGTTGGACTTGACTTGCAATGACACCCTTGCTTGGGTTGATGTTTGGGTGAAGCTCACCCAGACAGGAAAGGAATTGCAGCCAAAGTGGTTAACTGATTTCTTTATTAACATGCCAGCATGCCGCAGGGCTGATAGAATAAATGATGTGTACGATGATATGCATGGCTGTAGCATGCAGATGTATGGTGGTGCTCTCAGATTGAAACCAATTTAGAAAAGATGTTTATGCAGGATATGTTGTGGAATAATGTGTAATGCTGCTTGTCTGGCAAACACAAAATAGGGTCAGTCCATGATTAATTGCTGTAGTGAGTAGAGAAGTGAGATGAATTTTGAAACACTTATTACATTTTTAATTTTGTTTTACAATTAGTGCATCAGTGTGCATTTATAGGATAAACACAGCAAAACTATCATTTATTGATAGAATCCCTTTATGTGTTGTTTGTCCCGGGAGAAATTAAACAAGGCCATTGCAAATAGAGAGCCAATCTCATATTTCCTGTTTTGTTTTAAGACAAATAGGAATATTTTATTAAATAATAAAAATCATAGCTACAGTATTCAATTCTCTGCTTCTTCACTTGGGAAAACCAAAGCACTTCCTCACTCTGACAGTGAGCGATGCAGTATTAATTAAACATAGATTTAAAACTCCCAGCTCTGCTTACAGAAGCTCTGTACACTGACATTGGCCACATTCCAGCTCAGAGAGATAATGCAGACATCTACTGCATTGCTTCGGTAGCAAGACCTGAGATTCGAAAAAATATCAGCCCTTGCAGGAAGGGTGTATAGTCCATGTGGAATATTGATTTTACCATTTGTCTGAAGTCAAGCCCCAGTAGAGCTTTGTAGCCTGCACTGAAGAGTAATTCATCTTTCAAATGTATCAAACCTAGTTTGAAATTGATTATACTGTATAACCCCTCTATTGTTTACATTAGAGCTTGAAAAACATATTCAATTGAAATTTAAGTGAAAGGAATTTTCAGGAAGATAGATCTGTTTATTCTGCTCGCTTCCTGTTGTAGACAATGGTGATCACTTAAAGAATTCATCAAAAACTAAATACTATTTTCCCATCACGTCCATCTCTATGCTGAGTAATAATAATACGAAATAATAATTCCTTACAGTTATACAGTGCTTTTCTGGACACTCCACTCACAGCACTTCATAGACAATGGGGACTCACCTCCACCACCACCAATGTGCAGCTTCACTTGGATGATGCAACAGCAGCCAAAGTGCGCCACTATGATCACCACACTTCAGCTATCAGTGAAGAGGAGAACTGAGTGATGAAGACAATTCAAATATGGGCATTATTAGGATGCCATTACTGGGACAGGTCAGGGGGAATTGTGTACAGGACACTGTGGTTAACACCCTACTCTTTTCAAGCAATGCTCTGGAATTTTGAATGATTGTGAAGGGTCAGGACCTTGGTTTTATGTCTCATCTAAATGATGGGACCTTTTTTCAGTATAGCGTCCCCAGCACTATACTGGGGAATAATATATTAGGACCCACACAGACCACAGGGTGAGCGCCCCCTGCTGGCTCAACTAACACCTCTTCCTGAAGCAACCTTTGTTTTTCCCAGGAGGTATTGGCATCCATCCAGGTACTGGCCAGGTTCACACCTGCTAAGCTTCAGTGGGCTGCCAGTTGTGAGTTGTAAGGTGATATACAGTAGCTGCTGGCTATAATATGAGTAATGTATGGAAAGTGATTTGAGAGGTTATAACATGACCATGTACAGCATTGATGAACCCCAATGTGACATGTGTTCCTTGAAAAGACCTACAGAGAGCCGCAATGCTCATATCCCTTGAACGCTAAATAAATCAAATGAAAATAAATCAACATGTTTTTGCTTCAAAAGCTGGATCTCTAAATCACTCTTCACTTCACTCTTCACAGGCTGGTTTTGTAATTAACCTAAGTGTCAATGTTTTGATGGAATCCAGGCTCTCATTCAATTTAATGGAAAGCTGAGTGTGACAGAACCTGGCCTACCAGGGCAGTCCCAAGTGTCTGCACACACAAAAAAATCACAAAACTGAAAACTGCTCTAACGTGTGCATTGGACTAAATTTAAACTGCAGACTGGAGGGGCTGTGGGTGTGGGGAAAAATTGACCCACTCATGCTGTGGGTGTCATGCTGTGGGTGGTGAGTCACTAGAGGTCCAGAAGAGCACAGGTTACCAGGATTGTTCCTGACAACCTCAATTATAAGTCGGAATGAAGAGCCACACCTCAGCTTCTGTCTTTCTCATGTTTTATTGTACAGATATGTGAGATTGAGTTAACTAGACATAACAGCACATCTGGCCAGTCTCAGGGAGGAAGCTTCTTTGTTCCTGAATGAGAAGCAGTCACAGACAGCTGCCTTCTCCCACTCCTTTCAGTAATCAATCTGCTAATAAAAACCTCCCGCTACGGGAGGGCTCTTCTCTAGCTTTATTAATGGCCTCTGTACATGTACTCTGTACTCAGAGTACATTGTACTCTGTACAAGCTGTGCTCCTCTTTATTGTATATGCAGGAGACAACGGCAGGCGGGGTGTTTAAAATGGCTACCTTTATTATATACTGTATGAAGCAGCATGCAGAAGAAAGCCTCTGGTTTTCTTTAATTAGAGAATGTCTCCAGTTAAAACACCACGTTTCATAACAAGATGGTAACAGACTTGCCAATAGTAGAAATTGCTCATGAAAGGGGCTTGTTGGGCTGGAGAGGGGGGATGATTAGATAGATACTTTATTGATCCCGTGAGGGAAATTGCAGTGATTAGGAGCTATTTAAAGATATTTTTATACACTGATATTCTGTCTAGAGTTATTCAATATAGAAAAAGCAGCGTGTTTCATAATGTATATAGCCATCCATTCAATTTTTGGTTTATCATATCTTTTTTGGGGTTGCAGGGGAGCAACAGAGGGAAGCACAGGCACAAGGCAGGTTACACTCTGGACGGGATGTCAGTCCATCACATGGTACACAAGACTTAGGCACAAACACAGTCACCAGGGCCAATTTTCCCAGAAGCCAATTAGCATACAGTATGAATATGTCTTGGGCTGTAGGAAGAAAGTGGAGTATCCTGCGAAAACACACATGAACAAGGGGAGAACTGTGGTAGCAGCCCCAGGAACCCAGTGCCACAGTGTTTCCAGGGACTAGTGCTGCCAGGGACAAAGCTAACCTCGGTGCGACCTTGTCACCCTCTAATTTACTGTAAATACATATAAGGGAAACACTGAGTCTCTATCATGCCACCTTGAGCCAAAAGAGTAGATTTAATAAAATATCACTTAATGGTGGCCTACAGTGCACTGTGGAGTCCTTATCTACAGAGCTGAAAAGAGCTCTAAAGTCTGCCAGGTTTTGCAATTGATAGAGTTGTCATCCAATGTATTGGAACACAGAGCAATTTTACCATAAAAGTGATTCATGTGTTCCAGTTAACAGTTCATGAGGCTTACATAGCAGAGCATACAATCTCTTAAAGGAAAAATGAGAAATGACACAACAGAATTGCGTCAGGGTACAGATGCAGACATTTAAAATGTGTGAAGTATCATGCGATGTACTGCAACAAGGTCCATGGTATGGTGAACAGCAAAGCGTAACACCTATCTTATTTGTTCAAATAATCTGATTCAGGACTGCACTACTGTGTTATACTGAAAATTTGAATAATAAAGTAAAATGTTTATTAACCTATTAGTGCTTTCCTGCACTAATCATACTATAGAGAAACAGTAATTCAAGGGGAGAAGCAGGGGTTAGTGAAGTACAGAAAACAGCCTCCGGACTGTATGGGGGAACCTAGGTGGCCGACTGGGTTGGCTGACTCAGCAGCTTCTGGGGCATGAAAACATGAACACCCCTGTTTGCGGTGTTCAGGGTTAGGAAGTAAGAGGAAGGCTCCCCTGACTCGTCTGATATCCTTTCGAGCGTCAGCTGATATAGTAATGTGGGCATTGAGAGACGACGGTTGTACGAAGCGAGAAGATGGGAGAAAGATTTGGCTTGAGGCATAACGCGGATATCATAATTTCAGTGCGTTGACTAGGATAGTAAGTTACATTAGTGATAATTTTAAAATCTGAAATTAAAATAGAGAAAACAGTTGGGAGGAAGTTGAGCTGCAAATTTAACCATATCTAAGTTTTCCGCTGGAAAAATTACAAAAAGCAATATGAGAAGACGATTCCACTACTCAGATCTGGTCTGTGGAAACGAAGAGCAAAAATGAGTGTGGCCTGAGAGCAGCATAGAGTCTGAGATTTTAGTTGTGCTGAGGGTGAAAAAAAAGAGACTGGCGATGGGTGGGGCTGAGGAAAGTGCTCAAACTTGAGCAGACGGGAGATGATATCGGCCACAGAGCAAGAAAGTGATTCGAGAGCTTGAGAAAGCTGCTGGGAAATCTGAAAAGAGAATCTGCTAGAGAGCTGGGTAGCTGTGGAGGAGGAGAAGGTGGAACTGGAGAGTTGAGGATGGGCTGTTTGATTTGCAGAAGGCGGAGCTGCAGGTACTGCTGTAGAGAGAGAAGGATGGAGGACAAGTAAAGCTGAAACAGAATCGCATACAAGTAGAAAAAGGGGCTAAATGGTCAGAGTGAGGTGGAATGGGAATACATCTGTCGAACAGTGATTTGAGGAGCTTTGGAAGAGCCTTATAAAAGAGATGAGTTGGCAAGGTGGTGCAGAAGCATTTTGAACGGCATAATGCAGGAGGTTGGATGGGAGAAGCAAAAGCATCGATGACGGGGGAGAGGAGGATTAGGTTGAAAATTAGAAAGTCGTGATGGCGAAACAGCAGAAAATGGACAGCGTGGAGTATGTTCAAGGTGCTGGAGGAGAGAAAGGCGGTCTAGAGATGACAGAGAATTAGGCCTGCGAGCCATTATACAGTAGGTCTAGCGCTCTGAATTCAAGTAAGGGGAATTAAAAAACTCTAGACGTTTGTGTTAGCAGGGTTAGGGTTTAATTAGGAAAGAGATAATTGAATGATAGAAGAAGGGGTGGAGCACCCCTCGCTTCTCTCCTAGAAACCCACATATCGGTTTCCATTAGAATTTTCATTTTTTTAAATTACAGACAATATACAGAATTATTAGTAATTGTGTATGAATAGTAACTTGACTAACAAATAATTTTAATATAGATTGTGATTGTTAAAAATAAAATGGGTTTCAAAAACTTGCAGTTGCATATTGTAAATTGCATTAGAGCTGTTACAGCTCTACATTATATAAAAAATCACATTTGCCACAACAATACAAGATAAAATGTTTTTGATTTATAATCCAGGTTTTTAGTGTGTTTCTCAGTTATTTTGCAAATTAGTTAAAACAAGTTAAGTGTTAAATCCTTCCAAAAGTAACCACAGCAAGTGACTTAAAAAATGATGATACAGATTTTTATGAAGAAGGTGTAATACTGTTTTTATTTGGTGTAATTTATTTTTTTCAGCAACCACTATCAAATCTATAAATACATAATAATTATATTAAGGCATTAATAGTGTTAATGGTGTTCAGAAATACTTTTTAATTTTTATTTTTAGCTACTAAAATGTTCTATAAGTTACTGTACATTATTCCAAATAATACTGAGATTTGATAAGCAGTCTAAGGAAATGGGACTGCAGTTCCCCTTTATCCATAATCTTGTCCCTGCACTGCTCTTGCTTGCTTATATTTATCTTTCTTTTCTCCCATAATGCAGCTACATTATTTTAAATATCCTCGTCAGTTCAGGAATTGGCACATCATCTGAAAGGGATTCAGTTCCTGGGAAGTTCCCTTTCCCCAACAGTACTCGAACATTAATGATGACTTACTTTTGGCAGGAAAATATTTCCTCAAGCTAAAACGTCAAAAGATTTTTTACTAAGATATATTGACAAAGGGACTGAGCATTTAATTTAATAGCCATGCTTTCATTACATTTTTCATCCATCCATTTTCTAACTGCCTCATCCAATTCAGGGTCACAGGGGAAGCCAGATCCTGTTTTGCTAATCAGCTGGCACAAGGCCCATTGCAAGGCACACAAGGGTCAATTTTTTCAAAATCCTATTAACCTACCAGTATATTTTTGGACTGTGTTAGGAATCGGAACCCCCAGAGGAAACTCACGTGAACAGAAGCAGAACATACAAACTCCACACAGACAGTACCACAGGTCCAGAATTTAACTCAGGGCCCCAGTCCTGCAAGGCAGCACTGCTAAACATTGCACCACTGTGCCTTCCCACAGGTTTCATTTTTTTTTACTTTATGTAAATAGGCACTAGCTTCTCCCCCCCCCTCTTTTCTCTCTCCCCCTTTCCAGATTTTACATGGTGCTGTCGTAGCAGTTGTGCACTGCAGTGCAATTACTCAACCCTGCTGGAGCTTTATGCAGATGTCTTTCTAACAACATGTAATGCAAGTTTTATTAAAGGGATACTGAGCACCATATCATAAAACCTGAAATAGTAACAATAACTGTTTGCCTATTACTATTCATATTCTTTGCCATGTGTTTTCTGTGTCATGTTTGGAGCTCAAGTTTAAATGATTTAGAAATATAAAAGGGCTTAAGACTGAGAGGGTTGATCCTTAAAGCATTGTCTTGACCTTGTGTGACATCACATTAGGTTATTGGGATAAAGCCTGGCCACCCTGGCCACCAAGCAATCAGGCCTGGTCCTTGTGACCAGCAGGTAAGCCACTGAGCTGGAGGATTTTCTTTAGTCAGTACCTTAAAGGTTATATTGACCCCAATACTTATCATTTAAATAATTAAAGAGAGAACTGTACCAGAATTCTGCAGTGGGAATCCTTGGTCATTTACCAGCAATGGTGCGCAAGTGGCCGAGTGACTGGACAGGTTATGCTCAGCTTGTTGCACAACAGTGACATGCCAGGTGTCATTGCTCTTGTATTGTGACATCAGTGAGACACACCTTATTACTTCAACAGTGTGTGCTCTCTTCTGTGGCACTCACAGAGTCAGTTGGCTAGCTGTTCAACAGTGGCATGTCAGGGGAGTGTATCCACCAAGCTGGATAAGAGTTGGTGATCTTCAATAAGTGAGGGTAAAGAATAAAATAAATTGTCTATTCTAATTTATAAAGGACACCATAGTATAAGTAGAATGGCAATCTAAGGTGCCACTTGGATAAAGAACCCTTTGCAGCTTACAGTACATATGCTGATGCAGCTCCGTACTTGAACTACATAGTTCAGTAAATGTAGGTAACCTGTTGTGTGTTACTTAGTTTCTGTTATTGTTAATAAATATTCATTTACTCTACTTCTGCCTCTGATTTATTACAGTTTTGGCGCAGCTGTGCCAGTGAATAAAGAACTTGGGTGCCTCAAATTATGCTACTCTTTTCGTGCTTAAACCCGTTATTATACTAAATTGCTACACATCTTAAGATGGCCACTGTCTTATAAAGGTTTCTATATAGACATCTCTGGTCTCGGTCTAAAATATTGGCCTAAAAGGTCCCTCTGTTTTATTGGGTTATTAAGACCACAAGACAGGTGTCACGAACACGGACTGAGATCCGTGCCAGGTCTTGTAGTAGACGCTATGCGATGCAGTAAGAGCTGGAGAAAACAGGAGGCGTGGTAAAAGGGAACACACAGGGGTTTAATAGTGCACAAAATAATAGTGACAATCTGTGAGACAGTGAATGGGGAAGACAGAACAGCATCCAAATCCAAATGGGTCCAAGGGCAGGTCAGGGCACAGTTTGAGAGTCCATCAATGAAGAATCCATCCTGGGACGCGACAAGATTAAAATCCCCGGGAGGGGGGAAACACAGACAGACAAAACATGGAGGTCCAAGGGTGACCCCGGGCTCAGGAAGCGGGAGGTGTCGAGGATTAGGCCTATGCCCTCAGGAGACGGACGTAGGGTCTTGGTGCTAGGTGGGCCTCGCGACATCTTTACCCTAATGATGAGCACCGAGGACTGGAGGAGCTAGTCTTTAAATAATAAAGCTAAGAGGGTACACCTGGAGAGCTTAACAATCACAAAGACAATAATGGAAGCAGTGGAGCGCCCTCTAGGGAGGGATGTCGGGCATGACAACAGGTTAGAAAATGAGAGAAAGCCATTCTGCCTGTCTAGCTCATTTAGTGCGTTGTAGCTAACTGACCCAATGATCTCATCCAGTTATATCTAGGAAGGTTATTGTATGAGATTTAACAACATGGCTGAATACCCTTACTTTCTAAGTGTTTCGAAGTGACCTGTGATATTAATATATGATATTATCAGTCACAGCATCTCTTGCAAATCATGCTGTATACCAGCAGGTTGTAGTGATAGAATTAATTCATTAACAATGCAGGACACAAGAAGGGTAAGGAATTATTTGTTGCAAAAGTAATTAAATTCAGTTATTGCATTGTGGGTGAGGAATCACTTTCTTCAAAACTGTCACCATCCTTGGACAGATGACAGCCTGCTATGGAAGAAACCTCATCAAGCAGAAGACAGAACCTGTTGGAGCATAAGGGATGAGAATGAATGGTTTTCTGATTTGTATTTGATTCAGATTGCTTTCCTTTGTGCTGAAGGACTCATTAGGTGAAACAGAAATGTTGTGTCTGACATCCCTCCCTAGAGGGCGCTCCACTACTCCTGTTATTTAGCTCCGCAGGTGTACCTTGTTAGGTGTATTATTTAAAGACTAGATCCTCCAGTCCTCAGGGCTCATCATTAGGGTAAGGATGTCACGAGGCCCGCCTAGCACCAGGAAACCCTACGTCCTTCTCCTGAGGGCATAGGCCTCATCCCTGACACCTCCCGCTTCCTGAGCCCAGGGTCTGGAGGATCTCTCCTTGTCACCCTTGGACCTCCATGTTTTGTCTTTTCATGTTTCCCCCCTTCCCGGGGATTTTAACCTTGTCGCATCCCAGGATGGATTACTTGCTACTGGACTCCCGGACTGTGCCCTGACCTGCCTTTGGACCCGTTTGGATTTGGATGCTGTTCTTTGTCTCCTTCGTTCACTGTCTCACGGGCTGTCACTATTATTTTGTGCACTATTAAACCCCTGCGTGTTTCCATTTACCACGCCTCCCGTTTTCTCTAGCTCTTACCGCATTGCATAGGGTCTACTACAAGACTTGACACGGATCTCAGTCCATGGCCATAACGAGAAACGTCCAAACTGTACAACGTTATGAAAAATGTGCAATCCAATTATATAAGGGTTGGAATTGAATTCAAGAAACATTGTAAATGGTGTAAAGCTGTGTTAACATTGTTAACAGTGCTACACTTATTCTAAGAATTCAGCTGCCTATCTTTGTTATCTCTCTTTAAAGCCAAAACAAGACAAAGAAAATTTTGCAGAAATAAGACTGGATCTAAAAATGCAGTGTAAAGATTCAAACTGCTTTCTGTACTTATGTAACGGCAGTCACCCACCAGCTCAAACCATCAAATCTGTCGGGAGGATGAAAGGTTATTGTTACCAGATTGTTTTTTTTTGGTGTTCTTATAAATGTGAGTGCTAGTGCTCAGGCTTGTATCCTTTGGGGCTCATCTTACTGATGGCACAAAGCCGTCACAGATGGCTGATGGAAAAAGTCAGGCTTTTGGGTAGACTTGAATATGTACATAACTTCACACAGTAAACAATGGGTCAGTTTGTCATTATACTGTGAAAATTCTGGTTGCAAATTGCAAAGGCACTTGAATGAAGTCGTATGCAAAAAAGGGGTTTTAAAAGGGTATATTTTACCTTTGATACATCCTGTACTGTACATCCTGTACTGTGTGTGTTTGACCGGAAACATGCGGGTCTATGCTACTTTTAAGAGAGGAGGAAGAGCATTTTTAACACTGTCATTAATCAGTCAGAAATTTGTTTTTCTGCTTATACTCCCAGCGCTGTCACTGGCACAAAAGCATCTCATTCCTCAGGCAGGCAGTATGAGAATCCATTCATGCAGGCACGTTTCATTTATTCCTGCCTTCTCTAAATTTTGTCACAGAAAAGCTGTCTCATCTCAGCAGCCTTATAATAAATTTAGTCATGAAAAGGTCATTGTCTGAACAGGATTCTTTTTAAGATATGTCCCTTCATGTATGAGAAATTTTATTTCTAAAAGATTCTTGCAAAAATCCATTTAAAAAAGCCCTAGCCTTGAAATACTCTTGAAAATCACTCATGTACTGTGAAAACTTCCAAGGCTCTGCAACTCAAGAAAATTTAATATACCTAAACACAGTTCCAAGAAACTTGTAAACTACAAAAAAAACAGAAGACAAATAAAAGAACTAAATAATCATCATTAGTTTTTAATAAGCTTCCAGTTAAGCAACTGAGAGACCAGAGTTGGAAGGACTCAAGATCCTGACCAGAAAAATGAACTGTAAAGGGTAATTTGAACTTGAACTTGAACTTTATTGCCATATGTAACCGGTACATGTATTGGTACAATGGAATTCTTACTTACAGAAAGTCTCTCGATGGTTAAAAAAGAAGTGTAAAACACAAACTGCAGACAGTGCATCAAGACAATATACAAACAAACAGTAGACAACGTACAAGTAAACAAGTAAGCAATTTGAATGTAAACAATGCAGACATGTAAACAATGAAAGCAGATGTGCAATAAATACAATTATAATGAGGTAGATGGTGTAGGTGTGGTCCGAGGGGCATGGCCAAATGTTTTCGACAATCGCACTGCTTGTGGGTAGAAGCTATTGAAGAATCTGCTGGTACAGTAAGTGTCCGTATGCTCTTGTATCTCTTGCCTGAGGGCAGTGGGGTGTAGAGCTCATGCCTGGGGTGGTGACTGTCCTCTGTGATGGCAAAATTTCTACCATGGCAGCAGTCCTCATAGAGCTGTTTAATCTCTGTGAGACCACAGCAGATGATCTTCTGGGCCACATTCATCATTCTCTGCAGTGCCTTTTTCTCTCGAGAAGAGGTGTTGCTGTACCACACGATGATCCCGTTGGTGAGGACCCTCTTGATAATTTTGTTATTCAAGTGCAAGATACTGTAAATCACACTGAATACTTAGAATTTTTTACATGCAATCAAATTGTGCCTATAAAATCTAATAATGCAAAGCTGCTTTTTCAAAGTAACTTGTATTCTCCTACATTTTATAATAAATTATAGTGTCAAATTGTCAATCTGATACACAAATATAATATTAGTTTTCCTGTCCTTTTGTCCAAGATCCTGGGTAGGCTTTCAGCACACAGAGCTAATTGAACATTATGATGGACTCCTATATCAGGCCTATATCCCAGAACATCCATAATGAAGTCCTTGAGTGGCTGCTGTCCCAACGATGAACACATTTTACAGATTCCAAAAAGACAATAGACAACAGTCAGTTTGCAGTAGTACAGTATGTTCTCACAAAAAGAAAATCTAATCTAGAGTATGGAGATAGTCTCAAAGGTAAATAAAAACAAACTGTTTAATTAACTGGAAATACAGTATGTTCAATTACTTTCACTTCCATTACCATTATTATCTATATTATCAGATTTTTAAAATGTATTATAATCAGAATCACCGTTGTTTTGTATTGTTAATGCTGACTTGATTCTATACTGTAGGCCTGTGTCATTATAAGCCTTGTATAAACAAGCCTAATGGTACAGGGCCAAAAGGTGCTGGGTAGGTATGGGAAATACAGCCACACAGAAAACGTGGAAGTCACTGTTCCTGGTTTGGATTTAGAAGGAAAAAAAACAAAATGTCGAAATTCCAGAGGACAGAAAATAAACTGAGCTTCAAAGTCTTTGGAATTTGTAACTGCTAAAACTGTTACTATACATCCTACATTCTCCTTCTGGAGAGTGTGGAAGGATTACACAGCCTGTTTTCCCTCCAAATAATTTGACTTGTAACAATTCTACACCTAAACAACAGCCAAGAGGTTACACAATGGTGGGCCTGCAAGTTTTTGTGAAAGTGATGCTTTTTGTACCAGCATACAGTGTATTGAGGGACAGGACATGTGTACAACTTCATATTAGACCTAACGCAATGCCATAATTCAAACAGAAACTTGTGTGAGTCCATGAGCCAGCATACAGAGGAAGGAGCTGTGGAAATCCACCAAATCAGCCTGGCAGGGGGACAGCCATGTTGCTAAGCTCATAATGGAGAAGCTCTGCCAAGTGCAAAACCAATGCCAGTTACCAATAAGTGGGTGGTGGCATTTTGAAATATTTGCATGAATATGTTTAGTATTTACTAGAAAGAGATCTCACACCTCGTTTTTTTTTCTTCCATTTCTGTGATAAGCTAAGTTTTGTACTCAAGTGCATTTTTATTTGCAATAAATTAAATATTGTGAACATGAAACATAACAAAAATGACCCCGAGGCATTAAAAATAGAAATAGCAAACAGATGTCAATTGTAAGAAGTAAATTAAGGAATACTTGGCTCGCAAGCAACTGATCATAGATTTAAAAGTGAAGCAAACAATGGGTTACAGAGTTTATGGTAATAGTAATAACTTCTGATCTTCCCATTGTACTGTATATAGCCAATGTGACCAAGGATGGGGAAGACATACAGTACAGTACAGTAACTGGATCTTTAAAATAGGCAGGCCAGGGAAAACATAGTTACAATGTGCAAAACCAATGCTCTTTTACTTACAGTGCAAGCAAAATAGAAACCAAAAACAAAAAAAACCTTAAGATACTGGGCAGGAAAGCTGCTTACTGGCTTCCAGAACATAGACAGGTCTCTGAGACTCGACCGCAAAGCTCTTCTTGACATTAAGTAACTACGAGACTCTACTCACAAGCAGTTCCAAAGTCCAGTTGTGCTTCAGATGGCTTCTTCCTTCAATTTTCTTCCCTTGAGTAAGGGAAGAACACCACCTAGCCTCTGCCCTCTCTGATTTGTTAATCAAATCATGATTTGTTTCTCATGATTTGTTAATCATTTAGATTAACAAATCGTCTTTTCACAGTTGGTTGTCTGGTGACAGCAGCTCATTCTCCTCAACATTCTGGGGAATATGATTCAAATAGGAATCTCCATTTTGCCTTAACCTACTGCCTGTCACGCCCTCTGCAGCCAGAGGGCGCTCCTTCTCTGTCCTGTCCCTAGTTTCCGGTCTGCTGTCCTTCCTGTCCCTCTCTTTCCCTTGGGCTATATATTTCCGGGTCTTGCTCTCTGTCCTGGCTCAGCATTGACGTTCGGATGTCCTGAGACCCGCCTAGCACCAGGGTGCCCCACGTCCTCTCCCTGAGGGCATAGGTTTCTATACGGCATTCCTGAACTCTTTGCACTAATGAGCCCGGGCCTTTTTCCCGTCTCGCCGCTACACATATGGGTCTTTTTCCGCTCTCCTGCTCCCCATGGTTAGTCCCTTTGGACGTCTGTGACACTGCCATGGTCATATAAATCCATCTCAGCTTTCTATAATCCTTTGGATTTGCATTACTATCACATTAGACTATTGTACACTAAACGTTTATACATTATACTGTATACTGTACTGTAGTTGCAGACATAACATTTGGCATAATGTGCTTCACTTTAAATAATGGTGCTTATTAAGTCATATATATAGCATATCAATACTAATATGTATTTCCAACATTTATTGGTTATAAAGAGTCATTTTAACAGTGAGCAGGAAAAACACAAATTCTGAGTGAAGTGAGCTCAGAAAGGAGATGCCAGTTTTTTCCATCCTTCTTGTGTCACTAGCATACAGTAGGTCTGATTATTTTGGTGCATGTTACTGTACAAAAACAATGTCCCTTTAAAATTGTTTGTTGCAATTTATTGGCTATTTGGTATGTTGGTTATTTAATCTTATTACTTATTTGTGTGACTGACTCTTTCATTTAAAAAGACTAACATTTGTACACATTTACATTTTACTAGAGGAATCTGAGTGATATATTCAAGAGTACAGCTGCAACATAGCACTGCATCCAGGATTTGAACCCACAATCAGTCCTGGAGTCCAAACACCTATTATCCACTGCTGTATAGCTTTTGCTCATAGGAAATCGAGTTAAAGCAATAGATTAGTGGTTGATTCCAGGCTTGTAGAGCAAGTATTCACCTGTTGTAGGTTGTCCTTTGGGTGACTTCAGAAAGTGCTGGTGATTCACAGGTCAGATACAGTTTTTAATTAAATAACCTTCAAACAATTTTTGTGTTATTAATAGGGCAATGTTACTAAAGAGCAGGCAAACACCTAGCATATGACTTTTAATGTAGACAATAGCAGAGTCCTATATACAAATACTGTAACAGACAAATAAGTTGAAATACAGTAAGAAATAATAAGAAACTGTTTATTTTAAACACTCTGATGTGTTTAGAGATGAGAGGACTCCGGTGACAACCACGAGGAAGTGCCCCCTTTGTGGAAATGACTGCATGAGATTCCCAGATCAGTGAGCTTCTGCCAAATGGGATAGATGGGCCAACAGGAAAAAAAACAGGAAAAAATTAAATGTCTAGGTACTAAGACTGTTTGGGAAACTGTTTCGTTTTAATAAAAGCGGTAAAGCAGTTCTGTAACAGTAAGATGCTGTTACAGCCTTCTGAGCAGTGTCAATGAAGCTGAAAATGAAGCTTAGATTTGCTCTTACTCAGCAGCAGCACTGTGTGTTGGCTGAATACTTTTGAAGATATGAGGCCAGATGCTTCTCATTTTATAACATTATCTTTTGAGACAGAAATTCATCAGAAGAACTGGTGCAGTGAATTTTTCTATTTAACAATAACATTTCCGATAACTATGCAGAAATCCATAGGGATTCACCTACCACCCCTAAAAAAATTAAATGTGTTTTAAATACAATCAGATCAGACTTCTGTGAATGCACAGTTAGATTTGAATAAACATGCAATGTGTACATTGCAATGTACTTTATAGAATTGAGGTGTTAGAGTACCTGTGCATTACAGCCCAAGTTTACTACACTTCCTGTGTATTAGAGTACAGGATTACAATACCAGATAAGTACAGCAATTGTTCTTTGCAATACATGTGTATTGAAGCACAAAACTGATGAGTCAATGTAGCGCAATGTAATGAAATCAGGAAAATTGTGCATCCTGTTGACAAGGTCATTTTACCTTCTGAAAAAGTGCACTTTTAAATATCTAAAGTTTAAATAAATATATGGGTAGGCTGGAGTACTTAAGTTGCAGGGCTACACATGTAATATAACAGATGATGTCTGTGGGAAATGGAGAGGTGTTTTTGTCTTGAAGTCTGGAGTTTCATGCTTGCTTCAGATACAAATATTGGTACAGCGCTCATGAAGATTGACTTAACTATCATGACATCCCTTCTGTCTCAAAGCATCTTTCCTCTTTGTCCCCAAACCTCTTGCCTTTGCTGCAGTAGAACATTTGGCATCTCTTTTGATACACATTTAAGTTGTCTTGTTGGCTAGACAGCCTTGCCAAAAAATTGTTCATTTTCAGAAATGTAGACATATACATCAGACAGAATAAAACCTGTTGGTTCCATTACAGCTCTGGGAAATATGGTTTTAATCTTGAGTTAAACTAGCTAGAGGCAGAACAATACACAAAGGCAAAGCTGTGTGAATGACGAACTTGAAAGAAAGTGTTCCCCAAAGCTTTAGCAGAGATGATCTTTGGGAAGGCAAACATGTATAATCCTGTAATCTAATAGGTTTTCAATAGCTTTCAGAAACATTCTATAAACACAAAAAAATTGTACACAAAAAAAACATTCTTTAATTAGCAGTACTGAATCTCGAAAGGAAGCAATTTAGTTTTATTTCCTGATGTATCTATGATTAATGCTTATTGTGGCTTGATGACATTTTCCCAGGGAAAAAAAGCAGGGGGTTGAAAGATACTGTATTAAATTAAAGACACTCTAAGAGCCGACTAAACTGTTAACATCAAGTCTAAGAAATACAGGCTTGCCTGCTGTCTGCATACTGTGATGGAGCCCTAGGTTTCCGTTCCTGGCTGTCAACAACACAAAATAACTAATTTGACAGATGGTACTGAGCAGCAAAAATGTTTTTGAAAGTGTCTGAAAAGTTATAATATCTTGTTTAGACCAGGAAGCCAAAAAGACTTAATTGCAGTCATGAATACCTCTTAAGTGAAACGCAATTAATGTAAATTGCTGAACCCTACAAATTTGAGCAACTTCAACAGGGCTCCTAACAAACTAAGTAAAAACCATTGTTAACATTGTTGACATTGAGTAATTTGTAACAGTTATGGTTTCTTACTGTTTAATTTCTTACAGAGGCAGTAAAAGCAGTATTCCTGGCTACTCTGGAATCTTTTATTTCACTGGTAAAAATAAATGAGTTTATACAGTACATCAGCAATGTCAAATCTTCCAAATGTGCATATAAAGTACATTGTACATCTGTAATCCTGGTCTGTTCCAGGCAAGTCCTGGTAAAACTATGAGATTCTTTATAAATACAGATTTTTTTATCTCCTTACAATCACCCATATCTATCCAATAGAATCATTGCTGGTACACTGTTTAAGCTCTAAAGGCAGATTGCGGCCAACAGCATCTGGTTTCTGATATTTAAATGTTATAAAATGATTTCTGATAGCAATCTACTGACCAGATGTTGACTGCTTGTAAAGGGTAAACAAGTAATTTGTGTTAATTTCAGTCATTCCATTTGTGTAATTCTCTGATTTTCTATGCTAACTGAAACACAAACTCAGAATTAAGGCTTGGACTCGAAGCTCGTTAGTGTCATGGGGATTTTGAGGGTGAAGGGATGAATGACTGGAATCCATGATTTTGGAGACAGTCCTGGGTCTAATGGCAAGCAATTGTAAGAGAACACTTTGTGGGAGTTTGATCTATATGAGCAAATCCCCAATGTTATTGGCAAAGTTAACTCAATGGACTTAATCAGAATCAACAATGAAAATGAACCAGAGGACAAAGGAGGAAACTATGTAAAAATGCATTTTAAAAATGAATGCAAGAGGTCTTTCTTTACACAAAATGTTTTAAGGCTATGGGATAAACAACCTATTCAGCTGATTGTGGAAGTCAATGCCCTGGCTTCTTTCTAGAACTGGCTGCATGAGATTTTGCGGGTCAGTTATCCACTAGCAACCAAACGACACAGCTGGGCAGAAGGGCCTCCAATGGTTTGTAATTTTTTAAAATATTTTTCTACAGGGGTGATACAGAACAGAACTTCATGGAGATACAGACATTGGTGGTAACCAAGGAAGTGGCTTACTTGAATAACAATGTACTAATCTGTTTAGAAGACCATGCGTGTTCTCTAGGGACCATGCTCAGTAACTGACCAGTCCACCACTGGCAAAACTGAATTAAAGTTTGTACACAGGATTGTTATCAAGTTAGAAAGCAGTGACGTGTTAAGCATGTTGATGGTTAATAATTTAGTGTGTGAAATTACTCTTAGAAAACTGAATTGTCACTGTATACTCATTGCACTTACAAGAAGATGGAAACAGTGACAAGAAAGGTAAGATGACTTCTAGTGATGCTCTGACCTGCCAAAACAATTGTGCAATGGTATTCTGCATTTGTCATAAAAAGCTTGTT
Source organism: Lepisosteus oculatus (assembly GCF_040954835.1). Taxonomy (NCBI): domain Eukaryota; kingdom Metazoa; phylum Chordata; class Actinopteri; order Semionotiformes; family Lepisosteidae; genus Lepisosteus; species Lepisosteus oculatus. The sequence continues at coordinate 14,244,996 of NC_090720.1, forward strand.
TTCAAAAGTTCCCTCATGCAGAAAACTCAGCAAGTTGTTTGGCTTGAACTACAGTATTTCTAAGACATTGAATGAATTCTTCATGATCGAGAAGTTAATGTTTTACACAGCCGAATCTGGAATGCTTCAGTGAAGTCTGAATTTTATTAACCCCCCCCACCACACACACACCACCATCAGTGTTATTGATCTGCGTTTAGTTTCAGTCAAAATAAGTTTAAGTTTTGGATATTTTAACATTTCAGATTAATGTAACCTTTGCCCCACGAAAAACGGGAAGTGATAGTGTTGAGTCTAGTTTAAAACCTGTCATTCCTGATCAGCCAATTACTTTATATCTGAACTGAGTCCCCAAACAATTAAAAGTAAGAAAACAATTATTTCAATCAGAGCTCTGTGATTAGTTATTTATGAGGAATTATGTACCACACTGCATTATTAGCCTTTGGTCTCAACCTTCAACTTCTTCCTCCCTGTTAGTAACTAATCATCCATTTTGCCTGACTAGGACAAAGCCCTGTGCAGGAAATCATGACAACAACCAGAAACTGACCTTTAATACTCTTGCAGTGTCATGCCAGTCCAGCCAGCTCTGTCATTCCTGACTCAGTGTTGAACACAAGTAGTTCTCAGGTCACAGGGCTAATAATTGTCACATACTGTTTGACTGAAATGTATTAACGTCAACCTGTGTTAACAACTGTGACAATTATTATCGTAAACAGACTCTTGTTGACAATTGTTGATAGATGCACTATTTAGGTTTAATGTTTAAGTATTTTTCTATCTTTGACTGAGAATATTTATTTTAGTGGCTTGTAGCTTTTGATGGTTTTATTTAAACAACTGTCCACAAGAATCCGTTTTTCCCACCTTCGGGAGTTGTGAATCAGCTATTGGGAAAACCACATTGTACTTTTCAGTACAGAACTGTAAAGGGACACAGTAAAACGTATTATTGCTTGATATCCTACTGACTATAGTATTTATTCTAGGCAGGTATGCCTGAAGGAAGTGGGGCCGTGTGACCTGACATTCCAGCTTGTGAAAAAGGGGGTTGGTAGGTGTTAAGGATTCGGTAAGAGGGACCGAAACCAGTGAGTGAACCCACTTGCAGGAGCGAACAAAGCCAAGCCATAATCCAAAAGCAAGCCTTAATCGAAGGAACGAGCCGAGAGTCCAGGGGAAGCCAGATATCCGAAAGGGAACGAGTACCGAAGCCGAAGCGTGATCCGAAGTCGTAGACAGTAGAGCAATCCGATAGTCCAGGGGTAGCCAGTGATCTGAAACAGAGCGTAAGTAACCAAGCCAAGCCGAGATCCGAAAAGCCGAAGTCCAAAAGGAAAAACCGCAAACCGAAAGCCAAGACGAACACAGGGTAGAAGTAGGAGTAGCGCAACCAGGAAGCTCGAAAGGAAAAACCAATACTGAGCAACGAGTTAGGGAAGGACTGGTGTTTAAGTAGGATGAGACGGGGGTGTGGTGGTGAATAGGAAAACTGATAGGTGAACTGATGGATAGGGGCTACGCCTACTTCTGCCTCCTCCGTTGCCGGGAGGCAGGGATCGTAACAGCAGGAAGGGAAAGTGAACTGAAATTTACAGAATGAGTGACTCCAGGGGTCTCTTTAGAAACCGTACCTTGCTGTCTGGCTGTTCATTGACATTTTGATTAATTATTAATAATAATTTAATAATAATTATTATGAAAATGTTATAGGGGAACTGAACCGGTCTCATTTGTTAGTGCCACATTTGTGCCAGTTTGTGCCATTGAAAGTAGCTTCCCAGCTGCTTTTGTTCCCAAGATATAGCGCCGCCTTTTTCGGGTCATCATGAGACCATGCACGGTGACGTTGACCTCAAGTGACCCCGTCTGTTAAGTTCAAGAGCAATGTCTGCAATTCTGTTCCTCTGTTTGCCCAGAGGGTTGGCAGGGGTTTATTTAATACCAGTATATTTTGCACATTTGTGTGAAAAGGAAAATTAAATTTGTCTCCAGAATCATACCCTAAACAGAAGAGTTGCGGATTTAGCCTTAAAAAGCAAACATTAGCAAACAATTGCATGTTCTTTAAAACGGCTTTAACTAGCATGTTTAAATACTTCATAACTGTGTCCTTTTTTAAATCTGAAAAAGTAACAAGTTTCTCATTATATTATTGTCTTCTTTATAAAGTAATATTTAAATTAAGGGACATCTAAAGATTTGACCAATCTGGACAATACTGAAATTGAAATTTAGAATGGCTGAAATGGTGAATGATCACCTCTTAATCCAATTTGTAAAAGCACCAACTACTGATATGCTTTTATTTGCCTGAACTTTACTAAAGCAAAAATATAAAAAAGGGAGTAGAAGTATAAAAAAACATTGTTGAACTTCAACCATATTATGGCAACTTTTGCTACAGTATATACTGTCCTTTTAAATGGTGAGAGTAGAATTGTGGTTTAAATTTTTAGAAAAGCAGATTGTGAAGGAATTAGGCAGAGCTTACAAATGGTAAACTGGGAACAGATGGATACAGCTTCAATAAGAGTGTGATCAAAACTAATTAATGATTGAAACAAATGTCTATGTATAAGTGCCAAGCCTAAAAGAGTTTAATGTAGAAACTGAACGAAAGGTAGAGTGCACTTACTTCAATTCAATTCATTTAAATTCAATTCAAATCAATTTATTTTTATATAGTGCCCTTCACAACAAAGTTTCCCCAAGGCACTTAACAAAGCTATGTAATGGTACATGACATTACAATACAGAAAGAGAAAAGGCCAGAAGACAACGAAGGAGAGGAACCAAAAACTCCTCTGTAAGAAGAATAAAAATGCCTAGAGGTCCAAGGTCAACTGGCTACCAAACCCCTCTGGGCATGCTAACATTATACGATTCTACAAAACTACTAAATGTACTAAATGTGTAGTATTAAGTTCTTCGTTATGTCCTTCTGTGTGCCAATACTACATGCAGTACTCTATAGTCCAGCAAATCCTTCAAAATGATAGCTGTATTCCCAGTATCCCTCTTGAATCCATGGCAGTGATGCAGCATCCAACTCAAATGGTAAATGTATTTACCTGGAAAGTCAACACTGAGACACACAATGGCATGTACAGCAACACCAGCAGCCATAGTTGTGACAAGCTATGATGTAAGGTGTGAGTTGGCTAGGCTGAAGTAATAGGTTTTCAGTCTTGATATAAATCCTGAAATTGACTCGGCATCCCATGCATAGGCTGGCGGACTATTCCATAAACTAGGGGCCCTGTAGCTAAAGGCTTTACCACCAGCTGTCTTTTTTATTAATATGTGGAATAAGAAGAAGACCTGCGTTTTGTGATCTAAGTGGGCGACTTGGATTGTATACATTAATCATATCCTTTGAATAGACAAGTGCCTGACTTCTGAGAGCCTTATAAGTAAGGAAAATAATTTTGAAGTCTGCCTGTACCTGACAGGAAGCCAATGGAGAGACCTAAATATAGGTGTTATGTGGTCGTACTTTCTACTCCTGGTAACAATTTTAGCTGCCGTCTTTTTGAATTCGCTGTAAAGTGTTGAAAGTGCGATAGGTGCACCCTGATAGTAGGGCATTACAGTAATCTAATCTGCTGAATACAAAAGTATGTATTAGTTTCTATGTGCCTTGAGTGGAGAGAAAATAACTTAGTTTTGCAATATTTCTTAACTCTAGGAAGCATGTCTTTGATACTACATTAACATGAGAGTTAACTGAGAGCCTTGTGTCTAAGATGATGCCTAAGTTGTCAGTACGTGCTGAATCTTTGAGGGAAAAACCCTCAGAGTTAAGTGCTGAGATTATAGCAGTTTAATCCGCACTGTTGCCTCCAGACAACAGAACCACAGTTTTATCAGAGTTGAATGACAAATAAAATTCACACATCTAAGACTTTACTTCATTAAAGTGACAATTGACGAGGTCTCATTGGGTGTAAATTAAATGTATATTTGAGTGTCATCAGCATAGGAATGAAAGTTAATATTATTCTTGTGTATTATCCTACATAGCGGCAACATGTACAGAGAGAACAAAACTAGTCTGAGTACTGATCCCTGTGGTACCCCAAATTTGACTGGTGACAGTGATGAAGCAGTACAAATATTAAATATTTGAACATAGTGAAAACGGTTAGTTAAATAGGAGGTAAATCACATAAGGACAGTTCCATTTAAGCCAACCTCAGACTCAAGCCTGTGTAACAAAATACAGTGGTCAACTGTGTCGAAGGCAGCACTAAGATCTAGGAGCACAAGCACTATTGCATTCCCTGTGTCAGTTGCTGACAGAATAGAATTTACAACTCTTGTTAATGCAGTTTCAGAGCTGTGGCCTGGGCGGAAACCAGACTGGAATTTCACAAGTATATTATTTGAATCCAGATAAGACTGAAGTTGGGCCGCAACTATTCTCTCAAGAATTTTAGAGATTTTTTGAGATAGATCTGTAGTAGTTGAGAACTTGTGGATTCAAATTTGGTTCCTTAAGCAACGGTCTATCAACTGCTACCTTAAATTGGTCAGGTACAACACCTGATGCAAGGGACGTGTTCATCATACTAATTATAGGTCCTGCCAGTACTTCAAGGGAATCTTTAACTAGTTGGGTGGGGATGGGATCTAGCAGACAGGTAGTTGATTTTGTCTTAATAATTAATTTCTTTAGTTCATGTTCATTAACTAATTGAAAAACACTAAAAAGGTGTGCACATTTTTTTTGTACTAGACTTCTTTGAGGCCTGTTTGATTGTGTCTGAAGCCTGATGTTGTACAGCACATTTTATTGTTAAAGAAATCCTTGAAAATGTCACTACCAAAGTTAGGTGGTACTGTTGAATCAGCCTTATTTGTTAGATTAGCTATTGTCCTAAATAGGTAGTGAGATAAATTGAGTAGTGAGATAAAGTGAGTAGTAAGCTCTATATAGGGCTTTCTTATATTGTTGCAGGCTATCAATCCATGCCAACTGGAATACTTGCAAACC